>NC_140190.1:4476290-5076290 GCF_965226575.1 Pagrus pagrus | reverse complement strand
TTTATATTACTTCATTTAAGGGTGTAAAATTAACCTGAATCTATAAATCTTTGGTATTTTTGAAGCGCTTTGGGGAATAGATTCTCATCATGTTTAAGGATGTAAGGATAGCGGTGCTGGTGGGTCAGTCGGTCCGTCTGTCAGTCCATCCAACAACACGACCCAGATATCCTCACACGTCGACGAGCTGCACTTGATATTCATCACGTTTTACAGAATAATCACTGATTTTGCGAAGCCTCCAGCATCGACATCACAGCAAATTTCCACTTAAACATAAGAAATCTAAAAAAGTCTCATGGGGAGATTGTCAGGGTTGTTGTTGTTCAGATTGCCAGAGTTGTTGGGCAAGTTTTTGACCTCCCAGTTGGCAAACGCTGAGCGTACTTCTACCCAACTTCAACTTGGGCAGTTGTTCCAAAAGGCATCAGCTTCTGCAGGCACCACCTCCCTGATCTGCATACGTACCGTCTTTGTGAATTCACTCGCTGCTAAGAGACTTTTCTCACAGCAGTAATAGACCTTTAAGTGTCCAAGCAAGCCGTGAAAGTGAGCCAACATGCACGATACCAAGGTGAGACTGAACACAGATATTTTAACCCAAAGTATGATCAATTTCTTAACTTAACCAAGTAGTTTTTTGGTGCCTAAACCTAACATTTGACCATTTGACAACATTAATAACCATTCAAAAGTCATAATATGCCATAATATGTAAAATGTTGGTCCAAAAGCTTTAATCTGGCAGTTTATAATAACAATAACCTTTATTTGCATGGCATTTTATCAAGACATATTATTATATATGTTACTATATGTTAGTTATCACAGTAACTGAGGGGTCGATAAAAATGTTCAGATATCTCAAACAATGCAAAGTTGACAAAAACAGGACTGTACAACCTTATTAACACGACAGTGAGGATCATTCCTCGTCTGTCTCCGTACAGTGCTCTCAAAAAATTGTCACAATGAAATATAAATGTAATGTTCACGCCATGCACACTGCTTTACGATAACAATACCCCAATTAAATGTGTCACATTAGTGCGAAAATTAACCTCAGCCGTGACACACGGTGACGACTGCTCACTGCAGAATAAACCACTGAGTGTCTGTTGAACCATCTATTGTGACGTGCCGTACAACCTGATAAAACCTTGATATTGCACATGTTAGTTCACGTACGTTATCAGCCAAAGACCTAAACAGAAGGTAGTCGTTTACTGCTGTCAGTCACATCCGTGGAGGTCACAGCGTCTGCAGGTCTCCAACACACGTTCTCTACGATTGTTCTCTCCCGTCCACTCGAGGCAGGAGATGTGGACTTGTCTGAGCAGAGACGTGTCTCTAATGAAATCAAATCATGATAGAAATCACAGTTGCAAAATATTTGAGTCTCAATTGTGCAAATTTAACTGTTTTCACAGATATTCAGAAATCCCTCCGCAAACAGTCGGTCACAAAGCGCCACGTTCAACATTAATCATTTTTTTCTTCTTCAAGTTTTAGTCTTTTATTTCCGCCGTCAATCACTCACTGTCGCACTCGAGTGAGTTATTTAAGTGCCGCCATTATAAACTTGAGGGATAATTAGATTTCTGTAATCCCGCGGTTGATCTTTACGGAGAAACTCTGTTGCACTTCAACTGTCACTCATCAGCAACTGATCTAGGTGTTGAAGAAAAGCCTTTTTATCGCTGTTCAGGTCCACCGTGACGGCGTCCTGACCTGCACACCAAGGTCTTGTGAAATACAGAGATGCTCCATCACTTAATAAGGCAGTATGAGAGCCACTAATAATTCATTCAAGCTCATCAGCACAAAAAGAGCCCCCAAGGTTAAATGTACCACCGAGTGCTCAGAGTGCGTATCAAGGAAATGTGTTAACGTGATGGATAAAGCAGTAAAATGTGCTACGTTAAAGGACATAATTGCAAATTGTATTAATGCTGGAAATATTATTCTGTATTCTTTATTCCAAACAAATAAACCTCGTTCAATGATTCAGATTCAACGAGGAAGAAGATGTTTTACATGTGGCATTTCCCGACAAAAGCTCATATTCAAGATCAAGTCAATTTCACGGCTCCTTTTTTGAAACAGGTTTATTCTACTGAGACATTCAAATGCACGACTCCGCCAATCTTTTCCAGCCGGCGTTTTCCAGACGGCTTCTCGTGCTATTGTTTTCCTCAGAAAAGAAATAAATAACTAAAACGAATGTGGCTTTAAGCCTCAGACCCTCAATCACACACAGCTCCTCTTTTCGTCCCCACACAGTGCCCATGGCATGCCCTGACTTGCTTTCTCGCTGACTTCCACCAAACAGCGAAGGCCAGGGCCAAAATAATTTGTATCTGTTCAATAAAACATTAAAGACCATCATGCCATGTCCTGCTCTCTTTCCCTCTCCCTCTCCCCTTCTCCCCTGCTCTCAAAGGTCTTGTTAATGTTTCAAAACTGCACATAAGACAGACCAGCCAGACGATTAATTTGAAAGATACCCACAGGGTACCTGCAGGATTTTTTCTTACTCCTCTTGCTTCTGTAGTGTTAACACCTAGCTGTCTTCAGAAACGAGCGTGGAGGGGTGGCAGGCCAGGGAAGGGGGTGAGGGTAAAAAGCGTACAAAGTGTACCCTGCAGTTATAAAACAGAGCGCTTTTCAAAAACAGCCTTTTGATATGTGAAATACGGCGAAGTGGAATGGGATAAATGTTTTAAATGCAACAGTTTTTTATTTGTTAGAAGTGTGATGATTCAGAATATCCACACTGAGGATAGCACGTTGCTTTTTTCCCACCACTTTATGCTAATTGCGCCTATTTTTCTGCCTCCTTAATATTCCTAATAATATCATCAGCATACTCACTTACGCAGTATTTATCCTTTTTTTTAAACCGAGACGGTATACTTTATATTTATATCGGCTGCCGTCCTGCTTTTCCGCGTTTTCCTTTCCACCTCTGAAGCAGTTTGACCTGATTAAACGCAATTAGATTAAAAACAGAGGACGTCGCTTCGAGAAGAAGAATTAAATAAACAAAACAAAAAAATCCCGACTTGGTGCTTGCTGACTCGTGGAAAGCAGTCTTGAAATATTTAACACGCCAAACAAGCTGCGGAGAAATTATATTTTTAATGCACGACATGCAGGTCGGACGTGGTCGGTATCCTCAAAAGCAAAGAAGGAAAAAAACCCCGGCCTGTTTATTTTTTCACCGAGGTTTGAACGTGCTCTAACACCGTGTTCTGCCTTATTGACATTGTCTGTGTTTTTTCGTCGGCGCATCGGTTATTCCACAGTTCCTCTTTTTAAAGCAGCTCTAAATGCTGAGCGATGAAAACTAATGCAGGGGTGCATTCATTTTAGATAAATAGTTTAAGCTCGGGTGAATAGATGATTTATTTAAACTCATAAATAATTTCATCACAATATCCCAAAGCACTTTTTGCCTCATTGTACATCATTTTCTAAGTATGCTAGATGAGCCCCTCATTTATTTTCAAATATCACACCATGTCTCTTGTAAATATGTATACTGGTCTTTCTACTTATTTATTTTACAGATCTGATTTTAATATTTCATCCTCAGCATAAAGTTCTATTTGTTTCCAAGGGCATGATACCATGAAATAAATATCAGAAGTATAATTCCCAGTCTTAACATATTGGAGGGCATGAATCATTTAAGAGAAACAGATTTTGTACATAAAGCCAAGGCCTAATTTTCGGAGCCGCACAGTTTGAAAATGTTAATCAGTAAAGTCTGTCTTGTGTTTCTAAAAAGGCTGCAGCTTGACAGCACAGTTTAGGTGGATGACTGGAGGGTTGCAGGCTCGCACCATATGGTGACAAACCTGGTGATGCCGCCCCGAGCCAAGGATTTACTGCGGATTGCTTTAGTAAATATTCCTCTTAACTGTATAACGATGCACAACACAGACCTAAAAGGAGGATTAACTGTTTGGACTCTGCCAGGAATTAAAAATGATGCACACACTAAGAAGAATTGCATCTAATCTCGTGCTCGAGAAACGCTATTTGACTAGTCTCATTACACACAATAATAAGTGAATCGCTGTATCTCAGCTGTGAAAGGACTTTAATAAAACATTTAATGCCTCAGAGTTGGAAATATATGCTCATAATCTGTGAAGACAAAAAGTCAACATACGTTGAGCCATACAGCTCGGTAGTTGACTTTTCTGAGGAGTGCGTGGGAGGACGTGTTACACTACAAGCTAACTTAAATGTCTGTGCTACTCGGAGGCAGACATCTTTTCCGAGCGCTTTGCTACTGTATAGGAGGCTTTCAGACGACTGAGTGGGCTGACTGGAGCATTCACACGAGTACAGTAAACAAGCCACAGCCTGCCCTGAGTGGGACACAACATCCGTTTGACCGGCGCGAGCCTGTTGCTGCTGCAAACTGTTGAACTCCATAAAGCAGCGTGCTGAGGCATTAAAAACAGACGGACAAAACAAGTTTTCTGTTAAGAAATGAAAGAAAGGGAAGAGAGACGGGTCATTTCTCTGTGTCTCTCGCCATGAGTCGAACAAGAAGATTGTTATCAAGTTAAGCATTATGGGTCCAGACAAGTTTAGCCATGAGCGTATCTGTGCTCCCGGTGTCCTATGTTCCCCAGCTCAACATCCTCTTAATATCACACGTTAAGAAGACCTCACGCAGGGTTTTATGTGTTCAGCAATGTTATTTTCTCGAGGTCAATATATTGAAATCATCCTCCTACAGCTTATAGTCTACTCATGTTATACTGCTTGAAACCTATTGACAGAAATTTGCAGGCAAGACAGTTTTTCTGACTTCGGACACTCAACAGTGGCAGAACAGATTGTTACGTTCAAACTGCATTTTAAATGTCAATCACCTTTTGTTCTCTTAAAACGTGACCTGCAAAGAGCGTCATTACCAATCTGTTACAATGTATGTTTAAATAAGGAGTCACACCAGCCTAGCTTCGAACAGTTAGCCTCCAGAGTACATTTTGGCCTGTGCCCGTTGATAATGACTCTTGGACACGGAGAAAGAGATTCAAGACTAATTCGCATAAAATAAAATAAATGTGTAAGTGTTGATGAGACACCTCAAATGCCAAAGAAGGTAAATTATTACCAGAGCTTCATGCAAACATACATTAGATGACACCTCAGTAGTATAAAAAATAAAAATCGCTTATGATTGGTTGATGGATCGCTCACTAATGGTCCCCCACTGGGCCATTATCATACAGGCTTTGGTAAACCCCTACCCTGCCTTACAATTATAATAATGATAATAATAATAATACATTTTAAGTTGTGTGTATAATCAGTACACCCATATTAAGAATCCTGCAGTTATTTACGACTATATATTCATGTGTTATGTTGTGTATATTCATGGCTTTGTTAGCCTATCAGTGACATGAATACTAATTTATTAGGGAAAAAACAAAAATGTGTTAGGAACGTATTCAAAAGTTAAAACTATTAAAACAGAAAACTTTTAAATAAAACAAAAACCTCTTTCTGTCTTCCTCTCTGGGCCTGCAGACATGATGTCTCTGCCCTTCTGTGCTGCTGTACTGGATGTGGGGGTGGTGTTGGTGGTTTAAGGGGGTTCAGTTTTCAAAGTGGGCATCACATCGACCCTGATTTGTCTTTTTTGCCATCTCGGGGTCATGTGTATTTGGTGGCATTCTGTCTGAATGTGATCCAATGTGCAGACGTCTGCATCTGTGTACTTCTGATCAGCCTCCAGACTTGCCTGAAGCGAGGCACGCAGGTCAAAGAGCTCCAGAAGGTTGTGAAAGCATGGAGGCCACATGATCCAGACACGACACCCCTTTTAAAAGTGCCATCCTCCTCATCGGACTTCAGATCAATCACGATGTCCCTCCAGAAGTCCATGTCATCTGCAGCTAGTACACTCTGCTGCCTCGCTTCCAGCAGCTGTAAACACAACACTGACATATTGTCACCTCATAAAGTTTATATGGTAAACATGTTAGCAAGCAGATGTCTGTTCACAAACAGATACAACACTAGCATTCATTTGAAATTGCCATTCGTCTATTAGCTCTGTTTTGGTCTCAACCAGGTTAACTCATCAAAATATCCAACTCTTTAGCTGCTAAATGCTCCACTATGTTCTTTAGCCAACCTAAACTGGATAATTAGTTATATTTATTTTATTTGACACTGTTTCTGAATAACCCTAAACCTAGTCGGACACGTCTGTACTGAGATTTCCACGAACGTTACAGTTAGAGTGTGTTGTTAGCAGTGGTGGAAAGTATGAGTACAGTTACGTTCCTTAAATATTACTCTATTACAAGTAAAACTACTGCTATTACAACAATACTTAAGCAAAAGAACAAGGATTTTTTCTCAATTCAAGGCATTCAATCCAAATCTTCTAAATTACTCCCAAGTCCTGCGCTGTTCTGCTGGTCACCTCTCCAAACCCGGGTTTTTATTGGCCTGTTTGCAATCAGTTAGCCTTATTGGCTACAAAAATGCTAATTAAGTAGATTACATGGTGTAATGCATACTGTGTACGTATGAGTAAAATAGATACATTTAAAAATACTCAATAAAAGTAAAAGTATCCAAAATAATGACTTAGTTACAGTAAATTGAGTAGATGTAATTAGTTACCTCCACCCCTGTTGGTCAGTAACCGATGTCTCTCCTCCCTTCGCTCATGCAGTAAAAGCTAAAATACATTTTCTTGTATCCCTGCCCCACTTTATCCAATCAGGACAGAGAACTCCATAAAGTAAACTCCTGTTCTGGTTCCTGGCAATGGCAGAACAGGGAAAGCTACCAGTGACGGCTTAAGCTCGATGAGTATTGCTCATTTTGTTTAACACTTGCACCAAACATCAGACATCTATTATTCTGAAACAGTAAATACGAGTATGGGACAAGTTGGGTTCGGGCAGAGGACGGCAATAACCTTTAAAAAGTATCCACCGTGAATGATTGAGCATCGTGTCAGTTATAACTCTGATGTATCTGCTCAGCAATTGCTGCAGATTCAGATTAAAATGAGAAGCCTTCTCCTGGAGCGAGTATCTAATGTATCTGTAAAATGCTCCGAGCACAGATTTTAAGTAGCAGTAATGTAAGGATGGCACATTGTAAATCACTTATTGGATATTTTCCAGCGTGTTACTTACGCTCAGCTGCGTGACGAGAAATCAAATATTCCGATGTTCTCTCCTGCCTCTCAGTCTGATGTGTGAGTGCTGAATCGTTAAGTTCACAGCAAGATGTCCGCCGCGGTGTGGGACACAAGAAAGCACTGGAGTTAGTGCATTTACAGCAGCCAGAGGAGATAAATGCCTTTCCTTCCAAAAGGTTTACCACAGAGCCGTCAACAAGAATCAACAGAGCCTGCGTGCTCTTCTCGTACGTGTATGTGGGCCTCATATTGATACAGAAGCATAATGTCCTATGGGTACAGTAGCATATATACAGTCGCATAATTAAACACGTTTCCTCAGGTACTTTTTCTACGTGAAACACATAATCCACGTTTGGAAAAAGTAAAGATGTCATCACACATAATGCAGCTCACAGAATTATATGTCTCACAGGGACTATTTTCAGCAGTGGAGTGCGACATGTTTCTAACAACTAGAAGTCTAAAAGGAAAATAAACTAACAATTAGATAGGATATGTTTTATTAAATTAATATAAAAGCATGATAAAATGCATGAATCAAGCTCTGACGCCGCATCTAATTAAAGGCATACCATGCAGGATCTGGGCTCAAAGGGCAGAACAGAGAGCGACGGAGCAGCGAGTGAGGAAACAGTGCGGGGATAATAAAAAAATGCATTTCCTCATTATTTCTTGGTGGTTACGCTCTAAAGCACAAATAAACAAGCCCACACCTGCACAGATTTATGTGCGAACTCATCTTGAGTATTTCATCCCCGCCCTCGGTCAAACAGACCCGCAGACCTACACACACAGAGAGCAGCAGAGGACAGAGACGAGAAAGCCAGATAACCTGCCTTAAAGGTTGGTGCCCAGAAACGTCCTAAACACAGCAAAACACTGAATACCAAATACATGAATCAGTGTTGGCACTCAAAATAACTGCATACAGTAGTATTGAATGCTGAATGTCTGAGCAGCTGTGACCGTTAAGGTGAAATAGTTTCATTGGGTCTTGTATCTCCAGAGGCAGGACTCTGAACAAACTGAGAGTAAGTTTAACAAAAGTTGGCACAGGTCTGTTTCTTTTAGTGAGGAAATAAATCAAAAATCAGAGTTCAGTTCAAAGTGTAAATGCAGAGAAAATCCATTTCACTTACTTTTACTGGAGAGTTTATCCAAATATCAACCGCTAACTTGCTATCTGATCTGTTAAGTTGGTCAATAAATACATAAATTAAATTATATGCTATTCCCCTACATTGGTTTAACACCAATTTTGATTGCAGCTCGATAGCTCATGTTTCTGTGGCTAATGAGCTTTTCTTAAAGGGATACAGTATATATCCTATAATGTGTGAAAATCCATCTATCTCAGCCTTTAATGCACAAATATTGACCACTTTGTTTAAAATCCGTGTCTATTGAGTTTCATTTAATTAATTTTCCAACAAACTTTGTGATAATGTGTTTTTATGTTCATGTTCACAGCACTCGGTGCAGGTTAGGGAAAGATAGTGGTCTCGTTTTATTAGTGAAAAAGTCAGAGCTGCCTTGCAGCTTGAGGCAAAATGTGTTTACTTCATTAACATTTAACCAAAACCAGGATCTTTTCCTAACCTTCAAGTGTTTCTGTTGCCTTAACCTCCTGAACCACATGCAGGAGTCGGGATGTGAACTCTGGTCTGCAGAGTCAAAGTCCTGTAAAATAACCTCCAGACGGTAAACTCAGCACTTCTTTCCCTGGAAATAACATTTACACCAAAAATACTCCAGGAGATAATTATGTTTCCCTAACAGAGAAACAAATCAAGCTGACCAGCTAGGTAATTAGCCAGCTAACAAGCTAGCTGGTCGAGGCGCAGATAGATACTGTAGATAGATAGATGCTGAGGTATCGAGGAGTAAAGGTAAGTGGAACATAAGTTGCCGTTGCAATGCATTATAGGAAATGTGTAATCCCACAAGCTGCACCACCCATCTTGGCCAGATCCCCCAGGAAACAGAGCCAGGCTATGAAGCCAATTCAACATAGAGGCCAAACTAGATTTGAACAATGTCAGGTGATGCCCAAAAATACTTTTTCCAATAAACTTAAACTGTGAAAGAAGCTGCTGTAATGCTTGAGCGTCACAACCCCTGTGAAATGATCAGAACTTGCACGATTAAACTGATTCAAGTTAGCAAAGGGCTAAATTGGCCAGTAGCTGGCCTCGGCTGTGGGATGTCTGCGGTGTGCACGCTCTATGGGCCGTATGATGCGGATGATCCAGGTACTTTCATACCTTTGCCATGTTGTTGTAATCTGTGCAGTTCCCATTACAGGTCCACGATCTTGGCCTGTGCAGATATGTTCCAACTGACAGACTGAAACACTACTTTATTTAACAGTCTCCACTACAATGTATTAAGAGCTCTTGGAGCCAGTCAGCTGCAGTATATGAAGGGCTAAATGTCAAGTATTTTAAGTTGAGGGCACTCAGGATGACTGGAGGATATTAGGAAATTAATTATCATGTAAAGTACATTTTTATGGCAGGGAGAAACCGACACATTGATTAATGAGCCTGAAGGTGTTTGCTTGTAGGAATATCAATTAATTTTTACATCCAAGTGGAGTCATTAAAATGAATGAGAAGACCTTGACTTAGCAAACCCAACAAACACGCGGGGAACCACAGCGTGATCGCAGGGAGAACAGAGCGAGAGAGGTTCGGCGCGGCGGTTGGCGAAGCTCCCGGGTCACATGCTCGGCCCGCCCCTGACGTCTTCCCCCTTCTGCAGCGCTCCACATCAAACCCACATGCCGTGCCAATTAGCAACACGGCTGAAGCACCGGGGCCGTGCACTACCCCTCTTTATTTACCTCTTTAATGAAGCTCAATCATCACCTTAATTTCCCTCTAAAAGGACAAAGCAGGGAGCGGGATGAGCGGTGTGAAGAGAGGAGACGGCAGGAAGATAGAGATAATAAGAGCGTATCAAAGACGGGTATCGCCCCAGACAAGTTTTCTCTGGTTTTAAAGCCTCAGCTGCACAGATATGAACCGGCCTCCCCCTCTCTCAGCGATGCACTTGATCCTTTGCATTTGGCTACCTGCTAGGGTTAAGAAAAGCCTTCCCATCGTGCACCATTCTGATTATTTACGATGGGCTTAAGGTTGCATCTCGGGAACACACAGGGTTTTAAAAAAAACAATCTCAAAGCCCCGCTCAATTACAACAGCGAGCAGGGCGAAGGATAGAGAGAGGTGGGCCATAGCAGCCTTGGCCCGGTCACCGGGGAGGGTTCCTCCGTGGGTCTGACAGTACAATGAAGAACAGGCCAGGTATCAAGGGCAAGCTGTTTCTCAAGACTACAGCACCAACTGTTTTCACCTGCCCTCACACTCGACCCCGTGCCATCCTGTTCTCTACAACTACACAGGCAAAAAGCTGTTCAGAGATGAGTTAAAAGCACCGTGTGTGAAGGAAATGCTGAAGCTGACGCTGCGAGGAGATGAAGACCTTCCACAATGGTAGCAAATTGAAAACAAAGCAGCTCCATGCATTGATCTATCGCGGAAAAGCCGAGATTAAAGGTTTAATACGACGCATATGTTGTCACATTTGCATCTTTTGAATGAAATGATGAATCAGTAAAATGTAAAAGGAGTGCGCGTTTCATCTACTGGACAGATGTCTTTTCTCGAGCATATAACTCAACATTGGAGCTTTGATAATTGCTGTAATCAAACAAAGTATAGGCCAGCGTCTCTCAGTTCTTTCATACAATAATAGACTTACTACTTTGATCTTTTGGTTTAAGTGGAGGGCTGCGCTATTATCAAGGAACAATCCATCATATAGAAAATTATATTGTCACTTAACTTTAAATAAAAATCAAGTATCACACGCAGCGTGAGACGCAGATCAAGGACAATCAAATGCTTCGACACTCTTCTGCGTAGCGTGGAGGGATCGTCAACATAATTCATAGTATTATTTTTATATATTTAGCTTTTTGTTGGCAGGAAGAACACACACATTTGTAACACGAAGAAGCCAAATTGACTTTATTTTACTGACAACCCTTTTTTTTGCACACTTCTTGTAAACTCAATATATTTGCAAAACGCATTTATCTTCTATATACTGAGCATGAACAGTTGGACTCAAAAGGGCTCCAGTCTGTAGTTTATGTTAGCAGACGAGACAACTTAAACAAATCGCCCACTGGCTTGTGTAGACGACGGAGAGAGACGGGGAAGGTCTCGTTTGTCACATCATGTTACAATCTGCTCTCATATGGCCAATAAAAGAAGTGATTCATGCATATAGATTGGTACAAATTGTGACATATAGCACCTTTAATAATATTTGTGTTCAGATTTAACTATGTTATGATTTGAACGAACTTCTTTAATCCAGCACCAATAATTTTTGGGTTGCCAGGTTGGGGCAAATTGGCAAGATACTTCTTAGCTAAAACAGGAGAATATCTCGACCGTTCAGTATTTACTTATATACAGTTCGTGTTACTTGTTATGAATGTGTCAGTGCAGAAATAATGACATTTCCATTTATTATGCAAATAGTTTGACGTTTTTAATAAATATAAGGCTATAGCCATCAGCTGGTTAGCTTAGCTTAGCTTAGCAGACTGAAACATTTAGCTTCTGATTTTAAAATGTTCAAAAGACAAACTTTTAAAATAAGGGTGCGATAGCTGAATTTTGTTCACCTCGTTCTAGTCTTTATGCTAAGCTAAGCTAACTAGATACTGGCCTCAGTCCTGCATTAAACCGACAGACATGAGAGTGGCATCGATGTGGATAAACATGTTAACCAACATGTCAAACATTAACTTTAACGCGTGTTAGCCTATTTAATCTGTATAAAAACTGAAGTGTAGAAAAAACAATTGTTCAAAGTCACTGCTCCTGTCAGGAAATAGTTTGGCACATAATCCCTTTCATACCAAAACATTTTGTTTTTTCTGAACAAGCTAGCTATTTCCCACTGCTTCCAGTATTTATGCTAAGCTACGCTAACTGACTGCTACATAGAGCCCCTTTTAATAAAATCATAATTAGACACATGACGGAGGCTGTGAATGAAGTGAATGCAGATGACTGTGAGTCGCTGCCTTTTGCAGAAAACTCTGCTGCTGGTCAGGCAGCCTGACTTCCTCCATCACTTACTTCCTTAAGATGTCTCTCCAGACAAGATATGGCGCTCTGTTTTTCGGGTTGTTGGAGCCCAACACTGCTGCTAAGTATGGTATATATTTTTATGACATCCATCATTGGTGGAGATCCGCAGACAATAACCACGGCATTACTCACACACCACAAAACCCCACCACCTCTTGATACCGCGCTTGTTTGTGTCTCCATCTCTGTCAGGGGCCCGTCCACTTGTAACCCACTGCAGACGGCTCCTGAGGGCCGGGTGTTACCTACACGGAACAACGGTGCAAAGCCATCTTAAATAAGCAGATACTTTAGCGGGGCCCTAGGTGCAGCAGAGGATCATTATTTTGAGGTGGAAAAATCCAGTTTGACAGATGAACCGCGGCCGCAGAGAGACACATCACTGATACGCCACATAACAAGATCTCAGAAGAGTGAAACAGCGACTCATTACATATCAAAACAGACTGGGAGGAAGGATTTATTTGTTCTGTTGCAGAGGGTGATGATTCTATTTCATGGGAGCCAAAGCCGCGAGCAAGACAGCCACAGGTTCAGGGGTGTTATCTCTCGATCCGGTGATGAGTCCAAGGCAAGCCTCCTCCCACCACCGCCCCCCCGTCATCCTCAAACTGGGAATAGCACGGGATCAGCAGAGATGTCAGACCAATTTAATGGGTGAGTCACTTAGGTGTTATTAAAGTGCGCCTTTTGCTGCAGGGTGGGAGCAGTGATGTGGTGTTAAAGAGTAAACTTCAAATGACCAGCATGGAGGTACATGCCTCTCCTTGTACTCCAACTTCTTCTCTCTAATTTTCTTTTTTTCCCCGTAACTTCTTCAAACATCCATGTAGCAGTATTGTTTTTGCCGTCTTTTTTTCATTTTAGTCTCTGTCCTTTGATTACAACATGTTTCAAAGGTAGCTGGAGTCAAATTTAAGTCATTTGATGGCAACAGCGTGGCTGGTGTTACGTTCACCTTGTGAATCTGTGTGTGTCACTCTACATGTTTCTCATGTGGACAGCATTTTGTGACCGTGTGGGCTGAATTTCAAAATCTCTCTGGACTGATTGCAGTTGATTCAGATCACCTGTGTGCAGGATGTGGAGACTGACTCCTAATTAATGAGTGGAGGCAGCTTGGTGCATTCCCCTCCCTGCCCATCAGGGTGTGACGACGCCCTTTGTGAAAGCTGAAGAAAAGGTGGGGAATAACACCCAGGCTGGATCTGTCCCTGACACACTGAAGCCCTCAAACCTGAGACCCCCGATAGATTGCCAGCCAGAAACTCTGGTCTGTTTAAGGCCCCTGTTGAGATTTCTTTGATGCCAAGTTTCGTTCTAGTTGAGGGAAATGCTGTTTATTCTTCAGCCAAGTTGAGTGACCACAAAAGTCACCAGTCAACTAGGCTACCTGCATCAGGGCCGTCCTTATCTGTGCAAGTGCTGCTTGCATTGCAAATAGCTGGACGCCTGCAGGTTTTCTTTTGTTTCTTTATATTTGGTTTATCTTGTCTGATACACCTGCAGTTTTTAACATTTTATATCAGTGGGGACTTCCCTTTATATATACCTGTACATATTTTTTGCTTACATTTTTATGTAGGTTGGAGCTGGCTTGTTAGCATTTTACTGCCAGCACCGCCACACCTTAATGTCACAACTGTGCATGATGCAGTCAGAAAACTTGGGGCAGAGATCATATTCACACAGCGGCCATTTTCTTCTGAATCTAAAAACATGGCAGCTAAATCATTTGATAGCAATTACACAGTAAGATAGGACGCATTTAGTCCATAAATCCGTTTTTATTTTCTTCCAAGAACCGCTTACATTACTGGCAGAGACACAACACTGCAATGCAAGATGCTGCTTGTTAGTCTGACGGGGCAAACAGCTAATTAAACTTCTAGGTATTGTTGAGGATGCTTTTTTGTTTTTACCAATTTGGAGCGTACGATGCATGTTCTTCATGTGCATGTAAGACTGGAAAATGCAATTAGCTAAATTTGTCCATTTGTTCCATATTCACATTTTAATTAAATTTGTAATCATTGATGAAAATGTGTCTTGTCATAGGTCTCAGCACTGCCCCCTTGAAATCATGTGCTTGGGCTTAATGATATGTTAATGATATGTTTCTACTAGAAACTGAAACAAGTCCAGTTGCCTACTTATTTGCAGGAAATTGCTGTGAGCCTGCCTTCACACCACGCTACAATTTCAAAAGGACACCAAAATACACATCAGCCCGCTCTGTGCCGGCCTAAATGTGTAGTTTAGAGGACGATTACAGTACCTGAGAGCGTCTGTATATCCAGACAGTAACATGACCAGTGGAGAGTGGGGTCTTAACCCTAACGTCCGTCAAAACTGATTAATGTCTCATCTGAATCAAGCCGCCATTTTCCACTATTGCTCTTTCCCTCAACCCTCCATCCCTCTCTGCGCTCAAGACCTGGTGATTGTCATCAGATGTGACGGCACTGGTATTCCCAGGGTCAGCCTGTGACTGCAGTTTAACCTTGTTTCTACACCCCTCGTCTGTCCTACCGCCCTGCCGTTCATTGTGCATCCATCTACTGTTGTGTTCTGCTGGGAAAAAAAATGCATTTGTGATCCGTCTAGAAGTGTCCAAACTGAATTCAAAGCAAAAAAATTAGAGCAAACTGCAACTGAAAAGTAACAAGTGTAAATGTGAAGATGCAGATTCACACTATCTGGTGCTAATTGAGGGATTAATTAGAAATGTGAGAGCCAAAAATGTTTTAGCTTAATTGAAATATTAGCACTGATCCCGAAAAAGTCACACAAACACACAGAGAGGCTCACGCAAGCTGCACACAGTCGGTGCGTACTTTCATAGAGCAGCTAAAGCTAGCATCTGTACAGCTGGTACATTGGAGGCTCGTGGCAAATAAACATGGACTGCTAAAAACAGGGTAACACTGTACAATGAGGTACACAAAAATGGGTGACCACTCAGCATTATGTCACACTTTACTTAAAGGTACACAAAAACAGGAAATAATTAAGCAATTAGTCTATTCGGTAAACACTCTATATGATGTTCCACTTTACTTGAAGGTACACAAAAACAGTAACTAATGATTTAGTAATTAGTCATTGATAAGTCATCACTAGTTAGGTCCAATCAGCAGGTGGGTCAGTACATTGATTCACAGTCATTACTTTATGAGTAACTCACCATTATCTACTATATAATCCTGGAATCACAGTTATTGAGGAATTACTCATTAACAAGTCATTAACTAACAAGTCGTTCCTCAGTAACTACTCATATTTTTGCTTACCCTATTTTAAAGTGTCACCAAAAACATCACAGTTGTCTAATTTATGGGAGGAAGACGAGATTACAATTCATTTCACCTTTATGAAGGCGAGGTGTGCCAAAAAATAAAGCCAGGGAAATATTTGCCTTTGCATCATATGCCCAAACTGACTGTTGAAGCACACATACCAACAGCTAACTGACTGTATGTTGACTGCTTACTAGCAAACAACGTGAACACTCACCGTGTGCGTTTGTGTGACAGCTCAGGCTGTGACTGATGTCAGAACTCACCGGACACTTCTGTCTGTTCTTCCCCTCCACACACTCTCCCTCTCTATCCTGACATCTTTGTACATTTGTGAGAGTATAGATTCGTACAAACATTGGGATAAGTGCTTTTTTATTTGGGTCAAGTTGGAAACTTTTCAACAAGTTGAAACCTTTTAACTCCTGCAAACGTGTCTTTGGATCAATCTGTGCTGCCCCGGGCAAATTCACGTCTAACTGCATCTCTCTATTGACTCTGTAAATTAGCGTTCTGTCTGAACACACCTTTAGGGAATAGGTCGGGCTGGATGTCTGGTAAACAAAACACGTAAGATGGTCGATGGAGACAACCTAACAACCCAACAATCAGTTTTTTTAAACCATGAATACAGTTTTTGCTCTAGCCTCCTAAATAGTTCTTCTTACTAGGAACTTAAAGGAGAAATATGTAAGATTCAACCACCTGTCAAATAAAAAAATAATAATAAGGGGGAAGCGTATCACTAAAGTAACTAACTGCTGCTAACTGTAGTTGCCGTTAGCTAGTGAGCTCAGTTAGCCGTGCAGCTAGTAGTCCGGACTGTGACCTCGAAGCGCTGGTGAAGTGTTGGTGTTTGAACCATTAGCACGGGAGCTTTTAGGCTAGGAGGGGTCGGGGCTAGCTGGTTAGCATGCTAGCTTAGATAGCTCTGCAACACAAAACACAGATATTCACATTCTGTTTAATCATTTTAAATAATTTCTTTCAGTTCCTACATATTGCACCTTTAACCAAACATGAGTCAAAGTGGTGGCAGAAATGTTTTCGTAATGGCAACACGTAACAGCACCGCTGACGAATGATGTCGGACTGCCGACAGATCTGAGTAAGATCAGGGAAAAGCTTATTTTTGTATGTACTATTTACTACAGTGTTTATTTAGTTTTTTGAAGGCGGAGACAACCCAGGTGATTTAGTATTTAGTCTGGAGGACAAAGTGTGCAGCGCCTATGAATAGTTTCCCAAATGTACAGAGACATAGGCTACGTGTCTCCCTCTATTCTATCCACTTTGGCACTGAATAACTTTATCCTTTCAACTTTACTTCTAATATTTTTTTAAATTGACTTTCAAACACTCTCTTGCCTTCAATTAAACTGGCGGGGCCTTTGATTCGAGTTGCAAGGTAAGAAAAAAACTTCTGTATCAATCAATTTGCCTCACTCCTTTCATTTGTAAAAACATGTAAAATATACTTTGCCACCTGATGGTGGGGGAGCAAGGCTAAATCAAAGTGTATTAATAATTAACTCTAATTAGCAGTGTGTGGGAGCGGTGTGATGCCTGTTTTGATGGCAGCGCTCCACTCCCTCCTGAACCTCCAGCCTGTTCTCAAGATCATCCACTGCGAGAGATGACAGGCTGCAGAGAGAGGAAGACAAACGTTTCACAGAGGAAAGGCGGCGGGTCAAAGAGACAGGACTGACTTTTTGTATCTTCTTTTTATTCATTATGTTCAGTCGAAGAAACCCAGAGAGGGAAACAAAGAGGAAAAAGCAAAGATAGAGACAAAAGTGTAGCCATTTGTTACGACTTCAAGTTAATTAAGGAGCTTGTTGTGAGATGATGGGGGCACCTGCATATGCAGGTTTTAACTGAGCAAGAGCATTACGGGGGCAACTGCTGAAAAAAGGACCTGAAAGGAGCCTTAATTAATGTCTCAGCAGGGGTGGAGGGAACATTGAGACGGAGCTAAAACCCCTCACAGGCCCAGATCCAAACTGGAGCTCGACTAGCTGGGAGAGCATTTCATTTCAGAGTATTGCATCATCGCGGATTATCTAACAAGCACAAGTGTCACTAAGCCAATAAACATCTCTGGGACCTTGAGGGGTAAATTAGTCTCTTTCCTCACACCCAAAGTGTAGAAAAAGAAAAAAGTACTAAAACAAAATTCACCCAGTTCCTTTAAAAAGCAGGGACATGCCTCCACTGAAGACTTTAATTAGAAGTGTGTGTTCGTACAAAGCAGCAGATCCTCCGTTTCCACAGATACATTTTGCTAACAAAGACAATTCATCTCATATTTGGGGGGGGAAATCTGATTGCAGCTAACACTTTGACCCTCGTTGCCGTGATGAATCGGGCGAGTCACATATGCGGATTTTGATTTATCTTCCTGACCTTTTGTATGCAAAGGAGACGCGTTCTGTATAACCATAATGTGACACGTCAGAAAAAGAGGTCAGGCCTGTGAGAAAACAAGCCTCCCTCCTCCTCTCCTCCTCGGTGATGAGTCTATTGTTTTGCCTCGCAGTGGCTGCTTTTATATTGCTGAGCACTGGAAGTTTACGTCGCCTCCGACTTAACATTCATGCCTCGATGTGAGGTAGCCATACAATCCGGGATGTTTCGATTACACACAGAGATCGAGTGGACAAATGTATGACTCTTTATCCTGATGCTGGAGCAGACTGTCATTGATCATTTTTTAAAAAAAAGCTTCTTGAATTTTAAAAACATCTTTCCTTTTTGATCTTCTTTTGAGAAACATTCACTCTAAAGCTAAACATCTCAGTCTATTAAGTGACCATTACGGCTTTTCAAGGTGTGCTATGTAGTTTTGGGAAAGACATTTTAATCAGAAGAGAAAGATCTTCATCAACTGTTTTTTTTTCTGTTTAAACAAACTAGATAATCAGACGCTCTGTTTTCTGAGTTTCTGAGTCAGTCATGGGTACGTACATACGCCAAAAACAATTCTAACTTCAAGGTCAAATTGAATTCCCACGAATTCCCACGAGTTCCCACTTGGCCCATTGACTTGACTTTGTGATGACGCTTGTGATGATGATTTTTAAGTCGGTTTTCTCGACTCAAGGAAAGTTGTATGAATAAAGACCACCCTGTATATTGTATATAGATCAACAATTCACAATACAAAGAGTCATAATTGAACTCATTTGCAATTCATGGTGCCCTGTCAACATTTAACAAAATGTCTTTTTTTTTTTTTCTAATGCTGGTCCTTAATAAGGGAATTTTTTGCTGCAGTACTGCCAGTGGCCACTGGGTAAAATTGAAAGCAAATCTGTGCAGCGGCCTCATATCCAGATCCATAATCAGGACCCATGCAAGGCAGAAAGCTAACAGTAGCTAAACTAACGGTAGCCAGACCCTGAAAAAGAAGGTGCCAGTGGATTCAGCGGGAGGCCTGATGCTTAAATGCTTTTTTCTAAAATTTGTCCAAAACAATTTTGTCATCTTTTTTTTAAAAAAAGGGAAAATATGCACAAATGCCAAATCAACTTTAAGAATCACGGGTATTTATGGGCGTATGGGCATAAAATTACATAAATGTAAAGTGTGTTATCAGCTGTATTCAGTAATGTCATGATTCGTTTTACCCTTTGGATTACAGAACACGCTTACATTTGAATGTTTCAGCAATTCATGCATCAAACAATACATACATTATACCTCATCACAAATCCCAAATCAGGACTGGATTAGGCCGAGGAGATGTGTGTACATATGTGTAAGTGTGTGTGAGGGGATGGCAGCAAGCACTTTAAATATTAATACCTTTTTTTTTTTTTTTTTCCTTGCCATACTTCAAAAAGGCGACAATAATGCAGGGTTGCAAGGAGGCACCTCCTCTCAGAGGAGAGGTCTACAGAGAGAATGAGAAAGAGAGAAAGCAAGAGAGTGTGTCCTGTTATAATTAAACATGCATGGGCACTTTTTTCACAGACGCTGTTTGTTCCGCTGGCCTGGGTTTTGACAGGACGCCAAAACAAGCCCAGGTGGAACCGGGTGTGCAAACAAGCTTGTGAGTACAGGCATGAAACACACAAATTAGCACCTAGACCAGATGAATATGCAAGTGCTGGGATCAGGGCCAGCACGCCGTCCCATGATCAGAGCACGCAGCCAAGTCAGGTGAAAGTAAACAGAACAACAAAGACGAGGCGCGTGTTTCTCCAGGTAAATAGAGCACATTTCAGTGTTTGAGGTGGATTTTTGCACAAAAATATCAGATTAACTGACTCGTACTAACTTCAGCGTGATACCACCAGCAGGCAGGTTCTCATTATCAGTCTAAACCAGTCTGGTATCAGAGAGAGGAGCTAAGGAAGCAGTATGCGGGTAAAAAATATGAGATTGCGGCCTTTGGTGTTTCATTCAGCCCTGCTCGACTCCATTTTGCTTCTCCGGTAATTGGTGCAAGGGTATCTGAAACATTGGTCAGCAGGCAGCAAACCATTTGTGAATACAGGCCTGCCAAACCTTAAAGAAAAACAATAACAAGCCAGGATGTGCTGGGAAGACAACAGATGGATGTGAGAGTCTGGTGATGGATGTGATGGGGGGGCTGGTGGAGAGGTAGAGAGGGAAAAAATTAGGTTGAAAAAAAATTGATAGAATGGAAAGAGAAAGGAGACAGGGGAGGGAGCTAAGGAGACGGATTGAGAAAGAGTGAGTGGTCGGCACCGAGTCCCACAAGAGAAATTGTAAAGTAAAGCTGAGTGAGTGAGCACCACCAGTCCAGGGACATCTCGCAGGTTTTTTTCTTCCAGGCCGGACACTTCGGAGTGCATGTCAGGTCCCCGGGCGCCCCGGAGCCGAGGCACTTCCTGACATAAGTAGCATCCCAAAGATGAACAGCATCACCTCGGCTACAGTTAGAAGGTCGAGAAATTGCTCCCACTGCACATGGCCCTCCTTCTCCTTACATCATGTGACCTCTCCACGTCCGCCTCGGAGATGTTTCCCCTCCTATCGCCGGTCCACTCTGGCCTCTGAAAAAGGCTGCTTTTACACTTCTTAAC
This sequence comes from Pagrus pagrus, assembly GCF_965226575.1. Lineage (NCBI taxonomy): Eukaryota > Metazoa > Chordata > Actinopteri > Spariformes > Sparidae > Pagrus > Pagrus pagrus. The sequence continues at coordinate 5,055,565 of NC_140190.1, read as the reverse complement.
TCTTCCACTTGGCGGGACACGGAGACCAGCGCTGCACAGCAGACCTTTTTCCACATGAGTTTACCCGTTAAGGCTGTTCTAAAATAAAGCCCTCTTAGTCACACATGAACTGAGGGTGAATTATGGATGGGTGGGGGGGGGGGCCTCGGTGATGAAGTTGTGGGATATCTTAATGACACCCAACACTTCTCCCTTTGACTCCCAAGCTGCCGTGAATTAACTAGCTCTCATAATTAAACTGGGGAAAAAAGAACAAGCTCGGTCATCAATAAGTCATCTCTGGCAGCTTCAATTTACTAGCCTGCACTCACCGATTGTGGCGTCGGAAGTGATTCGGCACGCTCCTCGGGGGTGGGTATACACTCTACCCTAAAGCCTCATTTCACAGCACTCGCCTAATAATAAGCAGCGAATGAATAACTTAAATTAAAACACTGTTATTGTGGATTAGCCACAATAAGCAATGGTGAATAATTCAATCGCAATACTCCCTGTTCACACGTTAAAACTCCATTCCTGTAACCTGTGGCTACGGGCGCCGTCTCGCAGGGCGTGTAATGACACTGTTGCCTTCGCTCGCCGCTCCATTAAGGCTTTTTGGAGCCTCATCAGCTCCGACTTGGATACGCAGAACACGCGAGCGCAAAGGGGGAAACCGAGATCCATTTATTTGCATTAGGGCGGCGGATGGAGCCGTCCTAAATAAGTTTGCAGTGTATACTTCAGCGCCCCCCATCTAACATTCATGTCTCCTTTTTATGCTTTTCTCACCTTAGATACGCCTGACTCAGCCAAGCGTGTGCGCTCGCCCTTATCTGCCAGTTCCAGGAACATCTCGCCGCCCCCCCCGCCAAAGTAAAACACATCCCGCGCTCCCGTGTGCGCAACTTCGCTTTTTACCATTTAGTGACACAAACATGGAGGTGGATTATATGGCTGATGGAAAACAAAAGTTGATCGCGGTGTTGTTTTTTTCCACCATATGCAGCTTTACACTGAATATGAAGTGTTTTAATTTGAGGTATAATTTCAAAAAATGTACTTAAATGATATAATTTAATGTTCTATACGTGAATGTAATTAAATTCAAATATTAAAGGTGCACTTTGTATGTTTTGGGGAAGAAATTTCAATCAGAAGAGACAAACAAACTAAATAAATTGAATAAACAAACACAATTTAACTCTGTTTTACTTTGTTTATATTTGGCGGACCCTGCCACCTTTCTCGCTTCAATCAGTGTTCTGCGGAGCTTATTTTCCTCTGAAAATAGTTTATATATTCAGCTTTCAGCAAAAAATATCTCTGAGTTTGTATTATTTACCTCATCGATATTGTAAACATATATAATATCTATAATAATTCTTCTTCAAAACCACATAGTGCCCCTTTAATGTCACGCAACAGTGCAACAATGCTGTCCCGTGTACTGTCTGGCTATTTAATTTCCTTAATGAGCTCAGTAAAATAAATGAAAGCTACCTCATTCAGTTTGGACTGTTAAAGCGTGTCCCTCAAGCGTTTGCATGAAAGGAAGCGTAAGGCTGGAGGCCTCGCTACGAGAGGCTGCAGAGTGTGAATAGAGTGCAGTAGTCAGGATGATTGAACTTGGCTGTCTTCAGGGAGGGGGGAGTACATGTGCTAATCCTAATCAGGACCTGTTCCCTGCCATGTAATGGAGTAGGAACAACCCCGAGCTCCACGCTGGACACGCTGAGGCTACATTAGTGAATAATGTTTTCCAGCATGGGACACCGTTTCTATTACGCTCCACATGCGGGAGGAAGAGGAAGCTGTCACTGTGAATTAACCACAGAGCGTGCCATGCAAACATATCTTGTGTAATTGGAGTATAAAAAAAAAAAAAAGTGAGCGAGGTGGAAGAGGAGGGAAAAAGGCTTTTTAAAATAACACTCGGCTCCTCTACATCACTGAAGACGGTATGTTTGAGACATTATGAAGCTTTTAGCAAACTGTCAACCTTCAGGACAAAGGATTCTTACACTCCATCCTCCGGAGGCTGTTTTATTTACTCATTCTGCAGCAGCGGTCTGTGGCTCGCCAGAAAAAGCTTCTGCTCGGTATTTGTTCGCTCTGAGCGCTGCTGCAGTGTTTCTCTCTCTCTCTCTCTCTCTCTCAACAAAAAAAAAAAAAACAACTGGAAAAAAAATGACCAGTTTACCTGATTATATCGACAGCTCTACTGTAAAATCTCCTGCCGTCAGAGGTCATACAGACTATGTTTTTCTTATTGTCTCGCTGAATTCACTTCCATCTCGAGGAGAGTAAATCTCAGAGTGGAATCACTTTTCTGACAATAATTTATAAATTATGCACCGCTTGTGTTTGAATTGAGAAAGGCTTTCATATCTCTTCCATTAACTCAGATTAAGATTTCATAGTGATGCTGGGGAGAATGCTAGCAATATCCCCGTCTCATTTCAATGAAATTTTTATTAGTGCTTTTTTCTGTAGTACACTCCTATTGGGATGTCTGTGAATCTGAAGCTTGGCTTTGGACATGAACTCCCCTCAACCTGCCTGCCAGTGGCTCTGAAGGTTTCAATATTTTATGGGCTCCGGCTAACTCAGCCGTGAGATTCCAGCTGCAGAGATTTAACTCTAATGTAAAAAATTCTGAACGGATGAAAACTGGGGTGTCATAAGTAATACATCTGTTCCAAGAGAGGGTCGTGGTTATCATCCACGAAAAAAGGAGAAGAAAGAAAAAAAAAAACAGGACAAAAACAACCAATAATAAAATAAAATAAATAAAAGAACAGAGGAAAAAAGGCATTTAAGGCAGGACACTCTTCTCCATTCTCCCTCTTTGTATTGCTAAAATGAAAAGACCTAAAGCTATAGGGCGAAAATATATCAACCTAATCTCCCGGTCCTTCAATTGACTCCTAATTGTGTGCACTTTTTACCCCTTTTTGTGCAGCCATCAATAAAAACCGGGTCCCCTAATGTCATCCTTCTGAACAAATGGGCATCACGCCACTTACACTTTTATAGGCCAAATCCATTTCTTTGAGCATCTTGCCTTTTTCTTTGCTCGCTCTCCTAACAGAATTCAAAGCATTTGGAAAATCTGTCTATTCAGCGTTCGCGTCCCGGCGCATTCTTCCCCAGAACCAACTGAGGTCAGATGAGATGGGTCTGATGAACTTTCCCATTTTTTCCCATCCCTGCAATCCATAGTTTTTCTCCCTTGAGCCATATGTTGTCCAGTGTAGTCAAGACTGCTTGTAATGGCCCTGCTAACAATGCACTCTTTGTGCTGGATAAGGAAAGGAAAAAGCCTGATGCCGAAGGGCAAGAGAAGAGAAGAAACACTTTTAGTGCCTGCTTATATATATTTTTTTCATTCCATTATACAAGTGGACTCTGCTGGAAATATTTGTCTTGACAGTAGTTTAGCATCGCTCCCCGCTCCTCCGCCCTCACTGAAAGATTAAACTATTGAAATTGTCATAAGCACAGATGCCACGCTCTTTTGTGCTGCAGAATCCGCGGTGTCCTCCGCTAACATTTCTTAACAAACTTGTTTGTTAGCTTTTGCACAAATGCTAAAAGGTTTTTTTTTTTTTTTTTTTTTTTTCCTGTTGTTGTTCTGGAGGAAAGACAGACAGAAATCTGTCTACAGCAACTCTCAAAGGTGCCTACACCCAGCGGAGTGTAACTTCTATGGAGGCATACGTTTCTCTCACACTGTATTTATCGCTTCTTATTACCAATAATAACATTGCTCCTCTGGGAGCTCAAGGGTAAGTATGCCCCCTAGCACTCCAGCCCTCTTAGAGACTCACTGTACTGGACTGAACACGGTCCTTGCACTTGCTTTACAACATATCAGCTGCTGAAGATTCTCAGGAGGATTTTTGTGCAACTTACAGATTTATCTCCAGCAAAGATCAACAATTTTTATAGAATATTATATATAAAGATTTTTTTTTGGATCAATGCCTGCTCTCTTTTGATAGCAACGTATTTTAGATCTATATAAGAAAACAACAAAAAGCCAAAAGCTGATCTCCAGTGCCTTTACACAGAAGAGCATGAGAACAAGGCATTTGACAAAGATAGCCTAATTACTACAGCTTGGCTCCACTGATATCTGGCCACTAAAGCAACGCTTCCTATCTGAGGGAATTCTTGTCTACACGGGGTACATCTGCACTTCTGGAAAGAGTGGGTTCAATTCAAGGGCGAATGTGTTGAGAAGTGGTGAGGACGTAAGGGCTCAGATAAAAATACATCTTCAACACGTACAATTTTAGATGATGCAATAAGATGAGGTATGAGGCCAGAGTATATTATTACGACAGGAAAAAAAATGCATAATGGTGCATCAAAATTCATTTCATGTCATTTGTTAACATTTCTTGATGCAAGCGATTTCTTTAGCACACGTATAACCAAAGTGGTGGAGACATGTCCCCATGTAAAGTATTAGCTCAGCTATATATGATTTGATTGTAACAATACAATATGTCCATGTTTGTATTGAGGAGGACAATAAACATGCAAAAAGGTTCACAAACTGCAGGTTGAAATAGCAAGATGCAGATCTGAAGTGATTTTACTGTCACAATAAGCAGTAACTGCCAGCTACAGTATGCTAGCTAGACATTACACCTTCCACCAACTTGAATAGGTTGTAAACCATAAAAAATGGTAAGTTAGCAAGTAAGTAATGCTTAACATTTGAAATACCCAAAACAATGGATAAATTGTACTTATCTTAAAGTAATGGATTAACAATTTAATTCGATGGCTGAGAGTGATGGATAAGGCAACATTGACTAAACCAAGCCAACACTGACAATATAATTAAATAAAACGACATCAACTTTTTATATTTTTACGCAACATCCTGTTTAAAATCAGTTGAACACATTAAAACATGGTGGGTGGTGTTGATGAAGTGGTACTTGAGCTCATCTGATAAGGATGTAGTGGCACATCGGATAAAAAAAGGTTGGGACTCACTGCACTTAAGTAGTGCTGATAAGTGTCTCTGACATTAAACATGAAAATGATTAAGACTTACTATTAAATGATTGTAGAGAATAAAATATGTCGTCTCTCTTAAAAACACTATGCTTATCTCTCTCGGAGCATTTTAAGGGCCAGTTTAAAAAGAAATGTATCATTCTTATAAAACCCCCAGTGTAATTGTCAGTATTAAAATAAGATATCGTTGACATCTTGTTGTTGTGGCAGGAGCCGAGTCGGTCTATTGTAATTAAAGTCATGCTGACATATATGTAAAGGCAGGGGGGACACGGAGGCCAAGCAAGTAAATGTCCAGGTCACTGTGTAAACACAGCTGATTGTCTGGGACACCCTTGTTATCTAAAAGTCGTTTCCATCATTAACACAGAAGGACACACGTCTCCTCTGGGAGTAGACGGACAGCTCCGGGGTTAAAAGGCACATGCTGGACTATCAATAACTTCCACTAATTGTATGCTTTGTAATTAGAAGCATAATCAATTACGAGATCGTTTGTTCTGTCACCGGGACGAGACAACAACGGTCCACGTCTGAATCTGCAATAAATAAAATAAATAATAATAAAGCTATACAGCAGTTCATGCGTGTGATTGCACAACATTGTATGTCAGTAAAAAAAAACATTTGCATTTTTGAAAGGCGGCTTAACGTTTCCTGCGACAGAGAAGAACTTGATCGTTTGACCTCTACATTGTTGAACTGCAACTGATGCGCTTAATCGTCAGCTGTCACTTCCTATCTTAATTAATCCTAATTGACTATTGATGCGACACAACTGTTAGGCTTTATAATTAGTATTGCAATTTAGACCGGATAATCTAACAGGGCAGTCCAATTACTCCAGAGGAAATAGAAAGCTGTGAGGCAATAATTATGAAACAGTCAGTGCACAATGGAAAAAAAAAAAAAAAAAAAATCAAGAGCTTTTTTCTTTTGAAAGAGAAATCCATGCATACATTAAACAATAAATGACAAAACACTACCTCGGCTAATCTCATCAGCCATTCAACGCACGAGAGACGACTAATTGAATTGATTGCTGCTATCAATAGCAAACAAATCTGTTGAGTTGTCCATGCTCATATAATCTGACCTGATTCCTTCAGCTGTCACTATCTGTGAGAAAGCTGCCATGCTACGCTTTTTTTTTTCCTCTAAATCTGTCAGGGCTGGGGCATTTACATGTCTGTGTTTCAATGTTGATAGGGCAATTAATAAAATATATGTTAATAGGAGCTTAATTGTTTTACAACAGTGGTTTGACAAGGCTGAGGGAGAGGAGACTTGTCAGCGATATGAAATGCGTGGCTACTCTCTCAGCAGCATCGCCCTCAGCCTAACATATGGTCTCCTTTCCAGGCTTTAACTGTACCACATAATAGGAGCCTGCTGTTTATTTTTGAAACATTAGTGATGTCACTACTCCTTTTGTCTCCTCAAGACAATAGCTGCTGTCTCTGCCTCGCGAGCAAAAGACAGGCACACCCCCCCACCACCACCACCACCACCCCTAAAGATGACATTTGAATAATAACAAATCCATCACTTAAAAAGCTACCACACATCTCAATTACAAACATGAGGGTACCGCTATTTATTTTGAAATGGTAAGGAGCGATTTTTTTGTTTATTCGTCTTTGCAAAAACAACCATTTAAAATGAATGGGGTTATGTTATAAGGTGCATAAAAATAAGGCAAATTATGATGCTGTTTTTGAACACAAATATTTAGTGTTTTTACAGTTTTTTGTTTTTTTTAAAGGATGTTTTACTTAATATAATAAGAAAATGTGACACTCAGCTGCTCTAACAACAGACAAATAGATTATCCCCGTGTGACACCCCAGAATAATAAAGTGGTTGTTAGTCTTTAACTGTAGGTCAGGCTCATTTTTACAAATTAGTTCTGCAAATATAATCACTAAAAAACTAATATAAAAATAATATCACACTTAGCTACTGCTTTTAAATTTGCACATGAATTATGGATAGGATCCCTCCTTTTTTTAAAATGACACATTGAGCAGATAATATTAATGCTTCTGCTCTCAGTGTTTATGTGGGCTAGTTTCTGTGGCAGAGCTGAGTGTGTTTCAGTGCAGAGCGATTGCCAAGTGATTCATACACAAATGACCTGAGGGAGGCAGCAGTGCAGCGAACAAATGTGAGCACAGCATCTCACACTCTGAGTGTGCTTTAAAGGCCATTTACATAGTGAAATCTAATTACCCCAGCTCTATGAGAGAGTATTTGATCTCAATCTTAAACAGAGCAGAACATATTATTAAGAAAAAAAAAAAAAAAGAGAGAGAAGAAGAAGAAGAAGAAGAAGGAGGGGAGGCTTTTCTTAGATGAAGGTGGCTTACTGAACAGAGGAATCAGCTTGTACACAATTCAGCACTCCCGTTTTAATTATTTTCCAACATAGATGAAAAGGGGGGAAGAACACTGATTTATTTGTGTCCTGGGAGACAATGCGGGCTTTTGAGACATGAAAACCAAAAGAGGGGAACTTGGGGTGGACAATGGTGGTGAGAACAAAGTCTCGCTCGTTCTGTTGTTTTCTGCTTTAAAGTAAAATCTAAAGTTTCTCTGTGTTGCTCGATTAACAACCTTATTTCTGAGTGATGTGATGTTTCTGACAGCAACACAATCGTAATTACACCAGAGCCCCTTACGTGACTCATGTCAGTAATTCATCACATGTAATAATAACTGACTTTTCTCGTACTTAACAGGTCTTTTAACGTGGATAGAGGACAAATACATAAATCTATATGTATTTACTGAACATTGTACTAAAGGCAACTCAAGATGGAGAATATCTTCAACACAAACAGAAGCAGAAACTGTACAAAGTGCTGATCAACACTTTATAATAAGCATAATTAATAAATGGTAAGTTAAACATTATTACACTGTTATACATACAGTGAGTTTTCTTTATAAACCATTTATTAATACATTGTTTTATTGTAAGTTGCCACTTATGTCTATAACACTTTGTAAATTGGTAATAAATACTGTGTAGTTCATCTATAAACATTATTTGATGATCACTATAAAGTTGCAACAGACGTTTATAAACCTTTACAATCGCTTATAAATAGTTTATAAAGCATTTCATTGTTTGTTTAGCTAAGTAACTATTAACTAATGTTTAATTAACTGTTAATTAATGATGGTTATTGTAAAGTAAGTCAAAATCTGAGTTCTGGTGACATGTTGCAATCTAATGAAGAACAAAAATTCATGTGGAAAACATAACAATGTAACAATCTTAGTTTCAGACTCTTTTGTAGCACCGTGACTCCAAACCAGATTGAAATAATATCAAATTAACTTTACTTTTCTACATTTGACACCATCTGTCACCATTGGGGTCCATTATTTTTACTATTATCAAACCAAACATACAAAATCTTCAATAATTTAAGAAAATATATAAATGCAAGTTTGAAAAATATGAGGAAATTGAGTGTGATGGATATTTTCAATGCGATGGATTGTTCTAACAGTTGAAATGTTGAATACCATGCATGTTTGGTGCAATTCTCTCCAATTCTGCTCATTTTCAGAGAGCCAGGTCATGGACATATGCTTTTTCTTGGAGCAGAAAATACCATTACTGTATTTTTACTTTTGGCTCGTGTTGTAGCACAATGCATGGACAGGAATTATGAATTATGAATTGCTTCTCATCAGCTCTGCCTATGGAAAAGCTGGCAGGACAGGAAACTTAGTGGACATATTGAAACGTGGACACAATTAGACTGCAGCTCTTTATGTTTACATTCATTTATATTGTATGCACATGTATGTATTATAAGTACAGTATGGTACAGTGAATGCACCGTTACAGAAGAAACATGTACCACCCTTATCCATATAGAGTGGAACATGTGCACGTAAGCATGGGTCCGGACGTTCGGTGTGTATGCATGTGTGATTGCTTACAAACACACACTTGCTTTTCGTCCATGCTTTCTACCCCCTTCCTTTGTTGTGTTAATACAATCCCAATGCTGCACCAATTTTCTGACTCCAGAATCTACAGGATGTTTTTTCCATTACTCAAGGATCGTCTAGTGCTTCTAACTTGCCCTTATTTTGTATTACAAAATTAGAGCTTTCGGAAAATTACAGCGAGGGGGAAAAAAGGGTCCTGTGCTCTTTCGGGTTCTTTTGTTCCCGCTCTTGCAAAAAAAATCATATATAATTGTCGTCACTCCATGAAGATTTTTTAGCTTTGACCTTTTAGTGCGCTGTAATACAGAAAATGATGGGGAGTAGATTTCCTGCCTGAGCCTCCACTCCTTTCTCGCCCACATCTCCAATCTTTGAGGGATAGATGCTGCCCGTGGGACTATGTTGATACTCTTTTAAGTATTATTACCACAACTAGTATAAAAGTGGCATTAATAGTAGCTGTAATTGTAGTTGGAGTTCACAAAATGGCAACAAAAGCAACAAAACAAACATATGTTTTCACCATGTCTGAGTAATAACAATGAACATTGATGCTTGCCCCCCAGAAAAAGAGGTCTATCACTTAAATGTAAGAAAAGTAACTAACATTACTATTAGATCATCTCAGAAGAGCGGGTGTTCCTACTATCGACCCAACTACATAAAACTACATCAGAAAAATCTTGCACTTTTTCAGTCTTTCCATACTTGATATCTTCTCCCAACACAAAACTGACTTTCTGTGCACCCAGCAGGGATGTTCAGTGTAATAACATCTGTAGGAGCCTATGGATTTGCTGTATAGAGAACTTGTTTGGTAGATGTTAGCCGCTGGAGTAGTGCATTGTGAAGCCAGCGTGTCTCTAGATCTAATGGCTTCACAAGGGAAAACAATCAGGATGACTTCACTGTATCATCCAGGGTGGTGGTAAGCTGCAGGAGAGTGCAGTGGGCCCTCCGCTATTCCCTTAAAGCAATGTGAAGTTTGCTCCTTCTCAATAATCTGGGCTGGGGAGCTCAAAGTCACGATGGGGAGCATTGTTGTTCCCCTGGTCTATCCATGGACCCGACATGTGGTACGCTGCTCATTTCCGTAGCTGCCCATGGCTTTTTGTGGACTTTCTCAACCAGCCCATGAATACAGGCTCTCAAACTCAGACTGTCAGGAGCCCCCTTTCTCACCAATTATAACAAAGTAACACTGGACGCCATTTTAGGGCTTTTGAGTCACAGACAGACCTAAATTAACATGTTACAAGAGACATATTGTACAATGAAGACAGAACTTTAAGTATTTATACATTAACTTATGTTTAAGTAAACGATCTGACTTCCACAGCCGCTCGTGGTAGTTTATCTCTGAGAGCGTTGCAGACATTGAGTGAAGTCTTTGGAAGGACTGGAAGAAACAATTTTTGTTTATGAAGCCGCTGATCGCACTGTAGCAGTTGAATATGTGTCGATCAACAGATCAGAGATAAATTCAAATGCTTCAACTCGTATTTGAACTCTAAATTGGTCCATTAATCAATTCAGCTGCAGGTGCAGTGATCTAAAAACTACTCAGTTCCTTTAATACATTAAATTTACCATACTTTAATCATTTTGACCAATAACAATGAGTTTGATTGCACTGAAATCACTTCAAAGTTAGTCTTCATCATCATACATCTCTTTTAAAATGTCTGATGGTTGATATTATTGTCATAATCAGTGAAGGGTTAATGTCTAATGAATATTTTGAGAATATAGTTTTCTTCATTTTATAACTGAATGCAATGTAAACCATACAACACACCATTGTTGAGTGGAATGTGACAAAATAACTTTTTAAATGAGAGACTAACACTTGAAAAAAGTAGTTTTTACTCTTGAATGTGACCGAGTCAGACTTGATTTAAAGCAACATTATGTAATTCTTATGACGTAATGGGTTCAGTTTGTAGTAAGCACCTACATTACGTCTGACCTGGGATTTGTATTCACCACAGTGTTGTTGCACTCAGACACTGTGGGGGGCACCAAATTCCACAAAATGCCAATTTCTACATACTGTTGCTTTAAATCTAAATTTAAGATTATATCACTTATAATATAAAATACAGTGCTTCAGATGAGATGCTTTTGTCTTGACATACAGTACCAGTGTTTGAAATGAGACTTCAAGCCTTAAAGTGGATGTTTCACACATTTGTCCCATGTGTGGGAAAGTTGGCAAGTTACATTGACTTGAGTTAAGTCAGTGTAGGTCCCTTTGAAAACATTAGATAATCATTTATACTAAAAAAAAGAGTAACTAGATTACTTATCTAAATAAAAGATTTTTACACTTGGTGTTAAAAGTCCTGTATTAAAAGTGCATTGTAATTTTTATTTTACACCTAAACAAACTGAATAAACTAAATAAACAAACTGACCTAAAAGCACAATTTCATTTTTAACTTTGTTTATATGTGGCGGACCCTGCCACCTTTCTAGCTTCAAACAGTGTTCTGGGACCTTATTCTCCTCAGAGAACAGCTTGTTTATTCAGTTACAATATAATAGTTAATAGAATTTTTTTCTCCAAAACTACCTAGTGCCCCTTTAATAATGTTGTTATATTACTATGACAAGTAAAAGTACTTAATTCTGAAAAAGATGTCAATTGTTCCCCAATTTATCCAGTTATTAGTTTATTATTACTGATGCATTAATCTGTGAGTAGTATTTTGCTAAAGTTGGTCAAAATGGAGCAAACTTTAGCTATTTTACGTGCTGCTGTGTAGTTAAATCTATAACGATATGTCAGATTTTGTAAGATCATCATGTTTTGTATGTAAAATTTTAATTTGTAAAGTAACCGCTCACTACAGCTGTCAGAAACTGTGGTGGAGCAGCAGGTAGAATATCTGCCTGTGAAGTATAAAGTAACACGAGATGAAATAATCTTTGCCTTTGACCTGATAAGATTTCTGTGTGTGTCAGTGATTTTCTCACCTTTCTGCTTCCACTACATGAGCTGTAATGTATGCAGCTAATGACTTTTATCTTTAATGGCTCTTTCAGGTCATATAATGAGGACTTACAACATAATTACCAAAAATTAGAGCTTTCAAGAAAGCACTATTTAAAACCCAGCGGCTGAAAGCAGATTTTAAATGTTAATCATTTTGTGTGCGCAACCTGGGGCCTGCATCGACCTATGAACTGAAGCTTAAAGGGCTTCTTGCCTGGACATTGGTTGTTATGTTTTTTTTTCTCTCTCTCTTTTTAAACCAAGCAGCAGAAAATCCAATTATTAGCAACAACCCAATTACTTTCCCCTCAGACTCAGCGGCTCAAATCCAAGGTTGGATTTGTGGATTAGCAAGGTTTACCGATAGACTCCTAAAAAGGGAAGCAACAATGTCGAATTTCCTGGCCGCCTGCGCTCTTCCGGGATTTGGAGTCAGAGGGGTGACATGATCATTGAGAGGTGGGATAATGACAGAGCGAGAGTGAGGGAGAGGGAGGAAGGAAGGGCGGAAAAAGAAAAAGGGGAAGACGAGAGCGGTCTCTGGACAGTAGATCACAGTTAGCCGGGGTCAAAAGTGCAAGTACGGCCTGTCAATGGAGACCTCGCCACTAATAAAGTCATATTGACTTTACAGCCATACTTAATACTGCGAGTTACTTGACACCGATAGCACCGCAGCATTTGTAAGTCAATTAGAGGGGGTGGATGAAGCGCGTGGTTCGGCTGTCACTCTAACCTGAGGAGGATAAAGCCGGACACTGACCTCTGACCTCGCCCCGTCCTCTGACTTCTAACATCTGCAGGCCACCTCTCTCGCAAACTGGCAGGTTGTAAACGCTCCGACTCAGTGGTCATATTGATCACAGCAGACACCGATTCATAATTAAATGGAATATTTAAACAAAGATGAAGTCGGTGTCAAACGGGTGACTGGGGCGGGCGCCGCACTCAAGGTTACGAAACCGCCATTAAGTGGCTTTTTAAAAAAAAAAAAAAAAAAAAATGCTAGACGTCGTACTTCTACTTCTGTCAAAGTGGGTCAAAAAGTAGCAGGAAATGAATTACTCATTAAATGAAACACTTCAATCTCTCTAATAAGGAGATCCACGAATGATATGTGCCACCTGCTAAATTCGCAAATATCCCCTCTAAAAGCTTTGTAAGCTTCATCAAACTAATCGGAGTGGACAGCCACCAAATAGAATCTATTCTGAATTCTCCATTTGTGACTGCGCGGAGCAGGTGAAGTCTTTTGGCAATAATTGACTGGAAGGTAGGCCGTTCTCTATTAATGTGCAAGGATTAAATTTAACACCCACCTTATAGCGTTCGCCAGAAATCATATTGCACTAAAGCCCACAGTAACCTGAGGTATCTCTTTTCATTATTGCCTAATTAACCTGCTAATAGCCATGTCCTCACTGCTTCTTCTCTTTAATTATCCGGCGCCTGCACCGCGTTCATACCGAGATTACAACTGTGTCAGTCAGCTCGTCTGTCCCATCACATCTTTTATGAGATCAATTTCTATTGGCTTTATTCTAAAAGACACTGTTTAATTAACAGCCATTTCCATCCTTGAAGAACGTACCATTCGCGGATCAGGGATGTTACTCTGTACGACTCCTCGGCTCAGACGGTCGTGGCTGCGAGAGGTCGTGCAGGTTGCAGACGGTGGAGACTCAGCGAGTCGGTTGGGTGTGTAACCACTAGATGTCCTTTGCGGTAAAGCGAACGAGCCCTGACTTGGTCTGGCCGCCGCGGCAGCTTGGAGAAAAGCCAAAAAGGAAAAAGAGTCATACAGCTTCATCACATGTTAGTCACTCAGACGAGACGCTGTCATTAATTGTAATAACGACTGAGTGTCAAGTCTCTGATTCACAGCCAGCGCATCGTGCAAACATTTCCGTCCACTCAGCATAGTTTAATTTGAGTGTGACTGCATTTCGCTCAAGTTTTTATCCCGTCAGAGCTCCATGACACACACTGGTAGCAGTCTCATAAGTCACTCTCTGTGAAGGTGAGGTGTAACTATGATTGTATTAATGGTCAATACATCTTTTACTAATGCTGGACTGATAAATTATGAGATATTTGAATATTAGGCTTTTTTGCCTGGCTTTCCGTCCTTTTATTTACAGACTTTTAGCAGAGTTGCTACATGCTTTGATCAGGCATGCCATATATTGCTGATTAATAATAATGATATAAATAACTTTTATAACTTAACATGTGCTGGGGCAGTCTTTATGAATGTAGAATTAGCTTTTAGCAGTTCCTGTTTGCACTGTGACCATGATGTACAGACATCTATCAATTAATTACTCTGATGCCAACAAAACTTTGAAACTCAGAAGCTAATAGGAGCCTTGTTTCTCTGATTTTCAAGCATTTTTATGGACATTTATCCACGATGGACATCAGAGATATTGATGTCCTCAGAAAGTGTAACTCATGCTGTTATTTGTATGTTTCGGTGCAGAAGTAATGACTTATTTCCCTTTATTATGGAAATAGTTTGACATTTTGGGGAGTAACCTTATTAGCTTTCTTGTCAAGCTTTAGGGGATGACTGATTCAATTCTCAACCTGTCTATTAAATGTAATGCTACAGCCAGCAGCTTGTTAGCTTAGCTTAGCGGACTGGAACATTTAGCTTGTGAGTTTAAAATGTACAAAAGCAAAGGTTGTAAAATTAGGATGCTAATAGCCAGATATTGTTGACTTTTGTGAAAATAGTCAGGCCAGCTATTTGCACCTGGTTCCAGTGTTTATGCTAAGCTAAGCTAGTGTAGAAACCACAATTTTTAAAAGCCAACTGCTCGCGGCCAGGAAATAGCCTGCCACATAACACCACACCAGTGTTGTCTTTATAGTTTGGCGTTTGCATCGACTAAATAAAACATTATATAACCTGTGAGTGAACTATGCTGGTAGGCAAGTCTTGTTACATTTGGACGGAGCCAAGCTAACTGTTCCCTACTGTTTTTCAGCATTTATGCTAAGCTAAGCTAATAGCCTTTTATTGAACAGACAATTATAAAAGTGGTGTTCATCTTTTTCATTTAACTTCAAAGGAAGAACGTGAATAAGCGTATTTAAGAAATGAATCACAACCTGGCATTGAAAAAGTAGCTTTTATTTACGGCTTATCACTGATGTATATATATATAAAAAATACTTAACACCATAAGTGATATATAGCACATTTAAGAGAATGTGGTACAATGATATTTTATTAATTCCTCAAATGTTTTCATATAAAAAGCCTCCGACAAATAGGAAGAAGCTGTGATTTCGTGAAAGCAAAGATCATGTCAGTGTATAAAACCAGGACAGGAGGCAACAGTGCAAGTTAAAATGCTACTATCTGCTGTCATTTCCCTCTAGACATACAACCAGTGGAGCATTTAAGTCGCTAGACGCACAGCCAAGACTCAGACAAGTGAATTTATGTGTTAAGTTGGTGTCCCCCTCCCTCTCCCTCACTGTCTCAAAGGCCCAGCACAGATAGCAGAGTTCCATTAGGAATTTCAACTCGAATTAAGGTGCTTGGGGAGGACACATTAACACATGTGCCGCTTCTGTAGTTAAATGTCAGAATGGGAATGAGGCCTGTGACTTTATATTCCATTAGCCACTGCCTCATGTTTCCCTGCTGTGTATCTAAATAAATAATCAAGACAGCCTCCAAAACACGAATCATCTTTTCACAATAATAGAAAATTAATGGCTCTGCTTGGGTAAGTAAATTACACCAAAGCACATCCCACAGCCTCAAATCACTGCTGAGAGATGATGACAAAGGGATGCATTATAGGCCGCAGGAAAAAAAGAAAACCCACTCGTCCAGAAAATTCTGAAATCTGAATAAAATGTTGGGGCTTTCAAGCTCTTTACAATCACCTTGCATGAAAGTCTAATTCAGTTTGGCTTCTTATTAATTCATAAGCCATTAGTAACATATTTCTCAAACAAAAAGCCCCTGACAAAGGAAAAAAAAAAAAAGAAAGAGTGTGTTTGGGAGAGGTATGTGCAATTAACATTTAAGCATGGGCGATTAAAAAGGAGTCTCAAAGAAATGGCTTAGAGTGGGCTCCTGAAACATTTAGACGGCAGAACTATTTTATGGGGCATTAGCCAGATATATTTAAATACAGCTGAAGTGTATTCCTGCCATATACTACGTATAACACCTGTCATGCTAAATCATGTACACAATCGGCTACTATTAAGAGGAAAAAAGGCGGACTGGAGCGGAGCCTAAACCATTAGTGAGCAGTACATTTAACTACTGCTGTGTACTGCAGCAGTGTTTGTAGCTCTGAGCTGGAATAAAGGGCTGAAACTATTTAAAATATTTGAAAGTACTTCAAATACTTGATTAGCTGATGGACATAAAATTAATGGTGATTATTTTCTTTTGGCTTTTTCTCAACATTTTGACCTTTCGTTTACATATGAAAAGCATTTAAGGTCACTGAAAAGAGACAATTTGAAGATATTCTGCCTGTCCTGATCCGAAGCTACTGCGCTGGTGGTGAAAACAGTCTGAACCACTAGCTGCATGGCGAGCTGAGCTAACTAGCTAACGGCAGCTACAGTTAGCAGCAGTTATAGTGGCTACTCTGGTAATATGTCGCCCCCTATGTGTTTTGAGTATGAATGACAGGTGGCCAATTCTTACATAATGCACCTTTTTAAAGATATACGTAACATTTCTGTCTAAAAGACCTTTGTTATATATATTTTTTTGAGTTGTGTATGTGTCCAAAGGTTTCCAACAATTTCAAACCCAGAGAAATCTACAACTACAACTATACACTATAACTTCGGGGAGACGGGAGGTAAGAAGTGGGATAATGTGACAAAACACCTCAGTAAAAAACTTCCGTGAACATTTCTACCTGAGTCATTGACAATGGTCGTTTTCTAACAATGAAGACAGCGACTCCCAAGATCCCACACTACTACTTACGTCTTTTGTTTTGTTAAGATTGAGAGACATAAATAACATACTGTGCCTTTTAAATGCAACAATTTGTGGCTTAAAGTTGAATATGTAAATTGAATCTCTTTGGTATTTGGAGTTGTGATTGGAAAAGGGTTAGGGTCAAATCAAAAATGTAATTGACAGATTGTTTGTTCATTAACATATATTGGTTGGCTTCTTTGCTGGTTTCCTTCTCTTCCTACTGTCGTCCGTGTAGCGTCACCTAACCTCATGTGCTCGCTTCCAGTGGCGTCCTGCTTCAAATTAACACCATCCCAGACATTCACACCTGAGAGCTGACAATTTTTTTTTTCTTGTCCTTTTTATTACTGTTACAGTCTCAATATGTGCCTAATTACTGCACAGAGAATGACCAGTCAAGCAGATAACAGTGAAAGGATCTCTTATGTACAAAAAAAAGGACAAATGCTGGAAAAAAATATGTAAATAGGTGAAATCTGTGTGGCAAAGGCTGCATTAACCCTCAACAGGAGCTTATTCCATAGTGGTGGAGGTGTTAATGCCATCTCATTTCCCCACATAAACACCTTTCGCTCTCCCTGCACATTAATTATTAGCACCGATGCAACCAACTGTTTACTTTTTAAACAGGATGAGCGAGCTGCAGCATATGAAAAGCCAAAGAGCCGGTGCCAACACAGGTTACAGTGCAGACCCGGGACGGAGAGCACCGGGAGAGTCATGAATAAGTCACACAGCCTCTGGACCTTCCTCTGAAGGTACCGAGACTCTGACATGGAGCTGTTTCATCTGATCGGACCGAAATGTCCTAGAGACGTGGGGAATTCAGATACATGCAAGTGGATATACTGTATATGCAATGCGGGGCTGTCTTGTGTATGTGTGTGAATGCCTCACAACTCTGTAGATCACACACACACCAGGCATCTTCATTCATCCTCCAGAGACTCCCGCAACGTCCACTCAGTTTTTCAAAGCGCTTCTTCTTCTTCTTTTTTCCTCTCTCTGTGTCTCTGTAAGGCCAGCGTGGTGTCAGGCTGCCAGGTGATTTTGCCTACAGTTCAAATAATGACTGTAATTAAGCAATTAAGACCTGAGAGGCTGAGAGGCCAAGAGCTGGCTTTAGCTTCTGCATGTGAACAGACGGCAAATGAGGATCCACCGGGGAATACAAACATTACGGCTGCGGCATATGCTTAGCTCCCTTTGGTGCTGGTAGCAATAGCTTGTGTCAATGAGGGAACAAGCAGTGGGTGAAGTGGTGTGGGAGATATTTCTTTCGAAACGTTTGTGTGTGTTTATCGTGTGTGTGTTTGTGTGTTAAAATAAGCCTCCGAAAATCAGATATCATTTAGTCCTGCATTTACAGCGCTCTACTCTTTTCAAACCAAAGAGTATTTAGAGAATAATCTCTCGGTCATGGACTGTTTTCACTGAAGTACCAACCTCAGATACTGATTTTTTTTTCCTTTTTTTTTCTTGGCTGCTTGAATAGCCTTTCAAGGACCGCAGCGAGACACCGGGCAGCAGCGATGAGATATTTGGCATTTTCAGGTAGGAAAAAGTCCAAGCTGGCCTTACATTCAGAAATAACACAAGTTCTTAAACTATTGACTGCACTGAAGCAGTAGACTTCAAAAGGTCCCTCTGACCTGTTTGCTGAGGAGCCTCAAACCAAGTTTTTTTTTTTCTTCTCCTTCTTCTTCTTCTTTCCCTCCCCAGTACTATGCGTTTCATTATTAATTTGTTTTTTCTCAAGTTTCTCTCTGACCCAGGACATTAAATAAAACATTGTATGGTTCATGAAAGATTATGAAAGAGCACAGCGTAAGCAGCAGGAGGTGTAAACTCAGCACAATTCATTCTGGTATATAATGTCAATGCCAGCAACCCCCCTCTCACCCTACCTCCATGCCCTGCAGGCATATTGGCGGAACTACCAATGGATGCTAAGCTTTTTCCGACAAAGCTCCGAAGATAAAGTATCTTCCTTTTATCCCTTCTGCAAATCAATTCTGGGCCTTACAGCAAAATCCCATAAAATAACTTCAAACACCACTACTTACTCCAAAAATTTGTATTATGGCTATATCTCTTTGAACCTCTACCAGTGAAGTTTTGGAGGAAAATGATTTAAGTGTTATCTGCTAAGACATCAGCATGTCAGCACTTCACCTCAGTTTTTCTTCACATGCCAACCTGAACCTTGTATTTCTCTCCCTGTGTTTGGTTTTTGATTGCTCCTAACCATCCAGGCCTGGTGATAAATACAAATGCTGCTTGTAAACTTAATGGCTGCGGTAAGTGCAAACAAGCCGGTACGAAGCCCTGCCGGTGCCTCCATGCTCACTCAGCTGCTGAAATATTCATCTCCCTTCACTCTTCTTCAACAATGTGATATAAACTGAGGCTGATAGGACGAGTTACTGAGAGCCAGCGTGTCAGTCGAGGTGGGATTACTGGAGTAAGCTACGGCCGCTAGTTGATTAGCTTGAACCGAACAACACAGAAGGAATCCTAGCGTCACTATTAATTACTGGATATACATTTAAGTACACTAATTATGTCACAAAATACAGATTAAAATACAGGATGCACGCTTAATGTGTCGTTGCAATTAGCATAATTAGCTTCCTGATGGATGGATGAGCAGTGGCGCATTATTTTTTATAACCTCGCGATGGTTATGTTAACTCGACCACCTGTCAGCTCCAGGCACGTATTTTAATAAGAAGTCCTGACAGTGAATAGATGATTGCTCTTAACTACTACATTTGGAAGCCAAATTAGATACTCCGAGAGGTCACTACTCAGTACATTTAGAGAAAAAAATAAAGATTTCGACTCCCACTTGTTATATTTTAATGCCAAATCCACACGGTGTTGCCCGAAGCTATATAAAAACTGCTACACTGCTCATGTGAGGATAGGGTAGTGTAAGTGTTCTTACATTTAGAGTAGGCAGCGGTGCAAAATTTAATCTCTCTCTTGCACAAAACTGCAATTGATAGGCACTTCCCCCTGCTGTACAAACAACAGCGACTCATGCATAGGCACATTCAACCTTTATCTTTTCAGTTGGCCTATCTGTGGGATGCGCGCAGAGCTCCGAGATCAGAAGAGGCTTGAAAAGATGACCCGACAATCTTGTGCGCGGTCACATGGTCTTTCTGGGGCTCCTCCGACCTCTGTCAGTAACACAGCTCCAAAATTTCACCTTAAGGAAAAAAGAGGAGACATCGGATGCCCACGAAATCAATAGCTTTACTTTTTCTGAGAGCATAAATACAAAAAAAGAGAAAAAAACACCAGTCACATTCATGGAGAAATTTTCAAGTTGGTGGGGCCCGAAAATTTACACACATGAGGAAAATATAAATACATTTTACAGTAGCACAAAAGTATAAATATTTGGATTGTCTTACATAATTATTTAACTTTTTTTATATAGTTTTATTACATACACATTGTTTTTTATATAAAGTAAAGAGCTATTAAATCATTTTTTTATTCAGACATT
This sequence comes from Pagrus pagrus, assembly GCF_965226575.1. Taxonomy (NCBI): domain Eukaryota; kingdom Metazoa; phylum Chordata; class Actinopteri; order Spariformes; family Sparidae; genus Pagrus; species Pagrus pagrus. Next base: position 5,035,081 of record NC_140190.1, on the reverse strand, counting down.
TTTGTTAAATCAACCCAAAAAATCATAGAACTCATAAAAAAAAGAGAACCAACAGAAAAATGCATTAATATTACAAGGTTATCTATCCAAAGGTGTTTGATTCTCTGTGTTTCTGTTTGCTTGAAGCAGGTGAACCACAGCAGTCTGATGGTCAGGCCTGAGGCGGCCCTTCACATGGGTAAGTCACTGAGTGGCCTGTTAAACCCCATAAAGCCCTCTCCGTGTCAGAACACGACCCAAACGTCACGAAACTGCAATCAAACTGACATAAACAATTAAAGAACCGTCTGCAGGTAAGTGAAGAATCTGGCAAAGAGAATAAAACCATCACATTTATTTCATGATAATATGCTCACTGGCAACTTAGCTCACAAAAGTTTGTGTAACTGATTATGACTTTCCTCAAGCCGTCCCTGAGCAGCGGTGGATGAATGCAGATATTTCACTCAACAAGTAAAAGTCCTCACGCCTACTTTAAAACTGTGCTTGTAGTGAGTACAAATACAGAATTATTGGCAATAAATTATAATGTAAAACCATGTGAAAGAACATTTAGAGAATTATCATCAGAATCAGCATCTCTAGTAGACTAGCTGGTGAAAAGAGACACACGACTCACTGTATCAGCTGAACAGTAAATGTCAGTGTGAGTTTCACAACTGGTTTCTGTTGCAATCGAGAAGATTCAAAGTCAGTGTAATTGCATGTTTGAAATATTAAGTAATAGTGTTTGTTATGCAGAACAATGACCCTTCAGTGTTATTGGATTATTACTGATGCATTACTGTATGTCTGGTACTTTATGTCCAAGTACCAAGAAAAATCAAAAATGAAATATACTTTACTATATAGTATATTTACTATACTATAATAAACTATACGTTCTATGAGATAAAAAGGCTCTTTAAATATGCAGCATCCCTAACTGTTAATTATTTTTCATAATCTGAGAGCGTCACTAATTATGTTGCAAAGTCAGTCAATTAACCTTTGAGTTTCAGACATCTTTGCCACTTAAACAGAAAAAGTTTGGGAACCTTTGTTGTGGGTCAACATAAATCTAAATTTCACAACTTTGTGTATTATGGGAGAAACGATAACACCAAACATGTCTCTGGAAACGCACTGCCAGCAAAAACATTGTTTTCCTAAGGAATTTACTAAGGCATTTTTCTAGTGGTTTTTAGGAGTTGAGATATTTTTCTACTCTTCCCAATAATTACATGTGACGGCCGGTTGCTCAACAGGCTGGTGTGTCCAAAACATGCTTTTCCAAGGTGGGTTAGGGTTAGAGAAACTGCGCTTGAGCTTGGGTGGCTAAAGCTCAGAGAGTAGAGCAGGTCGTGCAGTGATTAGAAGGTTGCTGGTTTGATTCCTCAGCTCCTCTGGCTGCATGTAGAAGTATCCTTGAGCAAGGTACCGAAGCCCTTAATTTCTCCCGATGAGCAGGTTGGCTTCTTGCATGCCATCAGTGTATGAATGGGTGCATGTGAGTGTTGTAAAGGGCTCTGAGTGGACAGTAGACAGCAGGAAAAGTCCATTTACCATTTGTATCGATGAGTCTCTGTGTGTAATTGATAGTGAAGGCATCATGTCTTATGAAATGATCGTATGTTTTGTCTATGAAACCTTAACCTTCAAAGCAACTAAGAACTTTGCCTGTCAAATAAATGTAGAGGAGTAAAAAAGTACGATACCTTCCTCAGAAATGAAGTGGTGTGGAGGTAGAAGTAGCATAAAAACTACTCAAAGTATCTCAGAACTGTACTTCAGTATGTATACTGGTGACTTTCCACCACTTCCCCTTTAGATTTATCTTAGAGCCCCTTTGGGGAGTACCAACCCCCCGTTGGGGAGCCACTGATTTACAGTACAGAGCGAGCAGCAGAAAAGAAGTGTGTGTTATTTGCTTTATAATAACGTACAACCACACCCAAACCTCAGCAGGACTCAATGCTCCAAATATGAACAGAGTCCTCGGTACTGCGTCGAGTCAGAATTACAAAAGAGGATATGTTACTCCATTTAGATAAGTGTTATTTGCCATCAACAGTGTTGTAAGCGGCACAAGTATTCATGAGAATGCATTTGAATAATTCAGAGTGCTCTTGCCAACTGCTAAGGGAGGCCAAGTGACAGTCTGTGCATTATCCTTTGATCAAGGGGTTTCTATAAGAGCGCGGCATCGGCCACACCGGAGAAAAAGCATATTTAGGCCAACACGGATGCACAAATCCAAGATGACAGAGCAACAGAGCAGCAAGCGACATCTAAATCTCTTTACCAGCTGCAGAGTATCACACAAGGTGGGTTTGGCATCGTGTTAGTGCAGAAAAGATCCATCGAATAAAACATCCCATCTGCTCCAAACAGATTTAGTGACCAAAAGGGCTCAACCTCCATATTCCCAAAAAGGTTATTGTCTTTTTGGGATTCGAGTAAATTCTCCCTTTTGCTGTGTGAGCTTACACAAATGCTACAGGTTCAGCTGAGGAGGGGGATTTGTGCACGCAGGATCCATTTAGTTAACAAAGGATTGTGAGCCAATCGACTTAAAAAAAACACAGCTGCATTTTACAAATACAGAGGAAGCGCAACATTTACAGCCTGATGACGGGATACAGTCTGAATAAAAACCTCAAAAACAACTCGCTTAAAAATATATATACACTCCGAGCTGCATTAGCTCACAGAGAATCATTAAAGGAGGCTTGTTATCCGGCAAGCGTGAAGTGTTAAGACAAACAGAACAAAGGGAAAATGGAGCACTAAAGAAGTGACTGCTCAAATTCCAGACCCAACACCTTTGGACAGCAAATCCCTGGACGCAGCCCGCTACAAACTAAATCATTTCAATAAACTCTGTCACGAAATCAAGCACTGCACCACCCAGGCATAAGCTACGACACAAAAAAAGTCACCCGCTGCTCTGAAAAGCTTTGTCACTAAAATGAAATGTGATGTAGAGCGATTTTCCATGCATTTGCCTCTCAATTATGGATAGTGAGTGTAATTAGTTCGGATGGCGCCCAAACACTGAACTTCTGTTCGGTCCCATTACAGTTTGGGAAGGATGAAAAATACATTAGGTGTGTATATATACACTTTTTAAAGCAACTCTCGCTCACGGTTAAAAAACACTTATGCCATGAAATCCCGCAGAGCCTCTTAAAGAGTTTTTTTTTCTCCTTTGCAGTTTCTCCAGAACGATCCGCGGCTGATCCTGAAACAATTAGAGATTTGTGTAAATATTCAGCGGTCGTAGCTGAGGAGGACTCAGGGGCATATCTGTGATGTTGACAACCCGAGGAAGGTTAGTTGTCTGAATCCAGTTTGGGGATTTTATGTGCCGATCCTGAATTCTGTGACAGACTGTTGTTATGCAGGAGATTCTTAATGGAGAATGATCTTTAGCTGACTGGTTCAGGGCCAACACTTCACTGTCTGCTTCTCAACAACAGGGCTCCAGGGTAGAAGACTCTCTCTTTGTGTAACACGCCTGTAAGTGCTGTTTGTTGTCAAAAAAAATCTACTACCCAATGTCCTAGATTAAAAATGCAACATCTCCTGTTTCTTCTTCTATTCCTCCCAGTTTCGGCTCCTGTAAATGAGCTCGGTCAGGTTAAATAAGAGATGCAGATTGAGTGTAACAGCAATCTGGGGGGTAAATAGACATGTGCTCAGCTCGGTGCAATCCAACCTGTGAGCTTTGCCAGACATTTCTGCTCTCATTTTTGACTTGTGTTACAAGGAAAGCCGTCTCGGGGCAGATGTAATCTGTCTTTTATTTTTACATCCGTAAATGTCACGCCACAGATTTCCTACGGAGCGTCGAAATGATCACCAGTTTTTTACCCTAGACAAAAGACTGGTGAAATGAATATCTGAAAATGAAAAGAAGTGCAGCTCCAATACAATATTATACTATGTATATATATATATATATATATATATTATATATACACAAAATGACAAGCTTGCTAGTGCCTGTGCTAGCTAGTCCCTCCAGAGTCTCCCCACTTAGCAAGTCCAGGCTTTTAAAGTGCTGTGTCCTTCTCAAAAGAGTTGTTAGCTTTAAAATAAATGCAGTGTTGCTCCAGAGAGGATAATTAGCCGGTTAGTTAGGACTAAAACCGATCCCAAAATATTTCAGCATGTGCAAAGTGACAGGAACTACATTTTCTGATGAATGACTTTGTGATAAGGGCAGTATCATATATATATATATATATATATATATATACTAACATGTTGCTAACATTAGCCACCTTAACCTTCTGTTCATATCAGACGTATTGCAATGAATTCATGAATACATCAATCTTATTTTTTGTGTTTTTATGCAAATAAACAAACAATAACACTGATCTGATAACATTGTCTATAAATGAAAGGGTCCTAAACATCCCCTGCCCGAGATGCTATGCTAGGTAGTTGTTTACATTTACATTTCTGATGTTGTCTTGACCCTACTTTACAGAAATATGAAATCATTACATTATTTTTGTACTGTGGTTGAACCCCGTATTCATTTCTCTCATATCCCCAATAGGGAAATAGCATGGTGGTATGTGTTGGAGCAGGGAGAAATTATTACAATTATGTCACAGTATGTGAGCCAGAACTGGACCACACAACTTTTACTCTTGTGTCAAACACACTGGCCCATTTATGTTTTGCTCTGAACATCAGTGCTGTATGTGGGTCAGACTTGGGCCATGGAACCAGACGTGTAGCGGTGCCAGAGGAAAACACAAGCATGTGGTCCCAGCATGGCCTACCTGGAGATAGTCACAATGATTTCATCCAATTGTGACGATGATTAACGTAATTAATGGTGATGATGAGTCAGTATGACGTCAGGGAAGAGGCCATGATTCTGTTTCCTGATCATTAACAGCAGAGCTTGAGCCACAGTGCGACTCGTGTCCACCAGTTGCCGTTTCCCTCGCTGCTGCCATCCACTAGAAAGAGCAGCAGTAAACTGTGTTATCTCATCTGGGCCTTCTGTGCCATGTATGCAGCGAGCAGAGACTTGGTGGGGAGGCTCTGTAAACACAGCGTTACAGGGAGCACGCATGTCTACCTTCTGAAACATCAGTCTCACACTGAGGCTGTCAAAGAAAACGAGGCACCAGACTCACAGCACAGCACAGCACACACACACAATGGGAACGGACCTGTGGCATCGCTTTCAAATGCAATCAGAGCTCGGCAATACAAAACGATGAAATGTAAAAAGGCTGAGCGTGTTTTAGCTGAATGTGTCACATCTGAAAAATGAAAACCGTGACCTGCGTTTAAGGCGGGCGAACAGAAACAACTCGCCGTCTTAAATCTCGCAACACGGCGAACCGAACAGCTGCTGATCTGAAGGGTATGTTGAGGAAATGTAATGACTGTGATATCTGAATGAAAATAGTCACTTTGCTCGCGTTGACATGAGAGAAATATGCAAAGCGCTCTGCCTCGCGCCGCTGAGAAGTAGTATAATCGTTCGTAAACTTGAGATTTTACCAAAACTAGCAGGTTCTCCTGTCATTGTTTCAACACCACCCACTCAGAAGCCAAAAAAAGCAGACAGCAAGAGAGTGAAAACGGAGCCATTTATGGGATGTCTTATACACTGAGCACATACTCTGCCATCAATCTGAATGTTTTGAGCTGTTAGATGCTATAAAAGCACTGGATAATGATTGTCGGAGACTCTACCACTTCGCTGTTGTTCCCCTCACAGAGACACGGGGCTCTTAGTGTCACCCGTCACTTTTCCTGCCTTTAATTGAAACCATTTCCTCCGTTATGTCTCAACGCCTCATCACGGTCTCCAATGAGCTTTTCGCTGAGGTGCTCCAAGGCAAGCCCTGACGCTAAAAGGATCAGACCTCTGGGGTGAGAAGAAGACAGCGTTTGCGCAGCGCCTTTTAAAGTGGCTGTTTTCCTGCCTAGTGTGACTGGCTTTGGTCCAGGCTTCCTGTGACTGGGACAGTCAGGGAGCCAGTGCGGTGCAGCCGCTGTGATGTCCTCATTTAAAAAGTTCTCGCTCTGAGTTGTGTGCTGTACAATCCCCTCGCCACTTAGGGAGAAAACAGCCGCTTGAGAGCCGCTTTGATATGTAGAAATATGAAGGCGTCATATTTATCCCCTATCCCCCTTCATGGAGAATGCTTGGATGAAAGCAGCAGTGGGAGCACGCTGAAGGCTGAGGCTTAACAATGACATAACATGAAGAGGGGTCTGTCAGCACAGTGACACCTCGTTTCGCCTGCCATTGTCTGATTACCCCAACAGCAGCCCACCAATGACAGGGATGATCACAGGAAGGCGGGAAGAACACAACTGTCAGGCTTAGGCTGCAAAGCCAATTCCCACCATTTCTGCTGCTTCAAACCAGATTTTAGACAAGAAGAAACAAGAGAGCAGTGGAGAGTGAGCGAGAAAGGGTGGAGGAGGAGGAGAAAGAGAAAGAGTGAGGGAAAAGGACACACGGACAGCTTACAGGGGATACAAACCAAAAGATTATGGTAATCTTCCCTCCTTTGTCCCCTGCGAAATGTTTTCGTACTACGCCTTTTATCTGTGTAAGAAGGGATGTGAACCTCTTCAGTTAGTGACAGTGGGCACTTTCTGTGTGGTTTCTGGGTAATTAGCACCAGTAGCAGGCCCTTTCTTTTTCTCTGCTCAAGCTTATGGTCTTCTTAGGGACAGCAACAGGGGATTTTCCCCCTGCAACCCTCTGTCTGCTCTTAAGGAGCGATTCCCAGCCCAGGCCGAGCCACAACAACCATCTGTTAGCGCTAGAAGGATCAAAAAAACCTTCAGAGAGTCCCAGCACCACTGACAATCAAATGGACAGCTTAAGTTCAGACAGGTGACTGAATTAATTATCCTATTCAGCGTCGCAGCAGAGATGTTTTCAATGGAGCGGTCAATGGACTGCTCATATGCTCTGCTCAGCTTTTTTGTTACTGTGTCCATACTGTGGAAAAACAATTAAAGGTCTGATTCGCGTTTACGGCAAGAAATCGTTAAAATCAAATTGGTAGAAAGTTTCGAACTCGGTCGGGCTCCCTCGCTAAGTGAATCAATTAGAGGCACAAAAACTTTTCTAATATCTTTTTTGAAGTCCGTGACTTTTCAATTTCCCCTCGGTGGTCATTTCACAGAGGTGTGTGTGTGCGTGTGAGTGTGTATGTGGTGGTGGTTGGGGGGGGGTCGACTGAGGGGCTAATCTTTTTTCCCATGCAGAGTGACAGAAGCCAAAGGATAAATTGGCCGCTGGCACCACAAACACGCCTTTTCAATTTGGGATAGCACCAATATAAGATCTAAAAGAACACCCAAAGCTTACGCTCATCATATCAACTGGGGCTTTTCAACGGGGGGTCAAAGGTGGCCCTCAGATAAAGTGCCATACAAGAGATCAGTGGGGGCCGGGCCGTCCACACCTCATAAAAGCACTCGCAGTGTTAATAGTGATAAATTTCTTGATCAGAAGAAGTGTTGGCACTTCTCTGAGAATTTGTCTTCTTTTTCTTCCTCCTTTGATGTTTTTTTTTTGCCTCAACAACACCTCTTCTCTCCACTCCAATGGATGAAACCCTCTTTTTGTTGTGGTTCAAGCTGCATCTTATTGTCTCTGTCACGGGTGCTTTGTCTTACCAAGGCCTGCTGCACCCACAGAAAAAAGCAAGGGGGGGGGGGGTGGTGGCTTCATCAAAGCTGGGGCGAGATGGACTCAACAACAGTGGATTAAGGTCTTCTGCATGATAAAGTCCCTACCTAGGGGTGGAATTAACTTAATATGTGAAAGAATGTTATTGAGAGGGAATAAAGTGCCAAAAAGCTCTGTCATTCTCTTCTTAATGTCCTAATCCAGCGGCTGACACAGAGACCTTGGGCTGGAGTTTGTTAATCACAGAGATGCCCATCTGTATTCCCTGTCCTTTAAGCTATTTAAACTTCGCCTAAACTCAATTATTGTCCCTGGGAGACCAAAATGGCATATTAAGTTACGTGAAAGGGTATTCGACAGGGGTGGTGGTGGGGGGGCGGAGGAGGAGGGATCCCAGCTTTAAAACGAGAAGATGTCAACGCAGCCAATTTAAGTACAGCTAAACAGATTAGAGGCAGGATCTATAGACCTGAAAAACAACGTGACAATGAGTTAAAGAGAGGAGGAATCTCACTTTCAAAGCATCCTCTAAACTGTTAAGCAACCTAATCATGGAGGATCTGACGGACTGTGCCCCGGCATATATTTCTCTATTTACAGCTCACACATGGCTAAGATCACTGAAGACCTTAGATATCCAGAGGATATACTGACTGTGGGCAGCATTTATTCTCACACCACTAAGGATGTGTGTTAGATTTTAAAAAACATCTCTTTCAGTTCAGATTCCCTAAATGTGAGTCAGTATTTACATTTATTTTAGTTTGTAGGTAAAAAAACACACTAATAATACTGAAACACTAGCTGTCAGACAGAGGTGAGATGTTTATATATTTTTAAAATGTACTCTTACCATAATAATACAAGAAAACAGGTTTAATCGTCAGTATTAAAGGTGCATGTAAGTCCTATATAACATGGAAAACAAAAAGGGAGCAGCATGTCACTAAAGCAACCCCAACTGCTGCTAACTATAGCTGCTGTTAGCTGGTTGGCTAAGGGCAGCATATCACCAGAGTAACCACTAACTGCTGCCGCTGTTAGCTAGTTAGCTCGGACAGCCGTGCATCTAGTTGTACGGACTGGGAGCTCAGAGCACCAGGGGAGTGTTGGTGTGCTAGCACAGGAGCTTTGGGGCCGGACAGGTCAGGGCTAGCTGGTTAGCATGCTAACTTCAGTAAATTTCTCTGCGACTTAATGCATAGATGTCATGATGTATTCACATTCTGTACAGTATGTATTCAGCCAAACAAACAGTGCAAGTAGCATGGTATCATGGGAGTTGTAGTCTTCATCATCACAATTGTCACAGCCACCGTTATTTGACGTGACTCAGCCAGAAATGTTTGCAGTCGAGGTAATGTTTGTTGGTAACGTCCTCACACTACATTATAATGCAAAATTTTACATACTGTATCTTTACATCAAAATAACCGTAGGATAATATCCTTTCAGGGAGGCAGACACTTTGTTCACCACTGGGAAAAAATAACCAGTAATAGAAAAAACATTTAGATAATTTAGCAGTATAAAAATACTTCATTACAAGTTTTGTATGTTGAATGAAGTAACTTCAGTGGTTAAATAGACATACAGGCCTACTGAAGGAAAGAGTACAATATGTCTCTGTACAGTCGGAGAGCAGAAGGATAAAGTAGCGTGAAATATAAGACCCTCGGACTATAAATACAACTGTGAAGTAGTTTCTACCACTGATGATAACTATGCTGCATTCACTGCCTCCGTTATGGATCAGCCTTTTTCATTATAATGAGGTTAAATCACACTAACTGCAGGTGTGTAAAAGGGGCATATTGGCACAGTTTGATTCCTAACACTCCAAAGTGCAGAACAACATGCACAAATTGGATGCAATTTCACATTCAGCAAAGCATATGAACAACAAATGTATGCGACGGCAGTTCGGTTCCATATGTGGCCTAAATGTCCCCTTCACTTGAGGCGCATGGTCAAGTGAGAGCGCAGCGGTCGAGGCAAACGGACTCACTTTGTGGCACGCGATCATGCCAGATTTACTTAGAAAAGAAGCCGAGCGAGCGTCGCGCCAAATACTTAAATGGGAGCATTTGTGCGGGAAACTGGAGAAGTGCTGGCCTTTGTCAAACCATCCGTCTAAAAATGGCCAAACGCACTCGAGTCTGGAAGAAAGTCACCGATCCCCCTCCAATGAGCGTGGGTTTACATACTGTATCCTGTCATGCAGGCAGTAAATGACACAGGACTGTACAGAGAGGCTCTGGAGAGGCTCCACTTCTCCCCATGTGCCCTGAATAGTGTGATACCGCTCAACAAACTGTAAACAGGCAGATTAACAAGGTTTGCCACACCATGATTCACACGTTCGCTGCGAAGATAAGAAATGTGACTCGTCCGTGTGATGCTGATGTGATTTTATCAGTGCCTGCGTTAAAGACAGGCATGATAAAATTAGATGACCACGGACACTTTGGCGAATAGATTAAATAGTTCTGAAATAACTGCGGTGTCAAAATATGTCTTTGCATTCTGTTTCTTTTTTTTCGCTCTATACACACGACAAACAACACCTCCTTTCTCACCTTCACTCAAACTCATATACCTCTGATTATAGTGTCAGAATTAGAAAAAAACAAAAAAAGAGAGAGAGAGAAACATTTCCTGTGTTTTTTTTTTTTTTTGTTCCAGTGGAATATTCCCAGCAAACAGGTCGGATCCAGCCGTCACACCAGTGTGCACATCTAGTGGAGAGGATGCCTCTGCTGACATGCTGTATGGAGACATTAACCTGGCCAACCATCGTGCCAATGGTGAAAGCTCCTGAATAAAAAGGAGGACACGATTGTCACAGCGTGTTTTCTCTCTTTGCCTCTCTTGTCTGAGCCAGAGCGGAGAGGAAAACCCACAAAGAGGAGGGCGCCGTAATGAAACGAGAGGCCGCCGAGACACTGAACACGCTTTAACATCAGCATCAACTTAAAGGAGCACTCTGTAGTTTTTTTGCGGATTATTTCTGTCCAAACAAACTAAATAAACAAACTCTGTTTGTTTTCATGACTGCGTAAACTGAATAAACTAACTGACCTTAAAGGACGACACAATTTCATACTGTTTTACTTTGTTTATATGTGGCGGACCCTGCCACCTTTCTAGCTTCAAACAGTGTTCTGGGGAACTTATTTTCCTCTGAGAACAGCTTGTTTACTCACGTATGGAAAGATTTGTGTTACTACCTCATTAATATTGTATTTATTGAAAGTCTGAGTTTGAATTTCTTCTCCAAAACTACGTAGTGCCCCTTTAAACTGAATATCCTCGGATTTTGTGAGGTGGTCGAACAAAACAAGACATTTAAAAGACGTCACCTTGGAAACTGTTATAAATATTTGTCGCTATTTTCTGAAAATTTACCGAGAAAACACTCATCAGATGAAACAACGCTGAAAACACACATTTTTCCAACACATTTCCCTGCACACAAACGCAGCTAAACATTGTCAATATTAAAATTCAGAGTTTGCATTCCTTCTTTAAAACTACATAGTGTCCCTTTAAAAACCTCCCTTCTTCTTTTCTTGCTCTGCAGATGACAGAAACCTGAACAAATTCCCCGTTTTAAAAGCAGTAATGGTTAACACTACACATCTATAGTAGTATCCAGAGGAGAATAAACAACAGAGGAGTGCTAACAGAGTTGTGTGAAAGTCGGCTCCTCTTCCCTCTGGATAAACCTTTGAGCAAAAACACCACAGGCTACGAGAGATATGTGTGTCTGCTTAAGAGCGGAGCAAGTTTAATTACTGTGAATAAAATGGTTATGCCATGTGGCCTAAAGGGAACGCTGCAGTTTCTACTTCAAGTCTAAATGTTTCTTTATCATTACAACTTCTAATGCTTTAAAACATCAAAATTAATGGAAATATTCATGTCTAATGCAACGCGAGCTTTGTTTGAACAACTTCCACATTCCCCCGTTTACTGTCAGCGAGGGCGGCGAGTCGCATTCGTCTAATTCGTGCATCCCGACTCCAGCTGTGGTTATTATATTTGTCTTTATGACGGTAATACAATCAGAAATATTGTGCTCCAATTTGTCTCGGTGGTCATCTCGCCTCGGACACGCCACCGTGGATGAAGCCGGGCCCCCCCTTTGGCGCTCAATTTGGAGCACTTTCCCGAAAAGTATGGATCTCCTTCTGTGCCCTCCAGTCTTGAGGACGATGCAGATATCGTTCTGTCGTACATCGGACCGATTGTCAAACATTATGCCGAACCGCCCTGCGCGACTCTTCTGTTTACACCTAATTTCTGTAACTCATGTGTCTGCTCGTGAGGACAGTAATTAAAGAGAAAAAACAAAGGTTTGAGGGCCGGATGGGGTGGAGAGTGAAGCTAACAGAAGAGAAGAAATGACCTTAGGATAGTCAAGACAGAAAAGAAAGCACACATCTCTAACTGACCACTCATGCTCCATCAGAATCATATTTTTTCCACTTCATGCTTGGTTTGCCAATGAACCTTTTCCCCCTCCGTAAACAAAACACATATTTGCACAGAAAATTACATATACAAGGAGATGTGCGTTTTACACTCAATGCTTTGGACACCGCGGCTCCTCCAAATGGAGCAAAACAAGGGCCTTTATATCTAGTTACGGACAAAGTGCACTTCAGCATGGCTAAGTGGTTTTAGAGGGGGGTTGGGACGGAGGTGGAGTCAAGATCCGTCTTGACATTTCTTGCGCCGCAAATTCTGTAGGATAGAGAATTCAAAGACAGATGTGAAGACTTGCAGAGACAAGCTTTAAAGAGCATTAAACAAATACACTTTGGAATTCAAACCAAGGGGTGTCACAGATGCATTTTCCCGAAACAGCTGCATCGGGAGACTGTAAGAAAACATTTTTGATGTTTATAGGTTATAATGTGGCCTCCTTGTTGAACAGTCTGGGACGTTGCTGGAGCACATGGCACAACGACTGGAATGGAATCACATCTGACATGTATATATTCCAACTACAATTTATAAATAGCTTAATAAATGTTATGCTCTCCCGCACCACAATACTATTACTGTGGAAACAAATGAAAGGAGACATTCGCCCTCTGTCTCCTCGGCACACGAAAGGAAAGGAGAGTTGTTAGTAGGTAGGTACGCCTGCATCTAATACGGAAGGTTAGAGATGAAAGAAAAGCCGCACGCCCAGATAGGAGAGTCTCCTCATTTAACTCGAATCCTCCTCAGAAAGTGGCTGTAAGAAACAAAGTTCTTCACGCTTTCCATCGTTTCCTCTCAGCTTAAGACAGCGGCGAAAGAGCCAGTGATGGGGAAAAGGTCAATTAGCTTATTAGAGCCTATTCAGGTAAAGGTGGTTTCATGCTGTTGACACGTAATATTCCTTCCCCCCATCTCTGATTTGACAGTGTGCTTACAGTCAGTAACATTTGCCATTTACACTTAAATTAAACGCGAAACCTGCAGTCCAGTCTCCAAGATAGATAGATAGATAGATAGATGGAGGAGGACGAGCACTGCAGTCCACAGTTCATACCTCAACAGCTTCTAACACACCGGGAATAAATTGTGGCAAGGTGAAGAAAAGAAGAAAAAACACACAATTGGAAAAATACCTGCTGGCATGAGCTGCAGAGAGGTCAGCTCATTGATACCGCTGGCCTGTCAACTGTGTTCTTTTCGAAACAAGTCCAGTCCCAGGGGTCACTGCGGGGCAGCCACTGCCCGCCGACATTTGTGTTACTTTTTTCGACGCCAGCCTCGCAAACACAGACTTGAGACAATTTCTGGCTTTCCCCTTTTTTTTCCCTTTTTGCTTTTTACTGATTACAATAACTCAAATACACTGATCTTATTTAAAAAATGGAAAAAATTGTGTCTTCTATATGTTTATTTTAGCCTTCATCAGGTATATCGTCACTTAAGTGCCATAAATATTAGGAGCGGTTAAAAGGATAATCCTGTGAGAGAACAATTAAGTCAATTGCTGTATGAAACAACTTAAAGCTTTACAGCCCCATAATGCAACCCGTCACACATTCAAGTTATTTTAAAGCAGCTATAAGGAGCTTTCCTTTGTGCTGTGTGTGCATTTGTTTCAAATGAAAGACACATTTTTAAAAACATTTGTATTTTTTTAAACACAGCTGTTTTCAGGATGTACGTCGACGAGGTAACGAATCTTTTTGTGGCGTTGTAAGTTTAATAACTGTAATAAATACTGATTACTGAATACTGTATCTGACATGGTGACAGGCGTATAGTCTGACTTTAATAACTATACAGAAGTAGCCATTCTCCTCGCTGATGGCCTCGCAGGTCATATAGAGTAGTCTCATAGACAAGTTTCATAACAAGTTAAAGTTCCTTGTAGTACATTTAAAATGCACTAATCCCAAAAGTCTATTTCCACATCTGCTCTCACGAACTGTTTGTTGGATTACTGATCTTGCTGCTACAACTGCAATTATTGATTTATTGATGCAAACCTGAAATTGTCAAAGTTGATTACCATGGGGGGGAATGTAGGTCAGTTCAAGGTCAGGATTGTGAGAAGAGTACTGTTGGTCAATGTTTCGGTATAAAAACTGTTTTTATGCATCATAAGAGTTGTTTTTTCCTGATCTTGTTGATGTTTACTGTTGTAACAACGTCTAAACTACCCTGTTGGTCAGGTAAAGTACATTTCAAGTGCAATTTGCTATTAAAAATGTCTCGTAACTTCTTCATTTATCGCTTATTTGCGATATGTTGTGTCTCAATACACATTGTAGTTACCACCAGCAATAAGCATCCGCTAACGTATCATCCAGACAACTACTGAGCAGGTTCAGTCTGTGAGTCCTTAAGTCATCCTCAACACCCCAACATGAATTGTTTTTTATTTATTATTCATGACTTTGTTTTTTGTGTTTGTGTTTTTATCATATTATACATTCATCTTTATTGTTGTATTAAATAATAGATGCTAATAATGTATATGGTGTTGTAGTTTTTAAGGTTATTTATCTTTACTATGCATTTATTTTAGTATTTAGTTAGTTAGTATTTTAGTACCCACTTTTGCTTTTCTGTCATTTCATTTTCCCAGAATGAGATTATCATTTTATTGTTGTCCTACTTATTACATGTACAAATCACATGCGTCTTGACCTCAACCTTTTTTTAATTTACCTTATTTCACCATCAGAGGAGCTTCACGTGTTAAATAATGACATTAAAGAAAAACTTTCATTGATTCCTAACAACGTAAAACAAGCTTGCGGCGCTTTACCACTTCCAGTATCATGTTGTCATCATACTGTAGCAGCTACACAAAATCCTGGTGTGTTTCTGTTCCTCCAGCGTTCTGAGGATAAAACAGTTTTTTAAGGAAGATGTCATCTTAATATAGCTGCCGTTGTTCTGCTCTTGCTATGGGATTTTAACGCTAACGCAGGCAGCCAGGCCTGCTCCATCACAGCGTCTCCCCCTAATGAACAGTGAAACGCTCCATTGACCAGGAGAAGGGAGGGCGCTGGTTTGAGATCGCAGCAGATCTGTCTACAACGCTAATGATCATTGCGGTTAAATTCAACTAATTAGCCACATGCACGCCTGCTGAATCCGCTGCTGGTTCTCAGATACGCGACAAGAAAACACTGAGCTTGTGGTTTGGAGCGCGGAGACATCTTGAAGTGCAAAAAAAGATTCCCCCCAAAGGCTCCTGTGGCCGTGTTCATGGCACCCAATATAAGTTAAAGACATTCTCATGCTTATGAGAGAGAGCAGGCAGTGTAATTTAAATTCTGTTGACATTTACTGTCAAGGAGTATTAATTCACAGGCATCCTCTGCTGCATGGGCTTACTCAGCACCAGCGGGCCGCAGGCTCTGGAGAAAGACATGCTCCCTTTACTGTACTCTTAGCAGATTTCGCCCTCAGACTGTTGCTGTGATCGGAGGCACACAACCCCCAACCCATAGGTCACAACGGCAAAACGCATGGATATAGCCTGGTGGAATGTCATATATACAGGTTGTGTCCTCTAAGCACAGAGACACCTTCACACTGCATTTCAGGGGATGTGCCTCTCTCATCACACAGTGTCACAAAGGACAAGATCCCATATTTCTTCAGTGCTCCACTTAGCGGGGAAATATCAACCCAGTTTGCGCTGTGTGAGATCTACTTCTGGTCAAACTATGACTATTATCCGGCTAAGCATCTAAGGATATTTCCAGAGGGGTAACAGCAGCACAAAAACACATCTGTTAAGACCTTGTAACTAGTATCTGCTCTCTGAATACTCCTGTATTTCATGTCAGGCATCAACATTCTTCAAAACAGAAGTGGTGAAATAAAATTTGACCAATCCTTGAGCTCGTTTTATTTAGATTTATATCTGTGTGTGGCTGTGGTGCATGCTCATACAAAATGTGCATGCCCGCATGTGTTCATATGCTCCCTTAAAGCGTGATTTACCCTGTGCGCATGTACATTTAACCGTTGAGATAGAGTCGGTTGGACAGGGCTCGTGCTTGGTTTAGCTCCTGGCCATGACACAATCTTGGGTGAATAATTCAGCCCTAATCAGCGGATGATCTGCGGCTAAAAAACTTGAGGGAGAATCAGGAGCCTTTAAATGTAACAGAGAACAATTACTTATTTGCGCGGGGGCCGATGCATAATTGACTGTATTTAAGGGAAATGTGTATTATGTGTGGAGAGAAAATCCAGTTTGCGAGGAATCAAAGAGCATGAAGAAAATGAAGTGGTTGTATTAATATGTGCTCAAATAAAACACAGAGTGAAGCAGCGAGATGCTTCTGCTCTTCAGCCATTATTTATTTTTTGCACATTTAAATATTCTGGATTACAGGAGTAGCCAGGAAACAGGGAAATATTAAAAGCTAAAGCTGATAAAGGCTCATTTTTAAAACAGCAAGGGGGAATTACATTCTTTTTTTTTTTTTTCATTTTCTTGAATTAAGACACGTCTGAACATAAACCCTATTTTTGCTGGTGGATTGTGACCTAAATGGAGGATTAAACTGTGCATAACAGAGCCTTTAACTGCCTGCGCTGGAGCTGTGACAGGTCCTTGGGAGATACACAGAGACTGCTTGCAACACATGTCATATATCATAGCTTCAATCTGTACCCCAACCACTACCTGCGAGCTACAAATGTGCACTTCTCCTGTCATTTCTGTGGAGACAGAAGAGGGGAAAAGAGGGGGGGTTGCGAGCTAAAAAACCAAATAGCTTTGCATTGTTTGTTTTTGTCTAGACTACATTGTTTGAATCTGGGAGAAAAGGGAAAATGCTGTGATTTGGAAACATATCCACGCTTTTAGTTGTTTTTTTATAACCAGAATGATGCCTTTTGACAACATTTACATCATGAGCGCGTAAATATAGTTGTGAAGAATAACCCTGTACATTCCTGTTGAGGGGCTTGATTGCAGCCCTTCAAAACCCGGTGCAAAGATGATATATCACATTAAGTCACAATAATTCAAATCTTAATATTCTGAGACTCATTTCTTAAAGATCCAGTTCTTTTGCGATGGTATTCGCATTTGATTCACAGGGAAATGTGTGTTTTTGTGAGTTGATGTCTGCAAAAATAGCAAAAAACTCTCAGGTGTTAACCTGAAATATTTTCCAAACTTGTTTCATGAATATTTACATTTTACCTTTTAGAGGCTTCTGCTCAGACCACCGGCACTCACTCAGATTCAGATATGAGGCGTATGCATCACTTTGCCCATGCACTTTTTCGCTGAAGGGAAACAGCATAAATAGTTTCTTGCTGATGTAATTTCTTGCGCCCCTGGGTTAACTGTTGTAATGTTTCATAAACAAGCCCACATGTCATGATAAAATATGTTCGTACGCTACACAGAGCTATGGGACATCATCAAATATGGACATTTTTTGTTATACATTCAGTTGCCAGTTTACTTCTGTAGGAACTTGGGGCAAAGCTGGTATCTTTTTCTGGATCTCTGTTCATGTCACAGAAATATCTAGTTGTGTCTCTATTCAGATTTATACTGGAAATGGGCTGGTATAACAGGACGTGTTAGAAATAAACCATGTTAAGCTGCCAACCAAATAAATTAAACATAATATTTTAATCATGTACCAAAATTACCCAAACAATAAAGCATCCTATGCATTTGTAAGCCTCCTTCAAAAACAGAGGAGTTACTCGAAATAGAGCTTTGTTAATTGTCAATGGTCCAGATGGAATTAAAGGTGCAATATGTAAGAATTGGCCTTATGTCAAATTAATGCTCAAAACAAATAGGGGGGAGCGTTATTACCAGAGTAACGGCACACTGCTGCTAACTGTAGCTGTTCAGACTGGGAGCTCAGCGACCAGGGAAGCGTTTGTGTTTACAGCGCTAACAGGAGCATTGAACTGCTATCTTAGTTGTAGCGGATGTATAGAAAATGGAAAGCTTGTCTGAAGCATGAATCATCTATCACACGTGGATATGGCTGCGTCACTCTGGCTTGCTTCCAATTCTAGCCCAGTGGCCAGTTGGGGTATTGCAGTAAAAAAAAAAAATTCGAACCACAAACAAGATCAATAATGACTCTTTCTATTACACATTTCCAATCGATTTTGTATTTGTAAAACTTTTCTTAGGCTGGGAAAAGCATTTTAAAATCAATGACAACGTCACAATGTAGAGTCTACGGGCAGAGCAAGAACTATTGGGCAGAGCCAGTGGACTGAGTGGGCCACATAACCAGGAAGTAAACCTGGAAGCTAGAAAACCTTTTTGACGTGTATGCCAGGTGTATGAAAGTATATTTTATCCAAGAAATGAAAAGGCTAATATCTAGCCATAATAGCTAACTGGGAGCGGAGGTTGTCAATTCGGTCAAGATGAAGATACAATTGGTCTTTAGTGTTTGAACAAAGAAGTAGAACAGTATAGATAAACATAAGAAAATCTCTTAGCTCTTGATCCTGTCCTATAAAAGTAGGGCTAGCCAGCACTCAGCAGTCTAATGCAACATCCCAGCAATAAATACAACCACCAAGAGGGTCATTATATTCAGTTTTTGTTGAAACTTAAATCATTTTGGAGGCTGCTGTTTGTCGAGGTGTCAAATTGTATGAGAGATGTTTCATTTTCATGTTTTGCACCTTATTCATATTGGCGAGGGTAGACTAAATATTAGAAAGTAAAATGAGTTTGTCTGAACATCGGGTGTTAGGAGTTTGTATCCTAGAACTTGAATTTTGAATTTATCACATTTTAAATAAGTATGTTTACCCAAATCTCCCTGACAATTACCCAAAATGGGAAACAGTCAGCCCAGCTGTGAATGAGGACGCTCGGGTCAGTTTGTGATATTGTGTAATTCACTGCCACTGAGCACACTGGACACCAACAGCGCCTGCAAATTAAATCATGCACTAACCAATCATACCACTCAAGCTTCAAGTGCAACATGAGTCACACTGAAAATCAGAATCCTTTATGGCAGACCCAACACCTGCCAGTTGACTTAACTTGGTGGATAAACAATTTTTTTTTTCTCCCTTTTCTCAGTCGGTATCTAATCATACCGTGCTGCAGCAAATCCAATGGGCATGAGGAAGGAGAGCATAACACACCATGTTGCTGCAGAAGAGCCTTGGCTGGATGAACAGGTGTTATGGCTGAATACCAATGCAACTTCAGAGAAATAAATGCTGTAAGGCTAAATCCCACACTGCAATGACTCATTCATTTCCAAATAAGCATTTAAGATCGCTAAACTAAAACAGAGGCGAAAAATCCATCGGTGAAAATTTTGCATTTATAAGAACATAATTAAAGAGAAGCCTCTCACTGTGTGCTAAATCAGTTTTTACTGCTCTCTTGAATTAAACAGAAATGAAGAGTCCAGGTGGTGAATTTCATGCAGGTATTTTCACTCAGCTTTTGTAATGTTTACAATTTTATTGAATGTTTTTTGAATGCTCTGTCTGTAATATACTTTATGCCCAGAGCAGCTTCATGATCGTTTCCTCACAGAAGTTAGAAAAACTATCATGTTTTGTTTTGTTTTTGTTTTAAAGTGTGATGAGATAAACTGGTGCATATCATTTAAACCAGGCAAAGATTCAGTGAGGTTTACATAGGTTTATAATTTGGGGATTTTACCTCTTATCATCTCTAATATTCAGAAATATTTTACTATTCACGTGTAAAGGTCACAGGACGCTCTGTGAAAAGCAATGAGGCAACAAAAAAATTGTACACCACACACATGAAAATGATTCTGGTTGTGGTGAATGGAATAACATACTGTAGAAGAAGCTTTAAGAGGAAGCTTGATGGCAAAAAATTTGATAAATTATGAAACTGCACAGAAACTATGAGCTGATATTCTACATGCTTGGACGTTCACAGTGCAATATGTGATAATGACAATTATTTAGTCAAATGGTTTAAAAATAATATAATAATAAATGTTAAAAACCTCACTGTTTCAAATGTCTCTAATGCTGAAGCACATGTATGTAATGGTGTCATCTGCATATAGGGAGAGCCATTGCATGTCTGGAAATTGGTTTAAATATTGTCATTTGTGTGAATTCACAATAACTTTTCCTTTTAGGACCATCAACTGACTCTACTATTCCAAGTTAACTGGTGAACATAGTAGCAGCTTTTTGTAAGGATCTGGAGGAGACCAAAACAGAAATAAAAGGTGAGTGAATGGTGGACTTTCAGTCACCAAGTGGCCAAATGTGACTCTTTATATATATAACATACTGTAGGCAACAGTTGACTTACAAGTTTGCCAGACAAATCTGGTGATTGTATGTCAATATTGTGTTTACAGCTTGTTGCATTGCACCCACACAACCCAAAATCCATCGAATCCATCAAAGCTTGGGTTTAAACATTTTAACAAAAACGTTGTACACTAAGTTTTTATCCAAATGTATCATAAATGTAAACCAAAGTTCAAGAAAATTAGCTAATTCATTAGAATTATTTTGATAAATGTTCCAGTGTCATTATCACTGCACACAGACCTAATGATTTAGTCTGCCGCTATTTTTCATCTCTTTATTAGGGCGCAACCTTTGGTGGATATTTACTGTAAGTCACATGCTTCATGTACGTCATTATTTTCTGTGTCCATTCAACGTTGTCACATTTTGTTTTTATCATTACATCAACTCTTCCAACTTAGCCAGTTGTAAAAAGGTTTCAAGATTCAAGACTATTTTCAGGTAAGGACTATTTACTCATTTAAAAAAATTAACAATTGACAAAAAGTTTAAATCGGTTTTCTTTGGCTGTAACACTTCATATTGTATATATCAGGTGAATGTAAAAGTCCTCTTGCTAACTAAGCTAGTTCCTACTTGGCTATGTCAAGAAAGCCAAAGTAATACTCAATCATGTTGATATCAAACGTCACTTTATGGTTAAGGACAGTGCTATACAATTAATTTGTGATGCAGCCAAAGTGATGTTAACTGCAAAGCTACTGTCTTCATTACTGTCAAAAAGCTTTAAAAACCTCTCACATATAGACAAGCTTCTTATTTCCATATCCAAAATATGTTTCTCAGCTTTAGTAAACTTTAGCTTACGTCTGTAGTTTTTTTGTGTGTTTTTTTTGTGCTGTGTGATGCTGCTTGCTGATTGTGCATGCTACCAAAATACACCACCTGAAGGTCAGACAGGTGACAGCAGACGCTGCATAGGTAATCAAACTGCAATGGCATTTATATTTAAAGCCCCTGTCTTAAACCCACCTTTAAGCTAACTATCATCACTGGAGCTGGACATTCATTGGACATAGCAGCCAGATTTAAGTTATTCCATTTGTGTTAATTAAAATCTTCACTTCATACCTGTCTGATTTTTAAGTTTTAGTAGAAAGCCGTTCGTATTTATTGTACCAGCGCCACACAATTATACTAATCTTAGCAAAGAACAAGAACGCTTGGATTATTAAATCAATGGTGTTCCTTCTTCAAAAGAAAATCACACACTGCTCCTGCACGGTCGACTTTTTTATTTTATTAAAGGTTTGAGTGACATCGTGATCATCTCATGCCAGAAAACTTTTATTTCTTGAATTCTAATCTGATCCCTGCCACGGAGAATGAGCAGCCTCACGCTGGCTTCTTAACTGCTGACACTGACCGTCAACGAGATGATTTTTTTTTCCCTCTCCGCGGGTGATTTTCAACTTGAAATAGAGTGCATTGGCAGGACTTAAATTGGTGGCATTTTGTGGTCTCTAAGAAAAAAGGGGGACTCATTAAAACTAACCCAGTGAAGCCTTCAAGTTTCCTCCATCATTAGCCAATGTAACAGCAGATAAGAGAAGTATAATTATAGATCTGGGTAACTTGTGTTGTCAATTTAAAAGTGATGGAGCTGCATAATCCCCAACCTTGTAATTGGCCGATGGCCCCTGCAGCGTCATCCCTGTTTTTAATGAGTGTTAGTCTGAGCAGAGGTACGCTCACACAACTGGTCACATGTATTATAATACTTCTGTTATAATTCACCTAGTGCTAATCTTGTCACTTTCAAGTCTTGCTACCTGTTTTGTTTAATATGACTTACAATATACTGTAAACCTATTTGAATGAGACATTGCAGCTATGTACATCCATTCTGCCAGTCTACAGGCAACAATACAAAGAAAAATACAGATGCTGCAGAGGCTTTTCAACAGTAACACCAAGTGTAAAAGATCTAAATGATGAGTTAACTTGTCATTTCATGCATTTAAATTTAATTAGTAATTCCCAATACCTCCTCTGAACTGAGACTCCCATTTCAAAATAGCTTTTCATTCACTGTCAACGCAGCACTCAATTAGCCAGCAAACACAGAGGTTATTTATAAAACCTTACTTTGATGTGAAAATGATCTTATCTCAGAGCAAAGTCTACACTTGCCGGAAGTGATTTTCCCTGCTGGTTATGTAAGAGTACTGCAGTTTGGGATGCATATGTATCCAAGGCTGTGGTTTTTGTGTACGAGCTTTAGGAACAATGTGAACAGGTGAAACACTCTCAAGCCGCGACTTAGTCTTTTGTTTGTCAACTCGCTATTTAGTCCAGTAAATCATACGTGTTGCCTGGCTTCAGTCAACAAAGTGAGATTTTCTCCTTTGGTCCATGGCTAACTCTTATTTGTGCTCTTACATGGTATTGTTAGCCTTCAGTTCGCCCTTGGTTTCACTCCCAAAAAACAAAGTCAGTAATATATATTTTATTTTATTCCAAATTACAGCTTTACTAATTTTCTGTGTTTGGTTATATAGTAACTTGGCGTATCATTGTTCTATCATGGAGTTAGTAACAAACAATGTAAGCATGTTCGTTTTTGTCCCATTTTTCACCTGTTGTTCCACAAACTAGCAGAAATGGTTGTGAGTGGAGGACACCATATATGTTTTCCTACAGTTTAGTAGAGCAGCTCCTGGATAAAAGAACAAACATATGGTCCTTTTTCATTGAGAACTTTAGGGGGTATTTATGCTTAAGTTAAAACATACAATCTCCTCATTCAAATATTATTACAATGTTATCATTGGCACAACATTGACTACAGTTTTGCAAATGTTATGATCTAAAATTCAAGCTTAAAGCTACAGAAATTGATTTCTTTGTTTGTTTGTTTGTTTTTGCCACTTGCAGGCGGACAGGCACATTTTAAACACAAAACGCCTCATCATCACCTCACAAAGTTTAGCCTATATGGTGATTTTGTTCGCAAAAGTTGTCTTTTTACACATCCAGCAAACACATCGCAACTTTAACATTCATTTGGAGCTGTGTTTGTAGACACTTGACAAATGTAAGTCCAATATTCACTCCTATTAGCTTTGCTTTAGTCCGCTTGAACTCCTAAGGGGAAATATCTACGCCTTTAGCAGCTACTTTTCTCCAATATGTTCACCAGCTAGTTGCTAACTTTGTCTATTAGTGTTTATATTTAATTTTTCGGCTTTTTCAGAACACAAGCTCAATCTTTTTGGTAATTAAGTGAATTATTGAATTGATTTTAAAAACTAAATTCATCGTTTCATATTACATCGTTTGATTTGATGGTTTGATCAAAGTTAAAGATCTGAGGTAATTTTCTCTAAAGAAGTCGAAGTTGAGAATAAGTCTGAATAATGTCAGCCACAGATTATTTATCTTGTGTCTAGACTACTGAAAGTCAGAGCTCCATTTTTAGCTGGTCACAGTTCCAATAATAGATCAGACATTCAGATACAGTATCATAATCAGGATAATCAGCCCTGGAGTTTGAGGGAACAACACAACTCAAAGAAATCAGTGAAAGAATACTTAAGATATGTCAATAAAACAGTTGAGCTATTGAACTAAAACCAAGGAATTTAATTGGCTTGAGCACAAAGCCGAAAAGAATAATCTCTGTGTCATATTAAATTATGGAGGCAACTTTAATTACAGCCATTAGAAGTTATTTCATCGCATTATTTGGGAAACACTAAGCGTGATTAAACATTAGAGGATATGGCTCAAGTAGGCATTTTACCATAAAATTGCAGTCACCCCCCCGCACACAGATCAAAAAGAGAGGAGAAAAGGAGCCACACAGTAGTGCCACACATGTGGTCGAGGGTTTAAAAAATTAGCAATGCTCAACTGGAACGGAAGTAGCTTGCGGTGACTGCCACAGCAGAGTTCCTCTAATCATATGTAACATCTACCTTTGGAACGTAGCGGAGGGAGTTTACAATGAGCTTAACCCCTACTTTTATATTGCACTCAGCAGGTTCCCCCCTCCATGTTGGGCACTTTGAACACTATTTTGTTATTCTGACTTCACTTGGTTTAATAATCCGCAGTTCCCCCTTTTTTTTGTAAAACTCTACCTCGCAGGGCTTTGATGTTTTGTGGAATACACACTGTAGCCGCTTTTTTTTAGTCGGCTGGTGTTTGACGGGTTAACCGCTAAAAAAAACCTCACGGCAGAAAAAAAAAAAGTTTCCGCAAAAAATATAACTAGGATGACGTGAGCGTGAACATTTTTTTTGTAAGGTCATGGAAGGTAATTTGTTGATGGCGAGAGAGTCGGCGGGGGAATTAGGGAAAAAGTTCCCCTCCCACCGACCCCGTTTGATATCACACAACGGAGGCTGTTTGAGAATTTTGGCAGCCGTCGTGGCGCGCCGCGTTTAGCGAGGGGTCGAACTTTTAGGAGGTCTGTGGAAAAACGTGGGAAGGGAGAGACAGAAGGAGAGAGAGAGAGAGAGAGAGCTGGAAAGTGGATGCGAATTAATTGAAGTCTGTACATAATTCTGCGTCAATGGCCTCCTCTGTCCGCCGCGCCGAGGGCTGAGAAAGAGACAGGGTTCGATTGCTCAATATTCATCTACATTTTTTCCCCTGGATAGGCACAATATGGCGGGCTTAATTAACTTCTCTCAAAGGTGAAGCAGTGCGCACCATCTGCTGTGAGACAATCACATTTGTATGCCTCTCTCTGAATAATCCCGTTACTCTATTAAAGCAGAGCAGTATGCAGGGGAAGAGAGAGGTCTGGCAGGAATTTACACAACTTCTCCATCATATATCGCTTTGAAACCTAAAGAGTAAATTGCTGGTTTGTTTTTTGAGGTTTTTTTTTTAGGTTGCACGCTGCAAACACCAATAAGTCAGTGATATTTAAATAAAGCTTTGCATTTCCACAAAAAAGGGAACGTTTAAAAGGGGCACTACGTAGTTTACTGAGGATTCTGATATTTACAATATTAATGAGGTAATAATAAAAACTCCAAAAAGTATTTTTCCCATAACTGAATAAACAAACTGTTCTTAGACGAAATTAAGGTCCCAGAACACTGTTTGAAGCTAGAAAGGTGGCAGGGTCCGCCACATGTAAACAAAGTCAAACAGTATGAAATTGCGTCGTCCTTTAAGGTCAGTGTGTTTATTCGGTTTACTCAGTCGTGAAAACAAAGAGCGTTTGTTTATTTAGTTGGTTTAGGAAAAAAAAATAAATAAAAAGAATCAATCAATGAAGATCTTTCTCCTCTGATTAAAATGTCTTCCGCAGAGCTACACAGAGCGCCTTAAAGCATGAAATAAGCACCGAAGTCCATCACATACTTCTCTGATCGTCATACATGTTCTGGCGAGACCATTTGAATTCTTTAATATATCTGAAGGACCACACATCGCAATCAAGGGCCTGCTGAACTTGCCCTAAAGCCGGGTCATTATTTGATCTTTGTGCATCTTAATCTGATTATCTCATTGTGGAGGTAAACTTCAGACTCAATCTTGTTAGCAGCTGGCCAAGATGGATTACGACGGCCAGTGAGGTGGAAAATGAACTGAGCAGTTCAGCTTTGGCCTTGCTCTCTTTCAAGATACTCACCACCACTACTTCAACTCCTTCTGCTTTTCTTTCTGCTGGCCCTTCAAACGAGATATTATCCTGAGGAAAAAGCATTGGCGCCCGCACCCCGCCCTCCCCTCCCCGCACACCCTTTTCTTTATCTCCCGTGCTTTAACTAAGCGAGGACAATGGCGAAAAAAAATCCTGACCTCTCTTAAACATTCAGATTTTCAGACACACCGTGTTATGAGACGATGGTTAAAGTGGCTCTAACTTTAACTCCACAAAAAGACGAATTTCGCCCCCCGAGAGGCTTTAAATCCTAAGACTTTGTGTTTTTGGCTGTTGTTGGGCCATTTTGAGCAAAACATGCAGTAACCCCGATAGGTCGAGAGAGGTATGCGTTGCCTCGATTCTCATCTTAAATGAAGAGGGTTGGTTTTTTGCCTTTTCTTTTTTTCTCCC
The DNA here is from genome assembly GCF_965226575.1 of Pagrus pagrus. Taxonomy (NCBI): domain Eukaryota; kingdom Metazoa; phylum Chordata; class Actinopteri; order Spariformes; family Sparidae; genus Pagrus; species Pagrus pagrus. The sequence goes on along the minus strand of NC_140190.1, from coordinate 5,008,580 downwards.
CTCCTTAAATTATGCAAATGCCTTAGATGTGTGGTCCCGCTTAAGACACTCAGTTTTGCTTGTGGTCTTATTGCGGTATTGAGTGCCTTTACAGTGAATGCACACCACAGTCCACAGCACAAAAAGTCCCCCTAAAGGCTGAAAGGAGTTCAAAGCATTCAAAAGACAAAAAAGGACTAAGCTGGGATTTTTTTATGTACACTGAAAAGAAGAATAAAATATAAGTTCCCCCATTGGTGCCTGTTATGGCAGTGGCACCCATATTAAGGCATTATGTTACGACATAAAGGCTGGCTGAAAATTTTTTCGTGCGCACCATATGCGGAGAAGAAACGGGAATAACTTAGAAAAGGCGCTGATTTTCTAACACGAACCACTGAATGCTCTTTTTGACACACCATTGAGGGAACAAGGAATTCAAAAGAGGTTATATTCGATCAGGTTTTCTGCCTCAATAGGTTATAATCACTCCTAAAGTATTGAGCACTACACAGAGAAGAGAGCTTCTAAGGAGGCTAATCAGCAGGTTTTCTCCCTATTATCGTTTCCCATCTGAGGGTAACAGCGCACAGAAGTACCCCCTTCTATTGATTATCTGGACTGGAATTTAAATATTAATACACTGCCCGGCCCTGCTTGGCACTCTCTCTAGAGCTGGGCTGCATGGCAAAGCACTCATTCCCCAGATTAAAAACCCCCTCGTTCTTTTTTTTTTTTTTTTTTTTTTTTTTAAAGCACAATCCTGCTCTCTTTTCAGCTATAAGAAAAAAACTTCAAGGGGGAAGTTGAGAGGAGAAAGGGGCCAGAGCTCTGTGTCTCTGCAGCGAATTCAAAGACGACACTTTTCCTCCAGGCCTGGGTCTGCTGAAGATGCAGGAATCACACGGCAGCCATTTAACCACTGCCGTCTGCTATAGAGAAACAGAGACTCAGCAGCCATGTCCTCTGTTTGGCTGGCCGGGTAAAAACTAAGGATTCGTTGAGCTTTTAGCCCGTTTTAGCACATGAATTGCATGAGAAAATGAAGGAAAACATTTTCTGAATTGGAGCAAAAGTTGTTGATTGTAAACACCCTCAACAAGAGCCGGCTAGAAGCAGCCGACGTAAATATAATGTGATCATTTCTTCTACGTTCTGTACATCCCATGAGCCCAAAGAGCCTTGTCCACTCGACCTCGTGAATGAGCACATTTGCCTCCAGGGCCCGGTTCTGCACAGAGGGGACAGAAGCGTGTTGACATCAGTATCGGTGGGGCAACCCGAACGCACAAGTTGTGGCCCCACTTGACACAAGAGTAGTGAGCCACAGCAGAGGAAATAATGTGTCGCACGGACTGAATAAGAGGTATAAAAAGCACAAAATGTGGGTGCAAAATGTCGCCAGGAATTTTAAAAAATCCAGGCATAAACATTAAAATTAACAAAAAAACAGATAAAAGGTGCGTGTGACTTTAAAAAGTCCATGCGGTTTAATATCGTCCCTTCCATCTCATTTCCCCATATGCCACTTCAATATACACCTCGGCGTTGTTTTCACCGTTCACATTATGAGTCCGAGGGATCGCCCAAATCCTGGAGTAATCCTCCGAGAGCCATATAATGAAGAGATCAGCCCAGAGCACAAGACAAACAATTTAGCATGACGTTAAGTCCCCCGTCTCATACAGTGAGAGAGATGTCCATTAATACACCTGCCTTGATTTGCATTCACTCTAGCCGAGGTTCATTGAAAGAAAGAGAAAAAATTGGTCGGGCCCCTTAAGTCAATCAGCTCCTTTCACTCTGAAATTGGGTCCTAAGATACATAAAGCTTTGCCTCTCTGTATGAGACGTATTCAGGCTGTAATGGAAACTGTTGCTGAATGTGGAATGACGGACTCTCGTCTCCACCGAGGCAGGGCTACTGTCATTTCTGGAGATTAGTTTCTTTTTTGCACAGCACACATTCTTCTTGCTGTAATATCCATTTTATTTTAATCAGAAAACAAGCAAAAAAAAAGCACAAAAATCCTCCATTCTACCTCGTTAAATGTATTCATATTCCCCCAACACTTAGCCAAATAGTTGAGCATTTTTTGCTGAATAGGCTTTATTTTGGGTTTCTTTGGGAGAACGAGGCGAAAAGATCGACATCAACCTTGTTTTTGTGCGCAGTACTGGAGTCGGAAGTAGTTAGCCTAGCTTAGCATGAAGACCGGAAGCAGCTGGAAGTAGCTAGCTAGCCTCTGTCAACTGGAAAAAGGGGCTTAACAAGACTTACAATGCTAACTCATTCTAGCAATGTATTCGCCTGTGATACTATCTGTGAACAGTAGACAGGGGTAGCGAAGTGAGCACTAGCAAGCTAATTTGCTAGCATATTACTGCTATAGAGACCACAGTAGCTATGGGTAGGAGAGTTCTTGTAAAAAATGTTATATTAATACATTTCAGTAAGAAGTGACTAATAATAATGGCATGTGTCTTTGTACTACTGTAATATTCCTCTTCATTAACTGACAGACATGCTCCATCCAGAACCAAACATTGCAGATGTAAAAAAAAGGAGATGTAGAAACTAAAGCAACTTCTATTGAAGGAATCCTTAATCTTAAAATCTGATTAACAAGAGGTAATGTTTGCAGGAATATCTATGAAGGCTACAGTGTCATATTTTGGAGTGAAGCTGCTGTCTTGATTTGGGTAATAAGAGTTTTACTATTTGACTTTGATTCCTGAGACTGCTGTTCGTGTCCAGTGTGAAACCAGAAGTCAACAGTGAGTTATTTTAACTTATTTACGTAGTTATGTCACGTAGGTACATTTGTAACTGATGTTACAGAAGAAACTTACCTATTTTAGCACAAACCTTGATGTTTGCCTAAACCTAACCAAACTGAGAGCGTGTGAAGAAGGTCCAGTACGTCTGTCGCTGGTATGTCATAGTTTATTGTTTCCTCAACGTTGATATATGTTGTTTTTTAGTCAGTGGCAATCAACCAGTCGTTTGGTGTAAGGATGTGTTGTTCATGAGATATAAATCTTCTCATTCAACTCTAATTCTGCTTATTACATGCATGTCCTTCTATTAATATCATTTACAAACACCCTCTGACTGTATTGTAGGTGAACGCAGAACTTTTTTGTCCCGTGCCGCCATCAAAGTTGTTCATCCCTGCACGTCCTAATTATCTAACCTCGTTCCAAGTATTAGTACAGCTTTTTCTGATTAAAGGTGAGGACCTCTTCATACACCTCTGCCACATGATAATGTGACAGCAAAGGCCATTAATGCAAGAGCACAGAGGTCATTAGCATCGCTCCATGGTGTAGCATAAAGTAATCACCTCCTGAGATCTGTCTCCTGTGACTGCTGTACTGTCTGTCCTCCCCCTGTGGTTATTCTCTACACGTGTAAGGTCAGTTAATGATGGTGGACAGAGATATCTGACCAGGGGAGCACTCTGGCAGCTGATTATGCTCCGCTCCCGACACTTTTTAACCAGCCACGAGATGACAAGGCCAACACTGTTGAGGATTTTTAACATTCCTCGCCGCTCATCAAAGATTGTGCAATGAGAGCAGGCTGGCCATAAATTGAGATTTAGCTAGTGGGTGTGAAACTCTGCTTTTCCGGATTTCTAGGTGGGTTTAATGGCCGATATCTCAGGAAATGTTATTTGTGTCTTCCGGTATGCTGATACCTACAAGTGTAACTGTGGTTTTTATCCCAATTTGTCCATCTGATAATGGCCCAATTTAATGACTCTGAGGCTGGGGGATGGCGTTGGTGTGATCCCCTCCACACATCATGATTAACATCCACTGCCAAGGGACAAGGTGTCGTGGCTTTTATGCAGCAAGGTGGAAAGTGAGGAAGTCAGGGTGGTGGCTCAGAGTCCAGAGTTTGCGTCCTTTCACACTAATAAATGTTTGCTTTTTTCCTTCTTATTTTTTTTGCTGTAAACACTGTTTTTCAGTAACATACAGTATATGTCCTCAGGTTGGCTGTGACAGGAGCTTATTATGACATTTCTTCTTATGCAATGACCTCTAGTGGCCATAGCGATTATTAAAGCAAAGGAGGACGTCGGGGTGAATGGTTTAAATAAATAAACAAGAACAGGACTTGCATTCAGGAGACGCTATTTGTGTCCTGTTTGAAACCGAAAAGTCAACCTACTTGTTAAGTTATTTCACGCACATAAGGTATCTTAAATTACGTAAGTAACATACACAACATAAGTAATTTATTCTGACCTAAACCACAATAATTTCCTCAACCTAACCAAGTAGTTTTCAAGTATTATATGATGAAGGTTTTGTACACGTTTTGCTGCCACAGTCACAGTGATACATGTCTTTTTGGGTGTCACTGGTAGCCGAACTATTCAGTCGTGATGGTTTTACTTGACTAAAGCCTCTTTAACCGATATTCATTTACCATAACCAGGATGTTTCTCTGACTTTGCACAGATATTAGGATTTGGCAAATCAATAGTGTAACTGCCTAAAGGACAGATTGTATTGATACTTAGTCTTATTTCTGTTATCAATAGTCTCATTTCAATCATTACGCTCTTTTTAGTATTGTGGTCTTTGCCACTCGTTTTAGTACACAGTAATTGTTCACACATGATAGATTCTATAGTATGAAAACTGCATTCACCTCATGCTGTGTCTGAATAGGATGTGTCACTATATGACGTAGATCTGATTGCCTAGATTTAAGCAGTAAGTAACTTGTTGTGAAGCGAACAATGGGCAGCCTTGGTGTCTCGTCTTGTCATTCATATTTTCAAGTGTGTGGTCTGAGCATCAAGGGCGTGATCGGATCAAAGCAGACGAAAATTCGCCAGATCTAAAAACCCAAGTTCCTTTAAGCACCTTCAAGAAACCCAGAGTGGCGTGTTAACGTTCCTGTTGCTGTGGGGGAGAGCAAACAAAAGGAGACAGCAGTGACAGTTTAGCACGGATGACAAACAAAGATACAAAAGAGAACATCACACCCGAACAATATATCACTACAGCTGATGTTTCTCCTTCACACAAATGGCATCCCAGTCATTTTTCTCTGAGATGTGTGAATGATGTTTGCAACCATCCATCATAAAAGGACATAATGGAGGTTGGGGAAGTCGGAGAGACTTGGACACTCCAGGGAGCTCATTACTGGACCTATTAATCTGTTATTTGACCCCTGCGAGAGCGCTCCCCAATCTAAAAAAGACCTATGCTTCCTTAATCCAAAGATAAAAACAAAACCTCCACTGTGTCTCGGGGATCAACGCTCCAATTCAGACAACAAAGCAGAGAAATAACATCAATGCCTTAGATTGGTTTGTTCTCAGTGTTAGATAAAAGCAAGTTGATACATTTCTTCATCTGACTGAGTGCTTTGAAAATGAACTCCAAGCAGGAGCTAAATTATTGATATTCAAGAGAAATCTTAATGTTGATGTCTGCGCTGAACCGCAGTGCAAATATAAAATGAAGCCGGGGAAACGGAGAGTATGAAAATCACCGTCCGGCAGACCTTTGTTATGACGGAGGATCTAACCACAGGAGCATCGGATGGTGAGTGCTCACCACTTTCCCTTTAAAGAAGAGTCCTCCTGCCATTCTGTGTATGCATCCTTCCTTCAGGGGTTATTGTCTCCTTGTTAGTGGTCTGCTGTTGAGCTCAGCACTTTGCCAAGTCAAAAACAATGTCATGCCTTGGAGGGCTGTGTGTCTCTCTCTGTCCTTTAGTAAGGCTTCTGCACTGCTCAATTAAATTTCCTGTATGCAGCAGACAATAGACACAGGTACTATCAGACAGTTCATGTGTTCAACCGTCAGTTTTTTCCCCCCAGAGAGACATTTCACATGAACTCTAATGATTTTATTAAGTGATGCTATTTCCCAACCGTTCACACCTTAATCGTATTATCTTACTTAAATTAAGAGTTTCTCTGAATAGATTAAGAGAAATGGATTGTTTAACAATCTTTCTAATTAACTGTGTCACATATACGCCTGCTATGTTTTCCATCTGCATTTTTCACCAAAATCTAAAGAGCAAAATGTGTTTGAGAAAAAAAGCTGGTTTCCTGCTTAGAAAGTGTATTTTCTCTCAGGTTACAGCTCGTGTTTTAAAAGCTATGTTAAATCACAGATTAGATCATTATCCCTTGTTTTCTGTCATTCCTGTTACCTTGTTGTGTAGAATATCGCACATCCTTCCAGAAATAATGTCTTAAAGGTGCAATATGTAAGACTTTTTTAAAAAAAGACTAAAATGATCAACAGAATGTGAACAAGTAACAGTTTTGACTTTATGACATCTACATATTGTGTTGTGCAGAGATATCTACTGAAGTTAGCATGCTAACCAGCTAGCCCGGGCCCATACCGTTAGCCACAGGACCATCATTAGAGCTGACCAATAGCTTTGCGACTAGAACCGGAAAAAAAGGGGTCTATTCTAACCCAACCTATCTTCTCCTCAACCCAACTAAGTAATGTTGTTGCCTAAACCGAACCAAACTGTGACAGAAATCTGGGGAAAAAAACAAGAGAACCTAACATAAAAATAATATGTTAACAGTAAAAACAGGCAAACAATTAGTTCAGAACAGAACATGGACCCTGGTTTCCTGGGTTAAGATCCTGTACTTTACCCATTCAGCCACAACAGCTTGGCCCGAAATGTGGACTTTGTTGCTTCTTGCTGAGTTGCAACACTGGTGCTGAAACATAATTAATTATGTTGTTCTAGGAACAACACTAACACAGCAATATCAGATAAACCCATTCTTATTCTGGAGAAATGGAGGTAGTGCTGGTGACCTCCCTGTCCAAAAGTAACACAAGTGTCTCTGTTGCTTGCTGCAGTAGCCTACTTAATTAACAATTTGAAATTAATTTTGACAGACCAGAAAATTGCTATGCTGCTAGTTTAAGAAAAATACATTTTGCTTATATATATATACAGTATATATATATATATATATATATATATATATATATATGTATATATATATATAAAAGCAACATGTATAAAGCAAAGTTTGGATTTAATGCAGTAATATATGAAATTTAAGTTTTTGTATGTGTGTGTTATGTCTACGTGTCTGGTTTAAAGGTGCAATATGTAAGATCTGGCCTGCTGTTTGATTCATATTCCAAACAAATAGGAGGCAGCATATCACCAGAGTAACCACTAACTGCTGCTAACTGTAGCTGCTGTTAGCTTGTTAGCTCTGTTAGCCGTGCATCTAGTGGTCCAGACCAGGAGCTCAGAGCACCAGGGGAGTGTTGGTGTTTACAGCAAGCACAGGGAGCTTTGGACCGGACAGGCCAGGGATAGCTAGTTAGCATGCTAACATCTGTAGATATCTCTGCAACACAATACACAGATGTCATGATGTCAAATTGCTATTTTTTCACAATGTGTTGATGATGTTTTCAATTAAAAATCTTCTATATTCTACATGTATATTGCACCTTTTACTCTTGACATGCATTAGACCTTAGACTTTAAGCTACCAAATAATTTTACTTGAATCGTCCTGCAAGTTTCATCAATTTGTTGGTAGCTGAAAAACATCAGGACATAAAAGTATGATAAGGAATTAATGTTGCATCCACTGAAAAGGACAATTATAAAGATTTTAACTTAATAGGGATGGCATGTTAGGTTTCTGCAAAGAAACATTGGTATGATTAACATTTCTATAATATGTGTCATATCACAGTCAGATTACATGTATATGACATTCATGTCAGGGGGAGGAGAGGATAGCAGTGGCATGGCAGGTGGCTGCCAAAGTAAAGTTTCAATATATAATTGTAGAAACATTCATTCTGACAATTGGGGTGTTACTGTAATACTAAAAATGCAAAAACAGGACAAATTATTGGATATGTCAACAAAACTGACTGTTTTAGCTTGTGAAAGTGCTTCACATTATTATAAAAAGAGCTTCAACTAGTATGTTAAGACAAATAATAAAGATTTAACCAGCCCATCTGCTCCTGATTTACCTGAAAATATTCACATCTACACGATCGAAACACATGATTCTGTATTTATAGATATTTTCTCTGTGATCAGCGATGCTCAGCCTGTAGTGGATGTTCATGTTTTGGAGGTCATGAAGGGCTCTGTGCTAGGAAGCAGGTTAAGAAATGATGACACTGTGTGGACACTCCATTTCAAACTGATTCTCACAGAAACTTCTGGCTTTGATTTCCCCCTCAGATGGCTGGAATGAAAAGGACAGTTATACATATTTCAAGGCTCCAAGGATCCACAAAGGGACTTAGGAATAAAGAGGTATGAACCTTTGAACTAAACAAAGGTCCATCACCCACATATCATATCAGATGTGCTGTGTAGCCCCTTGTAAAGATATGGAAGGAGAGGAGAGAGGAACCAGCATGCCCTTGCAGACAGGTTGTCTGAGTGTTGTCTGCATGTCCCATGACCCCCATCTTCCCCGTGCCTCCATCTCTAACCCACATAGCACTTGTTGGCCGCGGAGGTCTGGGGAAAAGCCTCCGCAGCACCGTCCATCTGTGGGCCTCTTTGAATTGGACCAGAAGGCTCACAACAACAGGCAGTATCAGTTGCATTAAGTTGATTAAAGTGGTCGGCGGACACGGGCACTTGTGCTCTCACAATGCTAGATGAAAGAGCAGCAGCGAGCCCCTCTCCTGGTTGTCAGAGAATCCGCCTTTGCTCTCAGCAGAGGTCAACAAAAGAAGACGAGAGTGAAAGCAATCGAAAGCTTCTTTGCCAAATGATCTCTAATTGGCCCTTTCTTCCCTGCGGATCAGTCATATGATTTTGGTGGTGACAGTCGACTTACCCACAATTCTACCTTTAAAAGCTTCTCTTGAAAGTGGACTACTTGAAAGAAGTGACCATTACATAAACTACAGTTGAGAGGGGTGGAAAAAAAAGAAACAACCTAACCCTGAGGTAAAAAAAGAAAAAAAAAAAAAAGATTTCCACTAGCTGAATTACAGTTATCAAAAGCAATCCATAATTGAATTGCATTTATTTAATAAGAATAAATATCGCAGTCAAAGGGAGCAGATGACACATAATTAAAAAAAAACAGGCTTCTGAGAATTGCGGCTGTATTTTTTAAAAGAACTGCGCACGAACCGAATCTGATCAAGATCTGACAGCACTTCGGTTTCATTTATCAGTGCGCCGCGGTAATTTATTCAAATAATTACGATGCCAGATGCCATCCCCTCTTTAACCATCAAAACAAACTACAAGCTTTGTCCCTCCCATGCAGCTGAAGAGGTGTCATGTGAGGCAAGCTTTCCTTTTCATTACAGATACGACTTGAGGAACATGCCACAATCCACTTTTGGAAAAGAAGTCAAGACAGAAACTGACAGTATTGTTCTAGTATCAGTGTAGAAAAAAACAACAGGAAAAAACAAACAAAAGCTTTGGCACTAAGGAGCTGTTCCAGGGATGATAACAATAAAAAAAAAAAGAAAAGGCGAGGTGATCAATGCTGTTCTAGGATTTTGATAACACATTGCTCATGCCTGAGACAAATGATGGAAATTCTTAAGGAGAGAGGGCCTGCAATATGCCAAATATGCTCCAAATTAGCCTTCAAGAGCAGCTCTCAGTGTGTATATGGGAGCTGCGTGAGTAAATAAAGGGCCAGCATAAATTACCTTTGGATGTCAATCGTGATAGCACACCCTGTTTTCTTTTTGTTATCGTGTCGCCTATTCGTCTCGCTGGCGGATGACATGAAATGAAAGTATTCTCTCTCTAGCACCACCAACAGTACTCAGAGCGCTTTCTGACACTTGAAAACGCTACGGGTTCGCGAAACCACAGCTGGGCCCCCACTGATTGGCTCGCACACAGGCTGCCACTAAACTTTCGCTGCTTGAGGAGTTGTCTGTGCCGGGACAGGTGGTGTTTATGCAGATGAATGAACACATTACTGTGTGCTCTTCCTTTTGGTTTAAACATTAGCGTTTCAAATGTGACAAATCAGATGTTCATCTCCCGCTATATGCAGCCATTGTGTATGCTGCTGGGAGACCTTTTGTACATGAATTTTCCGTAGGTGTTGACGTGCACATCCATAAAGTACGGACAACGTATACAGCCTCAGACGTATGTGATGTATTCGGGGAGTTTTCTTTGGATATCTGCATCGAGACATGGAGATAATACTAGAGTTTCAGCTCAGTTTCATACCTGATATCACAGCTACTGTACTGTATAGTGTTATGATAACTGGAGGCTGGCTTCGCAGTATTTTGGGGCTAGAACGAGCGAGCTGAGATGTATTTTTCATGCTGCAGCTGAGCGGAGAGTTAGCTGCTGGGTCTTGTGAAATGGGTATTGTGAAGACCATGCAATTATCTCCCCATTATCGCACATATGTTAGGTTATAATTGGGCCTCTCCCCCAGTCATTTCAGAGGGGTGGATCAGTGACAGTGAATGGCAACCTGTCATCATGTTACATTGTCTGTATGTGCTGAAAAACCTAAAGGTCATACAATAAAAACACTGTTTCTGTCTGTGTAGGGTTTGTAAACTCACGTCATTTATCTTCTTTAGCGCTGCAGTAACATTTACTGTCATCATTGATTCATCTGCTCAGTAGTTTTCTGATTCATTGATTTATATTTTGGTCTTTAAACTGACAGATAATAGTGAATAATGCCCGTAACAGTTTCCCAGAGTCCAAGCTGACATATTTAAATGTCTTGTTTTCTCCAACCAAGAGTCCAAAAACCCAAAGACCTGCAGTTTATCATGTGAAATTTGCCTTTTTGCATGTCAAACTTACAATTTCTAATGTGAATTGAGTATTTTAACATGTAAAAAGAAAATAATATCACATGTAAACTGGACATTTTAACTTTTAAAAAAAAATTTCACTTGTGAATTGCAAACTATCATTCATGTGCTTGTCTTTTTTCTTATGTAGAATGGATTTTCCACATGTGGAAACAAAACCTGGCACATGAAATCAGATAAATGTGCTTCTTTGCATCTGAATTCCTCATTTTCACAGTAAAAATAAAATAATATCACATGTGAAATGGGGCATTCAAAATTGTTGCTTAATAATTTCTAATTGTTGAAGTGACTAATTGTTTCTTCTCGGCCCAGCATCACAATATTGATAAGACAAAATATTCCACGGGTTTAACCCAATAACATCCACAGTGGAAGTTTTTCAATCCCCTCACAGCACTTAAAAATAATGTACTGGCCGAGCTGAGCACAAATCCACTGAAATTTTAAGTATGAGGATACAGCAAAAAATTTGGTTAACATTTTCCCTCAACATTCAAATTGATGTTCAACTTATTTATGAGATTTTTTTTGCCTTTTTAAAAGATAATCAACCCTGTCTATCAATTAAGGCATGATGATTATGTGAAATCAAACCGTGATGTCTCGACGGTTTCCACAGCGAATGTCGTGTTTCCATCTCTAACCGAAAAAAGATCTGTGGGTGTTTTCTTTGACATATTATAGAATATAATTGTTAGTCATTATCGGTTAAAACATGAACATTAATAACTCTTGTTGTGCATTTTAAATTATCTTTGTCTTTCATTTGGAGAACAGAATTGCGTAAATCAATAACAATATATATTGTACGATTCCAAATATGACTCCCAGTCATATTTAATGAAAGTCAATAATATGCAATGATCACACAAACCTATTTTCAGTGCATCCTTGTGCTCGGAGATTTTCCTGGCAAAGCTTAAAATAACAAGATAAAAATGGTTGAAAAGCTTTAAGAAAACATGTTCTGCAGCATCCAAATCATAAAAAAAAATTGGCATAAGAAAGTAATGTGGTGTGATATTTTGCCAAATATTGATTTCTTGTTTCTCAACAAAGTCTGAAAATGGATGAAAGGTCTGCTTGATGAGAACCAGCAGATTAGAACGGACATTTATAGACTGAGGCCGCGACTTTATGAAATGTTTGCTCCACTTGCAGCTCGCTGCTTTGTTTCTGCGACACTCTGTGCTGTGGGTGAGACACTAAAGTCCCTATTGTCTGAGTCAACTTGACCTGACCTAGCTGGTTAAGCTGAGGCATTGTGAACAGCAAATCGCTTCAACTAGGGGGGTAGCTGCTTTGTGTGGCTATGGGGAAAATAACCTTATAAAAAGCCCATAGCCATAGTTAATGCAGAGAAAGACCAGTTTTGTCCCCTGGAAAAGCTCTGTTTATATCCAACCGCCAGCGAAAAACACAATAACTGTTTCAAATGAACCGTTCTGACTTCCCTGGTGATCGTCTCCTTCCTTATCCATTTAGCAACACTTTTAGCGATCCCACTTGTTTATGCACACGCATTTCTCCATGTTTCTCACCACTTAATGTGTAGGAGATACTGACATATGTCTGCATATGCACGTGTGAGAAATGCAGCCGCTCCCAATTCTTGCAGGAGATGACGGTTGTGAAATATCTCGAAGCATGGCGCCAATCAGCTCGCATCCTGGCCCGCCGCCTGCAGCAGCGAAGTTGTGAGAGGGGCCGAGCGGTGCTTAGCACAAGCTCCTAATCACATTTCACCACTCGGCAGGCCCGTGCTTGCACATCGTAGGTTCTTGTGAACTCCTATCAGTCCTTCTCTTCACACCCAGTGTTGTGCTCGATGCCACTCTTCACCGAGCTGATCTGGAGACGGCTTTAATTTAAAAATGTAATTAACTGCGCCACAACACAACCTCCAGGAAGCTCTCGTTGCTGATTCTTGTGATTCAAAACAAAAACAAACAATGCGGTTGAAATGAGGTTAACAACATCACCTTTGCTTGGTCATATTGTAAAAATCAGATCCAGCTCTGGTTCTGTTTAGACAAGAATTCTTCTGCTGCTTCTCTGGATTTGATTTATTGTTACAACATGCTCAACATGGTGTTGATTTTTATTTCAACAGTTCTCTTTACGGCTGTCTCTGGAGCACTTTCATCACTGTATGTAAACACTGTTGTGCTTAAATAGATGTGCTGTTTGCTGCTTGAATAATGACAAGAAATGACAACTGTTGCCTTATAAAGACACACAAAGCTCAGCAAACCACGGCTATGTTGAAACTTTACATGTCTTTACATTCAATTTTCAATTTTTATGTGGTGTTAATGCTGTGCTTTTGGTCTGGTTAGGCTTAGGCACAAAGACCACTTGGTTAGGGCGAGGAAAAGATCATGTTTTTGCTTAAAATACCTGTTTTTGTCAAAAACAAACATGGCTAGAAATCGTCTCGGGATGTCCTCGAAAACATCCAGTGTTGTAACGCTTACAAATGTTGAAACACAGTCTAGAACTGTGGTCAATGGCTTGGCCCATCTTCTCACCATTAACTCTCCCTCCACTGCCTAATAAGAGAGATGTGTCATACAATTGCAACGTGAACATGATATGACAACAAGAAATGTAAGTATGATACATGTGAACGTATCGGTGGTTCGAAGAAACGTAAATTGCCAACATATTATTCTGGTGACTGGACTGGATGCATAAAGAACACTACCACCTTCAAAAAAGACATACAAATCACCTAATCACCAGAATAAATGTTGGCAATTCACACTTCTGATATGTTGAAACTTTACCTTTTTTTGCATTTTCAATTTTATCCCGTGACAATGTTTGTGCTTATGGTCTTTGTTAGGTTCGGACACAAAACCACGTGGTTAGTGTTAGGAAAAGATCACGTTTGGACCAACCTGTTTTGGTTGTCAAGGACTCGTGGAAGATGTCTCAATCTCTCGTCAAAAATATAAATATGTTGTCATCACACACATGGCTGTAAATTTTCCCAATGTGTATGTATGTATGTATTTTGTACGGACATGAATGTGAACAAATTAGTGGTTTGCAGAAACGTTAACTGCCAACATTTTATTTTGGTGACTCGGCTGGATTACATTTATAACACTGCTGGGTTTTAATAATGTTGTTTGCTTGAATAATGAAAAATGACAACATATAACAACTCCTCGCCTATAAAAGACATATAAATCTCTACTAACCCTGGTCAGAGCTGTGTGTGTTGACACACGCAATCACACCAACACCACAGATCGCCTGTGAAAACTATCAAAAGCAGAATTACTGGCGGTCTAGTCCAGACCAGTCCAAACTTGTATGATTGTCTGAACTGGGCACAGCTCTTGTTTGTGGTCTCCCACAGTCTACCGAGTGGGCACAGAAGGGGGACAGCCTTTCTCTCCCCATAGGCCCTGTGCCACCTCCTCATTTCCTGCTGGACCTCACCACTAGACACCTCCCCGACTCTAATTACCGCAGCGTTAGTTCTAGTTCCAGCAGCGGTCGGTCCTCCCCAGCAGCAGCACCTTATCCCTGCCATGAACCACGCCGCTAATTGTTCCATTACATCAACAATAACGCATCTTAAGAAGAACAAAAGAGAAAGGAGAAAAAAAACAAAAGAGAAAACACAGAGGTAGGGACTAACTTGACATGCTAATTTTCATTAACCCTGATCTTTCTGTTCTTTCATCATCCGCCCTCCTCCCCGTCGTCTTGCTCATACAGGGTGGCGAAGCACTCAAATTATCCACAAGCATTCCAGCTATCACTAATTATCCAAAGAGTTCCTCATTAGGCTATTTCAAATCCAACCTTAGATCAACACTTACTCAGACCTCGGGGATTCTTGATTCCCAGCAGCGGTTAAACAAACAATCAGTTCAAAGGATCAGGTATTCTACTACACGAGGAGGAAAAAAGCCAAGGGTAAACAACTGCTCATTTGAAAGAAATGACTCCAGCGGCTCTCTGGCATGGATGCACCAATCTATAATTCATTTTGCTCAAATAGATTCGATTTCTCCCTTAAATTGGGTCATTAAGTTATGAAAAGGTCTAAATACAAGGGTGCTAGCTTAGCCCAGATTAAAGCTGAAGCTCTTTACTGCTTATGCTCACTGTTGCCATGTCTTTAAAAGGCTATGATCAATATTTTACATTAACAATGGATCACAGAAGACTGCTTGATTGTGAAAGGGATTGCCTGTAGTGATGAATCCACAGAAAAATAGCGCCGTTCCCCACGGTTTCACAGCTTTTTATCACAACTTTCAGCTCGCTGCTTTGATTGTCGATGGTTTTAGTCTCACCGCTCTCGTAGCGTTGTTTCCGCTCAGCACAGCTGGCGATGTTTCAAGGGAAAATGCTCGAAAAACTTGCTGTATGCTAGCTGCCCACCACTAAATGATCAAATTACTAGACAAGCATAGCGGCTAGCTGGTGAGCATAGTGGAGCATTTAGCTCCTGGAGAGGCTTATATCTGCCGCCCGCCATTGAGTCCGGTTCTGGTCGAGGTTTCTGCCTGTTAAAAGGCAGTTTTTTCCCGCCACTTGACAAGAGATGACTTTTGTTGTGAATTGGCGCTATACAAATAAAGTTTTGGTTGATGGATGTTTTTCACAGGAAATGGCAGAGACCAAAAATGTAACAAAAATGAGAGTGAATATTGGAGTTACATTTGCCAGGTGGCCATATAAACACCAAATGGATGCTAATATTGCTCCATTTCTGCTGCATGAATAAATTGGAAAGTCTTTGCAAACATATTAGCATTGTCAATGTAAAAGTTATTGCCGGTTTAAGGTTACAATCCAGACTGTGCAAGCAGCTCATGTCGTCCCAAATGTACGTTCATTCTTACATGGCGACCTCTAGTGGCTTTAGTAATTATGACAGGAGCAAAGGAGGAATTCAGGTGACGCAGTATAAAGAGCGACAGAGTCCGCCTAAGGAGGAGGTGGTGTTGATGGACGGGTCAAACACAGGAGTTTCTCCGAGGAGACCGCCGGTATGGAAGCAAAAGTCAACGTTGACTTACTTCTAACCTCCATGGGTAAGTTAAAGTGGAAACAGACAACTTTTTCCCCCGAGCATTTCCAAGCGGTATTATCGTCGGAGGCGCTGTCGCAAAGACAACTGGATCACTTTCTGTTTTACTGAGAGTAGCAACTTGTCACAACACAGGAACAAAGGGAGAGTTTATTTCATTCATTTAGTCTTTAATGACTGGATCAGACATCAGCCTGAATTTTCCCGGGAGATTTTGTCACCGCTGGCAGTCAAAACTGTATGGTTAAAGCAGAGTTTTTCAGGGAACCAATCTCAACGCCATAGTGTCATTATTCTGTTGCCATTACATTGTGCAATCCACATTTATTTCATTGATTTGTAAAAGAAAACAACTTTAACTTAACTTACGTAACTCACGAACTTATTGGAACCCAGACTGCGATCTTTTCCTAAACCTAACCAGTACATTTTGGTACCTAAACTTAACCGAGCTGGGACTGTTTTACGTCGACCACAAGGTCTCCAATATCTACATTTGTTGTTTTTAATTCGCAAAACTATTCTATCTTTTAGGTTTGAGGATGAGTTGGTACAAACATGACCCCTGACCTGGGGATCAGACACCCTACAACTGATCGTGGGCAGAGCAGATACAAAATAAGCTGAATCTAAAATATTTCCTTATATCTCGTAAAATGCAAGAGCATTTACTTTTTAAGAATTTTAAAAATGTTTTCTGATGAATGAACCTGAGATACAGACATGACTCGACCTATGACGTATGGTCCCTAAGAGATGTTGCTTCTTGATAACCTGTCACAAGTAAAGCAGGTCGGGAACCACGTGAGCTCTCAGCGATACGACAAACAGCTGAAGCTGCTGAGCAACACAAAATTAGATATTCCATCAGTTTCACATAATGGGTCAATACTTTATACCCATGAGGGCCCGTAGACAATTCAAGAATGGAGAACTTGAAAGGATGTTTGCGAAGCACATGTTACATTGTCCTTTGTTTCCCCTTACAGAGGTAGAACCCAAACACTAGTCCCTATATATGTTCCTCAGAGACTCACTGCTTCTCCATCCAATCACATTTCCTAATGTGCAGTAATTTCAATTGCCTCTCAGCCGCCATCCTCCTGAGCACACTCCCTTAATGTCAGCGCTGTGCTCTGTGAAACACCACCAGAATTTGAGTCTGTCACTTAAAATATAATGCCGTCAGATCTGTTACTTTAACCTTGAAGCAATTAGCTGTTGCTGAGCCGTAATGAATCCTGACATCACTCCGCTGTGATGAAACCCCTAATTGCTCTGTAAAAACTGAAGCTTTTGACATCACTGCTGACAGACTTTTTTCTTCTTGGTTGTGCGGTCGCATGTGACGGCGCCTGGTTGAAACTTGAAAGGTAGCGGAGCTTCTCTGCCATCAGCTGTCCTGTCACTTGACAAAAAGAGAGAAGGGAAACTGGCTGGATTTGCTGAAATGATGAGGCCATTTAAACTATGATATGTCGCAGCTATACGGCATCATTCAGTGGGACTGTTGCAGATGTCCGTGCTAGTCTGGGCTCAGCCGTGAGGTGGGTGTTTATGAGATGACAAGTGGATGGCTTACAGCCTCCGTGTCAACAAGTCTGCTCGCCGGGTACTCAGCGCTCTTAACAACCAAACTTTAAGAGCATTTTTTAGTTAGGGGGGAAGCTATATGGCACTTTATATCACTAATGCTTCCTGCCACTAATTTGGTATATGAACACAGGGGGAGTAGAGGCAGCATGTTGCCAGGTCAGAGAAAATGGCAACTGTGTGCACATAAGGGAAGCTTCTTTGATAATCAATTGTACGTATTTCAGTTGCAGAGTCGTGACCTCGGTGCACTTTTAGTATCTTGGATAGCAAAATAACGTGAATAAAACCACGTAGGCAACTGTTATGGATTTTTTTTTCCACATCCAAGAGTTACAAAATCATAATATCAGCACATTTTCAAAATAGCTTTGGCAAATTCTACGTATATAATGCATGTTTTTGGACAAAGTTAAATTCATTTTTTTTGGCTTATTTTCTCTGCTTAGAAGTTGTCTGGATGGCAAGTTTTGCATTAATAACTTAAATATAAATAATTAAATGTTTAACCTGTATAATATTCAGGTGGGCTGAGGCTTTAGAAATATGCTCCTGTGGTCCACAATGCCTCCCTGAGCAAGAGTGATGTTGCATCATGGCTGCAAATGTTTTAGCATTTACATTAAGAGTAAAATGAATGCTAATTAATGCTAAGAGACAGGGGTTTCCCTTCCTTTAAGGTTTTTTTTTCCCCTTCTTCTACTAAATTAATTGAAGAGCTTTCACACAAAGATGCTGCTCAGTGACACCATGAGAATACAGTATGTAACCTGTTTATTTAAAATACGTGGAGCCAGACTGCGGCTCTTAACATCCCCTCGCAGCTAGAGGCTAACACTCAGAGTTTAGGGTTGAAAATTTGGAAAATTGGAAGCACACTCTCAGGTTTATTTTATTTATTTATCTATTTAAAGGAGTGCTGATGATTGGGAAAATAGTCGAAGAAGACGTGCCCGCTGAGGAAATATCAAGGCTGACCATCTCCGTCTAGTTTCTCTCAGGATGTGTTTTGGAGTGTGATCAGTGCATTTGGTGGCAAAGCAGCCCGGTACATAACCCCTCCAACATGTCCATCTGATGCTTTTCTTCTATCAGTTGCTGTTTTAAAAATACAATCTGCCTGTTGGTCGAGCTATTAAATTCTCCTGCAGGCTTCTTAATGAAAACAAGGCGCATCAACACAGACAGGGGGGGACCGGTAGACAGCAGCTGTTGATGATAGTGTACAAGACCTATAGGAGAACTTAACCAAGATTTTTTTTTTTTTTTTTTTTTTTTTTTTGGGCAAGAGGAGGGGGTGGGGTTAAATTTGTGTTTAGTGAGTGATGTAGGAGATGTGATAATGAGAGGCCAAGGAGAGCAAGTGTTACCTCATTATTGTAATGAAAAAGATATCCCACCATTACATCAGTTGGAAAAAGTGGCAATTAAAGTGCCCAACAAGGTTTCCTCGAGGCAAGAAGAGGAAAGAAAACGACTCTCTAAAGCCCATCTGTTCTGGATAATATGCGCCATGTAAAAGAAAAGGCCTAATCCTCTTTATTCAAGTCTGCTGCCCTTTTTTTTTTTTTTTTTTTTTTCCACCAGTGATTGTGTTTTCTCAAGTATTGCTCATCTTCCTCCTCCCCCCCTCCCCCCCCAAAAAACTGGCCTCAGCAGCGAAATCACACGAAGTTTTAGCCCAGATTTTAATAATTATAATCATATTACGAAATGTCATGTTGTTGTGAGGAGCGTGCGTAAAGTACCGACGTGTTTGTGCGTTTATATTTTTATCGGCTAACATATGATCTCGCATTTGGACTTTTTTTGCGTCTATAATAATAATAATAATAATAATAATAATAATAATAATAATAATATCAAATGAAATTACAAATGGTGCCAGTTGGACTCAGACGCACTGTGGCCCACTTTAAACCGCTTTGTTTTGAGCGCAATATTTCCACACCCCCCAAAAAAGAAACACAAGACAAAAATCTGATTATAGCAACGCCCAAAAAATTACCAGGTAGCAAGAGCCGGTAGCAGCCTATTAATTCAGTGCTGCTGTACGGCTTAGGCTATTATTAATGAATTGGAACAGCCCGCACAACCGCCGACACCCCCACCCCTCCCACCCGCAGAGTGCAATAAATAAATAATGCTGCAGAAGTCATGCATATGAACAACGTGCGTCGGCAGTATATACTGCAGTAATGGGCAGAAGCTGTAGGGTCAATATGGTAGGCTAATATTTTCCAACATTTGGCGATATAGGCCAGAGCTGCTCTCGCAATCTTTCTCCAGAAAGGCCAAGAAAAGGGAGCGATCTATCCTCCAAACGGCGCGCTGAGGTTGAGCCACAAACTCCGAGATTTGGATCCTGTGTTTTAAATTATAATTACTGTGAGCGTCACTGTGTGAAGATCGAGGCGTAATTACGCGCGAGCCAATAATAATAATCGTGGCATCCTGGCAATTTTTGGTTAAATGGAGGTATAAACGCGCGTAATGGCCCCTTAAAGGCGCTGTCCAAAAAAAATAAACGCAAGCAGACTGAGAGGTGTCCATGCGGGGAATGACAAGCAGGCCGGCTTAAACAGGCGACATTAACATGTGTCCAAAGTATTAAGAAACAGATCAACTTAAGCCTGGTGTTTCCTGCGTCTGCTGGCAAAGAGACACCGCTGTCATATGTGTGGTGGAGCTGAGCATGACCGCTGTGCTCAGGAGAATTTATATTATTATTATTCTGAAACGAGCTTTAAAATGAAAGCTGTGTTCTTGTTTTCGCTCTTAATATGCGCGGAATTTAAAAAAAAGCGCACGGAAGAAAAATGTAAAACCTGAAATGTTTATAGCGAGTGAAGGTTTGTGTGCATTCCTCGTGTTTTACAGAGCAGCTAAAGGTCAATTTGGCTCACTGTAATAAGAAAATGGGTTCAAAGACAAGAAAAAACCCAAACAAACGGGCCCCGAGGCGTTAATTCACACCGTGCGCCTCCCCGACATATTCTCCCGGGTGCGTGCGCGCTCTTATAGGAAGGCTAAATAGAAAAATCAAAGTATTTTCATCACATTTAATTTTCAGTCCCGAGTTGTGTTTGTTTAGCTTCTGCTGCTGAATTCTCTCCGCAGCGCAGACACGTTTTTCAGAGGAGGAGGATCACAAGGAAAAAAGATGTTGCTCGTTTAGAAACATGAAAAATAAGAGTTTTGGGAAAAAAAAGGTGTCAAAGCTGGATGACGCAAAATTAAAATGACGTGACGCCGAAAAAAAAAAGGATAATGTGCGCTGAGGTCACTGGAGATTATTTCCCCCCTGAAAACTTCCTGGAACAAGTTCACTATCGGCTATTGGTTATTGAGAATGAGCAGATTATCAGCAGGTTTTTCTTCTTCTTCTTCTTCTTCTTCTTCTTCTTCTTCTTCTTCTTCGTCTCGTGATCCTTGCGCCCTGATCGCTCACGCTGAGAAATTCAGGCTTATTGTCTGCTGTGTGCTCCCAGATGAACAGCTGCTAAGCCAAGGCCACATTTCCCAGTATACCCCGACTCATCAGGAACCATTCATCCCACCACCACCGCCACCAATCAGCTGCTGCTGCGCATCCATATGTATATGTGCTGGTAAACATAAATATAAAGAAAAACTGACCTCAGAGCGACTGAAGCTAAATTAAATATCAGCCCAATTTAAACACCATATGCCTCCAATAACTAATTATTTACGTTGATCCATTTATGTCATGAAAAATTATGTCAGCCTCCAGAGATTGTGTGAGTTAGACAGCGTTATAATTATGGTTAAATGTCAATAAATATGTACACTACATTATTGTATGTTAGCAAAATAAAAGCTGTGGGTTATTTTTTAGAATCTGAAAAATAGATTTAAGTGCTTTTATTTTGATAAATATTCCCGGAATTTCATTTTTCATTTAATGGATTGGACTTTTTGTTTTTTTGTTTTTCTCCTTTCTGTATAAAAGTTTTGCGAAAAAAGTAAAAAAAAAATAAATAAAAATGAAAAAAACATGAATGAAATTTTTGAAGTTTCAATAGAATCGTCTGCAAAAAAAATCAATTAGTATCATTACTTCTTTATTCATTCCGTTCTTTCTCCATCTAATAAACTTTATAAGTTTATTTGCTAATGTAAGTGTATTTGTACAAAAGACAAACAAACAAACAATCAGACATGAGCAGTCCTTGTGTTCTGGTTCTGTCTCGGCCCGGACAGAGAGTCTTTTAGGCTGTCTGGGCCTATATTAAATACCTCCTTTACTTCTGTAAAATGTCTTTTAAATGTGTCTTTTTGGGGGGGAAGGGGGGGTAGAACAAGTCCTGCAATGTGGTTCCGATGCAGTTACTCACATCACGTGTTCAACCAGGTTTTTTTTCTGGTCATCGTCCTTTTTCTCTTCGTGTGTTTCTACCGCGGGTGCGGTGTGCCGGCCATGGGGTTAGACAGGGGGTTTAGCGCCGGTTGCCCCCCCGGCCCAAGGCCATGAATGAGCACCCTCGGGACAAGAGGTCTCTGGAGGCTGGGATGCGGCGCGGTAGGAGTCCGGTACATACTGCTGTACATGGCCGCGGCCGCAGCGGCTGCCGTCGTGCTGTCCACGGTGCCCAGCAGGCTCGGGTGGTAGAAATAGGGCGACGGGAACATTCTCTGTAAGGCCGAGTAGTTTCCTGCTTCAGCCAGGAGCTCTAATCCGACCGCCGTTTGCCTCTTCCACTTCGTCCTGGAAATCAGATCAAAATACAACAGATGAATTATTTAATCAGTTCGCTCTCTCCTGCTAATTCCCCAAACGCCGCCCTTTAATTGGTATGCAGAGGCCCTAATTATTGCAGGCACCAATTTACGGTTAAGGTTTAATTAGGCACGAAGAAGAAGAAGAAGAAAAAAAAGGAAATATCAAGACAGTCTGCTTGATGAGGGTCCACACTTAATCAAAAGTCTACTTCTTCTCTCACACCTGTACAATCACGATTAATACAGGCTCTGTGATAAAGTGTTCAAGTGAAGCTTTATTTTGAAAGGTCGCAGGTGAAATGTAAAAGATTTTAAATGAAGTTCTGCGAGTGAGAAAGTATTTTTGTGCATAATAAACAGGAAGCAAGAAAAATACATATATATATTTATTTTTAATATAACAAAAATGAAAACCATGCATTGATTCTTTAAAAACAAAATGTAAGAAATAGACTGAAGGTGTAAACGTGCAAACATTCAGAACTTCATAAGAAAAATGGAGATTTTAAGAAAACTTGTAATGGCATTTTTCTGCAATATCCACTCCTGACAGACACGAGGCAGGACTTTTATTTTGAATTTTGCCATAACGTCTCAGCCTCAAATGTGTTTATTCAGCAGCCGAAATCAAATTAAAGACATCTTTATTTATATTTTTGGTGTCGACAAAATGCAAATGCCAGAAAAATCGGCGCGTTTTCCGGAGACGGTTTAAATTAAAAGTTTTGCATATGGCCTTCTGAGTAGTCACACACCGAGTCTGCATGGATTATGGAGTAGCAGCTAATTCAGGCCTGTCAGACGTGCAATGAAAATAATAATAATAATAACAAAATAAAAATAACACGTCTTATAAATGTGATGCAAATAAAAAGTGAGGTTCTTCAAATGTTTATTTTGGAGTGTTTCACATGTTAACACCATTTTTTTATTATTATTATGAAATTTCCCAATGGAGTTCCGGTTTGTTTTCATATCATTCCTCTAATAAATCATGTTTTCCAGGTGCAGAACCAGGCTCAGCTGTGCTGTGTGTGTGTTGTGATGATAATAACGATGGTGTGTGTGTGTTTTTACCTACCGTCTGTTTTGGTACCAGGTCTTGACTTGTGTGTCTGTCAGGTTGAGAGCCGCGGCCAGGTCCATGCGGTCCTGCACGCTGAGGTATTTTTGTCGCTCGAAGCTCCTCTCCAGCTGGTTGAGCTGGTGGTCCGTAAAGGCTGTCCGTGCTTTGCGAGGCTTTTTCGTGCGCATCGGTGGACTGTCTCTGCTACTGGAGATCTCCCGGTCGCCTTCCTCTTTAGTCCCTGAACACAGGAGCAAGAATTAGGGCCTGAGTGGGAAATTAAACTTGAGCCCAAGCTTAGATTCAGTCCGTCTTGAAATAAAACAACAACAGATTACAGAGACTGAGGTGTGTTGTCTTCAAGCCTGCAGTCAAAACTTTTTCTTTTTTTTTTTTTTTTTTTTAGCTCTGACACGTGTGGCACCAAAACAAAGCGAGAAGCAATAAATAAAATAAAAAAGTGGGAAAAAAAAGAAAATGTGTGTATTTGTCACCTGAAGTTTTTTTATTTGTTATTTGTGTGAGTGGGGCTTCAGAAAACGAGAAATCAATACGTCAATCCATCTCTATTTGTAGCTGTTTTTTCACTGCTCCGTGATCCCCCCTCTAGGAAGAACAATAATCTCTCTAATTGACCCACTAGGGAGGCCCCGCGCGCACGGGGAAAATCACCGGGCTTACATCTGTTTTCACATCTATTAGACTAATAAAGGAGGCAGGGAGTTAGACAAAGAGTCAGACAGGGAGACATTATTATCATTATTATTATAATTATTATTATTAGTCTGATGATTTTATATTTCTGGTTCCGTCCCTGCTTCTATTTGAGTTTCTGTTGCCACACCAACTTCTCCAAATGGCGCCTGCCTGAGACTAAAAACACTGAAACATGTTCATGAGCTTCCTACCGTTGCATTTCATTTCGCTCTGAATGTCGTCCCTTTTGTCCAACTTGCTTCTGTTCTCGTCCTGTTCCAGCTTGGGCCTGAAGCCGTCCGGAGCCGTGGCACTTTCTGGTTTTGGCGTGTGATGGGGTGAGGATACGCTGGTGCTGTAAGGTGCGCAGGCTGCCAGCGGTTTACTGTCGCCCAAAATGTCTTTGATTAGAAACGAGGAGGTGGCAGTCCTCGGGGCGCAGCCGGCCCCGGCGAGCGGCTGCTGCTGCTGAGGCGACAGCGGCAAACTCTGCGGCTGGTTGTGGTGATGGTGGTGATGCTGAAGGCTGTCCTGGACCAGATGCGCATCGGCGGCGTGCTCCATGGTGACCGAGATGGGGGATGAGGGGGCTGTTCCCACCGTGTCTATCTCCGAGCATGGTGACGGGGTTGCCTGGCTCCTGAAATCCGCTGTCCTGCTGTCGCCGAGCCGAAAATCTCCGTTCATTAGCACGGGGTTACCAGAGTTAGAAGCGCTGGATAAAATAGTGTCTATCCCAAAACTCGACCCGCTGGATCCTTCCATGTTAAGAAAGGAGGGATGGAGCCTTCATAACAACAGTGAGATGCTTCTCCTCCGGCGCGAATCAGAAGAAGAAAAGAAAGTCAGCAAGAAAATTAACTCTGAGTTGGAGCCAAACAAGAGGAAGAAAAAAAAAAATTAAAAAAGAGGAGAGTTGGCGAATAAAAACCCAGGAGAGAAACAAAAAATCCACGCAGATGGTCCAAGATGTTACATTCAGTGACAATGCGGGGAGCAAAGTGTGGGTCTGCGTAGTCCACGTCGCTTTTTGTATTTGGATATTGAACTTTGTGTTAAAAGTTGAGGCGTGTACAGAGATATACATGGGGCTGACTCCTCGACATCAGGCTCCCCCTTTTTGCTGCTAATCGCTCCAGTGTTGCTCTACAATGACTTCCTATACTGACGTCACGGCCCACGGCGAGGGGGAATTAATATTTTCTCCTTTATAATAAACACTCGACGCCTTTTTCTCTCTCTTCTCCCCCCTCACCCTCCCTCCTCCTCCAGCCTCCCCGCGCCCGCCATTGGCTCGCGTCCTGACCGGCTCCGGCGCCTCACCAATCAGGGAGTTGTTTCTTTATCTAGACAGTTGGATCCGACCACTGAGTTGAGTTTAATTCGAGAATAGCTCTTTAAAAAGGGAGGGAAAAAAACATGCGTGCGCTGCAAGGCCACGCTGTAAAAACAGGTTTTTTTTTTATATGAAGCATCCGAGCTGCGACAGAAAAGATGAGGAAGTGAGAAAACCAAAAAAATACAAAAAAAAAAAAAAGAAAGGAAAGAAGAAGAAAATAATAAATTATGAGATTTTAACTATTTGATTTAAAGCCCAGCAGCTGCAGCTCTATGGTAGGATTTATTATAAATATCTCATTTCTATTCCAGCTACAAGTTTATTGTCTCTCTCAAGAATATCTTTTTTTATTTATTAAACTTTTATATAAGCTGCGTGCGACACTTTAAAAAGGGCTCGATTGATGCCAGTTCTTAAATTCGTCAAAATTCAAACCGGGTTTTGAATGGGAAAAATCATTTGCGCAAAAAAAACAAAAAACAAACAAACAAAAACTACTATTCCAGGGCCACGATCTTGTCCTGATGTTGCGGGGTTTGCGGTGTCACGCACGCCATCCATCCATCTTCCATGCATACATCCTCAGAGCCGCAAGGTCGGCATATTTAGGGAGCGGATGAGGAGGAGTGCTGGTGACTGTCATGACAGCGCATCTTGTTAATAACCATGTCATCCTAATTAGTAAAGTAATTATGAGGTGCTAATGAGCGTTCAAAGGTAGTAAGAAAATTCAGCACTTTTTTTTTTCTTCTTCTTCTTCTTCTTCTTCCCCCCCCACCGACGTGGATTTGAAGGATATGGAGGGGGAAAAAATGTGCGGGGCGGCTGACAGAGTGCGTGCGGGGAGAGGCTGCAGGTCTGTATATGTGCACGCTGCTCTCCTCTCTGGGATGATGCGTTCATGGGAACTGCCACTTCTCACAGATAGCTGAATGTTTTCTGCTGCTGCTGCTGCTGCTGCTGCACTTGGTTTTGTGTTATGTTTTTTTTTTCTTTTTCTGGCCGGACAAGAAATTTTCTCTCTTTCTGGATTTTTTTTTGTCTTTTTCTCCACAGTTTCCTACATTTCACCGGAATTAGAGGATGAATTGTCGACGAGTTTAGTTTATTTTCATCGTTATTTTCCTTCTTCTTCAGCAGGTTGACGGTGCTGACGATGACTGCTGAGGTGAGACGGGTGAAGATTTTGTTGAGGAAATCTGGATTTGTAGGTTTGTTCCTTATTTAATCTTCACTTTTTGCATTTAAAAAAAAAAAACACAATTGTGGACTTTATCATTTAAAAAACGACATTTCTTATTATTATCATTTCCTTATTCTATTTCTGTTTGCATGCGACACATCCCTAATAAATCTGTGATAAATAATAACAGGAGGAGAATTTCCTTCTCCTCGAGCTGTTATAATAAAAATGTCTGATTTTTTTTTTTACTTAATTTCGTCGATTTTTTCATTTTTCTCTTCGTTCAAACCAGAAAATTAAAAACGTTGAACTTTTTATTAACATGTCAAATGTTTTGAATCACTGACCATCAGCTTATTAACAGCTTTAATATGTTGATTATTCACATATTCCTAAACGTTAAATACTGAGTGTTTATTGTCTGTTTCTGGGACAATTAAATAAAAAAAAAAAAACGCTTCACATTTTCATTTTCAACATTTAATTCAAAAACCACATGTTCAGTTTTTTATCAGGCTTCACAACGAATAAATCAAATGAGTATATTTCAGTCAAACATCCCAAAATGTTGCATTTATTCCATTCATGTTAAAATAAAGCTCTTTCTTTTTTATTTCTCTAGCAGTGATGATGTGAGCACCATGAGCTCCCTCCTCTCTCTGGCTCCTCCGTCAGGGATGCAGACGCAGTCTGAGCACAAGGCGGCGACAAAAGCGAGTGTGCGGCGGAGTGGGTGGATGGTTCACGAGCCCGACTGGAGGCCTCAGCTGCCCTCTGACGACTTCACATCTCAGCCACGCGACTTAGATATTAAATTAACACGGACTCGGAGATAATTACCGACCAGCCAGCCCATTAGGTGGAGCTCAGTCCGGAAGCAAAGTGACAGACAGAGAACAACAAAGTGGCACAAATATTAAAACATATATATATTAAAAAAAAGACAGTGGAAGCCAATTAGAATAATCAGGCCTTTTCAAAATAAAACCCTTATTCCCTGCTCGTGTCTGTGTCCGGATCAAAGCGATGCCCAGACGCGTCAGTCAGCGCGCTGAGAGGCTCATCAGCTGCAAACAAGCAGCCGATCAATCGCTTTATTAGCTTTAAGGCGCCGCAGGAGCAACATTGAATGCTACCAGTTAGTGTATCGTCTTATCGGCCCTCAGCTGATGGTCGATGATGGGACAGTGTAATAGTGGCTGGCACCATATTGATTCTCTGGCGGCTTTGCGTGTAAGCTGTCACTTCACCGCTGGCGACCTTTGGGTTGCACAGTTGCAGCGTTTACAGAGAGACACCCCGCGTTTAGACTGTCAATCAGTGCGGGAGAGGTTTGCTGCTGCTGCTGCTGCTGCTGCTGCTGGACCGCCGGACACGCACAGAGGAGGGGGACGCGTGAGGTTTAGCTCAAGTTTAAGAAAAATAATTAAAAATAAGACAGAGTCAAGTTAAGAGAGATGAAATAGTTGGAGTCTGTGTTCTCATCTTCATTATCTAAAGGTCTGTCTCTGTTTTGTTTTTTTAATTACACAAGATCAACGTCATGAAAAGCAGCATCCAATCAGGGAACATATGGGAGATTGCTTGTGACGAAAATATGCAAGCAGGAAAATGATTCGTTATTGTTTTTTTGGCAGGATTTTTCTAGTTTATAGCATCAAATTAAAATCAACTTTAACAAAAGGCTCTTTTAAATTGAAGCATTTCATAATTTTGCTTTTAAAATTAAAAAATTAAAAGTAAAGAGGTCACACGTCTGTTCATCTCACACAGGAAGCTGCAACAAAAAAAGACAATTTAACTGCAAAGTCCATTTTATTATTTCCTGTTTTTAACATTTAATTTTAAAAAAATCAAGTTACATTTACCACAAACAAAATCGAGTTTGTAATCTATTACATATATAGACGTATATTATAAATTAAAACAAAAAAAATGTACATTTTCAGGAATCAAACTTCATCAAACATACAAATCTTCATTTAAAAAACTCACATTTTAACAGAAGTTTTGCTCCATTCAGAATTAGCTTAAGAAAATGCTGAATTTAAACAATTTTTTTTTCTTTTTTCTCGCAAATCTCTGTGGGGACATTTCAAATTAGGAGCAGCTGAGACAAATCTGGGCTGACTAATTGCTTTCATATTGTCATGGCATGAAAGTGGCAGAGCGGTGGCATGTGTGCACGGGGCTGCGGTCTCATGTCTGAGTGACCGTCCCATCAAAGTGCTGTTGTCCTTGACAGATGGTCAGGGAATTACATTGATTAAAAAGCTGCAAAAAAAAGGGACAGGCTGTCTGAGGGTATGCAGCAAAGTCAGAAGATCATAGTGAGTAATCAAACCTGTATCACCCAGATGTCTCCTCTGTTCGGTGGTCGATGTTTAAGCAGGAGATGATTTATTAAAAAAAATAATAAAGCTTAATAAGTGCCAGAAGATGGAGCAACCGGCTGTCAAACCTCCATCGGGGTACTTTATAAAATGTTCGCCCTGCTGGATTATTCACAATCCCAAAAATCAAATCCTTTAAAGTCTCAGAACCATGTTGGTGCAAATCACTCTGTTGCAATGAAGACTTACTTTTAGGAGCAGGAAGAAGAAAAAAAAAAGTGAAAATGAACCTCTGTGAAATTTTCTTCCCAGACATCAAGACCATTTTAACACCTGGGCACGCGGAGGGTCTCATGTGTTTTGAAGAAATCTGGCTCCAGCAAATATCACACGCTTAATCTTTTTGTGTGTGTGTGTGTGTTTGTGTCGTTCCCGAGAGGTCACGGCGGTAAAGCCGAGATGCTTTAGAGGAGGACGGGTGGAAACAGGGAAAGGTAACTGGGTGGTTAGAGCACTTCTGAAATCTCCAATGAAGTTCAGAGAGAATTAGAAACATCTTCATCTGTCAACCACGACATGCCGGTCCAAAGAGCCACAGCTGATATCAAAGATCCTGCTGATGATCTGTCTGGATGTTGGTCCCCGAACACATCCTGGAATAAAATGTTAGAGGAAGCATCTTTTGCACTTTTATTAATAATATCACTTTTATTAGAGACATTTGGAAAAAAATGGTTTTGTATCTTTCAGATGTTTGGTTCAGAAAAAAATCTCAAACCTGGTCATGTTTTCTTCTGTGAATACAACGTCAGCTGTCTGCATTTAATCACATGTCATTCCCACAGTTGTAGAGCAGCTCCCAAAATCAATTATTCATCCGCGTGAAGTCACAGGTCAAGATGAAAAATCAGTGTATCTGCGACTTTTTTTCTAAACCTTCCACTTGCACTTTTCTTTTTCTTTTCTAGTCTAATTGCCCAACAGTGCTCGTGTAATGTCTCGGAGTTTGGAAGTGATTGGTGCAACAGCTTATATTTGGCTTGCAGACAACTTTGTGAATGACGTTGGTGCAACTATAGCGAGCTCAGACCGAGTTGAATGAAGCTCCGTGCACACTTATCAGGGGGAACAACGACTATGAGTATGTTGCTAAGGTATGCACGACATACTGTACATACAATATCGTACACTGTTTTTGGGAAATGTATTTTATTGGCTATTTATCAGCATCTGTGAATTTTTTAGCCGATAAACAGACACAAAAATATGACGCCAAATTGCAAGTGCAGCTACACTCAACACACACAGATACAGTAGACAGTATAATCAGTTGGTTTGCAATCCACCTGTAATAAAGAGAGGAAGTGCAGCGCGTCGTACGCGTTCTGCTAGAAAGTCACAAGTTTTAACAAGCTCACTGCATGTGAGCCGTTCTTAGTGGATGAAACTACACTTAGGGAACTTTTTATTCAACGTTCAAACGTGAAATCATTGGTTATCTTATCGGTATCGGCCACTTGGAGCGGAAAAAAACCTATATCGTGCCAGTATTGTCGAACATGATGAGAAAAAACGACAACACAATTTTAAAGTGATAATCACTTCCTTTATAAAGTTACACTGTGATTTACACTTAAGCATCAGTACGCAGTATGTAACAGTTAAGTAATGTTTTTTAACACTAATTTACATTTAAAGTGTTTATTAATGTATTCGACAACTTTGACCATGACTATATGAATGTTTATAGGCATCTGTAGCTGTTTTATAGACATCTAATGAGTCGTTATCATATTTAAGTGAGTTATTCAAAAGTTAATTCAAAATAAATGTCAAAAGTCCAACTAACTGATTCGTCCCGGAGCTTTCAGACATATCTAATGGACTCCATCTCTCACTGCGCTCAGCTGTCACAGAGAGGGATGAAGTCTCGATCAATAAATTAACCATTAAAAATATAAACTTAAGCTAAAAAAAGGGTAATTAAACATAATCGCTGTGATGGTATATTCAGTATATAATGAATAAATACTTTAAAATTCATAATCACATACAATTCAAGACTAAAGACGTGTTTACATGATACATTGTCTGTTTATACACCAGTTAAAGCTTCATACAAGTTAGAACTGTTCACAATTACATTAATAATGTAAAGTAGCTGTGAGCGAATATAACAACAAGAGTTACAGGTTTGAATGTGTTTCCTGTTTTAATTTTGCATTTCTGATCCATTCAGTCAAACAAGCTAACAAACTGATCACATGACCGTCTGCCACAGTGAGCTAATGAGCTAACAACACGTCAGCCTTTTGTAGTACTCAGATATAAACCTGCGTAAAGCAGGAGCGTGTTCAGCTGCAGCATCAGTATCAGTATCTTAAGTACATTAGTGATCAGATTACACATGCAGGACAACACGCTCCTGCTCCAGCACAAAATGGGTGACCGTTATTCTTCTCCTGCGTTGATGGAAAGAGGCTAAGATGATGATGGGAATCAAATTTTCGATGCAAAAATGACATCCCGGGAGCTCTGGAATGAAAGGTTGCAGCGTGAGAGCGATGTGACATTTAGGGATGGACATATTGTATGTTATTCCACCCTCTGAACGTCATTTCCACTCGTGCAGTAATGAAACATTTGACATTCAAGTTCAATTTTGAAGTGCGCGGTTAGTATTATTCCACACAATTCAAAAATATGATCAAACAGGAGGGAGAGGGAAACATTTCCGCTCTGCTGTGAGAGTATCCTAATCCTGTTTACTGCTGCTACAAGTATTCAAGGCCGGCATCGTCTCTGCTCCTGTTTTTTCCTCCTCCTGTGTGAGGTACATGATCAGGAATGCTCAGGGAGCGGATAACACATTGATTTGAGTGTGTTCCCAAACGCAGACTGGCCCTGACAAGGTTGTTATAACAGTCGGCGGGGTCTATACAATCACTTAATTACCAAAGCTGTCAGTCAAAGAGGGTCGCTGCTGGCTCCATCCATGGCTGCGAGCGGCGTTCCACTAGCAGCCTCCCTGAGTGATTGATCCATGCTGATGGCATCGCAAAAATAATTACAAGTCGTCTCCTGATGTGTGATTCCATACCACATTCACGCTTCACAAAGGTAATCGGGGGGATCAGGAGGGGTCAGTGCCATTTCCTATTACCTGAAGTCCAAGCGAAAGGGTAAAACAATGCAAACAGAGCGAGGCGAGGAGGAAAAGACGGAGAAGAGGGGGATGGGGGGAGGAGAGGTGGCCGATGGACATCAGGAATAGCTGTGGAAAACACTTTGTCAAATTGTGCAGTGTGTTTTTTTTTTGTTTTTTTTCTTTTCTCCTCCCCAGAGCCAGCAACAGCACATACTGTAACAGATTGATGGTGTCCAACACGCGGTAACGGAAATTCAAAACAATCACAGGGTCATTAAGTTGATTGGCGTCACAATTGTCAAGCTGTTGGAGGCTAAATGGGGAGGAGGAGTAGCTCATTCACAAGAGTCTTTGCTTCTGGTGCTCCAAGTGCCCATTCAGTGTGTTCTGGGAGGGAAAGTTTGCACCAACACAGAATTACAGTCCGACCGTAATCACAAACCCTTCATTACAACATGAAATCCTGCACATGTGAAGCAATTTCATCTCGTATCCATGACAATTAGTCACATTTAAAAGAATATATTGTGTCAAATATATTCAAGTTATTTGTCTTATCGTCTTATTTGTCATCTTTTTCCTGGTTTTAAAGGCTGAATTACAGTAAAGTGATGACCCACACTGTTCTAATACTTGTCCTTATTCACTTAGTCATTACTGATGATTGTTTATCAAAAATCTCATTAGAGCCTGAGTGATATATGGGTTGGTAGATATCAGCCTATTGCAGATTAGTATCGTTTTATGTTGCCCGATATGCAGCTATATGAACACTTTTAGAGGTGATAATACAGAAAAAGATGCATTTAACTATTCGACAAAAAAAAGGTTATTTGTAAAACTGTAAAATATCCTGCCTCCATTACATATCTGTGTCACAACCATATTGAGGAAATATTGAAGTATTATCAGCCAGTATATCGATGATGTAATCTTTTACTTTCTAATATTGTTATCCGCCCACAAAGTACAGAAAATTTACAAATTTACAAAGCAGCTGCTCTGTGGTCTGGTGGTACGTCAGCGGATACTTCTGTATCTTTTGGCAGACGGCAGCGTTACAGTGATATTTTGAACTTGCCGCACTTTTCTACTTGTTCTAACACTTGTCTTTACCCACTTTTTATCCACATTACAGATGATTTATTATGAATCTCATTTTGTTAATATTTTGTGGAAGCACCTCGTCCCTACAGTATTGTCGCAATTGATATCAAGGTACTGTTGTGTTTGATTTTGTCGGCCAGTCCGAACGTTTATAACGCGCTTTTGAGAAGATTTCAAAATATCTACTTTTATATTGTGTATTGCAATACAGCCTGAAACTAGAATGGCACTCAGTAGAGCGCGTACCTCCGCCAAGGCCCAGCTGCTAGATCCAGATTTTTATTTGGATTTGCATCAGTTTTTTACTCACTCATAGATACCAGCCAACTAAATATGGCAGATTTTTTCAGTGGGGTCCATGCATTATTCCCTGAGAAATGAATGAAATTGTTGAATAATGCTCAACACTAATCTCTCTATGTTAAAGAAAGTGAGAAAAAAAAAAATCCTGGATCTGTCCCTTTATCTGGATCTGCTGCAGAAAAATTAATGGAGTCTGTTCTATCACACTCCAATACAGGAAGTAGTGGTATACACCTTTACAGTTTATCGGCAATCTGCCAATAAACACAGAGAAGAAGAAGGATGAGGAGAAAACCTGCAGCACGAAACACATGTTCCTCTAAGGAGAGTTTTAAACATTAAATCATCCATCTTTCCTCACGTCGTTCGTGTGAATAATCTACAGGTTATGAACTTCTTTTTAAAATAGAAAAATGTGCAATTATCCTTTATCTTACTATTATCGATATCAGCCATGAGAAGCAGGTAATCATCATTTATTGGTATCTGCTAAAACACTTCATAATTATGTCCATTATCATATATTTCTTATAACAAAACATGGGATTTATTTGGTTTATCGCCCTCTGATAACGCGTCGATCCACCTTCATCCACAAAGATATTTACAATATGTTCAGTATCAGTGGCTCCATGGCAACTGACAGGCAAAAGGAGCCCAGATCACAAGTGGAATCTGCCATATGGTTTCAGATGCGCTTTGTGGAGGCATTCATATTCATGGTGAAGGCATTAACCATCATTAGCCGTCTCCCTGGTCTTGACACAGAAGTGCAGCATCAGGACGACTGGCAGAGACACGGTGCATTTGTGCCACGTGTTACCCATCCTTCTCTCCCTGACAGCACGCGCTCACAGTGGAAGAACCGCGGCGAAAAAACACAGACAACACAATGTAAATTGTGAATCAAGCGAGTAAACAATGTATGGTATCTGCACCTGAAGGGACCATCACCATTTCTCCCTGTGTTATTGTGAGCAGGCAAAAGTGGAGGCATGATGTCACTAATGAACCCCTGCAAAATACGGCGGTGAATAATGAAACACAACATTGCATTTTGCAACAGAAAGAATAAAAGGTGAAATCATCAGCAAGCGAGGGAGGAAGGAGTGAAAGAAAGCAAGCAATGATTAAATGATCAAAAGCTGGCAGAGCGAGTCTCTGTGTCACTGCAAGGCACACTCATCTACCCACAAGTGAAAGTTAGGTTTCAAGCACAGTGTAATTATAGCTGGGGATGTCAGTTTGACATTAATGCAGCCAGCAGAAATTCCCTAATTGGCCTCAGAGGAGAAAGTGAACCAGAAAATATATTAACATTTTAAAAAAGCATATTTTGCCTAATCCTTTCACTTTCCAACAATATTTGAAGACCAAAATGCCCCAGGCATGAGAATTTAAATGAGCAATTTTGTTTTTGAAGGAAACGGCCAATGAGACAGAAAATAGACTAAAGGGAAATCATTAGTGTATGAGAGATCCTGACAGGCTCGCCTTGCTGACTGGCTGGCCTGTCACTAGGAGTCTGTGTTCTTCAGCTCCACGCTATGAGCTAAGCTGATAACATGAAAAGACCCATAAACGTGCAGCCAGAAGTCAAAGCCTATTATCTAGAAATTCAAATGCGGGGGTAAGGATGAGAAAAAAAAAAATGGGGAGGGGGAGGCCTAGCTCTCCGTGTCTCCTGTAGGGGAAAACTGGCCAGATCGAGAGATCTTGTAATAGGCCCTGTTACCCGACACAAACGTGTGGCAGCGGCGCTGCCAGAAAATATTGCAACAAATCATAACATCACTCAAAAAGGGGGGAAGATAAAAGCAGAAAGAACATGGATGGCAACAAACTGCTTAAAGTTAGGAAGAGATGCAATGTCACATGTGCCCAGGCTGATGTGATATGACCGTATCAGAGAAACACAGCTAAGTGCAGTCAGGAGACGTTAGCCCAGTCCCCCGGTGATGAAGCAGCTGAGGCAAGCATCGCCCCTGGCGTGGGACTGCAGGGCAAACTGCTCAGGCTGGAGAGCCTTGCCCTTTTGAAACAAAACAGAGAGGAATGGCCAGGGGAAGCTAGCCGGCCTCAGCAAAAGGGGCCAGGTTTATTTCCTCCAGCCATGAAGAGAAAAAAGAATGATTGAGAAGACAGAGGAAAGTGAGAACAACAACAGATCTCAGCGCTTGCGTCTCTTTTTGTGCGACAACAAAGGGCATATGATATCTCAGCCTCCTTTACAGCTGGCTGGTCAGACGTTTCTTCTGGCACCTCGCTATCCTCCCCCCGCTTTATTCTGCTCACAATCACACGAGGGCGGCTTGCCGAAGTATAAGGATTTGATTTTTTTTCTATTAGGCTGTTACCCTGAACACAGCAATTTAATCAGGCCCTTTGATAAACATTTGACACAAAGCAGTGGGCTTCTGTCTCTGCTGCCTACAGCCCAGGGCAAGAGATTGAGACTGACGAATTTTCATCCACAATTTTCTCTATTTTAACTCCACCTGTCAAATAGTATGCCAGTCAGTGTGACACAAAGATGGGGGAAATCAAAGCCTCTCTCATCTTAAAGGAACACAGACGTGCAGAGGGGCTGCGAGTTTAGCGAAGGGATTACAACGGCACACAGACAATGAACCCATGCAGATCAGCCGCCAAAAATTCCATATTTTCCTGCAATGTATTATGAATGAACATAAACAGTGACATAATGTTAATCACCAATCAGCAGCCGGCTCGTAATGTATTCACAAGAAAGCGCACATGAAGATGGAAGCACAATCACCTCCTTGAGCGAAAATGTCAAAAAAAAACATCCCAAACCCCTCCCCGCTCTGCTATCAGCCCAAATCCTCCCAGTTCTCAACAGTCATTTGCAACAAACATCTAACTAGAGGAAACTACAAACTACAAACCATTTGACCCTGCAGCACAGAGTATGGAGCAGCCCTTTCTCGCCCAATGGAAGCAGGCTCAGGTCACCAGGGTCAACACCTTCTTTACTGAGCCTACAGCGGGATGGAAGCCTCAGACTCGTGCAAACATCGGGGGGATTTAACATGGCCTGAGAGCTTTGTAGACCCGCAGCGACGCTCCCCGGAGACCGCGCAGGAAATGCGCGCTACAATAACGCTACACAAGCAGCAAATCTAAATGCAAAATGTGATTATCTGTTCATTAACTCCCATAATTGAGGTGAACAACGCTAGTTACTACACTGTCATAGAGGCTGCTCTTTATTTGCCCCTCTGGTACCAGCATGCACTGCAACACGGGGAAGCGGAAAAAACACAACACATAGAGCATTCCAGAGGCGTCAACGCTGAGAATAAATGATATGACCTCTGGCTATAGCATGGCCTTCAAATCTAAATCCCTACCTGACCAGCAAGAATCATCCTCCTTTATTCATTCTTCCTGCATACCAAATACTTTCTGCAGCGAAAACCACATCTCCATGAATCTTTTGATTCCTTTCAATCAGTTTCAAGGACTGTAAACAATGGGGCTGCGAATATGATAGGGAAGGAAATCTACCTCAGCTCAATTAAGGAGCTGCCCTGCAGCCTCCCGCGGCCCTGAGAGATAGGAGCTATAATTAGAAGAGGGCAGTTAACTTGCAGACATTATTGATGATCCGCCGCTGACACCTCCCTCATGTTAGCATTAGCATTTTCCCTGAGCTGGGGCTCATGTCAAGAGAGGCTGGTCTCTCAGAGTCCATGTCAGCAGGGGGGCTATATATGAGCTACACAGCGAGGCCACATTATGGCTGCAGAGAGGGAGAGAGAGGGGGAGAGAGAGACACCGGCGCTCTCCACCGGGCTCCTCTTGGTGCTCGTCCACCTGATGGGAACACAGAGACTTGGCTGTTCTCCCCCTCATCAATACAGCAGGGCTCTTTGTCAGTAATTTGCAATAAGTGTCCGCGCCACATCTTAAGGGACCTGGAAATCATTACTGGCTGAGGCCCTACTCGGCTACTAATTGGATGCGTTGGGCCTTATCAACTGAGGATTTTCCGAGACCTTTGACGGATACCAATTCGAAAATCATTGTTCAGTTGTCAATTTAAGAGACCGTTAAAAGAGCTTATTTTAATTTTAATTGGAACTTCCTCCTGCCTTCACAGTGTGCCGCGAGAATTAAAAATGAGCTCGGGGCGTGTGTGTGCACGCATGTGTGTGTGCCCGTACTCCCTTTAGAAAGAAGAGGGGGAAACTATGCAGGTCAAATTGACGGGTAACAGTTCTGACCGGCGTACGAATGAAGACGGCACGCATGCACATTTAGTTTACAAGAATCCCCCTAGCTTTCCTGGGACTTCATCATCAACATCAAATAAGTCGGAATCCGAGCTGCAAAGCTCCCAATTAAGCAAAAAACCGCATCCGCTTAAGATGTTTGTTGGGCGAGTGTGCTGGGACCATCATCGATCACCCCCAGTAAACTGACCGGCTGATAGTGCTGCCCTAACATATTTATGTGCTGCACTCTCTCAATGACCCTGAACTGAAACACTCTCTTGGCTTTAATAAGGCCTGGGAAGGCTCAGCCCCGACTATGTATGCAGCTGCGCGGAGGGGGAATGGCTGCGAATGCTGGCAGATGCGGCAAAAAACCTAATATGCGTAAACGGGCGTAGGGCTCCAATGAGGGCGCTGAGGGTGACGTGGCCACCCAGGAGCAGGGGGACGCGGGGCTGAGGGCTGAGGGCGAGGGGACGAGGCTTGGCAATGAAAGGGAACTGAATTGTTTTGACACCACTGATGATTTAAGACGCCAGTGATCCTTTTTTTTTTTCAAAGCGTGGCGTCTCGCTTTGCCAAATATCACCCCAACACACGACCGGGTTCAAACAGTAGTTGTGTGAAAGCGTGTAACGTCTGAAAAAAAAGCGTGTTTTTCCTTCCTTTTTTTAAAAAGTAAATAGAGCTGTCATTTGATAATAAACCTGGCATTAATGTTAATTCTACCATCCAGCATTTGCAGTATTAGAGGCTTAGAGCAGGAGAGCAATACTGTTCAGAGGGTAATAAGTGTCTAATTAAGGACCAGACAGGAGGGAAATTGCCAAGGTATAAAAGAGCTTTTTTCTCTCTCTCTCTCGCTCCTGATTTTTCACAACCATGTCTCTGGGAGCGGCGTTGTGTTTGCCGGCTGTTTTACTCGCTGTCAGAAAGGATTTGAGGCGAGGAGCCATCTAAGCATGCGTACGAGGGGATTCATTTGACCTCATTATACATCAATAAAGAAGGAAGCCGGTTTACTAAATATCACCATGCTGCCCGCACTTCATGTCAGATCATGCAGGAGTGTGCTAAAAAGATGATTCCAGAAACGTCTGGTGAGCAGGGGAGGGGAGAGGGAGGGAGGAAGAGGGGAGAGGATGGTGGGGGAGGAGGATGGAGGGGGGGGGGTTGAATCCTGACTAGCCAGGAGGGATTCTGACAAGCACAGAAAAAAAGGGAAAAAAAGCAGATACGCAAAGCCCTGTTTAAGAGCAGAGCAACTGAAGAAAAAGATTTATGCTTTTAATTAATGGCAATTAAACCATGCCTGTTGGGCTGGCCTATGGCAATTGTTCTCAGTAAAAAGGAGGCCGAGCTGGTGACAAGCATTTGAATCCACTAAGTTCTACCAGGGGAGCTGACACTGCAGGCATCAAACCTAAACTAAATCAATAAAAGAATTAAACTTTTATAAATCGCATTTTGACAAGTATCAGATAGCGCTAAGCTTTGATATTACGAATTCCTCCGAGGTGATGCAAACAAGGAGAGGCACACTTAGAGATCCAAACAATCAAAGGGTTCTCGTTAGCATGTGCTGTCAGACGCGGCAGTGCTATTAATTACTACAAATTAATGTGACTCTCTCCACCTCTGCTGATTGGAATGATAATCAAGCTCGGCTCTGCGCGGGGGAACATATGCAACCCTGCCAAAAATAATAAGGACACAAACCAACAGACGCTCCTCTATGGTTGTGTTTACAAGCCCAAAATGCTTGTTGCTTATTTTTATCCTGCAGCCACACACACACAGAAACACACACACACACACACACATACATATGCAATCCTGCTCTGCTTTGCTAATTTACAATGTATGTACATAAATGTACATAATGCATTCCTTCATTTGATTTCCTCCACGAGCCTCCTAAATCAGCGGAAGATGTAAACAGACGTCAAGGTCGCGGGTTGCTCGCGCACGCACACGCACGTTTGTAAGACAAAAAAAAAGTAGCAGTTAAACTGAGCAATATGTGTTCAGACAAAAGTAGGCGTGACGCTGTCTAGAAGGGGAGCGCCAAAAAGGGGGGAAAACACAGGAAGTGTTCAAAGCTGGCATGACAGCTCACACGTCCTGTCACTTAAATCACTGTTCATATCTGCACATCACGAATCCAGAAACGCATCCGGCATCGTAGTGACATCATGCTCCCGAGCGCCAACAGGCTTTCTAAATGAGACTGAAAGCAGTAATTACTGCACGCCCCCCCGCGCTAAATTGTTTACCATGAGCCTGATCCAGCTCGCTGGTGCTGCTTACTCACCCAATTTTTCATCCTTAATATCGAGATCTTTCGTGGCAGTCAGCTAACACTCGGAGTGGGGCACGCCGCAGCTCACACCAGTCTAATTTGCTCAGCAGTTATGTATTATTCATTATTATTCAATGCATTTTCGGAGTGATTTGCAAATTCTATCAGTACACTTAAGTTTACACACATAATACAAAATGTAAGATTTTATGTTTCCCTACAAGACACAATCGCTTTAAGGGGAATACATTTTACAAAAGTTGGCAATGTAAATTTAATGGCACAGATAAATTGCGAGCATTAATATGTGGAAATATATTTTAAGTAACTGCAGACGGTGAATGCCCAGCAAAGCATTTGAAGGGAGGCGAGGCCCGGGTAATGAACTGTAGTGGAAATATCTTCATTCTTTATTGGCAGGTGAGTGCTGTCAGTGCCACGGAGCCCCAGCTGGCCTGCAGGTGTTTGCCCTTGTTGACGCTACTTTTAAGCGGAGGCCTACATGATCTCATTCCCTTCATGAATTTGTCCCAGACTCCACCTGGCTTTGGTAACCTCCTGACCCCAGCCGGATCCGTGCAACCCCAGAGGACCCTAATCGTGACCTTAATGGAGACCAGGAGCATGTTATTAGCTACTGTTTGTGTGTGTACACGGCTCTGCAGAGCTGGAGAAAGTGCAGCGATTTGACTGAGTGAAAAACTGGAGCCTGTCGAGGGTCCCGGCGGCTGAGAAGATAACCTCTCGTCTCCCGTCTCTAACTGAGGGAACTTAGGAAGGGATGGCTCCACTTTCAGACTCATTTCTATGCAATTCTCACTCTCTGATCTCGAGTTAAAAGACAACGTCGACACTCTTAAGAGCACGCTCGACTCTTTTGTGCATAATATGCCTGAAATTCAGGTCATCTGTTGTATTTTTAATTTTTGACAAAGCCTTCCACCTTTACGCAGAAATATGTAAAACAGACGCCCGATCATTACCTATTCCCATTGTCATGGAGGCGTTTTAACAATCATGAGATGTGCTGCGATGCAAATTAATGTTACAATATTAAGCGAGGGGAACCTATAGAAATATATACCTATACAGAGATGGTGTGCAGTTCGAAATAAAGTATGTATCACATTAAGTGTAACCTCCTTCTCTGATTTTAATGCTTAGCATTTATATGCAGTTAGACCTCATTATGATAATTTGATATTTTGACTGAATGGCTAGAGGCAGGATTATAAGAGAAGTCTGTTTGAGAATGTTAATGTCTGCCTTTGAAACTAATGCATGTATTTATTGATTTTTCACTCCTAAATCTATCCTTCTTAAGTTGTCATGGTGTAGTCGGAGGAGGTGGGGGTGTCTTTTTTTAACAAAGTGGTCAGGGCCCGAACTGGGGAATGCGAGCCGTGCGTGATCATTAACATCGAATCCCTCGCAATCGTGTGTTACGCCTCATCTTTTTTTTTTTTCCTAACTCACACCTTCAATGTCACATTTCACAGCTGTAGTATTAGCTACAAGACACAAGCAAAGGCAGGAACGCAGGGAGGAGAGGGTGGAGAAAAACCTGGCGGAGGAGAATCTGAGAGACAGATTAATGCCTCGCTGGTACTTCAGTGTATCAGGACAAGGATTACTGCGGTAACAGCTGCGCCCATGAGTCCCCTGACTGAGAAGAATTACAAGTATTATCACCTACATCATTAAAGTAGGGTTCATAGATGTGGAATGGCTTCAATCAATTCATCCCCAGATAACACCGAGCCAGCTGGACCCCCTGCGTGAGAACTTGACTTAATTGGCCAATAAGTGGTGGGGAAGGGTGCATGCTATTTGATCAAATTACAGGGCCCCAGCGAAGGG
This sequence comes from Pagrus pagrus, assembly GCF_965226575.1. Classification (NCBI taxonomy): domain Eukaryota; kingdom Metazoa; phylum Chordata; class Actinopteri; order Spariformes; family Sparidae; genus Pagrus; species Pagrus pagrus. The sequence goes on along the minus strand of NC_140190.1, from coordinate 4,966,783 downwards.
ATTACAATTTTCGGATGAGTGCAGGAGGAGGCTGGCGGCGGAGGCAGACCGTGGGTCAGGGCTACCGTTAGCGCGGGCCCAAATAAGCCTGTCCGTGGCTAAGTGTGAGGCCAGTGAAAAATGGTGGCCCACTTGGCACTGGGGAAGGGGAGGAAGAAAGCCGTATCCAGGTCAGCCTTTTGCTTGGGGAAATATACTCATTCATCATCCCCCCTTGGCCTCATTTCTGGCTGGTGATACTTGTAAACTAATAAGTTCCTTGTGCTATTTAGTTAGGATCATTATGCTACAAATTCAGGAACTTTTCCCGACTTCATACAGTGTGGGGAGAAGCCGATACAGTGAAAATGACGCGGAAGAGGAAAAAGAGGACAGAGAAATAATGAAGAGTGAGAAAAACTAGCTATATCCTACGAAGTACATTTAAACCGTACTGTGATTGGTACAAAAATATGAATGTTGCAATATTTTCAGGCTGCATCGCTAACGCAGTATATATCTTGATAGTTTGAAATCTCTTTAAAAGCCTCAATAAATGCTAAAACCAGGCAACAAATTCAAATATCACAACATTTTTGACCGAACACCTTGATATCGCGACAATATTTTAGGTATTTAACAAAATATTAAAGGTGCAATATGCAGTTTTTGGGAAAAAAATTTTAATCAGAAGAGAAAAATCATCATTGACATTGATTTTTTTTATGCCTAACCAAACTGACCTTAAAGGACAACACCATTTCATACTGTTTTACTTTTGTTTGTATATGGCGGACCCTGCCACCTTTCTAGCTTCAAACATTGTACTGGGGATTTTCCTCTGAGAACAGCTTGTTTATTGAGTTATTGGGGGGAAACTAACATATATCTGAGTTTGTATTATTATCTCACTCATATTGTAATATGCATATTAAAATTCTGAGTTTGAATTTCTTCTCCAAAACTACATAGTGCCCCTTTAACATATTGCAATTTTTAATAAATAATCATACGGATACAAAGACTAGGTGGTACAGGCAGGTGTTAGAACAAGTAGAACAGTCCAGGTAAATTACATCACTTTCCTGTAATGCCTCTGTCTGCCAGAAGATACATAAGTATCCGCTGCCATACCATCAGCCTACGGTGGAGTTTCTTGCCTCATCTGTGAGACATTTTTGGTATTGTTGTTGTTTTTTTGTGTGTCTGTATGAATAACCCCAGAAATCTCATTATCCAATCGTGTACTGCATAATGAGAACACTTAAGCCATATTAAGATGTAAAGATATCCAAAATTTCAGACAAATATCACAATAACGATATAACAGATGTATTCCCCAGCCCTGCTCGAGATGCTTAGATGTTAGACTCGCATACTGCGGAGTAGCATTCGCCCATGTTGTACTAGTGTTTCAGCTGATTATTCAAATGTTTAATTAGCATTCAGATGTATGGTTAGGCTCTTGTGGCCATAATGCATACACAACTAATTCTGCTCCAGTAAACCATAAAAAACCAGCCAAAATATCAGAGCGATAACAGGAATTTAAATTAGTTAAAATGCCAACGCTTCTCTGAAATTACCTCTTTGCAATATTCATGGGTGAAACGGCTTGGCTGAGAGGCATTTGCATTATCATTATTCCTAAGTAGAGTACAATTTAGTCATCAGTGCCCGACTCGGTTTGCTGTTCTTTTTCGGAGGTGGGAAGGAATTCACCTCTACAGGACATGAGGGTAAAGAGACTCTAATTAGTGCTGGGGCCCTGAAAGGCAACAGAATATCTAAAAATGAGTTGGACTGGACTCTGTTTACAAAATGGGGATTCATGATGCAATTTCAGCTTGTGCTTGTGTGTGTGTGTGAGGGGAGTAAGAGAGGGAAGAGCGTGTCTCCGCAGCCATTTCTCAAGATAATTCCTTGCTGGAGAGCATGTTTGTCATCGCTGTTAAAGTGTGGAGCACATTAATTCTAGTTTTGCCGTAGTGTAATTCTGGCAAAATGAGCGGCCCTCCAGGGGGCCCTGCATGTAGACTAACTACTGGACAGAATTAGACTCCACAGTCCCCGCTATTCATAATGTCATTAATATAAAGGCAATTAAATGAGTTTTTAACCTCCCACCTCTTATCGTTATTAATGAACAAGCGGATGGAACAAAAACCCACCCGAGATGAAGCTGGTAATTATCTTTGCATCAGGCCTTTGAAACAGGTTTTGAAAATTAAAGCTTAGCGAATGAATTGTTGGGGTTTGTTTCCAGGCAAACCCAGAGGGAGATGATGTGGTTTAATTTAATCACATGATGTCATACCGGGAGGGTTAATTAGATGGGTTTTTACTGTCGCTGGGCTTCGGTGGCCGACGCGCTGGCATTCTCAAACACACACACAGCATCCCCCCACCACACACACCCGCTATCAAACTGTCAAACTGGTCATTAGTAGCTCATGTGCTTTCACTGTAAAGAACACTTGTGCGAAAGAAAAAAAAAATTCCAGTACGATCAGGATAATTAAAATAAAAAGCGATAGAGACGGAGTGCCTGGAGGTCGTGTTTTTTTTCATATGCTCATTATGGCCTTATTACAATAGCAATTATGTAAGTGATTGTGCAGCTCAGCCAGTGTTATCAAGTTCCTAACACGCTGACATTATGAAGCACCGTGGGTCAGTTTCACAGCGAGAAATAGAGGAAATGTTGCTCCTCCAGCCCTGTGGTCGCATTTTATGTTTCTGCAAACCATACGTTCAAATTTGTACGTGTCGTATTGACATTTCTACAAATACGCGCCAAATTACATTCACATTAAATATATAGCATGAGCTGACTTTCATGTTTAGAGGAGGACAGGGTGATGGTGGCCTTACTGCTGAGACGGCTGCCAAGCCAGAGACCGCTGTTCAAGACATTGTCTCAACATTTGTAAGGGTGACCGCAGATCGAGATAGCATTAATTATTTTTAAGCCTGAAACCACTAGATATTTTTGATGAGTAGTCGGGACATTTCCAGTCTTGCTGTTACAGTTAGCTGCCAAGCCAGAGACCACTGTTTGTGAAGCATGAAACCACTGGATATATTGAAAGGAGACATCGGGACATTTCCAACCATGTTTTTACAGCTAGGTGAGACAACTGCCAAGCCAGAGACCACTATTCACAACAGCGTTTAATATTTTTAAGCGTGAAACCACTGGATATTTTTAAAGTAGCGATAGACCACTGTTCGAGATGCCATTTCAACATTCATAAACGTGAAACAACTGGATATTTGTGAGGCAACAACAGGACTTTTCCAGCCGTGCTTTCACAGCTATAAGCGAGACAACTGCCAAGCAATAGACCACTGGTCGAGACAGCGTTTCAACATGTAAGCATGAAACCGCTGGATTTTTTTAACGACATGGGACATTTCCAGCATGTTTTTGGCAACATAACCAAGTGTTTTCAGCCCAGTCATGATCTTTTCCTAACCCCAGACCAAGTGGGTTGAGAACCTAAACCCAACGCGATCATAATCACAGCGTTGTCACAACATAAAACTGAAAATTGAACATTAATAAATGTAAAGTTTCAACATATCTGTGGTTGGAAGAATTGTCAGCATTTATTCTGCCGACTCTTGAGCAGCAGCGATTCTCTCTCAGGTAGAAAATACCTGAGAAGCGGCAGCAGGAGGGCAGAGTCACACAGCTCGTTTGACCAGGAGCACAGAGTGAAGAAGCAGCACAGATAGGGCAGGTTTTTCTTCTCTAACCCCTCACTGCTCCCCAGACGGTGTGGGTGAAGGTCAGGGGTCATTGTCACTGTGTACCCAGTTCTGCAAACAGCTCATTAGTGAGTCGGCAGTCTCACAACAGACAGCACCCTTGGGAGCGGGGTCGCGTTGGTACCTGCTCCACGCCCCGTTTGTTTAGGGGTCTCTTTAGGGACTCTTTCATGCTTTTCTCTCTTCTGCTTCATGTTTAATTAATAATTAACTTATGTCAACTGCTTGTTTACCCACATGGGGCAACACAAAAAGAGATGAAATTGCAGCGATGCCATGCCAATGATAATTCACATTTATTGTTAGCTTGTTAGCCGAGTCCTTCTGGTCTTGTAATTACTGCCCTTTGGTTACAAAATGTCTTCTTTATAGAACATACAGAAAAGACTTTGTGTTTTATTGATGGCAATAAATAGAAACAAAACACATAAAAACTTTAATTCAAGGTCACAATTCTTTCTTATTGCGAAAATTATAACATACGCCCGGTGGGTACTGCAGCTGTCGGAGCACCACGGCCTAATCTCACAATTTCCAGTCTCACATTCCCTGCATGGCTCTCAAATTGGAAAAATAGGTGTGAGTGTGATATTTCACAAGTCCTTGGACTGCTAACTAAGCTGTCAAACGGGTAAACTGCGCTCCATCTCGCTGACAACAATCCGCAAATGAGCTACAAGTAATTTACTGTGATTATACCGGCAAATGAGTCACGTTGTGTGTTTCTTTTTTTTCCCCCAAACAGCCAGTCTTTGACAGGAAGACAGAAAGGCTACCCGTCAAAGTCCTCACCTCCTCCTCATTTGGCTAATGCATTTGTTTGAAATCTGGGCGTTATTCGGCAATCATGACAATTACTGGTGAAATGAAGAGCGACAGGGGTCAAAGTCTGATGTCTTTATTACAGTTGTCTCCGATCACAGAAGGCACGGCTGTGGCGGGAGCACCGAGACTCACGGAGAGACTTGACAGTGCATAAATCTGTCTGTCTGAAGGTCAACAGAAGTGAAGAGGTTCCCCGACCCGGTGACCCACAGGTCCGACTTGACATCTCTATCTATAGCCTGTGCCCATGACAAAGGCACCGCTGACAGATGGAAAGAGAAAATAAAAGAGCAGGCTGCACTTCTGATGATCCAGTACGTATCTTTTCTACCAGGATCACCACATGGTTAAATGTCGGTTCAAAAGTTTGATTCTTTTTGTGCTTATGATGAATAAATGTCGGTTGTAAATGAGTTTCTCATTTTGTCACAATATAATTACCTACAGTCTAAATTTTAAATGTAACGATGGCAAGTAATCAAGTACATTAACTCCAGTACAATTTGAAGTACTTGTAGGGGACTTGAGTATTTGCATTGTATTTTTACTGCCCTACAGTTGTTGGGAAATTAACTTAAAGGTGCATGATGTAATTTTTGGAAAAGAAATTCAGAAACTACAATATTGTAATAATACAAGCTCAGAAATTTCTATTATTTTCTATAAGTGAATAAACAAGCTGTTCTCAGAGGAAAAATAAGGTCCCCAGAACACTGTTTGAAGCTGGAAAGGTGGCAGGGTCCGCCACATATAAACAAAGTAAAACAGTATGAAACTGTGTCGTCCTTTACGGTCAGTTTGTTTATTCAGTCGTGAAAATGAAGAGAGTTTGTTTATTTAGTTTGTTTAGGCATAAAAAATAAAAAAAATCAGCCAATGAACTTCACTGTTATTATCTGCTAGCTTAAGTTACTAGTCACTTAGCCGATTAAGATTTTACATACAAAAAGTATGATGATATTATTATATCAGCTGCATTGCTAGTGGTTAAGATAGCCAGCGGTATAAACCATTATCAATATCAGTTTCCTCTTGCTATAATTTACTGTTCATCTTGTTTCAACGTGAAAGGTTTCATGTTAAAACTTATGTTGTTAAATGATAACTTGTATTGTTGTAACACAAAGTCTTTCAAGTTATAATGTGATAATATAAAATGAAAACATCTTCTTAGAATATGAAAGGTTTTATGTTACAACAACATAACAACATATAACAAGATAAACAGCCTATTGTTACAGTATAATAATAACAGTTAGTCGTTATAATGTGATTCTTCTTCTGTCATGGCAGCGATATGCTGTCGTACATGCAGCCTATTGACCAGCTACAACAATAAAATGTTGCTGACATGTTAACGCATCAGTAACAATGAAATAATGATCCACTGATTTAATAAATACCTTTAAGTACCTTTACTTGAGTAACACTTTGAATGTGGGAGTTTTACCTTTAATGGAGCATTTTCACATTGTGATATTGTTACTTTAAATCAAGCAAAGGATCTGAATACGTTTAACTAAACACATACCATAGTTTTTTATCGCTATCATGATATAAGAACAAGAATATGTGTTGATATTCATGTTTAATCACTATATGGAGAATATACTGTATGTAAAATACAACATTGACTTCAAAACTGATTTCGTAAGTTTTAAATGATAACTGACTTGTTGGATGATTCAGCTGAATGATAATACTGAATTATCAGCCAGCTTCTTACAAAAAATCCTTGTAAAACATAAAAAAGACACTAACTGAAGTATTACCTGGTACCTGAAGTCTCTGATCTAAGAAATCACAGGTGAGCGGTCACAGTCCAAACCAACCTGGAGGTCATTCCTTGGCCCACTGGACAACATCTCCTCACCCTCTGCAGCCATATTTGAGAACATTGTTGATTAACTGCAGCCACACTAAAAGCAGAAAGTGTCCTCTGACGTGTCGGGGTATTATTTTGCCCGCACATGCTTCTGGCTCCGGCCCCCGTGCCTCTGATGGCTTTAATTGACTGTCTCCGCTGTGATTAATGGTCACATGTTAAACATGCACATCGTGGACATTCTTACACAGATGCGGAAGGCAATTTGAGGGAGAGGGGGCATCTCTGGAGAAGCACTTATCTCTGACTGTGAGCTCAGCATTTGGGATGCGATGGGGAGAGAGGAGCACTGCTCTGGTCTGCAGGCCCCAGAGCCGACCTACGCTGCATCGCAGTGACATTGAGGATATTTAAAGAAATGGCCTCCCCCCACTGGGCCTCAGACAATGGGCTCTGGTAGTGAGGAAATTCATGGCTGAGGCATGCTAAAAGGTTGGAAAACAGAGGCAGGGGTTGTGGTTTTGTCAGACTTTGAAGCTCTCTGAAAGAAAAAGGAAGCATTAGTACTATTTTTGCCAGAAATAATCCTCAAGTACCTAGAAATAAATGTGAAATATTACACTAAAACCTGAATATTTCACCTCACAAGCTACATTTTCTGTCCATGAAAATCCTTAGACACTATCAAGTTACACATGTGATCCCAGTCCTGTGATCCCTCTCCACCCTCCTTCTGGTCACGGCTGCAGATTACAAAGCTTGCCACTGATCTAGGCTTTAAGGAACTAAGGGATTCACCACAGTGACAGTGTTTACACAGTGGGGTCCACATGGCAGGGCTCTGTATGGAAGCTCAGGCCAGCATCAATCAACCCAGCACCAGGCAGCCACCAGCCATCAGGACCAACCACTGTTCAGACTGATTATCGGGGTTGCTTTTACATCATTAGCCCAACCCCCTGCCCTTTCTACCCCACCTCCTGATGACCAACAAGGCTTGGCAGGCAACTGCTGAAATGTCTTGGCCAACGCAAATCAAGGACCCACCATTACCTGGAGCCACATAAACACCAAACAATTTGACCCTGCTCGCCGAGGGGCAGCCGAGGCAACGTGCAGAGAAGAGAAAATGCAACAAAAGACGAAGCCCTTGAATGAGAGAGGTCAGTATTGGAGCATGTGATTGAGCTAATTGAAATCAACATCCATGATTGGGCACGTAGGCTAGGGCACTTGGCAGCGCGTCTCATGCCAACATCAGTCACCGTTCACGCTGCCCTGCCGGCAGTGAGGGCGGCCTGCTGAGGAGTGGCAGGGGTCGCATGCCTGTCATGAGTGCACAGAGCGAGGGGATCATAGACGAGCTTCTGTGGCGTCACTGCTGCATGGGCGCTCCTTCACAAGGACATTGAAGATATGGATCGGAGGGAGCTCCGAGCCTTCACCCCGAGTCTGGACCTGACTGGGTCTAGAGCACTCTCACCTCCCAGCAGGCTGCCTATGGGCCAGTGTTAATGGTGGCTGCTCCGCAGAGCCACGCCAGCCCCCACACTCCCCCAGCAACTCTGGCACCACACTGGCCCAGGGCTGCACACATTAATGCTACACTAATTAGCAAAGGAGCTGACCAACCAATTATGCACAGTTCAGTCAAGATTCAGAGGTTAAAGGGTCTCCTAATGCCACATCACACACTTCAAAATGATCTAAATGTACAGTCCAAATGAGCCAGCTGTGGGGGTCACACGCTGTATCCCAAACGTAGCATCCACACCCAAACAAGATGCAGTTTCAGCTCCACTAATACAAACAAACACCAGACGACTGATACACAGGAGCTGTGAGCTGGGAGATCATGTTTAACATTCACAGGTTATGTTTAGGCTGGACGGAGAAAATTGTAAAATACATAAATTGCACAACAAAAGCTAAGTTGCCAGCAGCAACCTCCTGGTAGGAGAGACTCTCTGTGCTAAAGCATAATATGATCTCACATTAAATACAAATTATTAAGTGTAAACAAGGCAGTAATCATCTGAACGAGATCTATTAATGTGATGTGATGATTACACTGAGTTTCCTCGTCTGCAGACAGAACACACAGGCTCGTGTTAGGGGCTGTGTTGTTAAGGGTATGTCAACGTAACCTGAAGAAAAGGACATCAGCTTCAGTCATCGGTCATTGCTTTATTTAAGGTACCAAAAAAATACAGTGACCCATTTCTGCCACATGCTTTTGTCAGGGGTTGTTACACACCAACTCTACGAGCCCAAATACTGCAGCATATCGCACTGACAACATGTGACAGAAGACGGGCCTTTGTTTGAATTCACTGAACGACAACTGACCAATCCCAGTCACAATACACTTTGGTGATGCAAGAAATTACGCAAACACTGGCCAATAACCAGAGACTATAACTATCGTTTCATGTGTGCATCAAAAAAAGCACAAAGGCCATTTGGATGCTATTGTACAGTATGACCTTACACACACCTTCCATTGGGATTTATCCAAAAATAAAGTCGTATTGAATCTTTTAAGCTATAATCAATAAGATTTCCGTTTTTTTTTTTGTTTTGGCAAAACCTGTGTTTAATGGTAGAAATGCTAACAACGCCACAATGACAGCCTGCAATCCATCCATTCAAGACGACATGTTTATTGATCACTTGGGGGCTGCAGTACTCCGTGTCAGACACATAACATACCCAGACAATAGCCCCATTCTTCAGCTCCTTCAGATCACCTTGTTACTTACAGAACATGCAATGTGCTCATGCTTCAGCTCATGTCTTTGGATTTTTTTCATGTACGTGTGTGTGTCATTTCCTGTGAATCCTCTGTGAAAGAGCAAGCAAATTTCAATCCAGTGTGCAAATGGCATGAAAAACTGCTACACTGACAGGTGAATAAATGCCAGTCATAGATAGTATAGAATAGAATAGGATAGAATGGCACTCAGTAGAGTGCATACCTCCGCCAAGGATGAAAAAATCCCCTTTAATTCAATCATGTCTGATACAGTATCAAATAAAATGTATCTAAAGCTGCAATATGTAAGAATTTTAGTTGAAAACACATTTAGTTGAAAATGATGAATAGACTGTGAACAGTTTTTTCTAACCAGTCAGCCTCCAAAGCTCCTGTGCAAGCAGAGTAAACACCAAAACTCCCCTGGTGCTCAGAGCTCCCAGTTCGACTAACCGAGCTAACCAGCTGACAGCAGCCAAAATTAGCAGCAGTTAGCGGTTACCCTGGTCATATGCTGCCCCCTGTTTGTTTGGAGTAAGGCCAATTCTAACATCTTGCAGCTTTAAATCGACTAGATCCAGATTTTTATTTGGATCTGCATGAAATACAGCTCACTCATACATACCAGCCACCTAAATATGCTTTTTTTTCCATCAAGATTTGCTGGCAATTTGAGGAAAATGTAAAAAAAAAACAAAAAAAAAAAAAAAAAAAAACATCCAGACCCACGCGAAAAGTCAGTGGGGTCTATTCTGGGCTGAGACCCATCCTCCATCCAAGTTTTGTGGAAATCCACTCAGAAGCTTTTGTGTAGTCCTGCTGACAAACCAACAAACTGACACAGGTCAAAACATAATGTCCTTAGAGAAGGTAACACAACAAACACAGAAGAAAACGTTTGTTAAATGAGATTAAATTCTTTAAATCTATGCAAATAAATGAACCTTAACTTACTTTCTTGTGGCTTTAACTGCTGTTAAAGGCCTTCGTATACTTGTAACCGTGATAGCTGGTGATAATAGAAGCAAGCGATATGCTTGTTACAGAGCAGTGTCATCAAACTTTGCATCTGGCACTGGTAACCAAGGGGAAAGCTGAACAATTTCTGAAATCTACCCACAGCCCAATTAGCAGGGATGTTTAAAAGACCAGACTTGTGACCAGAAGGTTGGAATCCCAGCTGGGACGCTGCTGTGTATCTAAGGTACTTAACCCGAATTGCCTCAGTAAATATCCAGCTGTATTAACAGATATAGGACATACAATGGCAACACACTTACCCTTCATATGGGATTTAATAGGCAACATGAGCACACTGTCAGTTTTGCAGCTTTCTGCAAATAAACTTCAATAACTTTGCACAAATGAAAAGTTTGCTGTCATAAAAGCGGCAACAGCAGAAGGCTATGTATTATCCCAGAGGCGGTCATTACTGTGCCTTTGTCCTAACGGGATCCACAGTTCACTCTATTGGACTGCAGTCATTTGTATTCTGTTCACACGGCACTGATCATCTGCCACCATCTGCATAGTTTTACTGCCTGTGATCATGGTGCTGTTCTGAGGGGCTGTCATTATGCTTTACGGCATTGTTAAAGCCTGCCTGGGTGCAGCATCAAGAAGAAATGGCTCATTCAAACACGGCTCTCCCCCTCTGCCTCTCTCCGTATACGTCTCGATCAAGGGTTACAAAACGCACCTCTTCTGCACGCAAGAGCCTAAAGACAAAAACTGACCAACATTTTGCAAAGTGATACGCAGAGCCACCGAGGCGAGCCCGGACTTAAAAGGTCTACATCTTTCAGATCTGTTAGCAGCAGAGACACAACGGACACACACATAAAACATCCCCTCAGACAGCAGCACAGTCATGCAGCTGCTTATGTATATTGTAAATTGCTTCAATGTAAAATACATCAAGCCGTGGGTTATGATATGTAATACCATATTACCTATTCAATGCAGATAAATCATGTGTTTTAGTATGCTATGAAAACAAAAATATAGAACTTCTTTGAATAATGACTTTCCAGTGATTTAATGCTGAAGTCTACTTCCTTTTGAGAGTCCCAGGTGCGAGCACTTTGCATATTGTTGTGAATAACATCCGTTTGTGTGATGGGGGAGAACCTAGCGTTGCCCCTTTGGCTATGTAAAGCAGTCCTTTAGTGTGAATCACATAGCCGGAGGTTACCGCTTCAAATGCTTGAAGTTCGAGGCAAATCAAAGGCCTGATGTAAATGTAATTATTCAAAAGACAGTCAACGATTTTGTCGAGGTGGGTGTTCATCCAGCTAAACAGTTTAAATTCATCTCATCTGGAGCTGTGCTTTTAATAGTTTGAATCAAGTTATTATTTTGACACGAGTAATGTCATGCTTATAGATGACGTGCAAGCTTCTTACTTTACAAGAGAGACTAGAGATGCTGTGCAGGTGTGCTCTGGAAACAGGATGGATTTCTTTCAATAAAATGTTCCTCATCATAATTCTGCGTAATTTACTTTTTTTTACATAATTCCAGTTACAAATTGAAAACTAATATTCATTTTTCAAGAGTCTTTTGTCTGCAGCTGTTACTTAAACGTACTAAAAGGGAACTTGTAACTGGTTATGAAACAGTCTCGATTTAAAACTAATAACTCTTCATGACCTACATAAGCAAACAAGACCATCAGCAAGAAGACTGGCTATTTATATATAGTTATAGTTATTCTTAATGTCTGTCACCAGGTTGGATGATGACTTATCTGGGTTGGATCAGTTATAAAATTTGTACTATTTTTGACGGCAGAGTGCCGAGGAGCCTCACAGGCAGAGGAGTGAAGCTGCTGTCGTCTGGTGGTATGGCACCCAAACACGGGTTATTTTGTTTCTCCGTCGTCATCGTTGCCTGTCCACAGACAATGCTAGAATCAACTAAATATGAAATTTTCCTTGTCATGGCTTCAATAATCATCTGCTTATCAAGGCTGTCACTTTATAATCCAAATCCGAACTACCTACTTCAACTATACCTACCACTATCAGTCAAGGCTTTGCTTTTGTCTTTGCTAACACAAAATGGACAAAGCTAGCGAGCTGTGCTTCTTCGAGAAATAGCATCAACATCCAACATCACAACGAAACAACTTTCCAAATAGCCTTAAAGAGTAATACAGAATCTACCAGCTCATTATTAGATTGTACCTTTTTTTGAGAAAAGTAAAATAAAAAGTGAATTACTGAGCAGTAAAACTCATCCTTGTTCAATTTAATACACTCATTTGTATTGTTGGTAGAGCTTTACTTGATATTGCAGTGTTGAGGACATTAATGAAACAATAGATGAGATCCAATCCTGGGTTTCTTAACCTTTTGTTGCTCATTTTAAGTCCCCAGATTATCATAAAAGTTGTCAATCTTTCATTTTATTTTGAAAACAGCATATTAAAGTTTCCTAGCCGATGAACATCAACAATTTAAATGTTGAATCATACTGAAATATATGACAAGCATATCTATTCACTGAAATCAAAAGCATTTCTTGCCACCTAATCTGTACAGCCCAGCTGTCAACATAAAATATTATTGACGTGTCTACAAAATGTGTCACATCACATTCACAATACATGTTAATACCTGACTTGTATGTTGGGTTGGTAAGCCAGCGACCACAGTTCAAGACTGCGTTCAAACATTTGTGTGACATGACATGATTGTGGCAACAAAATAGAAATATTTTGTCGGAAAGTCGAAAATTCTTGTTTGTGGCAACAAAACCGGCTGTTATGAACGAGACCTCAGGACATCTCCAGCCATGGACAGGTTTTTATATCAGCTATCTTGAGCCAAGACACAATGTTTTCTGGCTTTTGTGCCTAAACCTAACCAGAGGGTAATCATAACATTGTTAAAATTGAGCCTAAAGAAACGTAAAGTTGCAAGATAAGACACATTTATTCTGGCAATTGGGTTGATCTGTATATCAAGTAAGTCCAATGTTAAATAAATATACTGATTCTGCAGCATGTTGAAGTAGTATCTGTATTATGCACTCTTCTTTATTATCTTTGAAAGGTGCTAATTTGACTGAAAAAGTATCAGCGAGATAAAGTCAGACTTTGAAGGAATTTGTGGCAAATGAGAAGCTAAGAAACAGGAGGTGGTGGGCTCGGGAAGTCCTATTGATTTCTAAAATACATTCTAAAAGGTCCCATGCCTAACGTTAGTTTGACAGGCGGATTTGTGAAAGACTTTGAACTACTCCAGAACAAGGGTGCCGAGATAACTCCCCAAAAAGACAGCGCTGCTGTGGACGGGGCTAAGAGGGCCTTAAGGAGACATTCAGTAAAGCAGTTGACGACTCGGCTTCAACCGGCACGGAGGACCAACCGTGGGCCACAGACGTTAATGGTATGGGAGGATGCTGGAAAAACGCTTGGCCCAAATTTGCATGTGAAAAAACGCCAATGGCAGATTCGGATAACAAGACAACAGAGGAGGAGGAGGAGGAGGAGGAGGAGATGGAGGAAGACGCAGGGTGGGAAGAGTCAGCAGCATCTTTAATAATATCAGGGAAAACTCAGAAAATGAAAACTCTGCCTATAGGTATGGTGCTAATTAACAAAGTTTTTGTCTGAGAGAGGAATCCAGGGCAAAAGAGAATGGTTAGATTCAATATTCCCCAAAGATTGTCTTCAAAGCTTAAACCGAGGATATTAAATGCATCAGAAATAATAATAATGCGAGCGTGTGTGTCACTGCTGGCGGCTTCCGTCTCTCTGACGGTGTGTGTGTGTGTGTGTTAACATCTACAGTGTGGGAAGGAGGCTTTTAAAACTGAAACGCTGTATTGTTCGCAATCAGCAAACAACAGTTTTCATGAAAAGGAGGAATATTTTCTTATATGCATACATCCACAGACAACACACACACACATGCCCCCCGGCCCCTCCACGAGACCCGTCCCCTGGAGATCTCCCATTACTAATTAAAACTCTTGATAAACCGTCTGTCTGCCTGGGACATGGTCACCGTAGGACCCCCGCGTGTTGATGAGATGATGAACAACGCAGATGAGCAGAAGTTTATTTTCTAACACGTCCTCCTCCCGTCAGACGACAGACACATTCATCTCCACGATAATTGAACCTGCCCGTGTCAGTCTTTCAATTTATCACCAGTCAGGACGGCTCGTCTCGTGGAAACGTGCTCTCGTGAAGACAATAACATACTGTACAGCATTGTCTTTATCAAATTTTTTTCTTTTTGTGTATTGCTCCACAAGGAGTTAAAGGTTCAGTTCACCAAATTACAAATAACATTTTTTTTCACAGTAAAACAGAATAAGTATGGCGATACTCAACCGATCTCAAGAAAAATACCAAAACCAACAAAAAAATTTATCCGACATGTACTGTCCGTGCATCCAAGGCCACATTGTTGCATGTTCCTTCCTAACACACACATGGGCTCTATAGTTTATTTCAAGTAGATCCCAACATTGTCCTTTGCTGTAAATACGCACCTGAGAACCAATCATGTATTAATCCACCGCTAAAAGTAGTTCCCAACAAATACACCACTTTTAAGTAATCTTTGCTAGATACTACACCGCCCAGGAACATCTTGATCCCTTTTAAAAAATAAAACTGTTTTGTTTTTCTTAATGGAATTAAAAAATAGTAAAAACACAGAACTAGACTCAGTAGAGTGCATACCTCTGCCAAGACCTATAGTCCCCTTTAATTAAAACAAATCTAATCCAATCATCATCACCAGATCTGTTACAGCGAACCAAACAATCCAGATGGTATCATAATCCATTGTGGTGTGGAAGGATAATAGATTTCTGTTAGGATCTGCATCACATTATTGTATACACCTGATCTTTGCATTATTCCCTGAGAAATTAAAGAAAATGTCAATGTAAATGAAACTGAGAGGATCCGTCACTTTCTCCGGATCCCATCGTCCATCCAAGTTTTGTGGAAATCTGTTTTAGTATAATCCTGCTCACGAACCAGTCCATAAACAGACATGGGTGAGAACATAACCTCCTTGGCAGAGGTAATAACGCTGGCCTTATCCTTCAAGGTTGTTTTTTTTTATTATTATGTCAAAACTATTTTCATGGTCAAGGATGAACTTTCACACTCAGTTTTGGTTTTATTGGCTCAAGTTTTGAGATCTCCGAGATTTCTGCCTCCACAAAAACACAGTGGAGGTTGAAAAAATCCAGTTTAAAAACACTCAACACCAACATCTCTTTCCAGAAACGGTGTCCAGGTTACTGTGTGACGATTCACAGAACAGAACAGCGATCCAACACAGTATCAGGGCAGTTTGTTGAAATTGTCACAATGTATAAATCTACAGGATTCGTGTACGTGGACAAAGTGTGAAGTTGTTTTCATGATGGATTTCCTGCACCGGGATTCCTATAAATTACATGAAATTCTCCGACACTAGGATGACTAACCAACGCGTTGCTGCTTGGAACACTTTTCACATGTTTTATTTTTTTGTTTTTAATTATTTGAGCAACACAAACAACATTTACTGTCATTGTACTGGGACCTTTCTGAGCCTGGGGCCGATATATCTTGAGATCTTGAGGACTTAATGACACTAGAAGTAATTCAGAACAACTATTTCTTGTAAATTGGGCGAACCAAACCTCTACGATCCCTTGCAGTGAATGGGAACTATCTAAAGTGCACACTACTATATCATTTCTGTGACTGGTGCTGTAGCCGCAGCAGACACTGGTGCGGTACGCTTACGAGAGCTCTCCTTTTGAGGCAGCCCTCAAATATCCGAGGCCAATGCAGCATGGCAATAAGTGAAGAATTACCATGGAAGCACTCTTGATTCGAGCCCTTTAGCTTTCTTCCAGCAGCTTGTTTACAGTCGGGCTCGCTGAAGGTTGACCCCGGCTCTTGTCAACCTTGAGCAGGTCTCTGACTCCAGGCCTGTCCCGTCCGACGCCTCCGTCCATTTGTGGATCTTGGAGGGCTGAGGGGTCAGCTCCGTTCTTACACCGTCAAGCCCCCTCGCCTGGATCCTCACTCTGCCAACTCCACTTACTGTCTCCTGCCCCGTCTCCTGCTCCCTCTCCAATCTGCCGCTACCTCCGACCGACCCTGATACATAGCAGAGCACTACAAGACATGTTTCCCTCTCAGCCAGCAAGGAGGGTTATGTGGTGTGTTATCTTCCACTATCTGCGCCTTTCTCCATTTTTTTTTTTTTCCTAACTGTCGACTCACATTGCATTACAGCTGCGTGCTATAAGACTGGGAGCCATTGCAAAGGATCAGCTTCTATTAGGGTGCCTATTATCATCCCAAATCAGTCGCATTTTAGCATTTAAGTGTCGAAAGTTCACGCTGAATTTTCCAGCACCGTGCCTCAAGGTATAGAAGGCACATCAGGCAGCCGCCGATAACATGTTCTCTCTCTTTTTTTTTCCCCCCCGCTGCCTCTCTAACACACTGACTGTTTGCAAAATTACAAGGGATTTCACAGGGCCAGAGTTGGGTGTGATGAAATGCTTGCTGAAAGTTCCTGGCACTAGCAATAAATGTTCACAATGTTCAGCCAGTGTTGCTTTGTGCAACAAATATTAAGCTAATCATCAGTCACTTTTGTCTTCTAGGCAACACTGGAGCCCTCTTTATAATCCTATTTACCATTTCCAGTGAAGCCACCCCCTCCCGTACCCACTGCCCACCCCCTGCATCCACACACACACACACACACACACACACACACACACGCACACCCCCGCCAATCCAACCCGAGGCTGTTCATCTCTAATGAAAGAGAAGATAACGCACAGACAGTCGGGATCACACACTAAGATGCCTGCCCTACATAGTGCCTTTTCTTTCCACCAAATACTTCACAAGATGTCACTGACATTATTTAAAGTGATTACATTTAGCAGAAGTGAATGCCACGGAGCAGCACAATTACTCTCATGGCAAATTTAGCCCTTTTGACAATCTCCCCCTACAGGTTAGCCCCACCCTGAGCCGGCCCAATCACTGGGGCGCAGACACACACACACACACACACACACAACCACAACCTTTTAACACACAGACAAACAACAAAAACGCCCTGTCATCCATGCTGTGAAAAGTATACATCAGAAAACAAAGACAAACGCTGGCTTATGTTTCAACCCGAGAGGAAAATATTCGTTGTCGGGCGAGTTCATTTTCGATAAGCGACGCGAGGACGCGGGTGTTTACAGCACTTACAGATTAATAATAACAACAGAAAAACAACTTTATTTATAAATGTTGTCTGTTAATCTGAATTTGGCTTTTTTGGCTGAAATGTAAAAAACATTAACATACTTCTGATAAATAAGTAGTTGCATCCATGGAACACTAATAGAAAAATCTGTCTGGTGCATAACATTAAATATCTAATATCAGTGTGGAAAATCTCTCTGAAAAAAAAATAGGCAGACATGTACAGACACACTGCACACACACACACACACACACACACACACAAATAATTGAGATTTTTTTCACAAGGACATGCAGAGCCTGAAGCCAGTGCTTAATTGCACGAGCTATCATTACACGGAAAATCAACAATTTTAAAAATACACCGAACACCTTTCATCTTCACCCTCCTCTAATCGCACCAGTAAGAGCCGTCTGGAAGGGAGCTTGATGTAGTCAAACTATCTAAACAGCGCCAGCGGGTGCCTCACAATCAGCACCACTGATGCAGATACTTTTGGACACGGCGGAGGGCTGCAACGCTGCCTCGCACCGCTGCCATCCTCTCACCATCTCGTCTCCAATGGGGAATCAGATGTGACCCGCGTGCCATGTTTGCCTGTTTCGCCCATGGTGAACAGCAGACAAATGAACCAGAATCGCAGACACCGACACAAATCTCTCCCCACTGTGTTGCTCTCTATTTCGCTTTTTGAAAAGCCATTTGGAGATTGGTGTTGAAACCAAACTGTTACTCGTCTCGTGTCTTTGCGGAACGGGGCGAGGATGCGCACGTCTCCCTCCTTCCCCCGACTGAAGCGCTGCCCTCAGCCCTCAGGGAAATGATATAATGAGGATCTCTATGCCTACACTCTGCCTCATTTCAATTGTAAACGCTGCACACACCCTGCACTTTGGACCAGTGATGGTTGCATTATGGGCCGCGCTCAGAATATGACAGTCCATCATGTCCGCACAATGTGCCGCTTCACTTCTCACAGCTGTCTCCTGCAGTTTTCATTTCACGTGGACTGTTTCTTTTCTTTTTGCCTGAGCTGCTTTATGAAAGTTTGAAATAAATGCGAGTGCCATCAGTGATGAAACAACCTGCAAACGCAGTGCACACTCAATAATTGCCAAATAACTAACAACATTAACAAAAGCTAACCTAGTTGCGCGAGTGTTCACACACGGAAACCTACTTATAAAAATGCTTTGGTATTTCTGGTATAATTGAATAAGCGAGCAGCGCCGGCGAGGCCGAATGCAGCAATTAGCGCAAACAAGGTTAGCGAATGAGTGACATGCCGGGTTAAAGGTCAACACACATTTGAGGCGAGCAACGGCGCCAAACTCCCAATTTACACACACTGGCCCAACCTCTTAGCCTTAATATTGACAAATGCATAACAGCAGTGTCAAGTGCTCAAGGGTGATCTACTTTTTTCCTGATGTGGGGCTCCCTGGAGTACGGTGCAGAAACATATTCTCTTCAAACAATCCCAATGACAGCCAAATAGCCTGCTTGTCGCTTGTAAAAAACCTTCTAATGATGCGTGTCGAGGGAGCGCCCTGCCTTCTTGTAGCAGACGACTCCCCTGTGTACGAGGAAAAAGCAGAAGGGAAAAAATAATCATGTTTCCCCCCCACCAAATCATTCCTCCTCATGAAATCCAACGACACCCGAGCATCTAAACAAACCTTCTGCCTTCTCTCAGGATTCACGCGCATTTCCTTCCTCCTGCTTTTCTGATCTGCAAAGTCAACATTCATTACAATAACCATTAAATTTCCCCCTTTTTCAAACAGTATTTGCACATGTGCGCAGACTGGGATATGCATTGGGAAAAAAATTGGACATGATAGGTACATGAGTACAGGCACAGGGGTCTTCATGCCGCCGTTGCATCAACGTAACGCGGAAGCAACTGTTCCATCCCTGTGCAAACATCTCAGGTTCCCCCCCTTCACCTTTCATATTATAATTAGAACAAGAATGAGAGGAAGTTGGATCATGTTTGCTGTCTGGGGCTTAATGTTCCCTCATGAAATATTGGGGAAGGAACACAAAATCACATTCATGTATTCCTCATATTATTTCTTGTTGGAAAATTGAAGTCTGCACCGCCGACAGTCACCGCTGTCGTACCACCTCCGCTGTACGGTTTAGGTTTATAATGCAACCGACTTAATTATTTTCACGGTCAATTAATCTGATGACTATTTTGTTGATTTGATAAGTAGATCTAAAAGAAAATGGCAAAGAACAAGTTCCCAATGTGCAAGTTGACACGCTCAAACCGGTTGATGGTATGACGCGAGACAAAGAAAAGCAGAAGCTGGAACCAGAGAAATGTTTCGCATTTCTGCTCAAATAACGTCTCACATGATTCATCAATTATGAAAACATTTGCTTGCTAATTTTCTTTGATGGTCTCGGCTCGCTACGGTCACATTTTTCACGAAATCTACACATATACATACCATTTAAAACTAACCCCAATTAGTCCGCGTGTAACTGTCACGAGAAACCGGCTCAAATTTCACAAAACAGTAATTTACCAAGAAATTCGGCGGTTAATAAGATCATCAGAGAAGCAATAGAGCAGTATCTTGATCTTGAGGGAGCAGGCTAGTTCATTGTCAGATCACAGAGCCCTCTATTAAAAACATATCTTTTTCATGTTCACTGAGCAGATGACAGGGCGGCCAATGAGAGAGCAGGAGGCTTCGTGTCTTAATGCCAAGAAAGTGGGAGTGCTAACGGGCCCTGATTAGCTCCGTTTATCTCTAATTAATTACCTTTACCTAATTAGATGCTCTGTTTCAGCTAGACACGGAGTCAAGTAGACTAGATTATTAGTGTGCTCATCGGGCCTTTATAAAGGGCTGAAATTAATGTTACGTGCAAAAGAATCCGCTGCTTTAATTGCACAGGTGTTGCCTTATGGCAACACTTCATCATCCACCGGCTACCCAAGATTATTAGCAGGGATTCATACAAAGGGACTATTCTGTGAACTGCACCGTCGCAACAGCTCATTAGTTAGGCTTGTTATTGTATTATTTATTACATTTGGCCTTCCCCCAATGCCCATATTGATTCATAGACCCTATTTTTTTTCAACCTCCTCCTCTCCTTGGCTGTCTGTTATTTCATAGCCAGTTAGTGAGTCTAATTTCAAAGCCTGTTTTTTTTTTTTTTTTTTTTTTGCAGAACACCAGAAGCCATAAAGACGGAAGAAGTGGAAGAGTGTGTTTTTTCGCGCTTGCATCTCTTTTATGAAGAAAAAAAGCCCCGATACATTTTCAAATAGCTTTCCTTGATAAACAAGAGAAACACAACACAAAGACTGAAGATGGGCTGGCGAAGTTAATTTGACGATAACTAACTTAACATTGATAAAATTACATGTTTAAATCCCTCGTGTGGGTTTTGTGGAGGATATTTTGAGAATACACACAGATTTATGAAGAGTTAGCAAACAAGCTCTTTGTGTTTTCGTCATTGTGACCCCAAATATCTGTTACACACACAGTATGTTTCAGTATCCAGTCACTGCTGCAAAATGTGTTTCTATATCATATTAAAGGTCATATTCCTCAAACAAAAACCCTGTCGGTCCAATGAATTCGAGAAAAGAGTCATGCTAACATTTTTGGGATTCAACGATCTGAGCTAGGAACAACACACTAGAAAGAAAGAGAAACACAAATACCGGAAAACAAAAGGGATGTAAAACGTTTGTCAGCTTTGAAATCTACGTTTTCACTTTCTCGTGGAGAGTCTGTGAAATATAAGACTTAAACTAACAGATGGTTAGCTCAACTTAGTTTAGCGCAAAGACTACAAATGGGGAAACAACTAGCTTGGCTCTGTCCAAAAGGTAACAAAATCTGCCAACTGGCATCGCTAAAGCTTAGCTGCTAATTGACACATATGTCTCTATTATCGGACAGGTTGGCAGTTTCCTCCTTTCTTCTAGGCCTGCGCGCTAAGTCGAGCTAACTGGTTTGCAAATTGCTTGTTCGCTCCATAACATGGCGTTGATACATCAGAAAACAGGTCGAATCAACTCCACCGTAATATTGATTTGACCCAACGTTCTCTGTTTGAACATTCAGCAGTTTTAGTTGCTAACATTTCTACTTGGGGGCGGCTACTTGTGATTTTCTGCGCCATGGAAAGCATTTATGGACCTCAGACAAGTTCGCAAAATCTCACGTTAGAGAGGGCTACACTGATTTCAGTAAATAGTTATGATTGAAAATAATATTACGTAATAATCATATTAATTTAGAGGTGCTGAGATGAAGTTTATGGTGCCTTAGCACTGTAAGAGTCTAAAATTGCCAATGCTTCAGTTACATACTTGTGATTGTTTGTATTTCCCAAAATGTGAAACTATTGCTTTAACCAGCTGATCTGCTACACTCACTGAACACACTGAAATGTGCATTACAATACATGTATTGAAACCCAAGAAAAAATCTCATTAAAAACTTGTATGTCCTCAGATTTTCATTGTTTTGGGTTTTACTGGGTCTCAGCCAGCTCAGCAGACTGTAACCATTTGTAAAATATGTCTCACAGTGCACTTTTTCAGTTTAAACACTAAAATGGTTCTGACTCTAACATTGTACAGCGAACAGTGAAGGTAAAATAAGATGTGTGACATGTAGGTCGTATTGAGGAAAATGCCCTCTAACTGGCGGTGGCAGCGGCTGAAGCTACCTCAGTCTGATTGCTGGGGCCTTCTCCGCTCATCGCTCTCCAGCTCCACCAGCTGTTTTTTTCTTCCTCTTTCCTCCAATCTCACATCGTGTTGTTGTGGTGGTGGGTGGTGGTGGTGGTGGGGAGGGGGAAGCAAGGCTGACAGCTTGAGGAAGTCTGATGTCCTGGCACTTATAGCCTTGGCAAAGGAGTGGATAATGCAGTGAAGTGAGGGATGTTGCAGAGAGAGCCTGAGGGAAGCAGTCTACTGGACATGCATATGGTCCTCTCCTGGTTAGCTTCTCCACCGCTTTCCTCCTCACCACTTACGGCCCCTCGCAACCTCACAACGTCTTATGGCACCTTTGCCAATAAGAATGGGCAAGGCAGCTGTAACCAAGCATGCTCAAGGCCACTGACCTGGAAACGTGGCTCCAACCCAGCAAGCCTACTCACTAGCCCCTACTGGATTTACATGGCCGGGAGAATGTGGACGCCCCCCCCGCTTCCACTTCATCTCACGCTGCCCATAACCCTCAGCTTCCTGGCAGTGTTATTATCGTCCTAAAATGCATGTGTGAATGCTCAGTCTAAATATGTATGCGAGCATGACAAGGCGGATTAAAATGTCGATATCCCGCAACACATTTTGTCATGTTAGCATCAAGTATTAGCGCTAAGTGAAGTGAACGCTTCAAAAGCTCAGCGAGTCAAGAGTCTGTGTTTGAGGGTTTCTTTAAGGTGCTCCACTATAATGCTCCTCAGTTGGCTGTGATGGATTTATTAAGATAAATTTCCGACTGCACCCCTCCTGCTTCCATCTTTGCTTTATTTCATCACATGTCTGTTAGATATCACACGCTGTGACAATTTCTTAACAAGGCACACTTCAGATTTCTTCAACAATAGCCCATCACTTCAGAAATTTCTCTCTCAGAGAGAAAAAAAAAAAAAAAACGGGCACGCCATGTTTGTTCAATGGCTCGGAATGAGTGAAATTAACAAAGATGATGTGACACTATCTGTCATCAGCCATTACAAATCAATGGGCTCTCCACCCGCTCGGGCATATTCCCAGTGGTTTTACTTCCTTAAAAGTACAGCAGGTATTTTAATGCGTGATGAAAGGCTCGTTTCATAGCCGAGCATGAAATATGAGGGACATGTGACGACTGCGACGCGACCTCCTGTCTCAGAAGCCGCTCGCGGAGACGAGACGGCAAATCAAGCGTCACTTTTGAGATGTGACGACGGGCTTTAAACTGAAGTATCTTAACTTGTGTCACGTTTAGAAACAATTAGAGCGCATTGATGTTTGATGGTGGGAGTGGGGGACTGCTCATTTTAGACGTTTAGCATTTCAAGTACGCTGACACATTCGACTTAAGACAAAAAGGCTGTATTTTTCGACTGATAGTGTAATGACAGACATTGCTTTAGCTTGTCTTACACCTGTGTCGTAATCAACCTACTTCAGCATGAAACAAGGCAACGCTGACCTAAATTTGCTCCATATCGCCCATTGATGTTACTCCTTTCATTCTATTATGATACATATACATATGACAACATGGCACTGATTTGAAGTAGGATGTTCGCCCGCCACCGTCGTCCGCTTGATCATCCGTTTCTGAACTTCTCGTGAAAAGTTGGATGAAGGCCCCTCAGCCAGACAAAGGTCACTCACGGCGAACATCCTCCCGCTTCCCACCCCGTTTCTTTGGAAGTGTGGGTGGAGCGTAGGGGTGTCTCTCACACTCTCTCTCCCTGACACACTCCCGCCGCACTGCTGTCCTCAGCATCTCCGTGGGGCGGTGACTAATTGCCCCCGTAAATCACTGTGCGGGCCGCGCGATCCTCCGTTTATTTTTCCTGACAGTAATTTAGTGCTTGCTCTTTTACACACTTGTCATCGCGTGTTTTTCCTCACATTAGAGGCTGGTGGAAAAAGGACGGTAATTAACGGTGCGACGCGCGCTCGCCATGGCTCTTTCATCATAGTGTGATAATTGTGCTCCTTGTCTGTCACAGTAACCTCTCAGTTTCCCCTGGAACTTCCTCGGTGCTATTTGTCAACCCTGAGAAATAGGCAGGATTCTGGGGGCCCGGCTGCGATTCGGCTCGCCTCGCTACCCCGTTTTCCTATTTGTATCGAGACTGGGTCATTTATATTTCACACAAAACTTGTCAGAAATATTAGCCTTATCCTGCACAGGAAGATAAAAGATGTATGGTAAACACAAGTGAGTGCTTGATAGCTGAGGAGTCCCACGCCCGCCTCCGCTTTTTTTTATTTTCCTTAGTCTTTTTTATTCCTGAAAGGAGGGGAGGTCGCAGAGGAGTTGGCAGGGACAGCCTAATAAACAGTCCTTTCCATTCATAGTGCTGAGATGCAAAAGCCAGGGCAGTGGGGATGCGGCGAACAGCTGAGGCCTTAGAAAACCCATTCAATGAACTAATCTATTTACAGGAGAGCCCAGTTCACTCATCTCTTCAGCATGTGCAGTGGAATAATGCAGCGTATCTGCTGCAGAACATGTCATATTCTATTTTTATCAGCCGTGGGCAGGTGATTCACTGTCTACCTTGTTATCCTCTGCTGTTCCATGCTGGGGATGCACAGTATCCATCACCCATAACCTGCACCCCAGAGGTTAAGTCATCAATAACTTTGCTGCTGAAAATATTGCAGAGGACTTGGAGGTTTGCGTAAGGTCCTTTGACTGGCTGTCCACGTCCCGCTCGGCGTCCCCGCTCACCCCCTTCTCCCTCAACTTCTCGCGGATTTTTTAATATCTTTATTCTCCTGTCACAGACAGGGGCTAATGGGATGTGTGGTCAAGATTTCAGGATCCATCACTGGCTTGCTGAAGAATTAGCATGGGCCCCATGCATCACCTGCCAGAGCTGTCAGGCCTGCTGTCTACCGCGCTTCATTATAGCGCTGGCACTGTGCTGCCTGTCTCCCCTCTGCGCTCGCTTCTCCCCAGCCGCAAACCACAGCCGGGGAAAGAAAAAGGCCCCGCCACGCCCCTCAATGTCAGCCCTGGTCACCAGCCACTAAATTAGGATACACTGTCGCGCTTTTAGAAATTAGGAAGAGGAGCGGACGGATGCTTCTTCTGTCTGCCGAGGATGCTCTCAGAGACAAGCGGTTCTCCCTCCCTCCTCTTATCCTTTCACTCCTCCTCCTCTCGGTGACATAGCTTTAAGTGTTTTTTCTCTCTCTCTCTTTTTATCAGGAGTAAAAAAAAAAAAAAGTCTTTAAAAACTATTAGGGTAATTAAGCAGCATTTGGCCCCTGTCGCGCTGAAGGAACTATTTGATTACTCATGTCCCTCTGGTTGGGGAGTAGAGGGGGTACTGCTCTCATTTTTGGTGGCTAACCCCCTTGTGCCTCATTCAGAGCCTGGACCCAGAAAACCCCCTCGAGAGCCATTCTTTATGTCTCCTCTGCAGCGCAGATTAGACCGGCAGTGCTAAGAAGGTCACAGTGAAAATGAAGAGAGCAAAGCAGGACTACAGCTGGGGACCCTGCCCCGGTCCTCTCCCTCTCCCTCTTATTAGCAAATCAAAGCTGCCTCCAGAAAGATTCACACTCCTCACCTGATTTTGTCCTTTTCCGCTAATCACATAGCCACTTTGCCTTGACTGACAGTTTTCTTTATAATTGGCCCATGATCTGGCAAGGATCTAATAACCAGAAAATCCCCTCTGAGGGTCCGCCGGGCTTGGGCGACCTGTCTACACACACACACACACACACTCACACACACACACACGCACACACACTGCCTCCACCATCCCCCTAACACCATCTGCAAAGGGCCGTTGCCATGCCACACTGTTTGTGCACAACAGCGGCGAGCTAATCTTAACGTTCAATAATGGTGTGAATATTCAATGAGCGGCCCAGGCAGAGGATCCACAGTAGCACACTCTAATTACTGTTCATTTGCCAGAGTATCAAAGCCTAATTACTGTTCATTTTAATGCTCCAGAGGAAAGGGAGGAGAGTCAAGGCAGGGTTAGAGGAAGATGCCCTCGAGAGATCAGGCAGTCAGTCTTTATCCGTCTCCTTCGCCGTCTCCCCGCTCGCAGCCGGCTCATTGTCTTTGTGCGTGCGGGGCGCTCGTGTCTGTGTGCATCCTGCGTGCATTCGCTTCGTACGTCTGTGTGTTTTTTATTGTGCGAGCAAACATTCTGAATTTCTTCAAACAAACACGTTAATCAATCACAGAGACAGCTTAGAGGAGAGGGAAGAAAAAGAAGACATGAGAGCACGAGACGAAGGCAAGAGACAGGGTCCATAATCCCGAGCTTATTGTTTCCTTTCTCTTCTTTATCTGTTTAATGTGTTTTGGGTAAATATCAGACAAGGGAAGGGAGGGGACTGCCGTCACATTGTCTTTGCCTTCACCAGAAGAAAGCTCCTGCTTTTTTTTTTCTCTCTTCCCTCTCACCTAATCCTGACAGAAGCCACCACAATCACTATCTGCCACCCATTTGACAGTTTCTGTCACCAATTAGCAGCTAAATCAGCATCTCCCCAAACAAGAAAACGAAGCAATTTATATGTCTTATAAATCATTATTTAGCGCTTGTCTGACTGGGTTTTCTTCTCTTTTTCCATTCACACTCTCACTCCTTCACGTTAGACAACAGACGACTGCGATGCAGGTGGCGGCTCGCTGGTCCTCTCAGATCTTACGGGCTCCTCACATCAGCACAGGAGGCCCCTGTGGGCGGGGGGAGTAAACCCTGTCTTCCCTTATCAGGAAGTTTGTCTTGTGAATTTCTCGCCCTTGCTCCACGAAATTTACAAGGCGATCGACAACCCCTTTTAATGAGGCACACCAAGCTGTTCGCCGGCTTTCCCCGTGATAGGATGTTAAATGAAAAGCTGCGTGCAACACGCGCGGTTTGTTATCATTCAATCTGCTTGAGACCGCAAACTGGTCATTATCCAGCCATTATTTTCCTTGATTTACAATCGCGGGTGGAGGAGGCGATCGCTGTGGCTTGTTCTCCCCTCGGTGGGACGGATGGGAACCAGCTTGAAAATTTGCATTTACATGATCCGGCTGAGCAGCTTATTAGATCTGGATATTTATTTTCCACTTAAAGCGATGTTTGATTACACTTTAATAAAGAACAGGAAAACCGCTGAGCTGCCTGGGACTAACTGATCCTGCCCGGTGGTTTCTCTGGGATTTTGTGTAATGAAGTGAGAGGGACACAAGATAAAGAAGCACAGACGAGGGGATGCAGGGTGAAGACCCACCGCATCCATTCCCTCAGCGCTGCTAAAGTGTTATTGTCAGGGAAAAAGGCAATCAAAAAGGATAACGAGGAGATTCAAAAACCAACATTCAGATCAGACAAAGATGCTACTTCAGACAGGTTGAACCTGCTGTTAGGAAGAAAATACCAAAACATCCAGCCTATAAAATATGTCACGACCCGCGCCGACAGCAACAAACAACACTGCAGAGGTGAGTGTGCAGCAGCAAAGTGTAACAACACAGACACATTCAATAAAACGCACAAAACTACATGAGGACCAGATGAATGTGACCTGTAGTTAAAAGGGATGTCACCTGAATAGGGTCATTGTGTTACTGCTGGTGTTGTAATATAATGAGTTACATTTAATATATAAGTACACTGTGCTCCTAGACATTGACTGAAGATGATTTACCTCGAAAACCAACCAATATATCAGTCAGGTTGATATTCACTTATGTGTCAATAGTTGTTTTTACAGGACATAATGCAGAAAAAAAGCAGTCATAATTATAAAATTCACAGTTTACTATTTAAAGTTTAGTTTATTGTTAAACTGTAAAATCTCCATTGCTTACGTACCTTTGTCACAAGTGTCATTATAGAGTAATCTGCCTTGTGTTGATGGATATAAATATGGTTATAGTGCAGCAATGTCATCAAATACATGTGTTTGTCCAACCCAACACTTAGCCTACATTTTCAGATTGTATTTTCATGTAAAACCAAGAAAAGCAAAAAAAATCATTACAATTCAGAAGCTGGAACCAGAAACAGCCTAAAAACGACCTAAAGATAAATAAATAATCAAAATAGTTGATGATTTTTTTCTTTTTCTTTATCTTTTAGAAGATTGACTAATCAATTAATCAACCGATTGTTTTAGTTCTAATGGGCTCTAAATTTGGGAGATTAAACGATATTTACGATTATTTTTGATTGAGATGTCCCAAATTTAAAGATCCCCTTGAGGCATATTATAAAATATATTCTGCTTTGATAAAACAATTTGTCTGATGTTTTTCTTCTCACGAAAAACCTCATAAAACTGCATCTGCTCCTTCTTTCTCACTGAATTATCCACAAAATATGAATATGCAAACATTTCATTTTAAAAGTTTATAAGTTTAACTACTGAACCACGGTTGTGTCCTACTTCACTGAAAAGTTCATTTGCACAGAAGCTTTCAAACTTCTACATCACACTTGTGATGAGTCACATTTGGATGCTGGTGCGTCGATGTGTTGAACTGGGATCTGAGCTAACAACAAGCTAACATCTTCAGCAGGTGAGTATGAAAACAGCCTTCTAGTGTCAAACTCTGCACATAAATCAAGTCACATTCAAGTGGATAACAATTATTAAGACCATTAAAGGGGCATTAAGTAAGAATTTAAGTTGAAAATGTTCAACAATTATCAACCGAATTTGGAGAAATTGACAATATTACCTCTATATATTGTGTTGCAGAGATATCTGCTAAAGTTAGCATGCCAACCAGCTAGCTATGGCCCGTCCCGGTCCAAAGCTCTTGTTCTAGCGGTGTAAACACTGACGGTCCCAAAAGTCCAAGAGCTCCCAGTCCAAGCTCCAGTTAGCTGCGCGGCTAACGGAGCTAATTACCTAACAGCAGGTACAGTTAGTAGCAGTAAGAAGTTTATCTGGTGATATGTTACCCGAGACTTGTATGGTGGCCGATTCTTACATATTGCACCTTTAATTTATATTTCCATGCGTTTTGCGATATAAATATATATATATATTTTGTCTCTCAAAGGCTCAAATTTTGTGTACACGTCTCTGAGGTCCGAGGTAAAAACTTCTAAGTCCTGGTCATTGAATAACTATTGACACTGACTGTACAAAAACAAACCCTGTCTCGTCTGACAGGACTTATGGGAATATAAAACAAATGAGGATGTCAAGCAAAGCAAAAATGGAAAATACTACGAGACCACAAGCCGTAATTGCTTATGGACATTTGCTTTAAGCCAAGTGATGTTACACTTGACTTAATCAATATTTGCCTTGAGAAGCCATTCATAACCGAGTCACAGTTGATGAATAAGTCACAGATAGTAGCTCGTATCTCTGGTGTAAAGCGAGAGGTCATGATCCGAGACGGGGGCGGTGCAGCCGAGGTGTGTTTTCTCCGACACAGGAGCTCATTTCTGGACTTCAGGATGATGCATGTGATCCAAACAATAGGCTTATTTACGGCTACAGACACCGGAGACGGCTCGCCTCACAGCCGACATGAAATCTGTAAAACAACGACAAAAGGTTGATAGAGCACTTTCTGAAATCTCAAATTAGAGTTAAAACTTCACTACAAGGGCCTGACACACACACCTTTTCCCACACATAACCACACACATAATTCCCCTCTTCCACTTCCTGTAACTACTGCTCGTTGTCCACCGAGGAGCCCAGGCACACAGAGAGAAAATGCAGAGGTGAGCCTTTGGCCTGGAGTGCCCCTCATTTAAGACGATCGACAAAATCAATAAAGTGAAGTATGTTTCCTCGCTCTTTTGGCTCTGTTCCCGCTCCTGAAGCATTCCCTCAAGTAACCTACTCCAGCTGAGTTCTGTTACTGCAGCTCTTCCCCCATGTGTATACATCCTCAACCGCTCTGTCTTCCCCTCAGCAAACTGAAAACTCCAGCAACACAAACTATACGGCGTTATCTTAACGGTTGAGGCAGGAGTGGAAAAACAAGCCGAGGCTCGACACAAATGCCAGAGAACGATCTCAAAAGCTCCTGTTTTGGACGGGAACGCTGTGCTGTTACACATCAACAATGGAAGGTGATGTTTATCAGACCTCCGCAAGTCAGGCAGAAACGAACGGTTACGCCTCAATTACAGGAGCATACAAGATGTTATCGAGACACATAGACTGTTTTTACTATTGATTTTCTGTATGTTTGACCAGTAAAATCAGTGTTTTTACTTTCAATCTCACCTGATGCAGTTACAAATGCACCCAAAGATCTGTGGTGACTTCATTGTAATTGGTTGAACCGGTGCGGCTGAAATTCAGAAGGTCAGATTAAAAAATGTAGCCTATAAAAATATATTTAAAAAAAAAAACACTAACTGGGTGTGAAGACACTTGTATTTGAACAAACATTAGCCTATAACATAGTTCCTCTTGACTAGATTGTAGCTTTTATATCAATGAATTGTGTAACTACAGTAATTGGTAATATTTGAGGTTGATTTAGTTTGTCAGCCCTCGACAATAATAATAATAAATAACAATTAATAACAATAAAAATAACAGTTAAGGGTATCACAATTTCTTGGTGCTTGGCGTGTGATTTAAATAAAGAAAAATATCTGCACCGTTATTACTGTTAATGATCATTTACATAATGTGTTAAGAAATTAAATTAAAATGTAATACTGGTTGCACCTAAATTGTGTGCCTTGCTAGCAGCTCTGTGAGGTTGTACTTCAGCTAAATGCTAATGTTAGCGTGCCAACATTATCACAATGCTAACATGGTGTGATATTTAGCATGATTTTTACCAGGTCCACCATCTTAGTTTAGCATGCAAACATTTTCTGATTAGCACTACACACAAAGTACAGATGAGACTTATGGGAATTTCATCAGTTTTGCTGGTATACGGTCATAAACTACACCAATTTGTCAAACTGGACGTATTGAATTGAATCCGACTTGATGAAAAGTGAGAGGATCACAAAAGTTATCAAAATTCATCCAGCGTGTCTGTACTAATTTTCATGGCAAGCCATCTAATGATTGACAAGTCATCTTACTAAAAAACAAAAATGGTGGAGGAAATAGAGGAAATGACATGCAGGAAATCACCAAAGTCATTATGGATTTAACCTCTGAGAACAATGAATAACTGGATAAAACATTGTACCACTCCTTGTTATTGTTGCATTTTAATTTATAACTTAAAACAACTGCTGGTGGTGTGAGACAAGAAAAAGTCAACAGATCACCAAAACTGACGGTTCATCCTGTGGGGACTTTGACTGTCTGTACACAATGTCCTGATAATCCCCAGATGATGAGATATACATAAGTAAAACTGATCCAAACTGTCTCTGGGATTGGAAAGTGAAGTTATGTGAGTCTCGTCCCACATCACCCCCCTCTCTCTCTCAAACCATCTCCTGTTTACTGCCACTAAAAGGCAAAAACATCTTAAAGATAATATTTTAAAACAGATGAAGCTTCACTACAAAGCTCTCCTCCACCCTAAAGAAAGCTTTGTGCTGAGCCATCAGCACTTTCAATAAATATCACATAAGAGAAAAGGGTGCTGCTTCTCCTCTTGTTTTTATTCCCAGTATACCCAATTAGCTAGCACCTTGCTGGGTGTGCACCATCACCATTGGATACTGTACAAATGGGAGGGGGACTGAATACATTTTGGGATTTTAAGTCTTTGATTGACACTGAGGCATCCCCGGGCTGTGTACCCAGCATCATAAAAGTAAATCAACAGTGAATATACAAGGTGCTAAAAGCTGCAGCTCTGTTTTAATACGTTCAATACGTTTATTTGTGTCTGATTACAAGAAGTGGCTCTGTTTTCCTATCAAATGTGCTGTATATTAATCGTGCATATTATATTTGTCATCTGCCAAAACATAAGTGTGTATGCTGTGATTTAATTTTACAATTCAGAAATTGTTTTTTTAAGAGAATTAGCTTTCCTGCCAGAAGTTAGACTAGAAGATTGATATCACTCTAGTGCCTGAAGACGGTTAGCTTAACCTAGCATAAAGGCTAGCCTGGCTTTAGCAGACAAAATATGTTTACCAGCAGCTCTGAAGTTCTTGTGTGTTTTATATTTGTAAAAAGAAACACGCTGTGGTTTTATTAAGTGCAGGACAGGGTTGTTTCTCCTGGTTTCCAGTCTTTGAGCTAAGCTAATACACTCATGGCTGTAGAGATGTGAGATTGTATCAGTCTTCTCTGTCTGATTCTTGACAAGAAGGCAAATAAATATACAAAATCATTTCCCACATACGTCAAACTATTATTAGTTATGATACGAATATATATTATATTATGCACTTCAAATTACAGCCTGGCCTTTTGGCCTATATTACAGATATGTTGGCATCGTCATGCAGGTTGTCAATATATGAGATACTGTATGTCTCAAGATTTATACAAACATACTGCAGAAAAAGTAGTTTTTATAGAAATAATTAAAGTAGTAATTATGAAATTCAAAGTGAAATTTACTGTTTAAAGTATATGTCATTTAGTTTTTTTGTTTGCTTGTGAACAAAAAATCAGTGTATTTATGTATATATTCTGTGTATATTAAAATATGAGTCAATATATTGATATCAGAATTTTTTTAATTCTCTAATATCAATATTGGCATCAGCCCAGAAACAAATCCTGAATCGGTCGGGTTCTACTGAAGTTATAATAACATTGTCACTGTTTGTATTTTATAGTTTCTTGAGGGTTTAATTTGACTAATTTGTGAATTCTTGTGTTTTTAGTAACCGAAACATTTAATTACATCCCGTTATGCGTCTAAAAACCAACTTTAAAACACCTTTTCTTCTGTGTTCTAATAAGTACTCGTTGAAGTGTGAAAGATGAGGGGAGGAAACAAAGCTCGAGTCTGCAAGGTCAAATCTTTGGGTTCATAGACCCCGAGGAGGTAAATTGATTGTTGAGTGTTAGGGGAGGGGCAGGAGGTAAGCATTTAACTGCTGACAGACAAACTCTGGCCCTGCAGGGGAGAGCAGGCAGCACATTGCTTGACATCATTTCCACAGGCCTGTGTTCCACAATCCTCTTCTGTTCAATGGGGCAAGACCCTGTGCTTTTGTTACAATTAACCTATTAGGAGAAGCCTTTCATTGGCAGGTGATTCCCCACTCCCTCGCGTGCCTCTGTAACACTATTTTGATCTGGGGGACTGTGGCCTACAGACATTTTTCCGGATAAATTCTGTTGAAAAGTGGAAGACGTTTCATCAGAAGCGATAGGTCAGCAGCAGCGTGGCTCGACCAAATCTTAACCACATTTTGTCGAAATAAACAATATTAAGCACGCTTTATATCCCTCGCCGTTAAGAATAAATGTGTTGTGTTTCTGCGGTGAGTGTGTAGTATATGGCCCACAATAAAAACAAATGACTCTTACCCTCGGTGAAAGACATAAAAGTATTTAAAAATTGACCCCAAGGGTCTGCTTTGTCCGTGGCTGGAGGCATTATTATACCCTGGTTGTCACAAAGTACCCCCTCAGGTCATTACTCGCGGGCAGCCACGGACCCTTTGGCAGACAGAAGCTGAGCTCCATTATCTGGGACGCAGAGAAGGGCTGAGTGGAGCAAAGAGGAGAGGGGAACGAGGGGGACGCACTGGCCGTGGATCTGAGGGAAACGGAGATGTAGCGGGAGATGGCACCGTTCTGATGTGACGTTTTCTGGGGCCTCGCCCAGGCCTGGAAGCCGCCCATTTGGGACAGGTTCTAGTGGTAGCTGGCATGTGCTGGCAGAGAAATACTTAACCCAATCAGGAACATAATTGCATATTTTTTCATCTGCTTTTCATTTGATGCATATATTCTCTTTAGTTAAACTGTGTGTTTCTCGCCAGTTCCAGCCCATTGGAGTGCAGATGAGAGTGATATGCTTTTTTTTGTGTGTGTGTATTAAATCAAAGCAAAGGCCTATTGTAAAATACAGCAGCGTTACCATTCTGAGGGCCAAACAAAGAAATATGTGTCAAGCCACGCAGCCATCACAACGCTCACTGCATAATGTATACTAAAACAATGAATTAAGTCTTTAAGATCAAAAATAGGGTATGCATCCGCAGCATACAGAGCGCTGCCTCGTGGGTTTATCATGACGGTACGTTGTTGTTGTGTAGGAGTCGTACTCCAGCACATCGGATCTGAAACTAAACAACTATGGTGCTGACTTGAGTGTGTTTGAAGGTGTTCATATCCATACAGAGTGAGTAGTGTTGGCCTTTTTAAGCAGATTTAAGAACAATGCAGAAGAACAAAAGGCAACAAAGAAGTTTCAGGCAGTCATCTCACCTCAACCAGAACGATCGTGTGTTTCCCTGCTGAGGTGGCCACAGTGCAGGTCTGCCAGAGCGTCACCAGAGAAGATACCGAGTGTCTGAGTGAGTTATTTGTGCTGCAGATTTCTGTAAAAGATTCGTAACCAAAAATTAAATATAAATACTTTATCTAAGTTGGTGTAAACTTGCGATGACTAAGTATAAACAAGATTCACAAAGGATCTACAGTCATGCACCTGATGATGTGGAAGGTGGCTAATAAGCAGATAATGTGTCACGTTTGGTACAAATCTCAACCCTGGATGTATCTGTGGTTTGCAGAACCTTGCACTGCTGACATTATATCCTGGTGACCGGGCTACTGTACTGAGCTAAATGCTAATGTCAGCATGCTATCACTCTGACAATGACGATGTAAACATGCTGATGTGTAGCAGGGAAATTAGTGCTGCAGTACCTTACAAAGTATCAAAACGTCAGAAATGTGCATTTGTGAGGTCTTAATTGCCACAAACATTGTATCTAATATATTTTAAGTCAAAAATTTAAGTCAAAATGAGACAAGTTCTTCTGTGTGAAAGTCCACATGTCAAATGTTATAAATCTTTAAACCTACCACTGAACCTTATACTGTCCTTGTTGGCAAAAATGCATATTAACCTAACTCACTTTAACAACAATATTCCTGCATAAAACCGACCTCTGCACAGTCTGAACCACATATATACCTCACACCTTTGTACCTGCCTGCAATGCTTGGATAAGGAAAAGATAAATTGCCATAAATCACTCGAAAATGTGGGTAAAAACGATCTTGAACAGGTCTTAAGCATTAAATTTAAGCGTCTGATACCTATAGACACCCTGATGGCATTTTAACATGTGCTAATTAGCCCTAGCACAAAACACTGGTGAACATCTGAAGCACAAACCCTGGCAGTCTATATACATAGAGGCAGGTAGGTTGATAGACAGGTTGGTACTAGAGATCAGTAGGTAGGTTAATAGGCAGGTAGGTACTGTCGGTGGGTCCTGTGGATTGGTAAGTAAGTACTGATGATCCGTAGGTATTATATGTCTGTACTTTGGGTCTGTACGTACACACAGCACACAGTTTGCCATGTAAACGTTCCTTCTCTGTTTATTCACAGAACCAGGATCTTTTCTAGAGTCATCATTACTTTTTAGTTAAATGTAATAAAACATGGTTTCATAATGTAAACATGCTTGGTATAACAGATTTCACATCATAGTTTAGCAATTATGATGTGTAACTTTAAGCTTAATTGTGCTCCAGGGGCTCCACAGGCTATTCCAAGCTGAGCAGAGCCAAACTGGAAAGTGATTGGATGATGGTGTTTCAGAGAGAAAGCAATGAAGAAAAGTGATGATTTTGTATGTTTTATGTACTAATGCATCGAATATGAAGCCAGTTTGTGAAATGCTGAGATTCATATTACCGTTATAGGATTTTAAAGCCAGTAATGTGGATCCAATCTCGAACAGTATGAGCCGTTGCAGAATTTATGCAAATGTCTCGGCGTGAACTGTGAGAAATCTCATCCGAGGAAATGTAGAACAGTGTTGGATTATGTGTAATTACTCATTCATTACGTCTTCGGTTTTGAAGGCTGCAAAACCATCGTGTACCGCGTTCTCATCGCATCTCTTCCCCTTCTGCCGGGGCATCACATGTGCACGTCAGAGCGTCAATCAAACATGACAGCTATTTACACTCACTGGGTGAGATGAAAGGTTCTGGCTCTATCACTCAGGCCCCGTTCACCTAAGAGAATGGGGAAGAAGACAGACAAAGCAGGAAAAAGGCCTGTAAATTTTTATATTCTGGGCTGTCTCGGATGCTTTCCTATGGCAGGCACACGGACGTGCATGCAGACTCGGAGCAGCCATACGGATGTGTGTGAGCGTGAAACACACACACACGCAGTGTTACTAATACTGCGGTGCGGGCCTTTGATGTTCAAGGTGCTGTATCTGTTGTGCATGTCTGTCCTCTCAAATCATTTCCAGCACTGGGAGTAAAACATGGAAACAAAGGCAAACAACATATTCAAAAGTGTCAAACGACACATCTGGTGTTTCATGTTAGCTGGATTACGGTGACATGGAGGCAGCTTCAGTCAGTTAAGATGCAGGACAGGCTAATTGACAGTGGCTGCCGCAGGAGGACGAGAGGTTAGAGAGGCGGGGACTATCCGTCTCCGTCATGGACTGTCCTCCGGCTAAACTAACTCTAATTAGACCACGAGGAAGAGTTAAAGCTTCACATTAACTATCACAAAGACCTGATGAACAGAGCAGTGATGTTTCTGATTTTTTACACATTATTTCACATTTTGTAGGCTAAATAAATCAAAAGATAAATCAATTGATTAAATTTAAAAAAGACAAAACTCAGTAGATCGCATACCTACGCCAAGGCTCAACAGTTTTGTACTCACTCATAGATACCAGCAACCTTAATACGGCATTTTTTTTTCACAACATCCAGGCCGTAGAATAATTTACCCCACAATGCTAAAGAAAGCGAGGAAAACATGTCTGGATCCGTCCCTTTATCTGGATCCACACCAAAAGTTAACCGGGTCTATTCTGGGCCAAGACACATCCTCCATTCAAGTTTCGTGGAAATCCATTGAGTAGTTTTTGTGTAATCCTGCCTACAAACCAACCGACCCTGTGGTCAGAGCTCCCAGGCTGAGCTAACACGACTGATAGCCGCAATGCTAACTGAGCTTACAAGCTAACAACAGCTAATAGTTAGGATCAGTTAGCGGTTACTCTGGTCGTATGCTGGGTTAGGGTTTTGTATTTGATTTCAACCCGAAGCCAACTCTTACATATTGCACCTTTAATGAGTAAAATCTGTGGAATTACCC
Source organism: Pagrus pagrus (assembly GCF_965226575.1). Lineage (NCBI taxonomy): Eukaryota > Metazoa > Chordata > Actinopteri > Spariformes > Sparidae > Pagrus > Pagrus pagrus. The sequence goes on along the minus strand of NC_140190.1, from coordinate 4,929,442 downwards.
TTTAATGTTCTGTTACTTGAATTACTAACCCTGCACCGCTGACTCTACGATTTGTTTATGTTTTCTGTTGAGTTTAATGGACTTTGTTAAAGGAGGAATAAATCATGTGTTTTTTATTTTTTTCTTATTTTGTTATTTTAAAGGATTTCTGACCGTTTGTTTTGTGTATTTTTGTATTTTTTATTATTCTTCCTGTGAGGAAACCGACTGATGTCCAAGCTCTCTCTGCACCTCATGGAAATAAAGGGCCCTGGCTGCTGCATGTTCAAACACAACAACCCAGTTAGATCTGTATATTAAGTGGCAATTTATGAAAAGCGAATTTCTGAGGCACATGTTTTCCTGGTCCTACCACAGGTGACGATATTCCCTCTACTTCAAATGCTGTTGGTTTAAACACAATTACGAGTAAATGCTTGTGATTTCAAACACATAACCGGTGACTCCTCGAGTGCAACGTCTTTCACAGGTAGATGGAGCTGATCAGTGGCTCCCCCGCTAAAGGACAGCTGTGACTTTCAGCTCCGGTAATAACTGCTCACTTCTGTGTGAAACAAACACAAAGGCATCCGTCTCGTCGCGCGTGCCAAACACCGGCTTCAGAAATGATAATGAAATGACTCTGAGAGGTTGTGGAGGGAAAAAAAAACAACTGCGTCTGCTTTATAAATCACTTCAGAAAACGATAATAGATGCTGAAATAAATTTGACAATTATTGGCTGAGGGGAAACTTTTCAAATAAACAGGTTTATGGTAAGTCATATCACTTGGCAGTTGATCATCATGATCACTCCTGGATTGTCCCAGAAGGTGGCATATTTATTAGTATGCAACAGATGGGAAGCATGCGTTTTCCTTGCTAAGGCTCGCGGAATTGGTCTTTTGGTGGCAGTATAAATATGATGAACTGGAGCCCATAACAGGCACTGGTTTCCCAACACAAGGACAAAAAAGTCCAAATGAGCAGCAAAAAGGCGTGTTGTCGCTGCTTTACAACGCTGCCATCAGTGATTGATCTACACCCCGCTGAGCCACTACAGGAAATAAAGTATAGAGCCTATAATTTAGCTGGAAAAAACAATGCATGAGACCGTCAGCTCGTGCATCCATTTCGACACAAGCATTCCCCGGTGCAGATAGATCATTAAACTACCAGGCACTTTGCAATATGGTGCAGTCAATGTCACTGAAAAGATGGGACAATAAAGTGAGGTGGGGAGGGGGGTTGCAACAGCAGGGAGAGAGAGCATGGAGATGTATTAATGTCACATAGGCTTTAGCCTGCCTCCTTAAGCCCTGCAAAGAGTCACCCAAGCCAATTTCCATTATCATATTGATTGAAATAGTTCATCATAGTGTAATTTTAGGTTTATCGCCACCCGGTTGGGAATAAGACCAAAGCATTATCCAACAAAAGCTATTGTTCCAGGGGACGTTTCGCTGTTCCAGTTCATTGATGGAGTTGATTAAGTTTAAATGAAGCAGACACTGGATAAAAGTGAGGGTATTGACCAGCGAGCGGTGTGCCGCGCTTGAAAAAGCCTGATACATGCGGAAAAGCAAGATTTGCTAAATGCTCTAATCTTCAATCAAATCTAACATCAATACAGACAAAGTTTGGTAATGAGAGATTCAATGAAGCATGCAGTAGAGAGAATTAATCCCCCTCGCCTAAACTGAGTTCAACTTTGAAGCTTGCTCCTCAGGATAGATAGTTATCTAAATGCTAAATAAGAAACGTATTGTACTTTTCACAGCATACTAATCATTTGTTCATTTTGTCTCCATTATTTGTTCTCTCACACATCCCGCTTGTTGATCTGGTGATTAGATCAACCTTGGATGGTGGAGGAGAATGGAATAATGAGGCTGCCGGGGGAGATTTGACGCACAGCGGCATGTAATGTTTTCCGGCCTGTGAGGACGCTGCCACCGTGCACCGTTACAGTTCACAGGGTGGGAAATTGGGCAAAAAAAATAAAAAATGAAGAGCGTTTAAAGGGTAGTATGAAGATGACTTCATACTGGTGCACAGGTTTTTTTTTACACAGAGAAATAATGCTGTGTTTGTTGGGGGGGAGCTTTACTAGTGGTTTACTGAGGGTGCAAGAAAAACTAATTCTCAGTTTTTGGAGAAGCTCATGTTCTTATGTCGGGAAAATCAACGATTAGGAAGCTGTGTGTGCTTGTTAATCTCCAATGTGTTGAAGCTCATTCTCACAGATTAGAGCAGCGGTTCCCAACCTCTGGCTTTTAATAATACGATATTAGGGAGTGACTGACTCTGATAACGACACGTGGGTCGATATGCACCCACATCTTTTGCAATGATCCCACAAATGTGGTTATTAAACACAATGTTTTACAGTTTTACAATAAACTCTGTTGTTTAAAATGACACCAGTGCACTGAAAATAAGCCTCACTGGGGAATTTAACAAGTTTTCATATCGGTGCATATTGTGCAACATGTACACCGACACCCATATATCTGTGATAGGCCAATATCAGCCTTTAATATCAGCCTACCAATATATCGGTCTGGTTTTGATTTTGTTGTTTTTCTGTTAAAAAAGTTCAGATAATGAGCTGACAATTAAAAAAAAAAAAACACCTTCTCCTTTACCCTTATTAAAAAATAACAATTATTTAAATATTGGTAAATTACACAACACGTCTCTGCCTTCACTGTAAAGTCAATGCTCAGTTTCACTGGAGGCTTGAAGTCCTCAGATCATCACTGTTCGTTCCAGCACCAGTTGTGATGTCACCAAGTAACACTCATTCGTACTTTAACAGAGAAGCGTTCCACCTTCGTCAACCTAACGTGAAAACACCTTTAATGTCAAACTCTACATGGTATTCTGCAGAGCGAAGAGGAAACAAGTCCAGCAACAATTAGCTGAACACATTTTTGAGCGTAGGGGGGCTTTAAAATGAAGCTGTGTCTGTTTGTGACCCATGTTGCCAGATTCATGTTACGACCTCCGAGTCCGAATCTTGTAATTCAAGAAAAAATAAACTAAATATGCCATTTCGTGTCACAGATTTAGCCTGTTTTTTTCTTTCCTGTCACTTATCAGCTCGTGACCCTTCAGACTCACCTTGAGACCTGTTGGGGGGTCTCGACCAGAAGGTTGGGAACCACTTGCCTCCATCAGAAGTATGTACTGTATGTAGGGAACATCTGGCCCCTTAGTATGCTAATTCAGAGTGAACGAGCAACGCAGTTGCCTATAAGGAAGTGTTGATTGCCACTCTTGCGTTGTTCAATGTGGGGAGGGTGTAAAGTCAGAAGTGCAGTGTGGAGTGCCTTTACCTCCATTCAGCCTGAAGGTCCCATCAATGTCCACGTAAAGAAAATAAAGCAGTTTTCACATAACTTCCTGCCTCTAACTTCGACAACTATCATGATATTCTCATGTTAATCAATTAGCAGAGACGTAATGAAGGGTCCTGAACAGTTTAAGCTTGTATTTAGCCCAGTAAAAACAAAGACAACATTCAAATCCTTAAAAATACCTTAAACATAGATTTTATAAATTAGTTTATTTATTTATTTAATTAAAACAACCCTCTCATTCATATTTAACTTGATATTAATGACAGCAAAACAGAAATGGAATATAAATGCATATAAATCAATATATATCAATATTTTATCTATTTATTTGCCTGTTTTTTGTCTTTCACCAACAGTAGATGACAAACACGACATAAACTAAATTCACTTATGTTTCTGGAACGACACTGAATCTGAATGTCTCCTCTTTAATACATGGCACATCTTCATAGGAGCTTTCTAGATGTTTCTCCCGGCCCCAGCAGCAGCATGAAGGTGTGTATGAGGTGTGTGTGTGTGTGTGTGTGTGTGTGTGTGTGTGTGTGTGTGTGTGTGTGTGTGTGCGTGTGCGTGTGTGTGTTCAGTGTGGCTGCTGTACTGTAGGCCTGTTCTGGCAGTCCACAGTGGAGCAGCAGCCTCCTGGAAGAAGGTGAGTGAGTGTCTGTGTGTGAGAAAGAGAGAGTGGAGGCTGCTGCTGCTGCTGCTGCTGCTGCTGACATGTAGCCTGGTAGCACATAACAGGTGACAACTCCCTGCACTTGAAGTCAATGTTGCACATGCCTTGTGAGGTCTGATTTTTCTCTTCTTTAGAAAAGGCTTCCTGCTGGCGACGCCCAAATCCACTGTGCGTCACTGCATGTGAAGACAGACTTTGTTTTGTGTTTTTTTGGAGGGGAGGGGGGTTTAATTTCTATTTTAGAAATAAAAATAAATAAAAAATAATAACACATGTGCACCCAATCCGTCAAATCCACGTTTATCACACTCTATTTTGTTATTATTAGACTATTTTATTTGGTGTTTATGCCTCCTTGAAACGTCTCAGAGATTTCCAGCGGGGTCTTAAGAGGACCAGAGTTGATATCAGTTTGTCTTTAACTTCCTCTATTTATTTTCCACATGCCACCTCATTATTTGCATTTATTTCTATTTATTTATTTGTTTTTTTTTGTTTTTTTTTTGCAGAATGACGGTTAAGTGTTGTCAGCCACCGCGCTTGAGTGGATTTTCCCAACCCCTTCTGTTTTTCATTGTTCAGAGATATGAGCTGTGGGACATGAAGTCTGAGCCGCGTGTGTTGTCAGAATCCCATCTAATCTGCATGTTTGTTTCTTAAACAGGGCATGTTCACTTATCTCCCCTCCTCCCTTCTTTTCTCCTGCAAATCGACAGGAGATGCAACCCGGGAGAAGTGCAATAAAACAAACTCTTGCTCTCAAAGGTGTGCGCGGCTTTGTACCGGCGCGTTTTGCCTGTTAGCTGCACATCCTCTGTCTTTTCATCTGTCAGTTATTCCCCCTCATGTTTTGTCATTCGCTCTGTATATTCATTTGTCGCCTGGTATTCTTGTTTTTTTTCTCCTCTCTTTCTTATTATTATTATTCTTATTCCAATGCCTGCATACACCCGCGGTTGTAATTAAATCTCTCCCTCAAATGCGTCAAAGAAAAAGGTGGATTTTTTTGTCTTTTTCTTCTTTTATTTTTTGTTCTGGGATCTGTTTGATTGAGACGATCTGTGCAGCTCCTGCAGACTTCTTGTGCGTCCTGAGAGCAAAGGCAAGGCGGGGAGGGGATGTCAGCTCTCACTAGCCACAGCAGATTAATAATAATAATGATAATAATAAAAAAAAAAAAATGGAGAGGAATCACCTGCAAACATTGGGAGGCCTTGGAAGTCAATGCTTGGAGCTCACTGTCCTGGAAAAAGAGAAAGGGAAATCCGTGCAGGAATTCCAGGAATGTTGTATCATTTAAAGCCATCACAATAAACTGAACAGGAAATGCTTAGACAGCTTGGAAAGGTGCGAAAAAATAAATAAAATTCAACATTTCGCAGTGATTTAGACTTTTATTTTGCGAAATTACCACCTTAATTTCCTGCTATTATTCCACTTTGTTCCATTTAATTCATTATTACTGTTTGCTGTCTATTTCAGGAGGAATATAAACACGTTTTGTGGCTGGTGCGCTTCGTTCTCCTTCCTGGCTCTCAGAACGAAATGAGCAGCGCCCCCTACCGTCCGCCGGGTGACGCTGCGGCACAGTGGCATCAGCACATTAAAGGCTCATGGGCCCTGTGGTTACTAAACACTTTTTTTTTTTTAATCCCATAGAGCCGCTTCACACTCACTCTTAAGTGATTACCGGATACAAATCACATGCGTAAATACGCGCCTTTTCCTGTGTGTGAAAGATTGCGGGATTTTACGCACACCTTTGGATTTTGGTGCAAAGATGGACACAAATGGGAGTGAATGAGTGAGGATGGGAAGTCCATATTAAAGCGGTTTCAGCAGTCCGGCTGTAATCTGATGGATCACTACAGACACGAGGCTCACACACACACACACACACACACACACACAGTTAAAGTCGGATTTTTTCTTCCTTCTCGTCAGTTTAAACCGAAATCCTGCCTGACTCGTCATTTCTGGCTCATATTCTACATTTCTCCCCTCATCCAAATCAAAAAAGCCTCTGCGCTCTCCTTGTCAAGCCTCCAGTTTAGTGATGTAAAAAAAAAAAAAGGAGGTCAGTGTGAGCCCGGCGGGATGCAGGGCAGCTGCTCCCTGACCAGTCTCCCCCCCCGCCTCTCCTCAACCGTCACACCTACTGCTGCTGCAGCTCTCTTTTCTAAAGGCATTCGCTTGGCGTGTAATTAATAGGAAATAATGATGTTGCTGGAAGGTGCGGCACCATCGCTACCGAGGAACGTCAAAGACCGGGCATATTGTTGGCTGCATTATTAATCTGCTTACTGTAAATGACACAGTGACGCTGAGGAGGATGCTCACACTCTTTATACTCAGACACTAGAAGTGATGGACGCGTAGAAATAGGAAAAGTGGAAATAATGTAGCGCACTTTGGCATCAGAAATAAGATAATAAATCAGATTTTCATGCACCATCACCATGGTCTCCTTCTCCTTCTTCTTCTTCTCTGACTCAGGTAATTACAGGCGGATAATGTAACCGCGCCATAACGCACTTGTCTGCCCAATTAGCCGAAACAATTATTGCAACTTTGACTTTAATTACGTCTCAATTTGAAAGCCTGGCGCTGGTCTATAATTCAGTGATTAAAACCCCTCTTTGCCCCCAGTGCCTTTAGGGCAGCGCATGATTAGGACCTGTCAGCTGCCGGAGTGAGCGGAGGCAGCCATGCGTGTTGTGCAACATGACCCGCTGTTGTTAAACCTTGTCAACATATTAACCTGAATTCCCCAGTCATTATGGACCGAAACTGCCTATACTCCACATATGTGTGCGTAATTGAAAAAAAAGAGAGATAATAACGTAGGGTGGTGTCTTCTCAAGTATATTAGGGGAGGGTGTGTGACGTCACAGGATGTCCCAAGGGCCTGGGTTAAACAATAAACAGCTTGAGTGGAAACAGTGCAAGTGGAAAATATGTTTATTATTATTACTGTTACATATTATTGTGGGGTTTTTATGGTCAAAGAAGATGAAAACCGTCAACATTATTTAAAGGTGCAGTACGTAGTTTTGGAGAAGAGCTTTTAATCAGAAGAGGAAAAAAATCTTCGTTGACTGATGTTCAGTCCTAAGTAAACTAAATAAACACGCTGTCTTCACTTTCATGGCTGAATAAACTGAATAAACAAACTGACCTTAAAGGACAGGTTTACATGTGGCGGACCCTGCCACCTCTCTACCTTCAAACAGTGTTCTGGGACCTTATTTCCCTCTAAAACAGCTCGTTTATTCAGTTATGGAAAAAAAAACATATTTCTGAGTTTGTATTATTACCTCATTAATATTGTAAATATTAAAATTCTGAGTTTGAATTTCTTCCCCCAAATTACACAGTGACCTTTTAATGCAAACGTCTTTAAGATCCAGCGTCATAAAAACAAGACAAACTGTTCACTTTTCAAATGAAACGACTCCAAAACAAAGTAACTCAATGTTTCCTCCCATTTGAATCAGCTGAATCGATAAATATTTCTCAGTTTGTATCATTACCTCAATATCGTAAATATCACATTTCTGAGTTTGAATCTCTTCTTAAAATCTACACACTGCCCCTTTAATTTTGCTGCTAAAGGTGATTTCTTTAGCGGGCGGATGTGTGATCATCGCATGTAGACAAACAAAAATAAAGAGGTTTGACAAGAGGAGAAAGAGTGTTTTGGAAGGAGTCAAAAGGTTCATCTGAAGCACATTTGATCCTTGTCAGAATATATTGATTCATGTTCTTTCAAGAAGACAGTTGATGTCTTCCTTAATTTCTTTGACTGGCCATCTGGACTTGACTGATGAGGGGCACGCTCTTGTTTTCTTTGCAGGATGAGAGCTAATATGTCAGGCAGCTAATAAGTCAGTGAATAACTATGGAGATGATGATTTCCCCCATCAAACGTTGAGATCTGACATGACACTTCCCTGCTAAAGAAAGGCTTACTGTTATCATTCCATGTATAATCCAGTGCTTCACACACTGCAGGTAGGAGGTTTGCATAAGTTTTCTGCGGGAGTGGCCGAGCGGTTCATGCAGACTGGGCTTTAGGTTTTTATGAATTTCCCCTCAGCCACAATCAGTGCAACTGAGTTTCCTTTGGTGTATCCAGAGGTGAATAATTTATGGGAGGATAAAAGCGTTTGTGGAAGAGAGCTAGACAGTCAGACAGTAGAAGGAGGCTGGCTGGGAACCCCCCCCCCCCTTCACAACCCCTCCACACCAGAGCCCCTCCACCCTCCGCCCCGCCCCGACTGAGCTCGCCCCCTCGCCGCGTGGTGGCCTTGCACGATACCTCCTCGGACGGCTGCTTGAAGTGCAAATCTGTGTTCCAACTTGTTCCCGGTGCCTGTCAGCATGTTTTCCTCTTGTCAGCAGCGATTGAGTGTGGGCCTGTGTCACCCTTGTACCGCCGCTGTAACAGGATCATTGACAGACCAGTGACACTGCCCAACCAGATAATGGAAACCTATTGATTTTTCTTGCTTTTTTTTTTTTTTTTTTCCCTCTCTTTCTCCCACAGGCCGTCTGTGGCACTTCTGAATAACTGGCCAAAGGACAGGTCATGATCAATGGTCCTGATCCCTGAGATCACCGCTGCCAAAGACACTGAATGAGAAAAAACACGAGACTAGCTGACAAAAAAAGTCTTTTAAGTTAAAGGTGCAGTACGTAGTTTTAATCAGAAGAGAAAGATCTTCATTTACTGACTTTTTCTTTATGACTAAACAAACTAAATAAACAAATGGTTCATTTTCATGACTGAATAAACAAACTGACCTTAAAGGACAACACAATGTCATACTGTTTTACTTTGTTTATATGTGGCGGACCCTGCCACCTTTCTACCTGCACACAGAGTTCTGGGGACCTTATTTTCCACTGAGAACAGTTTGTTTATTCACTTATGGAAAACATACATATCTCTTGTATTGTTACCTCGTTAATATTGTAAATATTAAAATTCTGAGATTGAATTTTTCTTCCCCCAAAATTACATAATTCCCCTTTAATGCAAATGTCTTACGATCCAGCGTCATAAAAACAAGACAAACTGTTCACTTTTTCGAATGAAACGACTTTACGAATCTAAATTTCACTTCGCTGGCTGATAACCAAAACACACCAGAACACAAAGTAACTCAAGGTTTTTCCAAATGTTTCCTCCCATTTTAATTAGCTGAATCAATAGCAAGCGTTACTTGTGAATTAAAAGCAGGTTTTTTCTCTGTATTTTGTGTGTACACGGACCGGCGTTTGCAGTTTTAATGGAGCAATCTCCAGAGAGGAGGCCCCTTTGATACCCATGGCAATGATAAGCATGCATTGGCTGCCTACCATTGGACCCCCGTGGCAGATGGTGAGTGAGGGTCCTGCAACAACACATTTCTTTATGTCAGCCTTGTCCCTCACTCTCTCTCTTCCTCTCTCCCTCCCTCTTCAGCCAGTGGAATAATGAAAAGCCCAATTCTGGTCATGGCTAACTCAATCTCATTATAATCTCTCCTTTTTTATTCATTCGGCCCCTCGGGATGCTGTCTGCCAGCGATGTGGCTTTCAACCTCCAGAGAGAACATCTTTTGAAACAGCCAGGAGACCTAATGAAGTCACAGAGTGGCACAATTATTTCCCAAAGAAGGAGCATTAATGTACTTCAAAATTCCCTCCGGAGAAGCATGATGACAATTGGTTTGTACAGCTTTGATCGCTGCTTTAAATACTGCCCAAGATAAACTGCAGGGTTAGCCCCCTTTGCCACTGGTAAGTAGAAAACCCAGAAGTGGCTATCAAGCACTGGATACATCAAATACAAAGCCTGTGACGCTAAAAAGTGGAGTTTAAAATAGCACATAGCCCTAAAATCACTTTCTGTTGGGAATAACGGGGCAAAAATCACAACTGAACTCTGAATGTTTCACCCAAAAGAACTGCAACAAATAACATTAGCCGGCGTGTTGCGGGCGGGGAATCGTCCATCATCACATAACACACATTTAAACAACTGAAAGGGTCAACAGCTGCTGCTAGAAGTGGCGTTTGTGCTCTGGAATAAAAGCAGGAACACTTTTCATTAAACTCTGATCTGAAATAAATCTGTACTTTTACAAGTTTGTCTGTTCTGCCATTTACACAGTGTTGTAAAGAGAGACCCAAAGGTCGTACTTGAGTAAAAGTAAAGATATTAGGCTCAAAGTATGTGTTATTAAACATACTTAAGCATCAAAAGTTATTTTCTGGCAGTAGTTTGAGTATCAAAGAAGTAAAAGTGAAATTATACATATATTTACATGAATGTACTGTGTACTGGTTTGACCAACTATATACCAGGATGATTATCAGTTCCATATTTCATATTTATATCCTGATTATCATAATAAGTGTTATTTATATCCAGTTGCTAATAAAATAAATACATTTAATTATTACTACTTTGGCTCTGATGCAGCATGCAACGTATAAAAGTAACTAGTAACAAAGGTTATCAAATATAAGAGTAATGTAGTGGAGTGAAAGTATGAAGTAACGTTTTACTTAGTTACATTCCATCATTGTATTTACAGGACCGTCATCACAACTGAAGTAAACTGAGACAGTAATAGATTACATGATCAACACAAGACAAAGTTAACATTTTATCCATAACACACACCAGAAATTCATCTTTTGTTTTTTATTTTACCGAGTTTGTTATATAATAATTGATCACATGATGCTCATGATGGCACTGGTATTCACATTTTCTCTTTTCTGAATGTTGATGATGACGATGGTGAAGTGAAGGAACATTAAGTAAACACAAGAAACTGCTGTTTCTGCCGCCCGGATGGTAAAAAATATCGCAGGAAGTGTGGAGCAGCAGAGTTAAAGCCATTTCTGTATTCAGGTAGCAACATGGTAATCCACTGACATCAAAATTTGAATAATTATCTTTATAGATACACTATTTATATACAGATATAGACACACTGAGCATATAATAGATGAATACTGGGATCATGGAACAGTTGTAGATGTTTCTGGTTGGTCTCAAAAACATTAATGGCATCACTGATAAATGCTTTAGTGTATTTGGCTGAGTAAGAATAATTCACTGAACGTATTTAACTTACACTTTTGTATCATGCGAGTTTTATAATCAATGTCACTGATTTATGTACATATTATCTAAATCAGGTTGTATTAAAATATGACTAACGCTCAGTCTTAAAACTACTGAGCCTGAGAGTAGGGAGTAACATTTATTCTATAGAAACATTTCTTAATTTAACAACTTGTACTTTTCAAGAAAAAGGAGAAAGATAAATACATAAAATACCTAAAGTGACATTTTGGTCATTAAAGCTAAATAATTCTTTGTTTAATGTAAATCTGCAGCTCTATTTGCTTTTTCATGTTATAGTTGTTGGCTTTTAATACAGTGTGAAAAACTATCATGGGCCAGCTTACCGAAAGCAATATATACATTTATATCCATTCAATACAGATGTTAAAGCACATATTCATGTTGTTCTTTCTAATAAACAACTTTAGACAAGAATAAAGTATTTTTCAAAAAGTGTTTTGTCAGTCGACTGAACCAGACTAGACCACAACGGGTCAAAGGAGGACAAACTGTAACATTTGTGTATGATGTGCACACAGAACAAGAAAAACAAAGTAAACGTCCTTGGACAAAAGGAAAAGTGCTATATTCCAGAGACATTCCCTGAAAAAACATTCAAACATCACTTCAAAACGTATGTCACCTTTGAACATTGCATAGCCATTTTTTTCCTGTCGGTGTGGAAACATGGAACAGTCTCTGCTAACCCAGCAAAATAAGCACCAAGTTTACAAGTCGTAAACAAGTTTGGAGAACAGCTTGTGGACATGCAAATGTTCAGTACCGCTGGTCTTTACACTGTTGATGATGTCACTAATTACAACACGTTCTCACTCCTGTGGAAAAAAATCTAGAACTTCTCATTGCGAGAGACATAACTCTACCAATATGTCGCTATAATCTTTGTTATTAATAGAGTTTTCTCATTATAAAGAAGATGCTACCGGGGGCAATAATGAGAGCGGGGCTTTCAGAAATTACACTGATGGTTGAAGGTTAAGCAGAAGAACGATGACAGAACAAGCTGTCCCAACATCTTGAATGTCACTTTGATTAAGAGCGATGCTCCCTCTGATACAGACACACAGAGGTGAAATCCTTCAAAGACATCCACAGACTAATGACAGCCATGTGTACACTGCTTACCACGAGCACACTTTTATTTTATGTTGGCTCAAAAAGAAAGTGAGACGGGAGCTTAATTGAAATGCTCAGGCTCATGTGTTTTGCCAATATGGGAGTGACACGCTCCCTTTGAACTTCTCTCGTTTTGACAAAAAGTTTCTCATAAAAAGATGGTGAGATGTCGAGAAAAGTTTCTTTTTATAATGACAAAGTTTCTTTTTATGTCTGAAAAAAAATTGCAAGAAAACTGTGATGATTTTTCATTTTATAATGAAATGTTTTTTCATCAACACAAAATGCCTTTGTCATAATAGTAAGGCACTTTTTTTTTTATCATTACAAACTTAACAAACAAACAAAACAATGTTTCTCTGCACTGCCAGACCAGCTTGTAATGAAAAAAGAAAACCTTCAGTTGTATAATGTAAGTTGATAAGGCAAAGCATAGCATTAAATATCGTCTAATAACGTTTTTGATCAAATATAGAGCATCATCAACATATACATATACTATCTCTGGATTTACCATCATATATTTCTATAAACAGTCGGAACTAATCTCAAAAAAAAAAAAAAAATGTGCTGATTAAACATATAAACAGTGTGCAAATTCAGGCAACTGGATCTGGGTGCTCACCAGACATGCCTATCTGTATTTTGTGATGAAGACCCAAAACCTCGACCATCCCTGTTCCTGAGTGGGGCACCCTGGTGTGCAGAAGGTGTCTCTGTAAATGCTTGATCCAGTCCTCCTGGACCGACAGGGGACCCTGGAAGACCAGATCACAGAATCTGTGGAAACAGGAGGAAAAAGTCATTGTTTCTTGAGTCAATGTACAACCACCTCCAGTGTGAAGTATAACCTGTCCTTTAATGTATCATTTGTCATGATTGTAATAAGGTCTCTCCAGCACCGAGTTACATATCCCATATATGGATGCAAAATTGGTTAGATTATATCGATACCAATGCCATTATTGATTCTGCTTGTGTCCGATTGTTTTTTGGTCCCCTTATTGTTTATTCCTGATCAAGGATGGGCGACTCAAGCATTGTCCAGCATACATTTTTGTTTAGGTTTTCTTAGTCATGGGAAAAATCTGAAGCCTATGTTGTGTAGAAAGATGTTTCAGCATATTGCGGTTGTTTCCCCCTTTGAAATTATCATTTACAGACATTACAACTAGCACTGTTGTCGTCATTCTTCATAGAATGAAGCCATGTTTTGGACAGCTTGTACCACTTGGCCACATGTCAGTGAATAATCAGAACTGGCCCAAGTCTGTGCCAGATACAGCCCACCAGAATAGAAATGAACAGTGGCCATGGTATGGCCTGCTCGTGACTCAGATTTGGCAGGAGGAGTCGGCCGCCCGTGTGCCGTCACTCTATACGTCATAAGACAGAGTCATCCCAAATGACCATGTCTGGTGTGGGCCAGATCTGGGCCAATGTGCAATGTGGCCCATATGTGGGTTAATATGGGGAGTTGACACAGTCATTAGTAGCTCAGGCCTTGGAGGTGGAGCCCACAGTGAGCTGATGTGTTTTGGAGGTCACCAACGATCTTGGTTGTGACGGATCCAGAGAGCAAGGAGAGAAAATTGTTTGAAAAGCAGACCATCATAAAGCTTCAACACGGGTTGTACTTCACTGTATTCCAGTGACAGAGGGGAAATTGAGATTTTGGACAACGGAGGACCAGTGTCCAGCTCACTCCTGAACATCTGCAGCACTCACAGTAGTCCTGCATCATAAATGTCCAAAGAGAAGGTTGGATCTTTCTCAGAGATCACAGTTTCTGGAACTAATTGTGGAACCGCTTCTCACAATTCAGGCTTCATGAGGACTTTATCAGATTATCAGTTTTGGCTAATGTTTTGCCTTATGCATCTCGTCATCTCTTTCATTTCGGGCCTACATATGAAATGTAAGCGGGTAGAGAGAAGCTCCTTCACTTCTCTCTTCACTGAGAAACTCATGGTTACATTTCTAACCTTGCATTTCATGTACCTGCAGGTGAGTGTGTAGATCTCAGCATTCAAGGAGGGTAAAATCTTCTTTTTCAGCCCAGGCCTTGGTCTTGGCTTCTTCTGCTTATAATCATAGCCTAAAAAGACAAAACACTGCACTGCTTTATCTGAGGGAATGTATTGAGTTATCACTGACAAGAGGCATAAATAAACAATCCAAAAGACAAACTATGATTCACTACTGATAATTGATGCTGACTTGAAATGTCGAGTAAGACCTCCTTTAATTTGGTACCACAGTTTGATCGTATGGCACAGGAGACACATATGTTAACATTTTATTTTTGTATATTGTCTGAAACATACCCGGTTCTTCAAAAATGCCAAGTCTCTTCCTGTGTGCATAGGCTCGAAAATGTCCAGGAAGCCTGGGGAAGGTGCCGTTACACTGAATACAAATCTTCTTTGGATCACATTCTTCTGAAAGACAGAACATGGAAAAATGAAATTAAACTCAAAGAGAATAAAGCACATGGATCAAGACATTTAGGTTGAAATTATGTGATTACATTTTCCATTTACTTAATCTTTAAGCTTTAATGGAAAATTTGATTGGATGACGTTCATTTTAATACAATTTAGCTGATACTTAGGTCTCAAACAAAAGATCATCAGAAGTTAGATACTGTAGTATTTAAGGAGAAAAGGCATTGAAGGATAGTGTTTGAGTTCATACAGTAATTTTATTATCAACCAAAACTGTTACTCCCAGTGTGCTCGAAAGCCTTCCTCCACCTGGTTTCATTTCCAAGCATCTGATTTGCACTTCCCTGTTTGAAAAGTGTTACTGGTGAAGTTTAACACAATTCTGAGTCTTTAGGGGGGCTATTTTCACATACCACCACCTCGCAAGAGTCACAGAGGATTCATAAACCGCACAGAAAATCACAGACTGTTAGTCCAATGACAGAAAACTGGCAACGACACTGCTATGCACCATATTCAGAACTGGGATGGTTCAGTAGTTATAATGAAATTAAAAAGGATCTGATTTCACTTTACATTTTAACTTTAGCTTAATGAAAAACTGAGAACAACTTCCCACAGATATAAAATGTCATAACAGAAAGAATATATATATAAAAAAGATATATAGTCTTCATTTTAAAGACTGATTTGTAAGTTGTCTTGGACTTGAGGTGTTAGTACAACTGCAGCTCATGATGAAAATGTATTATCATTAACACCCTGCAGATTGTGATGTACATCAGTTTTCAGTACATTCAGGACACATGCAGCAGAAAAGCTATCTTTAGATGAATATAATGCAGTTAATAATGTCGCTATACCATTCAGTTTAAAACAGAACCTCAAAAAAAGTGCAATCTGATCCTAAATCTTTACCAACATCTTTTTCAGTGCCTGACTGAAAGTTTGATTTGGACAAACATTAAACGAAATTGTGTAAACACGGATGATGGGCTTCCAACTAAACATCAAGAGGATCTCATGATTTTTTAATATGAACTTCAAAAGCACTGAAATCTAAATGTAGGCTTTTTTTTTTTTTTTCCCACAAATCGAATGATTGTGAACTATTCTCACATTGTTTAACCGGCTTCTACCTGCAGTAAAGAGATACTGAAAATATGTAATAAAATATTGATGAAAAACAGAGGACTGGATGTTAGTGGACTAAATAGTGCACTTGAGTATCAACACATTAACAGTGGACTTCTCTGCAATTAAACAAAGCTAAAAATGCACCTACTCTTAATACATTTTATTCTATTTTCACTTATTTTTGCATTGTCAGATTGTATTACTGCCATCTTTAATAGCAGAGGTAAAACATTTCAATCTCCAGTTCAAATTAAACAGCACAGGAGGATAACGTCCCATCAAGCAATACAGACATCTGGAACAATTATATTTATATACTCAGGGCTCGTATCAACTTTCACTTTAACTAAATCAACCTGATGAAGTAAAAAATGTAGTGTGTCATCATGTCATGTGAGGAGAGGGATAAATGTAACCGTTGAGGGTCTTATACACACAAAGTGTGATTGTTAAAATATATTGTGTTCCTCTGCCAAGTACCAGTGTTCACAATTACTGACCATAACCAAAGCCCAAATCATTTAAGGGATACGGGGCTATTTGTAGAGGACGACTCGTGAAAGTGCTGCAATAAATGACATGATTTAATATAAAAGCTGACATAAAGATTTTGTCAACCTCCCAGATATTAGCCATTAATAACACACAAGCAGTTAGTGCAAAATACATGTTTTGCACATTTCTATATGATAACACATACATAGAGTTAGGGTTGAGGGGCGTGTCTTCAAATGCTTCTTATGTCTTATGGTTGGTTTTGCCAAATGTCTACAAATTACATCCTGTAAATGCTGATCATTTTCCAAGATTTAAGACTAATTACCCTCACCAAGGAGGTTACGTTTTCACCTGTGTCCATTTGTTTTGTTGGTTCGTCAGCAGGATTAAACACAAACTACTAAACTGATTTCCACAAAACATGGATGAGAGGATCTGTTTTGGCCGAGAATAGACCCAGTTACCTTTTGGTACGGATCTGGATGAAGGGATGGATCCAGGAAGTTATTCGCACTTTTAACCTTGGAGGATGCTTTTCAACAAATTAATAATTCATAGATCTTGATGGAAAATAAAAGCAGGCGTATTAAGGTGGCTGGTATCTATGAGTCAGTACAAAAGGGGACTGTTGGGCCTTGGCAGAGGTATGCGCTACATTGAATACCATTCTAGTTTGCTACTGTTCCTCCTCCTGTGAATATCAACTTGCAGAGACTTGAAATTTAACAATGCTTTGGAAGTAATAAAACTTACTGTTATGAACAGCGCTATTAATGAGCTAAAACATGCATAAGCACGCATATGGCCCTTTGAGAAACATCAAGTCGAGTGCACGAGTCTCCTTACCATGAGCCCAGGTTGGTTCCACACTGGTCACCTGCGTCTCCTCCATGTATTCTTTGGTCAAATCACAGAGCTTCCTGTTTGCGTAAACTTCCTGGTTGTTCCTCGCTGTCAGCTCCAAACTTTCCTGTCTCATCTTCAGCAGTTCAACTAAAGTGCTTGAAGAGGCCTTACCGCCTCTTTTTGCTTCTACTGGAAGCTTCTCCCTTTCTGAGAAGGCCTCTGCCTCCTGTTTTGGTACAAAGCTGTCCGACATGGGATGTGGACTCATCTCATGCTTGATTTTCACTGGGATGCCCGTGCTCATCAGGACCAGGTCCTTGCTGCTGATGAACTTTGGAGGGACGAAGGATCTTGAGGGGTATTGGCTCTTGCTGAGGACCTGCAGGATGTTGCGATGCTCAGTTTTGTCCTGTAGGAGTTCATTTAGGATGTACAGCGGGGACTTACTAGTGCTGGTGAAACTTCTTCCAATTCGTTTCAGATGTCCCCTCACATGGTTGGAGAGGCCCGTCTTTGTATCAAACCAACCACAGCACAGGGGACACGTGTGCTCTTCTTGGGTTTCTGGCTTAACAGCTGTAAAATAGGATACCGTGTGTCATAAAAATTGAAACAAAAGAACAAAAACCCCAAGCTTAAATTTATGATGTACTGTACTGTTTACACTACCTCTCAGCCTCAAAAAGCAGACAGACAAAGTCAGAGATTAGCTGGTGAACATATTGTAGCATTGAGCAGCTAAAGAGCCAGATATTTCCCTCAGGAGTTGGTAGAGACCAAAAACAGAGCTAGGGTTAGGCTGCTAGTTGTGTAAATAAACTGTTTCCCAACATGTTTGCCATGTCAACATAAAGGTAATATGTCTAGTTGTGTTCACAGTTTTTTTCCACTGCCCCCAAGTGGCCATTGCATTAGTAAAGACATTACAGCAGCCATGCAAAAATAACGATTCAAATATACTGCCAGATAAAAACATCAACACTGCATGATTCTGCAAATCCTGTGTTTACATCCAATGATGGTAGTTAAGGTATTACGGTACGGTTTACGGTTAAGCAACAAAAACACTTGATTAAGATGACCGGTCTAAAGCCATGTTAGCATCTCTGTGCTAAATTCAGCAATTTAACGTGTTCATAATGACAATATAACACACTCAGGCAGGTAAAGTTTTTCCTTTTTTCATCATATTAGTTTAGCATGTTAGCATCCAATCTGTACTGGAACTTGGATTTGTTGTAGACAAATGTGTCGCTCAGGTCCTAATAATTTACTGATGAGTTATTCTAACCATAAAAACTCCCAAACCACTAACATTTTAGGGCCGCATTTCCGCACATGTATATAACAAATTGTTTTTGCAGTTTGGATCCAATTTCAAGGCAACACATCACATAGTTGGAGAGATATTTCTGACTGACAACAGTGCAATCACCAGAACAATTCTAGCATGCCTAAAAAATTTATTGCATGTCTGGAAATGGTTTGCAAACTCCATCCACCACCCCGGCCTCCAGGAAATTTGGATGTAGGCATTTTTTTCTATAACTGAATAATTGTACATTATATAAGAGAGCTAGTTGCCTCCTCAAATCTCCTTAATAGCAAACCCTTTTGTGTTGAGTTGTTAGTAATTAATTGCGATATTAGTCGAACAAATACTCTTACCTTTTCTCATTTTCCTCGTGCCACAGGGGATCCTTCTGCGGATTCGTGGATGATAGTCCCGCAGTGCCACTTGCTCCGGGGAAACCATGTGCCGGGCGTTATAGCTCAAGCCGACTCGGTGAAGGTGCCCTCGCACATGATTAGACAGACCCACACCAGACTCAAACATGGCGGGGCAGTACGGACAGGGCTTGTGTTCAACCCCTGGAGAGGGGAAAACATCAAAGCTGTCACTTGTAGACGTACAAGGCGACCCTGGGGAATCATCACACACTGTAGTTTCGATGTACTCCTCCTTGATTACGAGTTGTTCTATGTCACTACAGTCTTCATCTCCATCATCTTCATCCTTGAGTACATGAGGGCTTTGGTCTTCGGCTGAAAACCTCTGCCTTTTTCTGAAATGCCTCCGAGCATACGGGTTCCTTTCATTCTCGCTGCTTTCCAAGAAGCTGCCTGTAGCTCCACTGGTGTCATCACTGAAGTTGCTGCTGCCCTCACAGCCTTTCTTCAACTCCTGATCTGCAGACTGCTTGTTTAGCCTCTGGCTAAGCCTTGGCGATACATTAACATTCAAATTGTCAATAGTGTTATGCAAGGGCGTTGACATTGCTCTCATTGATGGAGATTTTTGCTTTGCTTGTGCTTGTAAACTCCCGCTTGCCCGGTCGTTCTTGCTACCCTGATAGAACATCTGGTCTAATTTAAGATTCCTGGCTGATAGTAGAAAATCGACGGTTGCAGGACAGTTTGCCTGCTTTGGGCTGCCAAAAGCCTCGCAGTCATTGTTTTCAGCATCTTTTTCCACACAGGTGAGATCAGTTGACACATCTAATTTTTCTGCTGGTTGTAGGAGTAATTTTCCATGCCTGTTGACCCTCCACAACGAGGGTGAGAGCATGTTTTTGGTGCAGCCAACACGGCACTTAAACTGTGGAGGATTTACAGTTTTGTCAAGGGACTTCCGAATGTAAACGTCCCCTTTTTTACCGGAGCAGCGGGGGAAATGGGCTGTTTCTCCAAAAGTCAACCGATTTGGTTTAGACCCAGCTATTTTGGGTGGGTCGACAACATTTTTATAATTAACATAGCGTGGTCGTCGCTGCTCCAGCTCAGAACGTCTTTCCAATTCCACTTTGTCTCTGCTAGTGAGAAAATCCATTTTACGCTGAACACCGTCTGCTTCCTTTGCATCATTAGTATGAGTCACTTTCCTACATTGAGACCGGTGTGTGACATGCAAGTGTGCTTCAAGTGCCTTCTGTGTCAGTGTAATGTAGTTACACTCCTCACAGAAGTAATAGTGCTTTAGATTATCATGTGTTTTGGCGTGCTGGACAAAGATTTTAGGGCAGTTACAGTCAAACGCACACTGAGGGCACTGCCTGTCTTCCAATTCAGTGTTTTTGAGACCTTTGATTTCCTCCATAAGTTTTTCCAGCCTGTCTTGGTGAATAATGATGTGGCTCAGGAGGGAGCTGCTATCACAGAACAAACGCCCACACTCCCTGCATATAAAGGGCTGCGAAACATTCTCACTGTTCACCTGATTATGCTTGCCTAAATGATACATCATATGTCTATGGAAATGTATTTTTTCCTTGAAATTAACATTGCATATTGTGCATGAAAAGAAAAGTGGCTCTTGTTCAACTTGTTCCGTCTTCAACTGTTCCACTTTTGGACTAAAATTGTCTTCATCTTCAGGGTCACTTCCCTCATTACAGCCTTCCTGCACTGTGCTATAAATATGCTCAGAGTCTGAAGCTGCGTTCTTGGAAAGATCTTTGACTGGCACAACAGAATATTTAATATCAGATTGTGTACCCAAAGAATCATCTTTGTTGGCAATGTCAACGTTTTCAACATCATTACCACTGTGGAAGCAGAAGCGTCTGTATGTGTCATTTAAGCTGTTGTTCACCTTTTCTAGAGAGCCTGACATGCTTCGTACATGTGTATTGTGCTTCATGTCTCTTTGGTGCATCACTTTGGTCTCCAGCCTTCTGTCATCATGCAGGAAGCGCTCTCTCGCTGAATCCCATCTGATTACTTCAGCATCATCATAATCATCCAAGGAGCTTTGTGAACGTTCTACGTCCCGTCGAGATCTTGTTTTCATTGTCTGTTTCGTCAAAGGTTGGCTAATGTGCATTTGCTCTGCACGGTCACCTGACAGTGTGGAATAGGCCAGTTTAGACTCATTCTCCTCCGAGTGAGACAGTGGCGTGTTGACACCTGGCTGTGTGGCCAGTGTTTTTACGACGGGCCCTGCTGTGTTCTTCCAAGCGTCTGATTGAAGCTCACTAGGTGGTGGCAACACCTCGGGGCTTGTGTCCTTCTCCGCTTGCCACTCGGCATCCAGGACATTGTTGGATAAAACAGAGCCTTTGTTCAGGACACAGTGTACCTCTGAGGTGGGGTGTGAACCAGGTCCATTAACAAGTGCTCCTGAAGGCAATGAATTGCCTGCATGGGGAACAGCAGGGACACTGCTGTATACAAATGGATTCGGCTGGGTTCCATTTAAAGGGTTTTCGTGTTCATCTGAGGACAGACCTGCAGCATTGTTCTTCAGGGAGAATGTGTGACTCTGTAATGGCTCCAGAGTACGACCTGGGCTGTCAGACACAGATTCCACGTCTTTGTCCTCTTGTGCATTTGGCTTCAGATTAGACATAGTAGCGATGCTTTCTGAAATAGAAAAGAAAAATCAAGTCCATATTTCAAAAAACATTTCAAGCAAGCCAAGTAGAGCAAGCCATGTATTACAAGCATAATATTTTCTTCATTCAAGTGCAATATTCAACCATCTGCAGACAAGAAACAACACAGATGTAAATTACGAAATGAAACACTGTTGCACAACAGGTTTAATAAAAACATGCTGTT
The DNA here is from genome assembly GCF_965226575.1 of Pagrus pagrus. NCBI lineage: Eukaryota > Metazoa > Chordata > Actinopteri > Spariformes > Sparidae > Pagrus > Pagrus pagrus. Next base: position 4,907,669 of record NC_140190.1, on the reverse strand, counting down.
AAAAAAATAAGACTTTTGGGCTATTCTCCATAAAATGAGAGTGGTTTTATTCTGTGCCGCATTATGATTTCCCAACACCCTCTTTTGCCACCTCTATTCACAACAAACCCTGCTGTTAGCCCCTGAATACCCTGGCGAGGATGCTTAATTATGTGAGCGTACCTCTGGGATAAAACCTTCCTGCTTCTCCACATAAAGTTCTCAGTCGTCTGCTAAAATTGACCAATTTCCATGGGAACAAAGTACACCTCCAATGAGATCATATTGCGTCTTATCACTCTGTGATGGTGCCAACACAGATCCCAGCATGAGACTGTTGTTACTTGAATCCTGACAAATTGGCAGGCACACAATCTGTCTACAACACAAACACAGACCCGCACAAAGAAAACATATGCCTCTGCGCATACACATTCAATAAATCATTTATGGATAAACCTATATGAAATGATAGCTTTGAGTTATTAAATAGGATTATAATCAGCAGACAATTAAACATGTGTATGCTCCATCTTATAACAGATTACACTTCTCTGTCCAGAGCTGATTTAGTTTAAAATGTATGCTCAGTGGATTTGACATCCAGGGCTGGTCGCTCTCCACAGGAAGCAGCGTTGCTAACGAAGTGGTAAATTCAGTGTTAATGAGTGGTTTCACTGTTACCACCTCAGAGGTAAAACCTTCCGAGCTCCATATTCTTCCCATCTGTTGTGGTGTTAGAGGTTCGAAAGGGGAACAGACGCTCTACATTTAGAGCCAGCTTCACTGTTACCCTCAAACGGCAGGGTGGCAAAACCATCAAAATATCTTGGTTCAAAATGTGTAAGGCTCATTAGCAGCCAACTCACACAACTCGCTTCTATATATATATATAACGAACAGGGGTTCAACAGAAATATAATTTTCTAAAAAAATTCATTTGCTTCTATTTACTTCATTTAGTCAATGTTAAAAGGCTGACTTTGCCTTGCCTGAAGATATTTACAGGGATTATAAGATTTAATACAGTTAAGCTGTATGCACAGATCAATCTGCTATGAGCCTTTACTAACCCTATCTGCTATCTTCCCCAAGACACTTGCCTCGTTTTCAGTTTGGTAAATGAGATTTAGGAGCAGCGTCATCGTCATTGTTCACTGTTAGACAATAAAAAACAAACTTGAACACCTCACAGACATTTATTGAGCAGTAGTTTTTTTCGTTGTTGTTTTTGTTTTGCATGTTTTTACTTATTTTTTCTGTGTTTGCAAATTGTATTTCTGAAGATATCTGATGTAATCTAGCAGCCCTGCAAATAATTATTACCATCTGAAGTTTGAGGGGTTACAGTGGGAGTTGCCTTTTTAAAATCTGTCCTGGGTGGACAAAATATTAGAAACAGTCAATATAAGCTCAGTGGCCACTTTATAAGGAACAATGGTAAAATCTAATGCAATCCAACACAACAGCACTGCCATCCTCCTTCTGCTCACCTCAACCCTTTAATCTATAACATTTGAGTTTTCTGAGCTTGTGATTAGTGGTGGTCTCAAAATAGGCTTTATTAAAAAGTCCAGTGTTTAGGATTTAGTGGCATATAGCTGTTTTAGTTGCAGTTTGCAACCAAGTGGACCAACACATTCTCATACCGCAACGACTGAATATGTCGATTGACAGTGACGCCAGACATGGCATTTATCACCACTATTGCAGCGTACCAGCAGCAGGCATGCCGGACCATTGTTGTACACTCGTGGTTTGGATGGGTTTAGGCACCAGAACTACTTGGTTAGGTTTAGGAAAACATTGTGGTTTGGCTCATAATAACTACATTGCTTATGAAACTTCAGTAGCGAAGGTACATGCATTACAGATGGAACTTCAGTTACATTACGTACACAACCTCACATGGGGAGTTGGACCTATACTCGTCATACTACTTCACCTGACTTCCTCTTTGCTGCCATAATAATTACTAGTCACTAACCTGACAACAAACATAAATGTGGATCACGAAAAGCTGCTTTCATAGCTGACCTAAATGTTTTTTCTTCCTAATGATCTGAACACCGCTCGTCTCTACCTTCTCTCTACGGTGGCCACTAAAAATGTGAAAAATGCAAAGGCTCTCTCGAGGGCCAGTGCTTACTTTGTCCATTTTGGGCTACTGCAGAAACATGGCCGTATTACATTGCAGACTCTGTGGAAGAGGATCTGCCCTTTCAGTAGATATAAAAGACTCATTCTAAGGCAACGAAAACACAATGAGTCTTTGTTTCAAGTGATTATACACTAATGAAAACATAATTACGAATATTATATTCCCTTTCAGCCAATATCACGGATGAATTGTTAGGTTTTTGTATCAGATTGCATTAAATTGTATAGGTGTGTGTAAATAAACTACTTAAAAATAATAAACGCTGTCGTTTGTACCAATAGCATAAATGAACAAGTTATAGAGTTAAACATGATATCCTGCAGCATGCACTGATAGCTGGTGGGCTGGGAAGCATGCCATGTCCTCACATCAGTCTGGCTCACAACCTCAGTGCATGTCAAGCCCTATTCTCTTTCATCTTGCTGTCATTCTCCACTGTGTACAATCTATTTCAGACATTCGCCTGTAAAAGTTTTGCCTTAATTACTTAATTTATTACACTAGGTAACTGTGTAAGTAGTCATTTTACATGTTCTTTAAATCAATATTACTATAACAGCAGGTGTAAATGAGGAGAGACAAGACAATAGCAACAATCTGACAGAGCGCAAAGGTCAAGTATTATTGTACAACTTGTACATGTAATTTTGTCACTATTTTATCGCCTACATATTAAGACACGTCTATGCTCTTGAAAGTTGAAATCTATAGTAGTGTGCAGACCACATCCTGGTCTTTCTAGTCGCATCTTCTTTGTTGGTTTGTAACAGACACATAGAAACAGCAGAATCTCCCTAAAGACATATCTAATTAAATTAAACATACATGTGAAATAAACATTCTTACAATTGTTCAGGCGTACAGTACAATGTATATAAAATTGTACAAAACTAAAATAGCCTCAATCTTTGTATGGCCAGTTGCCTTTAATGTTTTAGCCAACCAACTGCTGCATGTCCTCGGGCTCAAAGGGATTTTATATCTTGTATTCTGACTGAACACCTAGAAAGCAGGTCTGGGTGATATGGCCATGAAATGATATTGCAATATTTTAAGACTATATTGCGTTACACAGAATCAATATCACGATATATTTGACCTAATAATATCGACATTGCAATGATAGATAGTATGTATGTCCCAGCCCTGATAGAAAGTATATAGAAATAACTTGATTTTTTTTATTTTTGATTGCGTCTTTGGGTATTAATTGATTAGTCAGTTGTCAGGAAATTAATCAGCAATCGTTTGAGTCAGGTATCAAAATATTTCTGGTACCAGCTACTTAATGTGAGTATTTGTTGCTTTTATATCATTGCCAATGGAAACTCTTTGGGTTTTGGACTATTGAACAAAACAAGCCATTTGGCAGAGTCACCTTGGGATCTAGAAATTGTGTGAAAGACATTTTTCTGCAAATTTCTGACATTTTATAGACACAACGATTCGAAAATAACGTGCAGAAGAAGCGATAGTGAAAATAATTGTTAGTTGTAAACCAAGAAAAAGCCCTGCTGACAATACGAAGGCCATTCTATAAAAAATATAAAACTACATTCAGTTTGACATTGTTTTCATCTTGAGCAATTATTTAATGGAAACAACTGTAATACCCAAACTTAAGCTTTATAAGGACGACAAGCAGGAAAAGTTTGGTGCTGTAGGCTTGTAAGGCTGTGAATGTCTAAGCGAATTCCTCCTTCCAGTTCAACTGAAGACCCGGGCTGGCAGCACAGAGGAGACAGAGCTAAAAACCAACTGGGACCAGTCAGCCAAACCATTTCAACTGCTGGAGCTGTCTGTATGGATCAACAGCCAACCTTATATTCCTCTGCCATCGCCTTTGCTGGAGAAATGTCTAAACAAGGGGAACCACAGTCCCTCAAGTACTGCACTACACAACTTCCTCAGCTAATGGGATCTATTGATTTATTTGACACAATGTGAATTTATGAAGCTGCCTCTTAAGTGTGAGAGTATCAAAGTGTGGCTCAAAACAAACAGATATCCGGCTTGACACTCCAGTAATCCCAAGGTGAGTGTGTTCTCTCAGCAAAGGTGCCACAGCGAAAAGAAAAAGAAAAAAAAAAACACACTGTTAACTTCTTTTTTTTTTTTGCTTTCTTAGCCTTGCACTCACTCACAGTATCAAACAGTGGAAAAAGCGGGAAGAAATTAGACATACACCACAATACAAATCTCACTTTCCTCATTGTGAATAACACAGAAAAACGTGAAACTAAAAGAAACGATCACAGATTCATGAAAACCCCTAAATTTCTGAAATTTACAGGAGGAGAAAATGAAGCAAGTGGCTTCACACGATGTCTTTGTCTGGATTACATACTCTTTTATCCCACTGAATTCCTGTCACCCAAAGGTCATTTCCATAATAATGGTCTCCATTCTCCCTAATGGGATTTTGGCTGTGATTATGTATGCCAGCGCCTTGTGCAGACACTATCAGTCCTGTCATCCTGAATCGCACAAATGTAATTACACAAAGCCTTTGATAACTAAACAATGTAATTTACTGCTCGAGTGGAAATATATACTGGAGTTATATGACTCAAATTATACACTAAAGAACAACATATGAGGACCATAGGTGAAGAAAATGGTGTTCTTTATAGCAAGAACAAATCAAATGCTAATGAATGCTTTAACAGTAATATTTAAGATTTAAGAGAAGATTCACAGATAAGTAGCGTACGTATCTTGTATGTTTAATGCGTTCAAAAAAGTATCATGATGTACTAAGCCATATCTGTCACCTTCGGACAGAGCCAAGCTAACCGCTATCAGATATGCTAACCGGCTACTAGGTGTAGCTTCATATCTAGCCGACAGATACGAGTCTGCAAGAATGTAAAATACGAGTGTTGTCGATCTTTTTATTTAATTCTTGACAAGAAAGTGAATATGTGCATTCCCCAAAAACTATATTGCTTTCGCAAATAATATTATAATCTAATAATCTATAAAATAATGTGTAGAATATCTAAAGGAAGTGATATGCTCTTACAGTACATTATAAACACTTGCACTTGCAGCGGAGTCCAAAAAGAAAAGACATATGGAGACAAGACGTAGGTTAACTGGGGAGAGTAGAACGACAGGTGAGGCTGATTCTTGCAAACCAAAAGACAACCGCACCCTTTGGCCGAGGTTCAACACAAGCAAAACACGTGTAGGAAAAAAAACAAAAAACGTCTGAACCTGCCCACAACAAACTTCTCCCTGGCCCCTCTCTAAAAAAAGGGGAATGAGTGAAATGACTGTGATGGTAGATTTACTGATGAAAAAAGGTGAAGCGAGAACATTCGGAGTGATAAAAGGGGACAGGGAGCGAGTGACAGTTGGGTTAAGACAGAAGTCATGTTCAATAGCAGGTAGAAACATCAAACAGTGAGTTCACAGGAAACCCATGCAACCTTGTCTTGAAGGAGGATTTTCTGTTGTGTGGAGTAGATTATATCTGTTCAAGCTGCTGACACGGCCTCATTTGCTGCCCGTAGTGTTGGAGGGGGATTAAACGATATAAACTTTAAAGCTTTAAACAATACCTTTCAAAATTAAATGGATTAAGGGAGGGATGTCTGATGGGGATTTCCCAAGGCTTTGTTAGTTTTAAACTCTACTCCTTTTAAAGAGGGGAAGAAGGGGAAAGAAAAAAAAAAAAAAAAAAAAACAGCAGTTAGAAATTTCTCAGGCATGTGACCGTTTTAATGAGGCTGCTCTCACGTTGAGGAGGGCAGTGGGCACAGGAGGGCTGCCAAGCAGATGGCTCTCATAAACATCATATCTGCTCTGTTTAGATACATGACTTCTCATCTCCCAACACTGAGAGGAAAACAAACCCGACCATCACCACAAGCACTACCCACTTGCCCGCTTTTGGCAAGCTGCGCCGGGCTCGTTCAAATGGCACATTTCCATTTCTTGCATTTCTCCGTCATAACAGTATGCATGAGCTGCGCAATTGAAATACATAACCTTTAATGTGTTATAAGTATGCAGAGGAGATGCAGCGATTGCGATGGTGGGTATTTTTGTTTAGTGGCAGTTAGGATGTTGACTTTTATTAAATGTTATTATTACCATATAACTGAGAGTATACAAATACTAAGGGAGACAGAAGTTGTTGCTATGATTAGGCACGCTCACATGCTTCCCTCTTCGTCTGAGATGGAAGAAAAATGAAGCGTATATAAATATATAATTCAAAGTTTGTAGCTGCCGCTTTGCCGTAGACATGTGACCATTCAGATGAAAGGGAGTCGGTGTCAAACTGCTCTCCAAATTGAGGACAGGCTCCACACTGCCGAGCAGACATCAGTGAGCTTAAATATGGAGGCATGTCAAGCATCGCAGGTATTAGGATGAAATCTCTCATTATCTTTCTTTAAAACATAATGTGAGTTCGCCGCGGCAGGAACAGGCGCATGGGGCCTCGCAGTCACTAATGGCAACAAAAGTGAGTCCTCAGCAGTCACCTTGACTTCTATTATTAGACCAGGACAAACAACTCGAAACAGTAACTGGATCAAGTGCGTCGTTTGCAGCCGCTGAACGGGGTTTTGGAGACCTAGACGTGGCTAAAATAAGCACCGCTGTGATCACATGGGGGTCAAAGAGATGACAGGAGCAGCAGAGCCTATAGTGAACAAAGGAGACGCCGGCCTCAGAAGAGAGAAAGCGCCAAAACTGCGGCTGTCAAGAAGTCACAAGGAATTCATAGGCCAACAAAAGCCTATTTATCTAACTCTATCAGGGAAAGTGGACAGCTTGAGCGCAGTAGCCTTGACAGCAGTGGGATTCCCTTGTCATTTCCCAAGGTCCACACACACACACACACACACACACACGCACGTACAAACACAGACGCGTGTAAGGCGATTATTCAGTACTGCTTGTCAATTGTACCTTTTCAACCCGGATCAATGAGTCGTCTTGCACCAGGGGCCTGTATCAGCGCCAGTCATTAACATGTGAGTGCCACTCTATCAGCTCCGGCTCCAAATAAATCAAAGGGTCGGCCACAGAAGAAAAGGGGCTAATATTTCCTCAATAACCCCAGAGAGACACCATGGAGAGATGCAAATTGCCTCCCAGGAGACCCCGGGGGATGTGAAGGAGAAACTCGCTGGGAGGCAACGGGAAGCTAATGAGTATAATGGTAAATGTATACAAGGAGAGGGAGAAAACCCTCTCTATTCATACCAATTAATACAATCTTATCAATGGAGGTGTACTGTAGGAGGAGGGCCCATGTCTAACCCCTTTGCCCTCCTCCCCACTTCCACCTCGCAAGCGTCTGTATTATTCAACACGGGCCAGGCTACGGTCATTAGCCCTGTGGGAGACCGGGCCAGGCCTGGGGAGTTAAGGAGATTTTAAAAACCACTCACTCCTCACATCAAAACAAATCGGGCCAAATCAAAGGGGCTCAAAAATGTCCCTTTCTCTGAGGGGTGAGGGAGGGAGGCTGCCATTGTTGTGGGAGCTTTTCTGCAGCGTCGACGTACAAACAGAGAAAATACAAGATAACACCAGACAGGAGCGGCTTCATCAATCACCCTGCACTTGAGGAAAAAAAAGGATTACTGGTGATTATTGTGTCGTGACATGAAGTAATATAATTTAAAACCATAATAGTGTTAAATATCTTCGCATAATAACTAGAAAATGATGGCGTCGATACTTTTAATTAATTAAATGGTCCTTAACGACTGTGACAATTGAGCTTTAATTCTTTTTTTCTCTGTATCATTAGCAGATTAACAGGATTTTTTTCATTTTCCTGTTAAAAAAAACAGTGAGTTCAGAGAAGGTGCAGCTGCTGACACCACACCAAAGACCCGAACTAATAAAACAAACCCACACGTCAGGTGAGAAATCAGTTAACAGGGGTACAATTGTTTTACTTCATTACCTGTTCCTGATTTTAAAAAAAGAAAAACGGTTGTTTGAGTAAGTGTTTCAGTTTCTTTCTCATTGTCTCTTGTTCAGGAAGGTGTTCGAATGATCTCACCCAACTGGCAGATTTGTACTTTTGGGTAACCATCATTACCATCATCACCAATTTATAATCAATTAAACGTTAGTTAATGGTTATTTCACAATAAAATGCTTTATAGGCCATTTATTGAGTAATTGTTTATTGTAAAGTTGCAACTGATGTTTATAATACTTTACCATACTGTAAATGGTTAATAAATAGCTGTATAGTTAATCTATAAACGTTATTTGGATGGCCTTAATAACTGGTTTATAAAGCATTTTAACAGTCAAGTAACCTTTAACTAGAGTTTAATTAACTATTAATTTACCATTTATTAATGATGGTTATTATAAAATGGATTTAAGGAGTTATTAATAAATATATATTGACACTTTTATTAATAAACTAAACCAGAAGTTAGCCGGCTCGGTCAGCAGAAGTCTCGAGTGCGCACGCTCTAATAATTTAAGTACACAGCTAAACAAAACATATAACAAAAGTCTTGTTGTTTTTAGACATTTTAATACAGAAATGTTACAAATGATATCTTTGACGTTGCCCTGTGGAGTTGTCTTGTTAACAAAGTTTACGTATAGTGTGCACGATACAAACAAAACGGGGTGCTAATCTAAAGTTGCTCCATAGCGCCACCGCTCGTCACGAACTACACAGGGGGACCTTTAAGTTCCCTCTGAATATGTGGCGGCACAGCTGAAAGAAATCGCAGTGGTATGTAGTTTAAGGAAGCACTTGAACTTCCTAAAAGGGCAAACAAATGCTTCAAAAGCACAAGAAGATGAAGAAGGAATGCCTCGATCCATCATCTTGAAGGTCATTTATCAGGGTGGAGAAATATACCTGACAGCAGCTGATTGGAGGAGGATTTGCCTCCTAGAGATCACTGAGGGGACTGAAATGAAGGTTAATCACTATATAACTTTCTACACGTATAATCCTATACTCCAGACTTCATTGAGCACAGCTGTAAAAGCCCTCCGTCAGCATAATTGCGCCTAACCTGTGCCCCGCATGCTCAAATCTCTAAAATATCACATCCAACTCCAAGAATAAGTGGGAAATTAATGAGGAAAGTGCTGAGCTCAACCTTAGATAGGTATCACAGAAAGGGTTAGCCGCCTCGCAGCTCATGTACAATAGAAGCTCGCTAATCCAAACCCTCAAAGACAGAGGTTGTTTGGACTGGTGAAATGTTCTGAGGGATAAATACGAGACCATAGTGATTTTTACATTCTTGCAGACTCGGGTGCATCTGAATCAAATGTTTATCAAAGACAGGAAGTATTTTTAGCAGAACTACATCGATTAATTTATTAGTTGTCAATTTATCGCCAACTTCTTAATCGATTAATCGGTTTTGATTAAGTCATAACTCTCTGAGTCCAGCTGCTTAAATGTGAATATGTTCTGGTTTCTTTCCTCCTCTATGACAGGAAACTGAATATATTTGGGTTGTGGACAAAAAAAATAAAAAATTTGAGGACGTCATCTGACAATTATCGACATATTCCACCGTTTCCTGGCATTTTTTAGGCCAAATAACTATTTAATTGAGAGAATAAATGACAGATTAATCAACAATGAACATCATGTCATTAATTGCAGCCCTAATTTTAAGGTAGTCTAGTAAATTAGATTAAGTTGCATTGTGAATGAAACAGAAATTAACTCTCATACAAATAATATATATATATATATTAATATATGGACAAAATTAATAGTATTATCATTTTATTAGTATTATTAGAAATATTATAATACATCAGTATGTTCTTTTGTCATAACTCCAGGTAATCATGATCTTTTTAAACATGCAAGTTTTTGCCTTTACCATTTTTTACTTTAAAATTTTATATAACAACAATCCTGGTCATCCATTTTTTTAAAATGATCTTCTATTCAATTTAATGTGATTACACAGGCCACGTTAGCTGATGTTGCTTTTCAGCATATCCTCCTTCTGAGCGAGGAACTGACAGCATCAGTGATCATATTCTGCCCCTTAGTGGAGGAAATGGTCCATAACCTGAGTGAAACAGGATGACAGGAGGTTTGATCTGCAGAGGCTGAGCAGCAGGCTGGATTCTGGACATCAGCAGCCCATAGACTTAGTGCTTCACTCAGCCTTTGATGGACCAAAGCAATCTCACCTGCCGGTCCCTGAGATTTAAGTAGCTGAAATCGGTCTCTCTTTTAAAACAAACTCCTCTCCATAAGAGGTCACTCCCATGGCTCTGGAAAAAGGAGAGTCCCACGCAAGATTTGTGAACATGAAAAAACATCCAAAACTACAAACTAAAAAAAAAGAATGGAAATCCAAGTCTGGATTTTGTCATGACATAAACTTTGTTTTTGTCTTCAATAGATTCTTGCTTGAGGGCTTTTGTAAAAATCAGGCTGCATCATGTGTCAGAGAATCAGAACCAGAGAATCAAGTGCCATCCCAGGAAATTCATCCAAAATATGCTTCTGCAAATCCCTCTCAGTAGAGCTGCCGTCATAAATTAAGGAAGCAAACGCTTTCTCATGTCTCCATACTGTCTGCTACAGCAGCAGCAGTGAATGTTCACTGATATGAACTGGAGTATAAACTACAAACAAGTGTTAAAGTTCAAATTACAGTATGAGGGTTGATACTACACGCAGTTTTATACATGTGTAAAAAAAAAAAATCCTACTAGTGGATACCATTCAGTGTATAAGAAGTGGATGCTTGAAACCTGATCCTCCCTCATACAACATATGGATTCAAAAATTATGAGGAGTTTATGAGAAGAAGCAAATAACATCAGGCTCCAAAAACCCAAATGCATAAAGAGGTGGAGTCGTATAGTGGTATTTTTAATGCATTCAGGCAGTGTTTTTCAATCCGGTTCCTGGAGGCACCCTGCCCTGCATATGTTTCGATGTTTCCCTGCTCCAACACACCTGATTCGAATGATCAGCTTGTCATCGAGCTCTGCTGAAGCCTGATGACGACCCATGCATTTGGATCACGTGTGTCGGGGCGATGACGCATCTACAACATGCAGGGCAGGTGCCCCAGGAACAGGAAAAAGTACTGCATTAATGTTATCAAAGCCATCGTGTCATAGTTTAATACTATGTGCATAGTTTAACTTTTAATGTATTAGTACATGAAAACAGCGTAAGACTGTATAAAGACCGTCTAATTGTATTGGGAGAGGCTGAAATCAAAATTAGGGACCCTGGCAGTTGTGTCGATTCCCAATTTTTGAAAAGGCCATTTTATTGACTGCTCTGTTTCATAACGCCACCGACTGCTACTGTAACTGACCCCACAGTCCTCCCAACCAGCCAGCAGGCTAAGTGATCAACAGCTGTTTCAGCTTGGGACGTTCCTACGTCAGAAAACATACGTGGTCACGTTTGTGTTTTATTTCGCCATTTTCACTTTGTAATTGACATTTTACATTGCTGGTCTATAGGGATATAAAAGTAAGATTTTATTGCAATAAAAGAAGAGGGAAGATAAGTTGGATAATCATAAATATCCTCACAAGTGACTTTAAAAACGGTCTCTCTCATTAACGTACAGTCCTATATTATTATTTTCCCAATGTATTCTGAATTGCCACAAGGGGGAGCCTGCATCTTTCCAGTCATTCCAAAATCAGTTATTTTTGTCCCGTAGCTACTTGTGTTTTATCGAACCTGCATACTGTCTCTCATTCAATCCACTACTGTCATGCACACACACTGGACACACAGCCTGCCTTGCACTTCCTGTTTCCCACCCACATGCCCCCAGACTAACATTGTCACAGTACTGTAATTTCTAACTTTGATACAATACCTTGAAAAGCACTGATACTCAACACCATGTTCGATGCCACAAGGAAAAACTGACACAAAACTGAAATATATCAAGGCTTACTTGTGTACTGTGTGTTGTGCACAACAGCATCAGAGTTAATTTTGCTAGTACGGGTATCCTGATACTCTCTTCAATACTGCTTCAAAATATTCAGAGCTGATATGTATCGACTTTTCAACATTTTTGACAACATTACCCCAGATACTTGCCCTCTGAAGAGTACTCTTTCAGTATTTAATAAATCTAAAAACTTTTTTCTTGATTCATCAATTAATTGCTTAGTTTGTAAAGTGTCGCAATTTCAAGCTCAAGGCGACCACATGCTCGTTTTGTCTAATCAACCTAAAACACAAAGATATTCAGTTTACTATCGCGAGACAAAGAAATGCAGAGAGTCTAGAAATAGGAAATGTTTATGTTTAATTTTCTTTCATTTAAAAAAACAGGCCTGTCCTCAATGAATGAAACGGAATCTGTAACAAAGACCCTTATTTGAAGGGCGAACATCATAAATACTGAGTAAAAATAAGTGGAATTAACACACAGCGCCTTGTGTATACAAAGCCTGTGTGTTGCCAGGTTTAGTGACAATGACCAGAATGAAATTGTCAATACAATTTGGATCCCCGATGGCTGAATAACAATTTAGTAGATATTTTTAGAAGAAAAAATGTGTTGCCTCTGAGCAAATACTGCTGATTTAATGATTATAACATGATTGGTAGAATTTTAATGTGGTGATAATTTCATCGTTGTTTCATTCACAATCGTGGCTCACATTTTAAGAAAATCAAACAAAGACTCGAGGATGGTAAACACTAGTTGTGTGTCAGTGAGTCGGTTTCACACTGGAAAATAATCAACAGCCAGCTTGTCACTCCCTACAACCTGCCAGGCGTAGGAGTGGAAGCACTGACACATGTAACTGACATCTCAGATTTAATTTGACTGGTAATCACACCCAGCTATAGTTTCAGAGCATTTCACACATCTGAGCTACAGTTTCAGGTGTTAAGCTGGTAAGGAGACACACAACTGTGCCTCTGAATGATAACACCTCTTCAAAGACGGTCACATTTTAGGTTTTATGCTCTGCCATCATGATTATAATAATGATGAAACTAACATGAACATTAGACTCTCCGAGCTACACACATGTTCTTGCTATTCAATTAGAAAGCAAACAACGCTCGCTCGGAGCCCAGCTGTACCCGCGGCAGTTCGATGGCTATTAGACACAAATTATTACCGTGCGTCGCTTCACAGCAGGTCGCCTTGTTGTGATTCTTGTCTGAATCCTAAACTGATAATATCACTTCTAATAAGAGACAATATTCTGCCACTTGTGTTTTCCACATTTGCAAAAAGTGGATCTCGATATCACGCAGAACTTTTAACGAGATAAAACAAAAGACAGACACAGTCGATGTGTACTTACCGGTCTTTGTCGGAGCACTGACTCCACCACATGGCTCTTAGGAAACACACCTGTAAACAGAGACACAAGCAGCAAGAAAATAGTCTTTAACTCTGTTGATAAAGTTGAAAGCTGCTCACTACAAGGATCGTTTCAGGTTTTAGGAAGACTTCATGATCACATCTGACATCACACTGCCTCGGGGAATCTGTCCCTGCAATTCAGACTCTTGTTTGGGAACCATAAGTGAAAGCTGAGGACATTATTTCTTCAAAAATACATCCACACAAGGACATAAGGGAGGATGATGTTAGCAGGGTCAGATTAATACTGAAATAATTAGTTAAAAAATAATAATTAAAAAGGAAATTAACCTTTTTTTGGGACATCCTCAGTGTTTAAGGACACAGACTCCCCTGCAATACGTCTAAAAAATAATAATTACACAATCAACCTGATTTTATTGACCATAAAGCAATGTTAACACACAAAATGTTTTATGTAATGTTTTATTACAAATATATAAATATATATCCCACACAAAGAAACATATGTACCACTATGTTATGCCTGTTAAACTCAGTAGAGCACATAACTCCACCAAGGTCCAACAGTCCCCTCTTATTCAATCAAGCCTAATCTAATATCAAACTCAGCAGCCCTGTATCACTCTAAACTTTAAACCACCCACAACTGCAATTTAAGCTCACCGCATCTGTAACACTGAACCACCAGGACAACAAGACAATGCAGATGGAAACGTAATAGAATAATCGGTTGATAAAAAGAGAAACAAAGTTACACTTTAAACATTGTAGTTTCAGGTTTCTTTCCCTATTTGTTTGTTGAGAATGAGAAAAAATTCCTGGATCACTTTATCCAGATCCACACCAAAAGTTACTGGGGTCAATTCTGGGCCGAGACTCATCCTCCATCCAAGTTTCGTGGAAATCCGTTCAGTAGTTTTTGTGTAATCCTGTTCACAAACCAACCACACAACAAAAAAACCAAACAGACGCAAACATATCACCCTTGGCAGAGGCAATTAGCGCTATTCATTAAGTACAGCTGAGGCTGATGGGAACATCATTAGTGTTGTAGGAATTTGAAAAATTCTTGTGCTAATTCAAGTATAAGTTGAGATATTTGACAGAATCATACAACCCTCTGACCTGCCGGTGGCACCAGAGGAAAGGCGAGTCATTTGGACCCATCCTTATGGAGCCGTTGCGGTATGTGTGCAACTGAATTAAACGTGGAAGAACCAGAACCTGCAGCTCCTCAAAAGGCCACTTGAGGCTGGCTCCAAAAAGTGAGTCAAACCCCGTAAGACGCCAGCAGAAATCAACATGTTTACAGCCGAATACAAAAAAACAGCTTCGGTCTCTAAAGCTAATTTCCCTGAAAACACAACCTCGCTGGCAGATGGGAACAAACTGTTATAAAACTCCAATAACATAAATCCTAGTTATTTTAGGGTTTGGGAGTGTAGTGCTGCATGAAAAGTGTTGTAAACAGCAGTCGGAGATAATGAGCACAATAAATCCATTGTGTTTAATCATGTTTTACGGCTGGACTCTTACAAGTACATAAATAATGCACGATTTTTCATCTGAAAACAAGTCATCAATTAGTTATTATGTTGATAAGCAATTCTCAAAACTTAGCAGACATCATAAAATATCAAGATGAAAAATCAATGCTTTTGTCTGCTTTATATCATTGTTTATTTAATATATTTGAATTTTGGACTGTTGTTCGGTCAAAACAAATAATTTGAAGACATCACCTTGGGTTCATTTTTAAGTACGTCTGAAAATACTTCTTGTAATACACTAGTTCACTCCTGGTGGTCATATTGCCACAGTACAGTATGTACTGTACATGTATGTCACAGCATCAGTATAATGTGTTACACAGGTAAGCATCACAAAGTTATTAGGGTACATCCAATAGTGTAGCCTGCTTATTCATTAACTTAAACCTCAATATGAACATTAGAAATGTTCAGCTGCCATGGAGTTGAATATGTAAACAGTGCAGGAGGAGCTGAAATGTTTTGTCAATTAATTAATTTCTCAATCAACAAAAAAGTAATCTGCAACAACACAAATCTCTCATTACAATTTATAACAGCAAATTGGCTTTTTGACAAAAAACAAGCGTTCACTGATGCACTGTTGGCCTCTGGGAAATTGTGCCAGACGTGTTTTTTTTTTTTTTTTTTTTCTTACAATTTAGCACCGTAATGAAAATATTCTGTTTCTGATTGCAGCTCTAATGGGAACTGGCATTTTATACTTTCATATCTTAAGAGTGAAAACTGCAAAAACTGAACGGCTCAATATGTTCGTCACCGACAGAAACAAACTGTTAGTTATTAATTTCATGCAGATGATTTAATGAGTCGTAGATTGATTCAGTTGATGTGAACCTGTGAAAACATGGCGCCCTTATTTCCTTCCCCTCTGATGTATTTTTCTGCAGACCTCAATGTTCTGGGTAGATCCACCTGATTACTAAAATATCTCTTCTCTGCAGCTGCTCCTCAGCTGAGTTGCTAATTCAGGCCAGTGTACTCCCATTTAAGTAGTCCCAGGTGTCTTCATTTATAGCTGTGTAAGCAGCCAGCCAGGCCAACAGAGAACACATAACTGTTTGCTATGCTGAGCATTCAGGGACTTCGGGCATCTTGGTTAAAATATTTGACCTTGTCAAGTGACATATAATCAATTTGTGGATAACACGCCTCAACCATCTGATTTATTTAGTCGAGCAGTTGACTCCTTTACTCTCTGTGGTATACTAATGCAGTAAAACCTACACTAGGCTGTTAAGCTGCCACTGACTTCTTCCATGAAAGCCATGAGCGCTCATCCTTAGACACCTGCAGGGAGTGATGGACTCACTTATGTAGGTCTACACTTTGATTTTTACAAAACCCCTATTTCTGAGCTGATAACAACTACAATGTAAATAAACTCCCCCAGATCCGTTTCTTCAACTGCAAAACCACTGAGCCAGCCACAGAAAAAACAATGATGCTTTCTTGCACCATCCAGGAAGTGTGTCCTCTAGCAACCTCTAGAAAAATCTCAAGAACAGTTCAATCAATCACTGCATTATCTGTGTTTTGTTGAGTGTCCATAATAGTTTCACAGGAAATAAGTAAAATCTGAAGAATGCTAAAGCAACCTTTGCAGTTCAGAACCGATGCTATGAGCCAACTTCACATACAATAAACATACAAAATAATACTCTTACTTTTTTCCAAAAATCAAGGTTGAACTAATTTCAAATGAAAAGCCATTTGTTTGAATGAATTCGATTGCTGCCGCCGGCCGTACGCATGGACTGTCCTTTGTTCGTGGACATCTTGATATTGATTTGGGGACATTGGCTAGACAACATGCCGTCAAATTATATTTACTGTTTGTCAATATTACTGACTTTGAATCACACTAGGATAACATGAGCTTTCTGGCTAATAGCTGTACTAGTTTATCTCCCATTGCTAAGTTGTTTCTAAGTTTTGTCCTATTTACTGGAGTAGTGAACAACATTTTTATTGCATAATCATCTTATGCGACTGCATTAACTGTTTCCAGTTATCAGTCAAACCCTCAGGTGTTGCCATGGAAACTGAGTTATTGCTTGTGAAAAACTTTGATCACAAATTAATGGTCTTCTTTATTCTTGTTCTTTGCCAAGTAACCATGGTGAGAGCTGGATAATGCCCTTCAAGGTGTCCAGAACAAAAAAACACCACAAAATGTTCAGTACTGCAATAATTACAAAAAAAGTCTTATAATGCCCCTGCACACTGACACAGGTGCTTTTAAATTAATCCGCTGATTAGACTTGTAGACTGTGCCTGAGATCAATCTCTTGCTTAGTCATTCATTATAGAAATCTAGTGGTTTACTCTGTAGTGAGCAGTAAATTGAGACTCTTGCTATTCAAAGTCATTTTTGGTCGTTACAGACCGGTATAGTGTTGCACCACTGTACTGCAATTTCCATAAAATCTATAAAACACTTTTCATTGTGGGTTTGTTGGAGGAAAGTAGAAAGAAAGTATTGCACATGCTGTGGACGCACGCTTCTACCCTCTGTTGTGGGAATGTTTGAGGTCACTTATGTAGTAGATAAATTCAACAGCATTAGGACACTAAAGTAAAATTTGTGAAAGGTAAATATTGGGGGTGCACGATATTGATTTTATTCAGCCGATATGAAAACCAATAGTTACCTGCCTCTCATGGCCGATGCCGACTAAATAACCGGTAATAGAAACCAACATTTTTATGCTTTTCCATGCACACCTGAGTGTAAGAAAGGCTCAGATGTATGTCCACTCTCAGTTTCAGCTTTGGGTTTTCCCTTCGTCGACTACACTTATAGTTAAAAAGGTGTAACCAACATGCAGACCAGAGAGCTGTCTAAGGGAGAAAAACAAGCAATTTTGAAGCCGAGAGAAGATGGAAAATCAATCAGAGCCAATGCACAAACATTGGCCATAGCCAAGAAAGAAACCGCTGGTGTACTCAGCAACAGATGTCGAACTGGTAGACGAAGGAAAACATCAGCGGTTGATGACGGAAACATTGTGAGAGCTGCAAAGAAAAACCCTGAAACAACCGTCAGTGACATCACCAACGACCTCCAGAGGGCAGGAGAGAAGGTATCACAATGCACCAACTGTAAAGGTGCATACCACCATACTACTGTGTGTAGATGCTGCACCTGTTAAGCCAATTTTAATGTAATTACTTAATACACTTTCTTATGTAGTAGATTAATCCCACAGCATTTGGACAATGAAATAAAATTTGTGAAGGTTAACATAAGGGATGCACGATATGGATTTTATTCAGCCGGTACGATAACCGATAATTACCTGCCTCTCATGGCCGATGCCGATAACATAACCGATAACAGAAACCAACATTTTTATGCTTTTTCATGCACACCTGAGTGCAAGAAAGGCTCAGACGTAGTGAGCAAAGACGGTTTACTTGATATTAAATAGCTATGTTAAGATTTTACAGTTTAACTTCCCACCAGTGACGACATGTTTGGCGTTACGAGCGCAACAACAGCGTGTTCGTTGTTCTTCTTCTCTGTGTTTATTGGCTGCTCACAAAACAACTGTAAAGGTGCGTACCGCCACCTAATGTGTGTAGATGCTGCACTTGCTAAGCCAACAAAAGCAATTTGGCTTTGTAGAGATTTATCGGCTATAATTTCTTTATCTGCCGATAACCGATCATGTATATCTTCCATTATTGGACCGATAATTTATCTGTCGGATATATATCATGCATCCTTGTAAATACAGTACAGTATTAGTATTTAGGGAGTGATTTCAGACACTTTGACGGGTTAATTAGAGTTCAACTTTGCTTTTGGCATTAAAATAACTTACAAACAAGTCTCCTCTCTCTAATAATCTCTGTTCCCAATGAGCCATTTAAAGTCAGACAGCGATATTAAACTTAATATATGAAGTTTACAGTGAAACAATGCTTTAAGATGATTAAATACACACACAGAGCAGTAAATGATCCATGTAAACACTGAACTTCAGCTGCCAGTCTCCCACTAACGGCTCGTCCATCACAACAAACTGAAACAGTTAAGCTAGTTTTCAAACAGCCACCTTTAGCCTCCACACTATGCGGCAGTTAGCTGGAGCTGCTGTGACCCACAAACACAACACAGCCTCAGCAAAGTGTCAGTGTTGGAGCAGCTGAACCACTTTAACAGGTAAAAAACACCAGCAGCTCCTCCAGTTAACAGCCACTGCGGTGTTTTAACACCCGACACGTCGCCGGCTAACGACGCAACGCACCTGGTCTCCGCCGTGTCGCCGTCGGGCTGTGAACACCTACCTGCTCCTCTCGACGACCACTCGCGTCCTCAAGTTTGTCATTGCACTTGACACCGTCGCTCGCCTTTTCTCCCTCCTCCTCCTCCTCCTCCTCCTCTTCTTCACACTGTCGCCATTTTGCTTTTAAATATCACGCAGGTTGCGCTCCGGTCCGGTCCGGAGGAGAGGGAGATGTACAGGGGAGCGAGCGTCACCCTGAAGTGCACACAGGAGCCCTGAGGTCCAGTGTACCGGTCCAAACACACACACACACACACACCTGGACCAGCTC
This sequence comes from Pagrus pagrus, assembly GCF_965226575.1. Classification (NCBI taxonomy): domain Eukaryota; kingdom Metazoa; phylum Chordata; class Actinopteri; order Spariformes; family Sparidae; genus Pagrus; species Pagrus pagrus. The sequence continues at coordinate 4,888,089 of NC_140190.1, read as the reverse complement.
ACCTACAGAACTGCAGTGAAAAATGAGCCCAGCATTTTAAATTGGAGGGAAAATATCACAGCACAGCATTTATTTATTTTTTACATACTAGGTGCATGACTTAAAGTGTGTGTGACATTTCCCCCAATTAAGATTAAAGGACAAGTTCACCCCAAAAATTGAAGTTAAGTAGTTTTGTGGTCACCAACCTTATCAGTGGAAAGTTCGGTGAAGTTGCACAGCAAAAAGAAAAGTGATGCCCTGAATAACTGAAGCAGACGGGGACTTGTTTTAAACCGTAAGAAAAACAACTGGAAAAGAAACATAAAAAATGATGTAATCCAAGTCTCAAGAAGACCAAATGTATTTGAACAGATATTAGTTATTTACACCCACAATGTGCAGTTGAGCTTGTCGACCCAATGGACCTATAACTAGTGGACACGACCCTCCAGGCGGAGCCACGTTCATTCCTATGAAAGCTGCTCAGTGCTGCATGAAGCCCAAAAAACACTCGCCGGGGTTCCTCCATGTGCGCACGAGAGCCGGCTAACTTGAACGAGGATACAATAATTGAATCATGTGGCTCTTATAGACTTTCCTAATGTTATTGGACTGAATGGCTCAAAATATGACAGTGAAACAAGTCATTTCGTGGGCGTTGTGACTTACAGCACCTTCTTCCTTCTCCTTCTTTTTGGGCCGCAGTGCATCAGGTGACGTACCTGGTGCTCCTCCTGGGGGCTCGGTCTACCCACATCAGACAGGGTGCATGCAAATGCTTTTAGCTTTGCAGCTAGCCTACAGTGAAGATTTTGTCCTGTGAAAAGATCTAAATAAAGTCTTTTCAAATCAATTTGGGATCTCTGGGCTTCTTGGATTACGGCAAACGAGCCATCTTTGTTTTATTTTTAACGAGTCCCCATCTACTTCAATTGTTAAGGAGAGCGCTGCAACGCTGTTTTGCTGTAAAGCTCCAGAAATGTTCTATGAAACTTCACCTGACTTTCCGTCAGCATGGAGTGATTAGAGAGTGAATTTTTATCTTTGGGAGAACTAGTCCTTTAAATCCAAACCCTTTATTGACCAGAGACACACAGACATGGCCTCACGAATGGTCTGTTACTGTGATACGGTTCATCCAAAATAAAATTAAAGTACATTAATACATTTTATCTATTATTTATTGAGGCTGGCCTATATTACTGCAATCAGGGAAGAGTATCTACTGTTGCTCTGCTCTGTCCTCTGGGTTAATTTAACAAACCACAGCAGTGTCGTCACACTGTAACTGTAGCTACAAGCAGGACGGGACCGACAGGGTTAAATCTGTCTTCTGTGACCACGAACTGAATATGAAAATGGTTGTAATGACAGTTTCACTGGGGGAAAATACGCTCCTGTTGTATATTTAATGTTCAATTGCTCTTGTACGAGTAAAGCAGTGAGCTTTAACCCTCATTTAAATTGTAGAATAATGATGCAGAATGCATGCTGAGGATGCATTATTAATACTGTTGCATGGTTTTTTTCTCACCCAAGTTGCTGTATTTCCATGATTCGACAGGAAAAACCATCAGGCGTTTGAAATCTCATGAGTCAGGGGGAAGAGATGGTGTCATCAGCAATGTGTTTTACACCAGGTGTTATTTATTACACTGATCGTTCCTTTAAATGTTACGTGCTACTTAACATGATTCGCCATCATACTTTCCAGGAACACAAGCTTTTCAGCGTGGCTAACATCATTTCTGATCATAACAATGATGAACTAATATGTTTTAATTCACCTTCTCGCCCTTCTAAGACATCCAAATGACTGGATCATGTTTATGTGCATTTTTTCTTTCAAGTTTCTTTAGTTTCTTAGTCCAGAAAACATTTTTGGAGCTTCACAGGAAAACAGCGTTGCAGCACTCTTTCGAAAAACAGCATAAAATGGCTCCATAAAGCTCGTCCGGCGTAATCCAAGTCTCTGGAAGCCCTAAGATCACAAATTGATGTGAATAAATGTTGCGTACACCCTGTTTTAAGCAGAAAATGTCACTTTAGCTGCTCAGCTAGCTCGACAGCGTGTCAGGGGTTTAAGTTGTCTTTCAAATCAGTTTGGGATCACAGGGTATCTGGAGACTTGGGTTACGCCGCACGAGCTGTATAGAGTCATTATAAGGTTTATTTTTGTTTTTCAGTTGCTTTTTAACGTTTTAAAACAAATCCCCATCTACTTCAGTTGCTTAGAAGAATGCTGCAACACTTTTTAACTCCAGAAATGTTTTGCAGACACTTCACCCAACTCTCCATCGGCGTAGCTGTGAGTAGATAATGACTGAAGTTTCAGTTTTGGGGGGAACTTATCCTTTAATTCCACTTAAATGCTACTACAGACTCTCTTATTATTTATAAAAACCCACAACGATAAACCATAATGTACTTTTAAATGCATAATATGAGTCTGCTCTTGCTCAGCGCATCGAGGAAGTCACGGCCTGTGTGTGGTGATCGGAGTGGTAATTCTCATTTTCACATACACACATGAATCATTGATGTGATTAAGCAAACAACTAACAGATCTTTGAATGTACGTTTGCTCCAGTGACTGCTATTATCAACAAGAAGAAGAAGAAGTCTGCAGACAACTAAAATTCCCTCCAAATCTGCTGAATATTTATAGAGTGGGCGAAAATATGACTTATTTATTTTTGCTAAATTATTAAATGTGTGGAATGCAGATCATTAATCATTAATATTGATATATTGAGAAACTGTAAGACATAAATATTTGTGCATAAATATTTATCTACTCCATGCCAGTGCGTATTAACTCTAGGTTTAGCTCCTTATTCAGCGGAGATATGTTTCTTTCAAAGCTATTTCCAAGTCACTTACTGTATTTGTGCTTGCCTCACTGATCTCAGCTTATCACCGCACCCACCTAGATGGCAGAAAACACAAAGCAGTTCCGAGGGAGTTGCGTTGTCTTTTTTTTGTGTGTGTGTGTGTGTGAGATATAGGGATTGACACAAGCCCTCTGTTTTCAGAGCATGAAGTAATTCTTTTAATGGCCTGCCAGCTGTGCACTCCAAAGTTTGATTTTGCTCTGCAGAATGAGAGCAAAAAAAATCCCGAACAATTTATTATGCTGTTTGTGCCTCGCTTCACTAGTTATCGTCTGCAATTTATTTCCTACCTTGGGGTACTGCAAGCCATTTTTCTCCATTTTTCAGTGGCTCACTTTTTTTTATTATTTTTTTTTTTTTTTTGTCTTGATCCTGCACGCTGCTGACTAAACTCCTGCCTCCAGCCATGGTGTTGGAACATCACAGAAAACTACATCATTATACTGAAGCTAGTTAACAAAGAGAGGCAGAGAAACCAGTTTAAATCACGGGGCACAATGCTGTGTGAGGAATTACTGACTTCACTGACTCAGATGCAGCCATTCGCAGCCCCGTCTCTCTCTGCAGCTGCACAGGTGAGACGGCTCGCTAATGAAGGCTGTTTCAAAAACCTCATTTTCAATTCAAGGTCAGCACCTGACCACTCTGCGCTATTTGAAATTCATTTTTTTCTATAATAAATTAAGCTTTGGTCCAAACGTGAGTCCCATGTCTGCATCAGCTGCCAGTGATGACCTTTTTCTTTCCAGACACTTATTAATACATTACTGACACCTGTGCATTTCCTACCGTGGCGTGTCATAATGTCTTTCTTGAATAAAAACACGATTTATCTTTGATTTAAAAGATTACGTTAATGTTAATTTCTAAAGCAGGTGATCCCAAAGCAAAGACTTCAGAGTCAGCAGAGGAGCTTTGCCCAGTGCTGCACTAAAGCACGAGATGCAGCTACTGAAGCTGACACACATCATTTAATGAGTGAAATCTTCAAATTCATATTAAAACTGGAGACCGAGCAGCAAAGAGGAAATAATCAGTGTGAAAATATAAGCAGCATCCATCACTGGATGTATTTAATAAATCACAGCAGAGAGAAGAGTGTTCGGATAAACGCAGCGAGTTAAAGTCCTGGGTTTGAATTATTAAGTAGAAAGTCTTATCAGACAAATTTAATCACAGTATCAAAAGTTAAATATTTATTTTTCGGCAGAACGGCCTCTGATAATGTTGTGTAAATATATATCACATTGTTTAATGATTACTAATGCGTGATGTGAGTGAGGGCGACTGTGTGCAGTCGTGTAGTTTAATCTTTAAAATGCATCGTGTCTTAAAAAGCGGTCACAGGTTGTCCAAGTAAAATCTGCAAAGTAAATGCAGTGTTGTAGAAAGTACCCAGGGGACATACTTACATACTACATAGAAAAATATATTACTTTATTACTTCACCCATGCAAATAGTACTTGAGTAAAAGTCCTAAAGCATCTGATATTAAATGTAATGTATCTGATATTATTGATCTGAAATGTCTGTTCAAGATCCAGAAATATTCTGGTACGCGCACGATGAGAGAATCAAATGATTACATTATTTTAATGCTTGTAAGTTGACTACCTGCTTTTCTTATGGTTGAAAAAAAAAAAGTCAAGATGGTTTATTTTTTTATCACTATTTGTAGTTATGTTCCTTTTCTGGTCTGTTTGTTTGTCATTTATGTAATAATGGTGTCCTGTAAGCCCATTTAAGCTGCGCACATGACACAATAACAAAAATCAATCATTTTCTAGCAATACTTATACCTATATTACAAGTAAAATTGTATGTACATGTATGTATATACTGCATTTGAGAGGTCGACCAGCCTTGCTAGTTATCAGATTGCATTTGCATTTAAAGCATTTATCTGATTATAGGAATCAGTGTTGTGAGAAAATGAATATGTGCTTCTGTAGCTCATGCAATCTGCACAGTAACCAGTAACTGAAGTCATCAAATAAATGCAGAGGAGTAAAGAAAAGTTACATTTTTGCCTCCAAAATGTGTTTTAGTGGAAGTATAAGGTAGCAGAAAAAGAAAATACTCAAGCAAAGTACAAGCACTTCAAAATTGTACTTAAGTACAGTAATTGAGTAAATGTACTTGCTACATTTCACCACTGAGTAACTGTTACTGTCAAATAAATATGGTGAAGTCAAAATTACAATATTATGTGTTGAAAGCTTTTGGATATCAATATATCAGCATGTGGCTTAATACATCAAACTCCACACATTTGTAACACACAATGAGTCTCCAATCTCAAAACTGAATAATTAAGATGGCATTTTTCTGAGACGTGACAAATCTCCTCGAGAGCCGCAGTACACAGGTTGAATTATACTCATTATGATCATCGTGAAATCAGTGGCTCGCCCCTTTAACTCACGACTAGACTTGCACAAATATACCCCACATGGCTGCGTCCAATTAAGATAATGATAATAGACTAATATTTAAAACACTCCTTGATCCCTGCAGTAGTACAGAATAACCACAAGGTGGCAGAGGGAGGCCTGCTGTGTCCATCCCCACTATTCCTTTTGAAATGAGTCTTATTAACTACCATTAAATCACTGCTCACAAATTGTATTTTGATATGCAAAACGATTTTTAAACGCATATTATATGCTGTTTTAATCCTTAATATCAGTAAATATGGCATATTAGAGCTTTTAATATTCTTAAGAGATTATCAGGCACTCGTTGCCTGTGTGCTTATGCAGGGTTTCAGCATTATCAAATATTAATTCTTCTAAACTTGCTCTTTTAAGCGGACTTCTTTGATGTTGATGTAATTTTTTTTTTTTTTTCATCGGCTAAGCAGATCTGCGGTATCTTTTTAGAAAAGCAGCGGAGACCATAATTCATTGATGAGCCACGGCGGAGCGCAGATAACTCACCAACCCCTTAATGCTTATGCAAGATCTTAAACAGTTCTGGATGTAGCAGCGGTGGTATGGTGCCGCAGACTGATTGAAAAGGGCTAAGTAGGGGGCGAGGAAAAACTAAGCTGTGTGAACTCTCTAAGTTCATTTAAAATGCTTCAAGAAATCAGCAAAGTCATTTAAAAAAAAAAAAAAAAAAGTTGTGTAGACATTAGGACAGATTAGAAGACATCACGGCTCCACAGACGAAAAAGCTTTGGCGGGCCTCGTTTCCAAATCTGGTAACAGTGGAAGGTCAAAGTCATTAAAAAAACACACATTTTTTTGTCATCACTGTGAAATAAACAAGCAGCACCACTTTGATTCCAGTCATGTCTATTTGGCACAGAAAAAAAAAACAACTCAGGAAGAATATTACAGAGGCAATTATAGCAAAACAGAAAGTTTAAGGTTATCATTATTAAATTATTCATTTTTGACAATGTTGGCCCTTGGAGTTTGGGAATTGATCTCTCTGTAAACACGTTAGAGCAAGCGAGATTGACACAAATTGCGAAGACGAAGCCATCTTTTTGAGCTGCTCCGCTTTCTCCTTTCATGTCTGCCTCACTGTGGGGGCTTGAACATCTCGCTAATGAAAAAATGGGAAGACCTTGGGCGAGTAACACAGGCTGATTAGTTTTGTACACTGGAGACGAGCTGGACGCTTTGGAGTCTGAGATGATATTTGTTTTTCTCTTCACAACATATCTGAGGAAGAGAAATAAAGAGAATGCTTAAAGTTTCACCGATGTGTTTGTTCTCTTCAAAGCCGAGAGAGAAATCTGCAGAGCCCGTGTCAGATGTTTGTGTGTGTGCATGCTCATTATTTCAATAAGCCCCATTTTGCCTCTCGTGATTGCTATATAAAGAGAATAGTGGATGACCCTGGCTCTGTTGTTAAGTTAATGCTTTTGTGCAAAAAAAAAATAAATAAATAACAGATGCTGGTGTGGGTATCAGTGAGGTCACTGCGGGACCCCTCCCCGTCCGCCTCGTTATCACGGACCACTGCCTCAAATGGACTCGCTTCTTGTCTTCTTGAGTCAGTAATCACACAAGACAAACAAAGGCCTGTTTCTCTAAAGTTTTCCACTAATGGGATAATTGATTGACAGACTTTGAGCTTTTCGTGCAGCTGGATTACTTTTCTCTTGCACTTGCACGCTGCAACACTCTCAATTTAATTGAGAAACAATGGGGTGTGTAAGGGGGCCACACTGCCATAGGGGAAATCAAGCGATGGGACTCTTTTAATGATTCCCCCCCTGCCTGAAAGTTAGATCCACAGTGAACCAGAGTCTCTCTGCACTCTGATCTCACAAATGACAGTACACTGCGAGTTCTTCATAGTCATCTTTTATTTTCTTGTGAAATCACATCCCAGTTGGATATGTATGTTGGCATCCAGCCGGCAGCTTCATGTCAATTTCAAGCATCACAGATTAATTCTTTTTGTTTCTCAGACGGTGGCTGGTGCAGGACTTTTCACTTGTTTTTTTTGTTTTTTTTCAGCAGGAGCGTGGCAGCATACGATGTACTTTTCAGTTATTCCCCAACACTTTGGCACAAGAAAGCGCGCGCAACGAGCCAAGCAGCTTCCTGTACATCAGCTGCTGTGATAAATGTGCCACGGTTGCTCTGGACTGTACTGTACCGCTCTGGAATGCAGACTTTGGCTCGGGGGTCGCGAGTCTACGCTCCTCCACACACTCATCCTCTCTCGCTGCAGAAGTGTCTGTCTGCGCTGGAGGGGTTCAATCAAGTTCAGATGCATCTCAGAAAAGTATACTGCACCATTTCTTTTTTTTGCATTTCAGTCGACAGGGGTTTAGTACGCTGTGTGCACAAGTTCAAAGAATATAAACACTTTGAAGGAAGAACTGCCTCATTTGCCGTTTTTTTCTGAGTAAATCCTGGAAGATTATATTTGACCAGCCATTTTTTATGTTTAAGTTTTAGGTTTTAGGTTGTTTTGGCTACAGGTTCTTTTCTTACACATCTGTGATGCACACAGCAGCTGGTGTGGTAAAGGAGTGAAAGAAAGGTAGGTGTGTGAGGAAGATCTTAGAAAAACAAGTCAAGCCAAATATAATGACATTACATAATGATATAATGATATTATGAAATCTGAGTTGAAGCCGCTTCTGTCCTTGGGTAAATGGTTTTCCAAGCTGCAGCAACACAAAGTTCGAGGTTCGAGGTTCGTTTAATGTTTTATTCCACCACACAGGGATGAAAAACGAAACGCAAGTTGTAGTCCGTTTATGCAACACGAGAAAATCTTGTTTTTATGGTGGAGTGTCTCACAGCCTGAGGGAAGAAGCTGGTGGTACAGCAGTGGATACTTCTGTATCTCTTGCCAGATGGCAGCAGGATGAACAGACATCTGTGCAGACATCTCACTTCACCGATGTCGCTGATGCTCTGTAGATGGTACCAGTAAGGTTCTGGGGCCTTTAATCGTTCGAGCCTTCCTGTGCTGGGCCGTGCACGAACCATGCCAGTTTGTAATGTTTGTAGTCAGGATGCTTTCTATTGCTCCTCTGTTGTTGACGAGATGAGAATTTGTTTCCTTTGGAAGTAGAGCCTTTATATAACTTTATATAATCATTCTAGCTGTATCTGCAGACACTTTCATTTCCTCCTGCCCCTTTTCTCGGGTATTATCAAAATGATTATTTTCTCTTTTTTTATTTCATTGGTGCAAAAACAAGAGTTACAAGAGTTATTTTTCAGATACGACAATGACAGAAACAATAATATGCACCGGGTGTAGGTGTCGTACCTTATTACATCGACTAAAATAACTGTAATTAAGTCATGTTGGGGGAACTGAGTAGAATAGCGCAGGTGTTGGGAGTAATTTAGACTCTACAAGGATGTAAGCAGTGTACTTTTTACTAAAATGTCCTCCATTTATCCTGATTTCTGTTGGTTTGATAATTATGAAAAGCTTAAGCTGTGCTTCAGGAAATGAGCCTTTGTTGTAGCTTCATCATGTTTGCGAGGCTTCTTTGGGAGCAAAGACAGAATATCTTCTTTAAGACCGAGCTGCAAAATAATCTGTAATTTTGAAATGTAATGATTGGCCGCTGCAAACCCATGATGGTCTGCTACTTTGTGTCAATGACATGAAAATAAAAGAAAAACAAAACAGTCAATCATATACGTTCTTGTCCTAAAACAACTAATAATTCAAGAGATGCTGATGCTCTCTCTTACTGTGTATGGCTCACCACTAAAATGTGCAGCTGAGGCTTTTTCTATCATCCTGCTGTGGACTCTAATGTCATTGTATCTCCACTAGAGGGTGCTGCAGATGAGCAAATCCATCTCAGCCGCTTCTCCTCGCTGCCCTGACATTTAATGGTTACCTGAGCAATAAGATAAATAAGCAGAGGAGCCTGGAGCAAATCGCGGCACCATGTCATTTTTGCCTTTAATGATGCTGCATTAACAATGTATAACACTCTCTTATGCACACTTGCATCAGTGGATATGGTGTGCAAGTCTGCTGCTTCAGCATATGCGTGCATGGACACATGTATGCTTTATGGCACACTGCAGATGCATCTGGTAAGCATGTGTGTGTGCAGCTACAGAGAACTGGGTCGGTGCCAGTGTGTGTGCTGCACACCTGCATTTTGTATTGATGACACTGTTGTATAATGTGGTGCTGTGCGTGTGTGTGTGTGTTGGTGTTATCTCATCTCACAGTTTGTCCCGACGGAGCTGAAAATGAGCTCATTGTTACACTTTCACCTCCTGACAATCTCTCTTTATCTGCTGGACACACTGACACATGTATACACACTTGGAGCGCTGGTCTCAGCTTACTCTGACAAAGTCTCTACGACAAAGTCTGACTTACACTCCACTCATCACCTTTTATTAGGAGTGGATTTGGACCGGACAGCTTGGCTGCCCTTCCCTTCCATCCGTTTCTGAGTTTCACTCTTTGTCTGCAGCCTCTGTCCCTCCTCATCCCAGATATTATGCAGGGGTGAGCTCAGCCTAATATTGCGCAACCTTCTCTCTCTCCTGGTTCTCATCCAACACAAACCTTTTTTCTGCCTCGACAGTGTGTTACCACGGCCCCTCGGCAGTGCCAATGAACACACTCAGGCAGCAGCAGAAACTACACTTTGTGCCATCTGTAATCCCGGGGAGGTTTCTCTAAGCAAACAAGAGCAAGTGATGGCTCCAGTGCCCCCTTACAATGAACAGATTTAAATTATCAATAAACAGGAATTATATTTGTTTGCGTTGGAACCCGAGCCGTGCTCCTCCCCGACCTTTCATTAAGCTGTTGAATAGTGATCATCAGCTCTGGTCTTATTAAGAGTTATTAGATCATTGGAAGTGTTGAATGATGCCACTCCTCTTTTTTGGAGGTGTACCAAGCACAACTGGCTGATGGAAACCCTGGTAGTGAGCCAGGACTCAGTGGAGGGACTCCATCTCCCAGCTGGCCTCAGGAGCAGCGTGAGGAAGGTGCACGAAAGAAACTGTAGATGTGTTTTTTTTTTGCCTCTGTAACCACCACCTGGGCACGGATAGGCAACAAATTAAAATAAAAACCAGAAGTCTGCAGAGCAACTTCGATGCTCCGTGACGTCTTGTGCTTATGCAACACTTGTAGCCTTGAGGTGATCGACTTTTTGTGGGGGGGGTATCCCAGTTATGTGTTGCAGATGTAAACATCTCGTGGACACACCAGTGGAAACCACGATAGGCTACAGTGGCATGTAAACAGCAAATCTAATTTTCTGAGTGTTCTTTGTTAGTATGAAACATTTTCTCAACACACGACTGCACACCAATTATCAGAAAATGTATACAGGAAACTGAATGACTGGGTTTTCCAGGTTCAACTGTTGACATCACATCAAAAATGAAATCAAAACCAGGAAGATACAAGTGTGCTTGTACACACTCACATTTTCCAAGACTCTGGAATGCTACTGGAGCAGCATTTGGTGTTTGTGATGACGGCGGTGCAGAGAAATGTCAAAAATGTTGCTTCAGAATCTCCGTACACCTGTCGAGCTGTCCAGTCGACAACTGTGCATATCGAGAAATCAAGTTCATTCAGGCCTATTTGACATTCAACACCGTCAGTGCACAACGAAATGAAAGTTGCAGCCTCCTCATGCTAGGCTACACATGCATAAGAACAGGCCTAGCAATTTTTGAGAAGATCAGTTCCTTTATTGAAGACCGAGGTAGACCAAAAATTGACTCGTGGCAGTTTTCAGCTATTGCTAGCCAGCTAACAGCCCAGCAGCCTGGATATAATGTTAGCAGTAAACGTCTCTGCAAACCTCAGATACCTCCAGGGTTGGCTTAAGGCTTATGAGCTGACTTTCACATCGAGAGGTGGAGGGGATGATGGTGTCTTTCTTCCAAGACACAAGGCCTCCAAACAGCCGACCACAGTTTGACTGTACGGACATTTCCAGCTGTTTTTGTGGCGACCAAAGCAGGCAGGCTATTTCAAGCCAAACCATGATTTTTCCTCTCAACCTAAACAAGTGTTTTTTGTGTCTAAACCTATGCAAACCACAAGCACAGTGCAGTGAGGAGAGAGGAATTTAAAATTCAGCCTAAACAAAGTAGCAACCTAAAAACACATTAGGTTTTAACTTATCTGTACTTTTGCAGAAACAACCTTAGCAACATTTATGCAGGCGATAGGGGTGCAGCTAAATAAGCCAGCTAACGATAGCACCATGAGTTAACTCACTGTTTTGCAGTGTAGAGATATTTTATTCCATAATAAAAGTGTTTGGTTGTTCAGCTTTCAGTTTTCAAAATTATATTTAACTTTTAACGTTACAAGAGTTACAAGCTTTTAGGATGAAGACTAAACTATGAGTTTCGCCAAAATAAAGATAAATGGGTTGTTACTCACTAAATCCAAACAGCAGGACAGAGCTGCTAATGTTAGCTTAGCTATGATAGCATCCAGGACCAGCCTTCTACAGTGGACACATACTACACAGTATTTGGCCTCGGAGGAAGGCTAAGACTTGTTTTCCAGGCTACCATTGGTAGCTTCATAGGCTCGTTAGCACAAACACACATTGTTCAGACCTAATTCAGTTCTAACACTTTTGCTCGATTGTGGTTTTGGTTTTTGGAAAGGCACATTGGAAGTTGGAAAGATGTTATTTCCTCTAATTTGTCCCCCTCGTTTTTTGGATGATTCAGTGGATGACGGCTGATCACTAGACATCCGCAAGGACCCTTTGGCCCAAACACAATACACGCAGCGTCTGCAGCGTTCATGTGCGGATGAATTATTCCTCTCCGTCCCGTCTCGGGGCAGGAGTTTCCCCCTGGGAGTCCCTTCTTCCCCACATCTGGATCCCTGAGCTTTTTTTTTTTTTTTTTTCCTGTCCTTGCATCAGGGTTATTAGCATTAATCTGCAATGCACATCTGTGAGTCTCTTTTTATTTCTCCTCTTTTTTTCCTCTATGATTTGGTGTCTGCTCACTGGGCTTACACAGGGCAGCCAAGTCTCTCCAGGTCCCAGATGTTTCGCTGCTCTGCGAGGAAGAGCAGGTGGCTGCCGGACAACAGGTGATCGCGGCTTCCAGGAGAGGAGCCGTCTGGGAAAACGCCAGAAATTGTTTCAGAGCCATGAAAGACGGCCACATTCACAAGAATGAAAACATATACCCAGAAATACTTTTGCAGTGATTTTCTTTGGATATCATTTTATCCCAACATTTCATCTTCTCCCAGTAAGGTGAGTTATAAAAGAGTACACCTTTGTTTAGTTCTCTGCAGCTCATGGAGCTCATTAAAATGATTTGTTACTGTCTCAAGCCATTTCCTGTTTACTGGGCTGAATGTGAGGATACATGTGACAGTAGTCTGTCTGTGAAACCGAAGACAGCTGATGTAATTTCCTTTACTTAACACCCTTTAAGTCACATGAGCTAAAACCTGGAAACATCTGGCTCAGATAAGATGGCCTCCACATGCACATTCGAATCGCCGCACACAAAGAAACGCAACAACAACGGCACAATTTACTGCGTGACAGGATTAATTCCCTGCATGGATCGTCACAGAGTCAACATTTTGAACAGCTATAAAAACTTAAAGAGTTTGATAAGGCGGCCCCGTTGCTCGCTCCGTGCAAAGATTGTGTCTAAAATGTGAACCAGGCCGAGGAAAATGCGTGTGGGGGAGACTGCCAACAGCCTAATTGTCAGTTGTGGCTTATCTAATGGTCTAAATATGCTTTATAAGAGCAGGGGGAGCGTTGTGTGTGGACGCCGCAGTTTTGATCACAACACAGCCCTGCGTCTTAATGATTAACCACGTGATTACGTTTACCCCTGGGAACGGAGATTTGGTGCGGCCCAGGCTACCACACGAGCTGCACGCTGGCGTCATTAACCGTGCAGTTTATAGCAAAGAGGGGTCCCTATCCGCTTTGAGGCCGCCATAAGCGCGCGGTCTGCGTTTTAACACAACACACTACATTTCCTTGGCACCACAGTGTGTCACATGCTGCAATCAGGCTACAATCTGTGATGCAGACTTGCGCTAAACTGGCATAATGTGACGCTAAGTCCTGTAAATAGTCGTGAATATATTTTATCAGTATCAAAGTCCCACTGAAATATATCAACTAAAGCCTATTTATTTCAGAATCTGACCTCCCCTCTGCAGATAATATCTTTGCACTATTTTCTTTTCTTAGCTGAGTACCTAGCAGGCATGCAAATAACACAGAGGAGCTGGCACAAACAGGATTGTTATCCCCAAAAATCACTATTCATCTCAGCAGATTTAAGTCCTTGGGGTGAATTATAAGAGGTGGGCACTCTGCAGTTTTTCTGCACAGATTACTCTAATTATGTACAGTATGCACATCAAAAAGCTTTCTTCCTATACGGGGATTGTGTAAAGAAAGAAAGTTAAAGGGGGATACTTACTTTTAAGGGCTAACAACAAAGCGTCAGATCATTCAAAGTTCATAGTTCACGTGGATTAGAAGGAATATGGAGGATAGTCGCTGAATGTTTGATAGTGTCCATGAAAGAGACTTTGCATCTGTGAGTAACTGACCACTGAAGTCTGTGGATCAACAGCAGAGCCAGAGATGAAGAGCAGAACTGATGCGTCCTGCAGGGCACCGACGGAGCTCTTGAAGGACTACAGAGACCCCGACGGGATCGCAGAGAACCTGTCAAATCAAAGTGGACTGCCCATGTCCCCGATGACATGGACAACAGAGCTCACAGTTCCCCATTTGCAGCTCTGCGAGTTGCCTCAAAGGGCTGCTTTGAATTCTCGAGTACACATCGTACATACTGTACATGAATCTGGAGGCCGGCATTATCAGGAGAGGTCACACAGAGGGCCAGACTCGTGTTTTACTTTATATTCTGGTAAATCCTAAAGTTTTTCAGTTTTTTTTTACAGAAATCAAAGACAATTGGGGAAAACCTCCAAAATTAAAGGATTCTTTCAATGATTTTTTTCCTAATTTGTGTCGTATTTGTAAACACGACATCTTTACCATCTTACAAGTTCTTCATCATGCACTTTGTTTTGTTTTTCTTGTGTTTTATTTATGTTCTTGCGTGTAAAAGAAACATCAGTAATACCGCCTTTTATTCTGTGACTTTGTGACATCACACTACATCACCATGTCACACATTTGCATAATTTATGTGTAACAGCTAGTTTGGCACGTAAGCGTAGCTGCTCTGTTGTTGTTAGCAGTGCTGGGTCAGGCATCTGTCAGCTGACCAATCAGAGCAGACTGATTTTGGAAGGCGGGTTCTTAAAGAGACAGGAGCTAAAACAGCGTTTCAAACAGAGGGGGATGGACATCCTAGTGAGCGCTTACAGCTTTTCTTCCACATTGATAATGGAGGTAATCATTCAATAACAGCCACTTTAAACACAATCATATCCTTCATCAATCACTTGTACAAATAGCACTTAAGGCTTTCATGTACAACATTTAGAGGTCAGATCCAAGATTTGCAAACTTCAGCTCGTACAGATGCAGGAGCTGCAGTGCCAACAAAAACAGGAAGAAGGGAACGTATCACTTCAGTGCTCGCCTCCCTATGCCGGCTGCCTGAGTGTCTATCACGCGGCACTTCAGCTTAGCTACGCTCATCAGGCTCTGGACTATTAACAGTTTCAAGGATTTGAAAACTTGCTGGAGGAGCCTGCAGGTTTAATCTCTCAGATTAAAGGGTAACTCCTCAATTTTACACATCAAAGTGTTTACAGGTCTCGGTGAGCACTACTGCATGTGTGATAATACAGTAGTAGTATAAAACCTTTTGTGGCTTCAGAGAAAGCTGCATGTAATCTCACAAATTACCTCCAGTGATGTCACTCAGTGGCTAAGGTGCATTGTGGGTAATGTAGGCATAAGGTTTTGAAAAAGCAATACTCCGGACAAGCATTGGACGCCGATACAGCAGAAACACAGAGCAGCTTTTTTTATTTCATGCATTCTTCTTCCTTTTCGAAACTGGCCAACTACATTACCCACAATGCAACTTTAGGCAATTTATCAGATTACATGCAACTTCCCCCAGAGCCACAAAGGTTGTTTTTTTTAACTTTACCCTTTAAGTTACCCTTTACCAACCTCATCTTTTACCTGATTAATGGCTTCTGCTGCTGACTCTGTGTCCTTTTATTGTTTGCCGTGGCTCTTGGTCCTTTCATGTTTCATCATTTTAAACATCTTTATCCTACTTTTTAACTTTAAAGGCCCCTATCGAATGCTCAGTCTGCTCTGATTGGTCAACTCACACATGACTGAGCAAGCACTGCTCACTGCTCATAGACATAAATTATGGAAATGTGTGACATGGTGACGTTAGTGTGATGCCACAAAGTCGTGGATATAAAGTCCGGACTACTGACGAGGCATTTCAGGAGCAGTGTTTTCTGTAGGAGAGAGGAGCTCCCGTCTTTGGGCCAGGTGGCAATAGAATAAATGCTGTTGCAACCCCAGCAGAGGAACATTTGAAAAAAAACTAGATGTGCTGCTGCTGGTTTGCTTCCAATGTCATGCACTGTAAAGGATAAACCATGAATCATTCTGGAAAAAAAAAACTCCCAAGTCAGCAGGAGTTAAAATCCTTCATGTCAACGTTCGTGGTTACTATACAAAGGAACAGCTGGAGAAGATGCTGACAGAGTCAAGAGAGCTAACCTTGATGGGTGCGGTGCCGACAATAGCAGCGGGGCAAAAAATGGAACTTGAGAGAGCCAGTCAGTCAGCACTCAGACAGCAGGAACAGAGAGGATATCACAAACGAAGGGAGGTTTACAGCCAGAAATATGGCAGCCTTCATACAGTCAGGCTACTCTGTCAAGGCTGTGGAGTAACTACATTGTTAGGAGGAAGGGCAGAGGTGTGTCAAGGCTGTTTCTTTGACAATAACAAGTATGATTCGTTAAGGCTGCAACCAGTCACGTGCGACTGTGTGCCTAAAAGGGAACTCTCTGCTGGTAGCATTCGATCAAGATAGCATGCATTTGATTTCGTCTTTTGGGGGTGTTAATTGCTTGTGAGCGTGTACCAAGAGAGAAAATCACAACAGGATACAGTCACTTACATGAGGCATATGAAAATCTAAGGCTAACGCATACTGAGCTGGCAGCGGAGGTGGAACATTTTAAGAAGTTAGAGTTTTTCCCACGGGATTGGGATGTTGAGGGTTTGTGACACGGGGAACTTTATAAGAGAGTTCATGGATTTGAGCGAGCAGTAAAGCTGATGTTTGAGCGGCTCGTACTGAAAGAAAAAGTGCCAACTCGAGTCTGAAATATGGAAATGTTTCTTACGGCCGGAGTGTTATAGTAAAGCTTGGGTGGGCAAGCTGTGCTATGTAATCCACCCTGTCTGAATAATTGTGTTACATGAGCACGCTTCAGTTTTTTAACTGCTTAGCTGACAAATTAGTCGAAGGTTGGGGGTGCAAAGAGCATATTGGAGCTTTAATTTTCATGACACTAATGACATAACTAAATTTAAACACTTAATTTTCAAACATTAGATCATCTGACTCATGTGTTTACTTTTTTGGGTCTAACTTTGGCTTCTGTGTTGAGTTTTGCTCTGAGTCACAGCGCAGTCGATCTTTAAATCACATGCTAGATATTATTCTGGGTAACACTGCAGTTAAAGTGCTTCATCTCTAACAAATGTTTGAGTTTTATCTCTTTACTGTATTTGTCTTTAAAATGACCCATTCCTTGATGAGCCGAGCCAGAGCCGAAACAAGCAGTTCACTTCTACAGCATGAAACTGTCACTATCACTGCGTAACACCTTAAAAAAACACAATCAAGTGTATACAAATGGTGCATAGTGAAGAGTAACAATACACACTTTTATTTTATTCTGCACCTTTCTACAAGCTTTGTGCATTTATTATTTTTAATAAATGATTTGTCTACATAGAAATGTTATCAATCTGACCAATAAAAGCCCCCCTCCAAAAAAGCCATGTCAGCTCTGATTGGTCAGCGCTCACAGGCCTGAGAAGACCCCGCCCACCCTGTTTCCTCATGAGTCCTGCTGGTGTTTTTGCGACCACAGCTGGAGCACGGCTCGGGCTGCTGATGGCTCGATTGAAGGCACAGTTTCCAAATACGTGCTGTGTGAATTTCTCCATGGAGAGTATTTATAAAGCACCTAACCCTGAATAAAAACCCCAAAACACATGAAAGTCTCACTTTCTACAATATAGGACCTTTAATTTATTATAAAAGTAGTTTCATTAATGGGAGACAGCAACATAGAAAGACTGGGCTATAACCAACACACAGACGACACACATTTTCTTTTTCTAAAGCAAAACTCAGAATAAACAGTGAGAAAAATGTAGTTAAATTATTTACACAAAAAAACACAGACTGTGATATGTAAAAGCATTCCTCTCCTGTCACAATGATACTTCACAGCAGCAATTTTGATAAGGCCAACCTTCCAGGGCCACTCGCACAAGACCTCCATAATAAGAGCGTGTGGGTGGGTCCAGCTGGGTAACGCATTAGCCGATCAGCCCAAACACCGTCTGTGTGTCTAGTAGCTGTCACTACTCCCCAGCAAGGTCACAAAGGCTCTGCTCTGCATCGTATCCACGTCTGATTTATTCCTGCGCTGAGGTGTTAGCATGCCAATAAATCCCCCCATTATTGGAAAATGCTTAACAAATGAAACACATGTGTACCCTTAATAAACCGAACAGCTGATGGAGCCTAATGGTGAGTAACATCTGCTGGTACGAGGAGGTCTCACAGGTGCTGGAGAGCGCGTGGCGCTTTCATGGATGTCAACTTTAATCCTGTGTATGTGACGTATGGATCATGAGGGATTTATGGCATTGAGATGTGCTGTTGGATCTGAATGCACAAATGTACGGTCACCACAGGGGTTAATGCTTCACTCTCCTCTGTTCTAAAGAGTGAAGTTTTGAACAGCTGGGCTCCAGCAGAGGACAGAAACCCTTGCAAAAATGTGAAACTTCAAGACGGTGACACTTCCATAAACAGAGGTCCCTGTGAATAATTTGTTTTGGGTCCTAACCCCGAGTGTTTTTACTATGCTTACCATATAGGGTGTAGAGTCTCTGCAGGGCAGCGGAGCATGGCTTGATCTGGAGAGCGGGGACAGAACTGTTTACACCAGAGCAATCAGGCTAGCAGGACTTTTATAAGAATCAGAGGGGATCTCTTCATAAATTAGCATGCCTGCTGCCCGTCCACTCATGACAGCTCCCCGAGTATAAGAAGCAGATATTGTGGTGTGAAAGGTGCTGTTACAGAGTTGTCATGCTGTATATGGGGCCCTCATCGTGTGAGCTGTTTATGTAATCTTACCATTGCTGTCTGCAGGACATTATTGATCTTCAGGGGAACTCAAGAGCAAGTCAAGCCAGCCGGTCAGACTGTATAAACAAGTACATTCATAATGAGGAGCTCTTCGGATTGCACGACTCGCTTCAAAAACGCCAGGAATCTTTTGTACCAATCCTGGAGGACAAATTACAGCAGGCTGGATGAAGCGATGAATTGTGTTCGGTTAGAGCAGGGCAGGGCTTGCAATAGCAGATGGAGTAGAAGAGAAGAAGAGACACGCCGAAGCCAGGTCTGACCTAACTATGGCTGCGCTGCATGGAAGATTCTGTTATGAAGATTAAGAGAAGAAATGAAAACTCTTCGGGGAGTCTTTACGGTAACGTGTCTGTGGAATTCAGCTCCGCTCAGCCAGCATAGAGGGCCCTTTAAGGGATACCTTTGACGAATGTACTCTGATATTTTCTTTGCTAGGCACGTGACCAATAGTAGAAAAATATTCCATGTCCTTGAGCTACCCTGAAAACATACGTCAGCTTTCCCCTCTGAGGCTCATTGGTACCACTTGCTGCAGGTTATATGGCTGCGAGCTACTGGAAAGTGCTTTTAATGCCAGATAAGAGCAATACAAGACACTGACCAACACGTCACAAGTCAGGACATACAGGTCCCAAGTCAAGACCAATAGGTCTAAAGTCCAGTCAAGTCAAAACTGATAGGTCAGAGGTAAAGACATAGATCTCAAGTCAAGACCAACGGGAAAGAAGTCAATACTAATGGGTCCCAAGTCAAGACCAAGAGGTCCCAAATTCAAGACTATCAGGGCCAAAGTCAAGACTAAAGGGTCATCAGACCAAAAGGTCCCAAAGCAAGACCAACATGTCTCATGTTGAGACCAACAGGCCTCAAGTAAAAACCCACAGGTCTCAAGTTAAGACCAACAGGCCCCAAGTCAAAACCATCTGGTCCCAATTTAAGAAGTCTCAAGTTAAAACCAACAAGTCCCAATTCAAGACCAAAAGGTCCCAAATCGAGACCAACAGGTCCCAAGTCAAAACCATCAGGTCCCAAGTCGAAAAGTCTCAAGTTCAGACCAACATTACCCAAGTCTAGACCAACAGGTCCAAACATATCAAGTCATTACAATTTAAAATCCAAGTGATGTCAAGAGTCATTGGTGTTGAAGTCAAAGTTGAGTAACTTGGAGACTGACCTGTGTTCGAGTCATCTGACTCGACACCGAACAAACGCTTACAAACAAGTCCAGAACCTCGACATGCAGATCTTTTAGTTGTATTTATCCAGATTTTCAAATGATTCATCTGAGAGACCTCTGCCTCCATTTAATATCCTGGAGATGAGTAGAATTTTGGTTTTGGTTCTGACAGCATGAAACAAATAGATTTACAACAATGTCCCCGATAATCCACAGACCGTGATATCTGCAGTGACAGATAGTATCATAAGAACATGATTTTCTTTCTGTGATTTGGGTTAAACGACCCTTTAACCAGAAATTATGTTTATTTCAAACATAGTCAGTGTGCAGAGGTTCAAGTTTGTCTGTTAGTCGACTTACTGCAGTCGTCTCAAGGGCAAATCCATCAAACATCACATAGTGCGTCACGCTCTCCTCCCACCTTGTGTAAAATGATTAAAAGCTCATCATTAGCACTCAGGTGTTCTCTCAGCCCTGAAGTGTGTGTTTAAGTCTTGTTGTCAGTACAACAGCATACCTGACAACAACACACACACACAACGGCCTTTATGTGAGCGTGTTCCTCTCAGCCTCAGGGCCGCCTCTGGCTTTGTGGGCCACTTTGTGAAATTTGATTTGTTGCCTCCCACCTGACCCACGCTGAGGCTGTTAATCTGATCTGTCATGTCAGCCACCAACCAGACAGTAAACAGTTTAATCATTCAGGTCCATCAATTATCAATGGATTAGTGATGGTTTGTTTACTGGGGAAAAGGTCTTCAGGCTAACCTTAAATCTGTTTTCTCCTCTGAAGGCTCTGCTCCTTTTCTTTCACCGTCAACGTCAGCTGCAGGTTTTTTGCAGAGCAGTTTTCCTCTCCGTGCCATATTTTTACTATTTTTCTTAACTACACCTCTGCTCCATTCACCTTTCAGTGCTGCCTCGGGCTGCGAGCGTAAATTTCTACGCACAGTCTGCACATCTGTTTTCTGAGATGACAGCTTTCACTGATCAGCTGGGGCTTCCACTGGACCAATCGTAGGAAAGGTCTGTATTTTTTCTGATTATTAGTCGAGGGCAGACATCTGGTTGCATTCAGGAGCGGGTACTTGGACCTGGCTTATTTGGTTTGGTTGCAGTGCAGATTTGAACTCTGGAGGTCTGGCGAGGCGGTACTCCGTGCAGGACTCTGGATGGAAAAACACAAATCTTAATGAAGTCTGGCCGTCCCTCCTGCAACTTGTGCTTGTCGCTCGTGGAGCCCTGACAGCAAATAGAGCTGTTTTCATCAGGACGGGAGGAAAATTTAAGAGAAACCATGAGTTGTTAAATGGAAAGTACTCGGTGGATGGTTGCACCATGTGTCAAAAGATTTGTTTGTGCCATTGCAGGCATATTTCAACTTCATGTTGAAATCCCAAATAATTGGGATGATTTGGCTTCATTCTGAAGGAATCTGAAGCACACCTCTATGGAACAACCAAACATCCTTTGAACAGCCTTTAACAATTGGACTGCAAAGGTATTATAAGGATTGTTGCCTATTTTAAACAGCTAAACCCCAGTCTTCGTATCAGTCGCTGGATTAAATCAAACGCTTCCAGACGTTCCTGGAGGATCTTCCCTGGAGAAACAACATCTGTGTCCAACATCTTCTATAGACTCTCCCCTCATCAGTATCAATAACTGCCCTGCTTATGAAAAGCTTTTCACGAAACATATGAAAATAAAATGTTCAGTATTGTGTCATGAGTACAGATACAACATGTCCGGCCTGTATGGAAAAAAAAGTCAACGAAAAGAGTCAAAAGATAGAAAAAGCCACTTTAACTTTTGCAATAAAAAGCTTCAGATCTTCATTGTCGACGACAAACTTCATAAATCACCGACGGTCACTACAGCGCCGCAGAAATCAGAAGAAGTTATAAATGGACAGTAAATCTTGCCTCATTTTTCCAAGTTGTCAAGACAAAGTCAGCAAACTTCAGTCCATGAAAATTAAACAGCCTCATCTGTGCACCAGAATATTTCAGGGTTTGGTTGAGCCATTCATGGAAAATCAGCTCTTAAATCATCATAAATTTGTCCAGTCCAAAAAGAAAATGAGACTCACTTTCCACTTCAGACACATCACTCACAATCAATCTGGAGTCTACCAGCCTGCAGAGGAAGAACACGGCTCTCAACTGTGCAACCCGAGAACGACCTTTGGCTTCTCGATTAATTTGATCATCTCTGATTCAGAGGACAGTCTTCTTTTATAATCACGTGTCATTTAGTCTTTGTCATATTGCAATGTGTTATGATGCGTAGAACATATCATGATGGTTTGATTCCTTAACGTCAAAGCGTCCTTGAGCAAGGGATCCCAAATGACTACTGACGGGCAGCATGGCAGCCTCTCCCATCAGTGTTTGTGTGAACTGGGGATCGTGACAAGTGTTGCACAAGTGTTGGACACTGATAGAACGGTCCTGAGGTATGTTACTTATTTAACATTACACAGGATATATTTTAGTGAACTGGAATTCAGATGATCTGAGTCGAAGAGACAATAAATTAACAACGAAGCTCCTCCTGCTGTGCTCCAGAGAAGGTTTTCTGTTATGTAATAAGAAAAAAAGCAGCTTCTGAGAAGATTTTATTGTTATCATTGAAGCCTCTAATCAAATGTGATTGTGCTTTCGTCCTCACTGTCTTGATTTGAGTCCACTCCACTCTATTTTATGAACACAATGTTCTTTTCAGAAAAAATCTATTCAGTAACTCTTACAGAACAGTGCTCTTGTTTCTGTCTTTCTGTCTTTCTTCCTTCTGTTGGTTGGTTCATTCGTTGGTTAGTTGGTTGGTTGGTTCATTCGTTGGTTGGTTCTTTCTTCCTTTCTTTCTTTCTTGAACACCATACAGAAGGTGGAGTTGAGGTTGGCCGGGAAAGCCAACCCTAACCCTCTTTTCTTATTTTTCCGTTTGATTCAGTTGATTCAACCTGATTGCTTTCCATTTTCCTCAGAGTAACAGCTACCAACACCAAAAGACAAAACATTAGTTTATTCTTTCATTTAGTCCATAATAGAGATGTGAAAGCAATGGTGCCAGGCTGCCAGCCTGACGGGATCGTCAGTCGGCCTTCATTTTTCTTGGAAATGTGGTGCCTGGCGACAGACAAAGTCGCTCTGTCAAAGTTTATGGTGAACCAGTCTAAACGCTGATGGTGTCATTATTCTGTAGCCGTTATGTTGTGCAATCAACAATCACTTCATAATGATACGTTAGGGCAAGAAACTTGTTTACTGCCAGTTTATGTAACCAAACAGTCACATGCAGCACAAAGTCTTGACTCTTGCACTGACATGCACTGAGTTCACTTCCAATAAATAGATTTTACACAAAGAAATCATGTGGTGTCATATGTTTACAAATGCATTCCTTCACTTCTTGATAATCTAAGGTTGGCTTGCTACGGATAAACACTTATTTCACTCATATTTCTGATGAAGATGAAAGATGCTTTTCAAGCCAGTTGAATAACTCTTTAAATTCAAAGCGCTGGCTGACGAACCATCACGCACGGAAAGAAGGATTTTAAACCGGCGTACACGCAGGCAGCGTCTGCAGCGTGTCATCTGTGGAGCAGATGATGTGCTTGTGTTGGCCCAAATCCAAATGAGCGCCGCAAAAAAAAGCTCCCTCTATTAAAAACAAACAGCGTCCTTCTCTGTATGAGATCTGGAGTAATAACAGTCACTCACAACTGCCCAGCAATCAAAGTCAGAGCTCATTTCAACACCCTTTCTTGGATCTATATGAGATTTTTAAAACAGCATGCATAAATGCAACCAATGCACACAACTATGACTCTGGATTCTATTTTTATTTATGCATTATAAATATATATTTATGTCACACGCTGCCTCCCAAGGTGGTTTGAAACACTTTGGGGTTGAGGCCACAAGTTGGTCGAGTGTAAATGAATGATGTGTCTGCACGAGCCACGTGCGCTCATGCTCCTCCTAAAAAGTTACGACTTCAACCACACCAGCGGAAACATAAACTCACAGCCACCTCAGATGAAAAAAAAAAAAAGTTATTTTCACAGGAAACTGTTTGGTCGCCGCAATCAGACTTGTGCTGTGTGAGGGGGAGTTGTGGCCAGGTGTAAATAAAAACCCTGATACAGAGGATGAGAGGAGCAGTAAATGTGATGAGTCTAATGGGCAGTTTTCTCTATAAATCATGTTCAAGCTGTCGTCTTTAACCTCCACTTGAAAAGCAGATTTATAAGCAGCTTTCTCAGATAAGACACTTTGTCCAAACAGTAAATTCTGGCTCATTTTCCCAAGTTTGTTTTTATATTTCAGTTTGGATTTGTGGCTTGGCCATCAGACCGGTCGCTAAAAAAATTAAGTGCATGGAGGAACGAGTGTGTTTGGTGCACGGACACGGATACTGCACGTGTGCATGCAAAGGTCCGCAGTGGAGTTGAAGAAAAAGCGGGTACAGGAATAAAAAAAAAAAAAGGCTTTTACATTAATTGAGCAGGAGATGTTTGTGGTACAAAGCGAGTTATGATCGAGCTTTTTCATTACGAGCAGTGTAATTTCAGGCTGCAGGAGTTTTTTTTTCCTTTTCTTTTCGTCCAACTGGAAACACTCTAGTGTTTTCCAGCAAGAAGTCGGAGGGCCTCAAATGTCTAAAAAAAAATACACACATGCAGTACCCATGTGCCACAATCAAAACAGGCTTTGCAATTCAGCAGAATGAGACGGGTTTTATGGATTCTGGCAGCGATATGAAACGTAGCATAGTCATATTTTGGTGCAGCACAAGAACCAGCTGTGATGGGAGGCTAAAGATAGCATACCTCAGGCGGGGGCTCCAGTTTCAGCTGAAGAAGAATAATTCCCCCAACAGGAAAATAAGACTAAGTGGACCAGATAAGCACTTTTATTGCTTAATGTGTTCAACTTGTTGAAACTCAAATTTGAGGGATAACTCACCAGAGACTAACAAGGGATCCACGTAGCTGCTAATTTTATACATCATATAAACTGCATCTACTGTATATCACCGTGTGTCTGTGAATAGTGGGAATCCTTTGGCTGTTGCTTCTGAGGAACATCACCCCGACCCTTCAGCTCCCCGCGGCTCGAGAGCATTTTCCCGGCCTTGACCGCACAAATATGTACAGGGCGTTTTTTTTTAAAACAGGGGGTTTCCTACTTTGTTCTAAAAAGTCCACATAAGCACAAATAAAAAAAATCTACGCCCAAAACATGCTGTTAGGTGCTGTCAAGAGCATGCCGAACCAACAGGCAGGGATATAACCCTGAGTTATTACCAATAAGACACCTGCAGCTGGAGGTCCGATTGGGTCTTGTCCATATCGGGCGTTGTCTGCAGTGGGGTCTGTGTCGTGGGAGTGACCTACGTGGTGCGTTCTGACGCCTCTGTTCCTCACTACAGTGGAATAGTATGATAGTGATTGTAAAAATATAGCCCCGTGTGAACAAAGGGGATGACGGTGCGTGCTCTGCATCACAGGCCAAAAGCTGTCAACACTGACATTGTGAAATTGTTGTGTTTTTTGCCCCTGCAGCTCAAACATCCTGAGGCTGCCACTGCTTTTCAGCGACCCCAGATGCAGTCTGTGTACGGACAAAAGGCCAAAATGCATTTAAAAAATTACACTTTTAAAAAATATATGTATACTAGGGGTTAGCAAGCGTATTATTCAGTTAATGACCAGCTTAGAAAGCACGGCCGTTGGAAGTAGGGCTGCTGAATGTGTTGCTCATCAGTTTATCATGCAAATGTTTAAACCTTTATCAAGATGTTTTCCCTCTTTTACTCCAGAAAAAAGCAGCTAAAGAGCCAGATATTTCCTTCAGGAGTAGGTGGACACCAAAGCAGAGCAGAGAATTGAAATAAATGTTTATTTTGTGATATGTATGCCGAATGTGTAAACAGCAGTTTGGTTGACTGTAAAGCAGAAGCAGCAGACGTAACGTAACCGATGAGGACTTTGCTGTAAACCTCAGGTACTCGGTTCAAACCTCAGAGTGTGGGTGTGGTTTGATCAGATTTCGTTGACATTGGAACTGGAGACGCGAGGAAACAGCCGCACAACTCTGATCGTGTTTTCATTTAAATGTTGCCAAATCATGATTGGTGCATGGAAGAAGATGTCATCATGTTCTTACATCCCACTTCAAACCAGTGAGATCACTGCTGAAAGCACAAACGCAGAAACTTCTCAAGGGAAATGTGTGTGAAAAGTCCATCACTGACTGAGAAAAGACATTTTCAGAGGCTGTAAGCAGAGTGGGCTGATGTTTAGATGCACACTGGGAGACAGGAAGGTCTTGCCTTCAAGTCTACTGTAGATTTTTCTTTAGAAATTAGATGTTTCTTAACATATGTACCATCGTCTCACCTGATGTTTTTACAGTAACCGGACATCAACTATCTAAGCACCAGATAGTTTCAAATGCAGTGGTTGATGTTTCATATTGCTGATTCAACCAGGAGAGTTTCACGTGGCAGCGCGTCACCTCATATTGTCCTTGGAGAAACTGAACAGGACTTTAACTTCCAGAACCAGGACTGCCTGAAGCAGCTCTTCCCACTTGGCAGCTGTGAGAAGTGATAATATGTGAGATGCTGTGCACCGAATTAAATTAGAAAACCACGAAGACTCTATTTCCCATTTGTTCAAGTTATCGGAACATTATTTCGACCGCTTTCATTTTCTACATTACAACAGGAGACGGTGGCCATTTTCCTCTTTTGTCACACTCAGGGTGGGAAGCTCAGTGCTGGGGTAATGTTGTGCAGCTGTGTAAGTCATATAAACAAAGGGTGTCTGGCAAATCGTTATTTCAGCACTTCTCGATTGATTGATCAGCAACTGAAAAGACGGTGGATGGTAAAAATCTGGTGGGACATCAGCCGAATTTCAAGATAAAACAACTTATTTGATAACCTTTTATCTGACATTAGCATCCAATCACTTTCTAGCTCACGTTCCTGCTTGACAGTGTTACATTGTGTTACAGTTACACTGGAAAAGACACACTGGATGTAATCAAACACTAATATCAGCTAGGAAGTGGTTGAATGCTAATGTTAGCTAATGGGCTATCAAATCTGTAGTTTTACCTTAAAATATGACCCAATTTCTCTCCAGACTTTTGCTGTCCAATAACTTTTCTGTCGCTTATCAAGTGATTAAATTTTAACAATTTGTCAGCTAAGCTACGTTTATGCGACCTGCAACCTGCAAAGAAGCAGCACAACATCGTCCCAACATTCAAGCTTCCCACCGTTAGCACGACCTGAAAGTCGGCGTGTAAATAAGGTCAACTGTCTTTTCAGGTGCTGATCAATAAGAAAGCGTTTATATGACTTCAAGCCTGGAGCGCAGCCTTGAGTGTGATGACCGCCGTGTGAATATGAACTACAGCACATGTGTTTTTTTATCGAGGGTGCATTACAAATATATTATCACTAATGACATCAGAACTTTGTTTAGGAAGGTGTCAACATCTCCTCAATGTGATGTATTTGATTTCTAATCAATCTGCAAAAATTACATTTCATGACATTTTAATACTGTTTTTGAGCGATGCTGTGAAGCAACACCAGAGTCTGTTCCCTTGGCCCCAGTTCATGGCAGGACGTGCTGTTATTGTTCCGACCACATTACAGTTATGTGCCACGGGACAGGAAGAGGTGCTGTGAGGGTAGGTACACACGGCCTGTTAGCTTTGTCTCATCCCCCCCTCTGACGCTGTAAACCGGCCAAGAAGTTCCACAACATCTCACTTAACTTAATTCAAGTAATCATGTTTAGGAGCAAAGGTCTGGTCTATATTAGTCTGGCCTCCCCAGCGTCAGTGTTCAGAGTCCTGTCCAGAAAGCCTCTTTTAATTTAATCCTGTGTTTGTCATGCGCTATTGTCTGGGGCACATGCAATCAGTGACTGAATGGATTAGCTGCAGAGTGCAAAAACAAACAGCGAATTCGTGTTCCAGGTACCCGAAGGGGGGAAATGCTGGAAATGGAAATAATCACATCACGGTCTGGGTAAATGATTTCGATGAGCATTTGTTTAAGAATTCAATAAATTAGTCATTAGTTGGATGGGAGCATCTCAGCGTGAGGATGCCTCTGTGGGGGCAGTCTGGGGAAAAAATAAAAAGATACAGATGTGACTCCCAGAGGCCTTGAAGGGGTCAGAAGGATTTGGGACATGTGGACCGGTCGAGTCTAACCTGAGCTGGCATCACGAGAGGCTGCTTCACCGCTCGCCCTTGGCCTCTTTCTCTTGTGCTATAATCACGGAGCCTCTTGAATCTACTCCAAGGCACGCTGCTAGCTTAGAGCCATCTCCAGGGAGCGCTAATCAAAAGCAAAGATGGAGAGGAGAGGAGGGGAGGGGAGAGAGGTAAGGACTCACCCCACCCCCCCACCAACCGTTGAAAAAACCTCCAGCCACATGGTCTGTATCACGTTATGAGCTCACCAGAGACGAGTCATGACTTCACCGCAACAGAGCCAAGCCTAACACATCGTTATTACAGCTCATTGTTCTAAACCAGATCCATACAGGACGCATCCACGTTGCACCATCGGAAAAAAAACAACACCGAACAACAGGCTTGTAAATTATTCTGAAAATTTATTGGACATAATGGGTATACAAAGATCATGCGTATTTACAGCATATAAAAAGTTTTCAAAAAACCAAAGGAAACAATAACGGCTAATCAAAGTTTTTATACATTTACAACGCCCCCAGAAAAAAAAAAAAAAAAAGGCAATCTTGGCATCACGGAAAAGAAGCTCAAACTCTTCATTGTTTGCTTTGAGATTGGAAAAATAAAAAAGTGTGAAACTGCAATAAAAACCACGTCAGAGCCCCCGAATCATCCAACTGCAGTACAACCTATAAACATTTCTCTCGAGTTCAAACACACATGACAACACACGCACACACAGTACACAAATTACACATTCATAGAAACAAAACATGAGGTAGTCAAATGGTTAAAACGAAAAATACAATCAATGACTAATATGGATTTGTGCTCCGGTTACAGCTGTTCTCAGGTCAGCATCAACTTTGAGTCCGATCGTGAAGATATCTTTTTACTTCAGCACACTTTTATTATAACATTGCTCCTTTTGTCTGATACAGCAACATTCATGTTGATAATATATCATGGTAACACTTTATATTAACCATCATTAATAAGTGATACATGTGTGGTTAATTAAACTGTAGTTATTAGTTATCTGACTGTTAATTAAAATGCTTTATAAACCATTTATTAAAGGTGCTATATGTAGGAATTGGCCACCTGTTGAAATCCTACTCCAAACCTATAGGGGGCAGCGTATCACCAACGGCTAAGTGATGCTAACTGTTAGCTTGTGAGGTCATTTAACCATGCAGCTAGCGCTTGGATTAGCAGATTGGAGGGGGGATTGTTGGTGTTGTTTACTATCAGGCTACCACCGCTTGAGGCACAACGTAGCTAGGGGGCTAGCTCGTTAGCATGCTAACTTCAATATATATTCTTGCAACACAAAACCAAGACGTGTTGATTATTTTAGTAACTTACATACTGCACCTTTAAGCAGTTGTTTATTGGTTAATAAATAGTTTATAAAGCATTTCATTGTTAGTTAGCGGTTAGGGTTAGGGTTGTCCAAAGTCCACTGACTATTAACTAACATTTAATCAACTATAAATATACCAATTATTAATGACTGTTATTTTAAAGTGTTACCCATATTATCTTTACATACTTCACTGTCATGTGGGGGAAGTGGTGGAGTTTTCCTGGCATGCACTGGGGTCAAAGGCAGGGAGGAATGTTGATATTTGGACAGCAACTCTTGTGAATTGTATTGTTAGTTGGGAGGAAAAGAAAAAAAAAAAACCCAAATCATCACAAATGGGAAGATTAAATCCAGATCATAACTCAAGGCTCAGCCACTTAACAGCATGACTTCAGGGGGGTGGAGGAGATGATTACATATGGAAGATGGATGAACCACAGTCGATAAGAGAAAACCTCAAAACTACAGGAATGTCAGAAAGCCCTCATCACCGCGATGACCGCTGATTATAGGCTGCAGCAACGTGGATCTTTCACTGCTCTGTATACAGCGGGACACTGTTGTTGTTCACCGATAACAGCAGCAGAGCACGGCACATCACCGCTGTGTATTTACTGTACAAGAGAGCTTTACTGAAGAGAGGTTTCTGCTGGGTTCTGGCATTGACGCACCTGGCAACGGGCCCGATCAAACAAACAAGTTCTAATGTTGCTCTAAGACCAAGTGGTTCTAATACAACTCAAATAAAAAGATTTCTCAAGTGTTATTGAAAACAGTTTCCAGAAACAAAATAACATCGCTGGATCCTCTCCACCCTCCCGTGCTAACTGGCTGCATGCGACGCTTACTGGACATTCCACTCTGGTCTGAACGCTGCCATCAGTGGTTCCACTTTTCTTTTTTTATGATTTTGTTGGGATAAACATTGTTGCTGTGACGACAGACAGACCCAAACAAGTCGATGATCTGAGATGTGACATTACAGTAACCGAACACTGAATCTGTGGGGAATAGACTCACTCTAAAATGTAGTTTAAAGGAACAGTTCACCCCAAAAAATTAACAATTCTGTCATTATGTACTCAAACTCATGACGATGGAAAGTCGGGTGAAGTTTTGTAGTTGGCAAAACATTTCTGGAGCTTCACGGTTAAACAGCGTGGCAGCATTCTCCTGAACAACTGAAGCAGATGGGGACTTTTAAAAAACAACAGAAAAAATAACATTAAATGGCCCAATACAGCTCGTCCGGTGTAATCCGAGTATCCGGTAGCCTTAAGTTCCCAAATTGACTTCAGACGGGGTACGCTAATGCTATTAGCTTAGCAGCTAAAGCGAAGATTTCGAAGATAAACATCTTTTCAATTCAATTTGGGATCTTGGGGCTTCTGGAGATTGGGATTATACTGGATAAATGTATGGATCCATCTATTTTAACCGATCTAAAGTCCCCATCTACTTCAGTTGTTTAGGAGAACGCTGCAACGCTGTTTTTCTTGGAAGCTCCAGAAATGTTTTGTGGACGACTGAACTTCCCCCGACTTTCCATCTGCACTGGGATGAGTAGACAATGACAGAATTATTTATTGTTGGGTAAACTTAACCTTTAATATTCATCACTACAGCTTATCTTCAGTGGTATGAAATTCATATTTAAGATATATTATATTAGATATATTAACTTTGCAAGGTTGTATAATATCTGGTTTCTTTACTTCACATGAAAATATATCATTTATCTATATCTATATCATTTTAGATAATGAGTAGGCATCGCCAAGTTGGGAATATTATATGAACTACAGTTATGATTAAACAAAACACAAAGAGTTGTATTCTGTGTACAGAAGAAGATAATGTTTTGTTTAAAAGGCAATCTCATTACATGTTTTATGACACGCTCTTCAATTAACTATTGAAATATAAAAGGTTTAAAGCTTAATAAACGTGATGTCAGTGCAGAGGCAAATGTCTTCAATATAAACAGATAGATTTTTTATAATGTAGTTAAAAAAATGATCTTTTCTAGGTCATTAACAGACTCGATGTGATTCTTTAAAAACGAAAGCTTAATCTGACTAATTTTGAATTGCAAATATTTCCTTTGTAAGTGTCATAAAACATGTCACGAGGCAGTTTATGAATACACTGAACGATTCCCCCACAAACGTGTGTTACGTATGAGCACATCCACAATTCACAGTACTGACACACACATAGAAGACGATAAATTTCTCTCGGTAAATATATTCCAAAATATAATTCTATACACAAATATATATATTTATACTCTGTTTCCCTCTGTAAAAAGCTTTATACATGTTTACATAAGAAAAAAAAAAAAAATCAAAAAGCTTTGAGATAATATACATTCTTGTTTTTCTTGCCATGGTTAAAATCGTTACAGGGAGACTTCCCTTCTCAATTCAAAGAGCCCAGTTAGTCCCACACACACACAGACACAGACACACACAGACACACACACATTAACACATACAGGTTAAAGGAAGGCGCTACAGCAAACATTCATATTATTCTGAGGCGGTGGGGAAGTCGTGGTGTTGCAGTTTACAGAAAACATGAAAATACAAGTCCATAACAATGAGCTTTAGCCACAGCTTATTTAACACTGTCAGTGCCAAGATTTATACAAAAAGATTTAAAAAAAAAAAAGTTTTTTAAAAATCCATAAACTGTACATTTGGCTTTATAGTGTAACAAATCTACTTTTCCTCGGGATCTGTCTGACAAGAGGACAAACAGCTGATGTTTATAGAAGTACTGTTTAGCTGAATAATCGATTTATGAAGGGAAAAGGCCAAATAATCCAAAGAGTTTCTAAACTGTGAGGATTTGCTGCCTTTCCCTGTTTTAAATGAATTTATATCTTTGGGATTTGGACCCTTTATGCTATATTCTGACATTTTATAGACTAAATAATCGATTAACTATAAAAGTATCAATCAACACATAAATCAATGATGAACTGTCGTAAGAAACAGCCCTTAACACTGTGATTCTTATTTCATTGCTTTTAAAATGAGAAATGTAATAAACTTGCACCTCACACTTGGTAAATCTGTCTAATCCAGAAGCCCAAACACAGAATTTGCACACACTCTGTCTCATAACACTTTTGAGTATTTACAATATTCACAAAAATATACAGGTGTTAAAGAATAGTTTGGCAATTTGGAAAATCAGGGCTGTACGTTGAGTATGGAGCTGGAGTCCGGAGGTGATTAGCCTAGCTTAGCATGAAAAGTGGAAGCTAGCCACACTATGTCCAAAGCTGGTAAGGCAGGTGAAGTTTTTAAGCTTTGGACGGTGGCAGGCTTACAGCTGCTTCCAGTCTTTATACTACGCTCGGCTGGGATGAAAACTGTTGGTATAAGCCTGCCAATCAGATCACTAAATCAGTCTAGTGTTTTCAAAATCCCTGTCTTGAAGGTAAACAACAAGAAAACCTTCCAAGCTAGCAACCTACACGCTCAAAATGGCAAGTTACCCTAACCCTAACAATGTGAAGCTAAACAAGCTAGCTAGCTTTTAACTTTTCTTGTGCACGGGTGTAGCCTTTGCCTCCCAGATGTTCAAATGTTCAAGCAAAACAAGTTTCCCCACTAACAGTTCTGAGTTACAACTTTTTCTTAAAAATTTAGAAATATTTATCTAACGCTAAGCTAGGCTATTCACCGCCTGAATCCCGCTCCATACTTAACACACAGACAAGGCACAGATATCAATATTCTCATCAAATTTGTTGCATACAAGTAAATCAACACATTTCCCAAAATGTTAAACTATTCCCTTAGTAACTAGTAAAAGGGAACACATAATGCCCCTGTGAAGTCGTGTAACTACTGTTTAGAAAACACTGGTAAAATGTGTTTTTATCGAGGGAAGCAGTGAAATGAGTACACTGTAAAATGTGGCTTTTTTATCAGCATGTCTTTCACATTTTTCTTTCACATTTTTTGGCGTTTACTCTTCTGTTTACATTCAATACCTACACTGTCTTTGAAAAAGCCATCACCTCTCTCTGTGTCGAGACGACACACTTCCGCTCATACTGCACTTTTTGTCCGCATGTTAATAGTGGTTTGCTTTGCTCCTTTGCCACCCTCAGGGTTGCATGTCATAAAGTAACGTGTTATAGTCCAGCCATAAACATCTCACTTACTGATACTGACAGCACTGTAGCTTGATTTGCTTTCCTCGCTGTTGAAGTTCACCTAAATCACACCATGTAAGGTCAGAACAAGAGGCGGCGTTGTGGTCTGAAAAAAGCAGCATTTTGATTAAAGAAGAAATGCCTGGTTTGAACTCACATTTGTTGTTTTGTACTAGAGGTGAGGCTGCCAAGCTGGGGCTCTATTCTATTACAGACCAATAACACCAGGACAGCATATTTATCTGCACACAACTGAAGTGGCACAAAAGGAATTTACACAAGGGCCAGACGTGTTATTGTGTGTTTTCTTCTTCTGTTTTCATAATCTTCCTTTTTCCCTTCCTATCACAACCCCAACCCCCCCCCCCCCAAAATAATTCCTTTTATGGTAGGAGATCAACAAACCGGCCCTTGTGAACCGTCGTGCCCCTTCCTGGTGAAGCGGCAGGGCTTTGCGTCCAGCTGGGTCGCGTCCTGGGCTACGCTGTGCTGCTGCTGGAGCAGGGCGTGCTCTGTGTGCTGCCGATGCTGTGGGCCGCACTGCTGTTCTCTGAAGCGGGCTGCGACTTCTGGATCGGCTGTGTGCTCGCCGTCTCACCTAGAGCAGGAGAGGGAGTGGAGAGGAAAGGGAGGAGGGGGAAAAATTGATATAAATGACAGGAATTCAGGGGTAGGCACGAACATGAGGAATCGATTGGGGTAAAGCTACAAATTGCAACTCCTCGAGGATGCTGGAAGCTCCACTGTTCCTCTGCAGTCTTACATTTTACAAGAAAAATGTACTGTTTAATCTCCTGCTATTTACTATGACTGTCACTGCTTGACATAAACCTTATGTTTCAGTTAAAATAAAATTCTTTATCCCAATGTTTTGTGCATGTCCTTGTGTAGATTTACACATCTTATTCAAGCAAGCAAAAGTTGGCAAAAGAGCAAAGCAACACAATAAGAGCTCTGGACTTCATCTGCATTAACTTTTACCATATCAATCATAATCTGTCACAGATTTCTACAAACTGCTAGGACCCAAAAGCTTTTGCCTCAGAGTGCCCAAAAACAAGGGCTCACATCCTATCTGACAGATGACATTTTGAAAAATAAGAAAAGAAGAGGATTCCCGATCACGGAGTTCATTTCTTTAGTTATCTGGAATCAATTATCCCGGCTTTAGCAGATAAAGCAGAGCAAACAGAAGACAGGGCCTTCTGACTTTAGCTCCGACCAAGACTGGTTTATTGTTCTACGTCTAAATAAGCATTTCATTCTGTGGACTCTCGGGATCCAGTGCTTAAAATGAAGAGGCGGGTGAAAGTTGTTTCATTTGTTTACTGAATATGTCTCTGACAGACAATGAACAGCTTTTGAAATGAAGCCAAGTCTGTGTTTAATTTGAGTATTTGGCACAATTATTACCGAGGTCTGTTCCTTGGTTGCTTCCTGGCTTTATTCCTTCAGAAAGAAACAGTCAGGACACAATAAAATGTCCTGTCTCAGATAAAGATTCTTCTAGGGACAGTTCATTCTGTACTAAAAGTAGTAGGTGCACGTATGTACGAGCGCTTGCATATATGGCAGGCATATGTGTCCACAGGCGATCCTGCATCCCGCTCCCTCTTTGAGGCCCCTAAGTTCTGCTAATGTTTACCAGAGCAGAGCTGCCAGGGGTCTTTCCCTCACAGGACCGAGAGCTCCACAAAACAAAGGGACTTGGATTCACCTCGGCTGTCTGAGGAAATATAAATTCTCAAGTCCAATATTATCTTTCTAGATAGAGAGATAAAGGCTGCTTTTATGTCACAGGAACATACTGCATGTGAAAACTCTGTATGCAGCAGCAGATGTCTGACAATCTCAGTATTTCCAGGCACAGTCAGCACTCAAAATGTACTATACCTTAAACAAAGTGTCCTAGGACATGATACAGAAAACTTCTTTATAGACATTTGTTTGACATTTCTGAAACTGACTAGTTTCACAAGTGAAAAACTGCATGTGTGCGAGTTAAATTCCCAACAAAGACTAACAAGGGTTGTAAAAAGTATCCACAAGTCATACTTGAGTAAAAGCAAAGATATTATGTGAAATATTACTTTGATAAATGCGATGGTTATCCATACAAATAGCACTTGAGCAAAGGTTTTTAAGGGTCTGATGTTTAATGTAGTTATGTATTCAAAGTAATATTTATTTACATGTATGTATGTATGGGTCGACCAATTATTCCACATCAGTTGCTTTTTTCTGACTGCTGATAAAATAAATTAATTTAACGGTGTAATATGTAAGAATTGGCCACCTGCTGAATTCATTCTTAATAAATATGGGGCAGCATATCACCAGAGTAACTGCTAACTGCTGCCAACTATAGCTGCCATTAGCTAGTTAGCTCAGTTAGCCGTGTAGTTAGCAGGCCGGGCTGGGAGCTTGTTGCACCAAAGAAGTTTTTGTGTTTATAGTGCAAGCACAGGAGCTTTGCACCCAGACAGGCCAGGCCTAGCTGGTTACAACATGCTGACACAATACACAGCCGTCATACCTGCAAAACTAATATTCCTTTACATTTATTTTTAGTGAAGTTTTGAATATTTTCAACCAAAATTCTTAATTATTGCACCTTTAAAAGCATGTTATTTTGGCTCTGATGCAGCATGCAGCCTGAAAAATAACTAGTAATGAAATCTCCAACATGTAATGGAGTGGAAATACCTCAAAAGTACCTCAAAATGGTACTTCAGTAGAGTACTTTTATTCAATTCCATCACCGACCTTGTCTTAGTTTAGCCTTACAGCATGCTAACATTTGCTAACTAGCACTAAACACAAAGTACTTGCTTGGGCTGATGGGAATGTATTTGTTCATAAATCAAAGTATTAAACAAAATTATAGTTTTGACCTGCTGATGGTGGGTTCGTACCAAACATCATGGAAATCCACCCAACAGCTGCTGGGGAATTTTACTCAAAACTATAAATGTCAACCTCACGGTGGCACTAGAGGAAAACTCAGCCGATCACCAAAAAATCATTTATTTTATAATCTAGTAGAATATGTTTGGATTTTCAGGGCAGATAATGTGTGAAATTTCTCCTCGTGTGAGTGATTCGGCCTGTTTTCCAAATTGGTTTTGAATTTTTCATTTGTATGTTATTTCATACAAATTGAGCCGAGGTGGAGAGCAGATCTCTTGGCAGGCGTGACTGCAGCCCCTGGCAGAATGCAGACCTATTATAAGAGCCAAGATAATGAACAAAACGTCAAATAATATATCGTAAGGTGCTTTTTAAAGCATTTACACTTCTAATTGCCTTATAAGGAATCAAACTGTAAGGGGAATACAAAACCCCCAAAATAATGCCAATGAGTGTATGTAACTTTAAAAGAAAAAAGGAAAATGTCTCTTTCTCAAGAGGGCTGGAACATTGTCCTCAGACCCTGAGGGGATAGACTCGAATCTGTTTTCATGTTTCATCTCTGTGTACAAGGTTTAAAATACACTCTGAACTGATATTTTTGGTGGTTGTTTTTGGGGGATCTACATTCTTGGGGTTTACATGGAACTGCCAATATAGCCATGTAAGGTAATTTCAGCCGAGGACAGCTTCACACGCCCAACTATGGCCTATTTTAATAACTGGAACATGTGCCTTTATCTCTACGTTTTATTTAAAAGTGTTTCCATAGCTACTATCTTAACTTACACCTGTTTCTCTACATATGCTCACTTTTGTCCTCTGGAAAACCAGTCAGCTACAAGGCATGTGTTTCTTTGTCACTCTAGGAAACCCATAAAGCTTAAATAAAGTGGCTTTCCGAAGAGGAGCCAATACCAATATTGTGTTAAAGATAAGGGCACTAAAATTTGACAGCTGATCTTTTCTTCCACATGAAATCCTGTTCAGTAAACACTTGTGACTTAGCATGACTGGAACTTTAAACATTTTCTAACAGTTCTGACAAGTGGCTGTGTCTTTGCTACATTCACAACAGGATGATTTACTGACAACCAGTTAAGACTCTCCAACTGTGAGCTTCTTCCAAACTGTAAACTTAGCATAACGTTAAACACTCACATTGTTGTATTTTCAGAAAAAGCCCTGACTTCTAAAAGTCAAACATCCCAGCCCCGTTTATGAAAGACGTCCATGGAGAACACATCAGCCATGGGGCAACAGGTCAACGGCATGGCAGGTCACCATTCAAGCAGTCAGGCCGACGAGAACAGGGCAGCTCTATGCAACGGTGAACTCAGAGGGCGGCTGGGAGCACACTTCCTCTCAGGGGGCGCCTGGGGTCAGCAGGCTGGGGACGATGGGGAAGGTCTTGGCATCTAATGGACAGATTGTATGTCTTTTCCGGTGAGTGCCGCTCAAACCAAAAGGGGGAATTTCCAACTCGTCTCCAGCCATTGTACTGAGAATATTCGCTGACCACCCTGCAGCCCCCGAAACATTCAAAGGCAGGAAAGAGAAGAGCTCTTGCTGCTGACCAACAGGATATATTTACAGTCAAGGAGTCAATATGTTATTGTGAACTGGCCTCTGTCAGCAGCAGGATGTTTGGCAATCCCAGCGGCACATTTCTGGCACTGAGACACTCGGACATTCCTCTGCATCTTATCTTTTCATTAATGCAGAGAGGTGGGCCGGGAGGCCACGGAGCAGCAGGTGAAGGACCTACCTGTGTGTGAGTAGATAAACCAAAGGGCTCCGGTCAGCAGGGCCCCAATCACAAAGGCTGCGAATGCGATTCCCACCACTGTCGGAGTGTCCAGCACATAGTCTACAGCCACGTCAATGAAAGAAAACAGGACACAGTTTATACATGTTGGCAGGACAATGTGAATATATTAGACTTTCTGAAACACACAGTCTGAGATCAAAAGTGTTCAATATTAAAAAATTATATGGAACATAGTTAAATGAACTAACACCAGTGCACCAGTGTCCATTTGTTGGTTGGTTGTTTTTTGTCAGCATGATTGCACAACAACTGAACGGATGACTTGGTTGGACGATGGGTCTCGGCCTAGAATAGACCTCATTAACTTTTGGTGTGGATCCAGATACAGGGACGGATCCAGCATTTTTTTTTTTTTTACTTTTTAACTTAGAGTTTAATATTAGATGAGGCCTGATTGAATTAAAGGGGACTGTTGGGTGGAGGTTGGTGCTCTACCGAGTGCCATTATAGTTTCATTATGTCTCTTTTCCTTTTTCCATAAAAAAGCAAATAAGATTATTTCTCAGAATGTAGCATTAACTGCTAACAGATGTAGCTCCTGTTAGCTAGGCTGACTACAATACTTAAGTAATTCTTAATCCAGCAGCTAGATGATGCTGTAAATTAACACAGACATCTCCTTTTGTTTAACCTTAACATAGCAGCACGTGCTACCTTGAACCTAGCCTGCTAACTAGCTACGCTGTGCTATGAGCCAGTGTCAATGGTAGATGGTACAAAAACTGTATAATAAAATTAAAATAAACTTAATAAAGAAAAAATAGGATATAACAGAATAACATTCAAAGTATTAAGTTAAATTTAAAACACTTGGTTTGTATAAAACTACTTTTTTTAACTATGTATTACCATTAAACTATTCAATACTGACCACTGCGTAACATTTACATTCATAGACACACATAAAAGTATAAAAAGAGGAGTAAGATAGTGAGAATAACATAGTTTGACACTTTTGTAAAGTAACTTACTATTCTCATTCGTAGGAACCGGTGGAGTTTGGGGTTCTGGAAAAAAGAAACATTTTAAAGAGATTTTAATGTATGTTGATGATCAGGTATCTTGATACACAGTGGAGTTTCAATTATTTATATAAAAAAAAACACAATACATATCCTGAGTCAGCCTGTCAGCCACAGGCCAGAGGATCAGCAGATTGCTGATATTGCCGTGTGTTGATAAGCGATTCTCTGTGGAATGTGATACAGAAACCTGAAGCAGAAAAATGCTGAAAGAGCAGCTACTCTGTGAGCTGACAGTGTCCTAAAGGATGAACCTACTGACTCGGACCAGTTCTGCTTACTCATTTATTTCGAGCCATCTGGAAGGCTTTCAAAAGTGAACTTAGCTGTAATGATGTCTTAACAAACAATACAAAGGCGCTTGTGTACGGGGCGAACTCAAGAGGCGAGCCTGGTCCATGTCCAAGACTCCGGCACAATGGGTGCTATTCTTGGAAAGAACACCTTTGAGTTATCATCTGGCATAATGGATGGTGACAGGTCATCAGAGAGGACTTTAATTTCAGAGGGGACGATGGCCAGAGGACGTCCTCTCTGCCACCCGTCACCCCTATCCCATCGCTCCTGTGTTATCTGTCCCATGTGACTTGTTATGTTAAGAATGCAGAGAGTGGCCGCTAATGCTCTCAGCTCCGCGAGCAAAAACAGAGGAAGAACGCACCAAACTGAGGCGTGTAAAGAGGCAGTGGGGTGCAATGTTTTCCTCTAAATCTGACTCAGATTTTGTTATGTTAAATGTGAAGAAATGTACACGACTCTTGTCTAACAACGCCCAGAGCTGAAAACTCGGTGCACCTTTTCAAATAAAGCCTTGATGTCTGTGGGGACCGATACGCTATGTTAAACCCATGACTTATGTTTGCAGCTTCAAGCTGTTTGCCAAAGTTGGAGCAGCTCTGATATCTCTGTGAACGTCATTTGTTTATGCAAGTTTGCTCGCTATGGAATGAGAGCGCACCCCAGCGTAATGACTTGTTGTTGTTCACCTCTGACCTTTTACTTAAGGAAACCACTGACGGCCAATGCCTTTCGACGCCGGTCGCTTGTACGTTTAAAAGCCGACAACAGCTGAACTTCACAGTTCAAAGCTTGTTGCCGCGTAAGGGCCATTAGCACCACATACAGCTGACAGTGTGCAGTGGTTTTATACAAGGAAATTAAAAAAGAAGGAAGGGTCATTACACTGACTCTTGCTTTGCAGCCAGGCTGTCGTGCTGGTTGTATTGAAGCCTATGGGAGATGCATGGAGAAACACACTCTCTGAAGTGGCCCCAAAACAAGATTCAGTGACGTAATGACCATTTCTTCTTTTTAGGTCCCTTGGTTTTATGTCGTTCTCATGATGAATCTGCTCACACATTATTGTCTTCAGTATACTCAGTGAAAAAGTACAAAGTGTTTTTTTAACGATTACAATCTGCTGAGGCATGAATCCAAAATCATGTACAAGTAGAAAACATCATTTTCTTTTAGTTTTACGATAATGTGAATGATAAAGTGAGCTGCTTGACATTCAGCCAGTGAACACAGCAGCAAAAAAAACCCTCATTCAGCAGGTTTTAGGGCGATGCATCATCACAGATATTTATCAAAGATACCAGCTGTTTAGAAAGCTCAGCAATCTGAAGGGTCAACACATTCACTTACAAAGTATATTTCACACACTACAGTCTCAGCCTGTCTAATGTAATGTATAATACAATAACTCCGAAATTAAAAGCAGATTACATCTTATTCATTGTAATGTAAATAAACCAAACTCTCATTAGAGGCCTTACTTCTGCTTCCTTTAGTCATTTCAGACTTAAACTAAAGTACTACTACTTGTACTGGTGTTAGGATATAACCTGCACTGCCAGCCTCTCAAATAAAAGATACTTTTCAACTTTTGCTGAACGTTACCAGATCCATTATAAGAGCTCAAATTTATTGATGTTGTGAAGCAGTAAATCTACTTTTGATGGCAGGGCTTTGAGGCTGTTATGTTTTTTCCATGCACCAAGTTGGCCACAAGTGGCCCCCTTTGATTTGTAGATCAAGTTCGGCTCTTTGGGATGCTGTCCAGTGCAGAACTGTGGCTGTTTGTTTTGTTTGCCATCCTAGCATAAAAGATGCCTTTGTGTCATAAAACAGGGCCTTTGAAATGTTCCTCTTTTTTTTCACTGTGTTTATTGCATATCTGTGTTTACTTAATGTGCTCCATGGAAAATAAACCCGCTGCACTGGCAGTGGTGTGGGCAGGGCAATGTTGCTGCCTACTCTGGACTAGCTTAGCTTACTCACTCAGTCATTACTGTAGATGTCAGACTTTCTGTTCACCAGCATCCTCTGTTGCTCCTTAAACATCAATACCAGAATTTCTGGGCAAAAAAGTGACCGCATCTACATCTCTGCCAAACACCGAAATCCAATGTCCAATTTGAACGTGTCGTAATGAGTCCACCCACTTCTGCTCAGCAGTTTTCAACTATTACAACTCTGACACATGCTCCAGAGCCTGACTTATACTGGACTTTTCAGGCTGATTTCTGGAGTTTCACAGTACAACAGTGCAGCAGCATTCTCCTAAACAACTGAAGTAGATGGGGACTTGTTTTCGAAACTTAATAAAACAACCAAAAACAAAACAAAAAGTGTCTCCAATCAGCTCGTCAGATGTAATCCAAGTTTCTGAAAAGCCCCAAGATCCCAAATTGATTTGAGCAGACATTATTTACACCCTTGACACACAGTGAAGCTTGTCCACCCACTGAGCAGCAACAGTGTGAATTTTGGCTTGTAAATATTGTCTTCTCAAATCAATTTGGGATCTTGGGGCTTTCGGAGACATGGATTACAGCTGACAGGCTGTGTGGAGGGTCTTCGTGGCTTTTTTTGTTGTCCTCATTACAGTTGCTGTTGAGAATACTTCAGGGCTTTTTTTTCTGTGAAGCTCCAGAAATGTTTTGTGGACTACGAAACATCACCTGACTTTCCATCAGCGTGGGGGTGAGCAGAAAATGACTCATTTTTGGGTGAACTGCTTCTTTAAGGTTGGCGTCTGCCTCCTCTCAGGGCGGATGTTTAACCCTCCAGTTCAGTTCAGTTCATTAGCATCTTAGTATAGCCAAGAGAAAAGTTCAGACACCCTCACCCAACCCAAATCAAACATCCTCCTGCTGTCAGTGCTTTCTGGAGGACAATCTATGTACATGACAAATTTAAATTCAAATTGCCGTAAGCATGTCATTCATCAATTGCGATTTTCATACTGCATTACTTACAACATATCCACAATGAGCTTGAGTTGGTCAGTATTGGCCAATGGGTTCTGTCCCACACTGATTAAAATGATGTGATTTATATTAAAATTATGAGTCAGTATAGTTGAGTCAAACTGACCACAGCGGTCGCTGATGTCATTGCTCAGAGGGGATGCTGATTTGAAAAGCACTGGCAGTCCACCAGAGATCGGGCACTCATGATATCACCGCATCTCAGTTTAAGTCGTAATTAGTAAAATGTGACGGTGGTTACCTCAGCCCCCCCAGCCTCTATCTGCTGGCTGCTCCCTGCGACGGATCACACTCGCAGCCCCTGAGACCCCGCAAAACAGCGATTGAATGAATGAATGAATGACTAAACAAGTGATGATCGAGGGGCCCTTAGGCTCTGGCCGGACTCCCAAAGCCAACAAGAGGACCACCACTCCCCTCACACACACACTCCTCCCTTCTCCCCCTCTCTAGTGGAAAGCAGAGGCCACAGTGAAGGCTCTAAGTGAAAACAACTGGAGCTTGGTTCTGTATGACTCCTCTTTTTCCACCTCTCCCACAGCATGAACCGGTCCAGAGGAGCCGAACTGGGCCTCAGCGTTAGCATACTCCCCTCAACTGCAGTCAACCACACGGTAGTATGTCCACACACCCCAAAACACACTCTTGTGTACCGCCATTAATGTAAACAGATACATACACGCACACGCCAATTGTGCATCCACACGCACCTACATACAAAATCACACAACACGCACACACAGGCCGCAGTTAATGAGGACCAGATGTGGGGAAGTGATGTGCAGAGTTTTGCGGTTTGTGTAGCACCGGACCGAGCTTTCTCTGGCTCCTTCACACTCAGAGCGGCTTCCCTCTCGTTTTACTCCAGTTTCCTTATCACACTTCATACTCAAAACAATGGCAACCGGAGCCTAATTCAAAATGTGTAGCACCGATAAAACGGAAACATGGATGAGAGTGACAGACGCATTTAAGACCCGAGTTGAGTTAAGCATTGGCAGATGCTCTAACTTGGTGTAAAATATGTTTTTTTGTCCTCTTAACTAACCTGTTATTTCTGGTGGGCCAAATCCATCTACAACAACCAGCGGCTTGGTAGACGTCTTGGAGTTCATCATCATCATCATGATATTGTCCACAGAAAGAGAGTCGCAGGTCTCACTGGGTTGTAGGCACTGCGTGGATCACATTTGAGAAATAAAAGTGAATTAAGAAATTGATGGTGAAGAAATCCTTCAGAAAAAAACATGCCTCTCTGTTAAAGGAGACAATTTTATTTTGGGTTACTACTAGAACAGG
The DNA here is from genome assembly GCF_965226575.1 of Pagrus pagrus. Classification (NCBI taxonomy): domain Eukaryota; kingdom Metazoa; phylum Chordata; class Actinopteri; order Spariformes; family Sparidae; genus Pagrus; species Pagrus pagrus. The sequence goes on along the minus strand of NC_140190.1, from coordinate 4,844,049 downwards.
TTTACATGCAAGAAAAGGGGAAAAAAATGAATAAGCATAACATGTCTCCTTTAAAGGTCTCTGTAATTTCCTCCAGCAGATAAAAGGTTTTGTAAAAGCAAACATTCACAGCGGTCAACCTCAAGTAAATTCCTTCTGTCACACCTGACCGAAAGTACAAACTTGGAAGTCAAACAAATGACAAACTCTTGAGCCTGACACTGATTGTAATCAGAATATAACAGTTAGCTTCGCTGTCAAAAGGCAGCCTGAGGCCACTGCTTTATCACTACTTTTTCATGTAAAAACGTAAAAAAAAATTAAAAAAAATAGAGGAAAGTGTTTGCAAGAGTGTCGGACAGAGAACACAGTAGGAGAAAACTAAAATGATGGCTAAGATGGATGCTTATTTTCTTCTGCAGCTGGATACTTGGCAGGTTTTACATCTATTCATGTTTCCTGCTCAGCTTTAGGTGCAGACCTGATACTGAATGGTTCAGGTCAGCCAGAGCAAAGATGCAGGTGCACTAAAATCATCTCAAACAAACACTGCTAACACTACATACTGTACCTCTGCAGAGACTAAAGAAACACTGATGGCCTGTTTAGTCAAATCATCAAACATGCAAGAGAATGGAAGTAATTTGAAGGAGATCAGACTGCATACCCGTGGTAGTCTTTGGTTACTCTGAGATCTCTTGGAGCACAGAGTCATCTCACAGTGAAGGAAGAGCAGGGACATGTTGAACTTAGAGTTGAAGGTGAAGCTAAAACTTTTCTTCTCCAACTGCAAGTCCCTCTGAGGATAGTACTTGACAGAGTCATCGCCGGGGCAGACTGTCTCAATGAGAGTGTATTTGGAGGTCACATGGGGGTTGGAATTGGGAGAAATCAAGCACGATACGATGGTGAACCCCAGCTCCGGATCTGATGCGGTTGATGTGACCTAAAGCACGAAGGAGAAGAAAAAAAACATTTATTCTTCAGATGCATGGAGCCTTTGTCATTTAAACAAGCTGTCACACTTGAGTCAAGATAAAAATGATCAGTAAACTGACATTTTGGGAAATACACTCATTCGCTGTCTTGCTGAGAGGTTTATGATGAGACTGATATCACGCTCACGTTCCAGTAAATGTGAAGCTACAGCCAGGAGAAGAAAACATCAGCAGAAGGGGGAACAAGCTCGCTGACAGGACTCCAGAAAGTCTTTGTTCCCAGCCAAGAAATAAACCCCTTAAAACAACAACTTGTTGTATTCACAACACAGATTTTGTCCGTATTAAACAAATGACATATAATGTGTTTAGAGAGCTTTAGAAGTGCTGGTTCGTACAACTATGAACAGTATGTGTATTTCAAATACACTAAACTAGTACTTATGTACTTAGTTAAAAAACTAAGTACATAAGTACAATTTTACTGCTACATTATACTTCCATCAAGTCTTTATGCTAAGCTAAGCTAAGCTAACCATCTCGTGGGTGTAGTTTAAGAGAATAACAGTAGTTTCGATGTTCTCATAGAACTCTCAGCAAGAAAAGAAAAGCTGCACCTATCAATATTTTCTTTTATATATATATATATATATATATCATACCATATATATAAATATATATCACAGAGACCAATGCAGTTCCTCTCAGCTCTACCAGCATCTTTCACCTCATACTTTCAGTTCTATGGTAGCAACTTTAATGTTAAGTTTACTGCCATCGATCCCTATTCCAGTCACAGCAGGCAGCTGTTTACCTTGATAAACTCACCGTACACTACCTGTCCAGCACCAGACAGCAGACAGACAAAGTTAGAGACAAGTTGGTGAACATAGTGGAGCATATAGCAGCTATAGATCCATACATTTTCATTTAGGAGTCGGCGGAGACCAAAACACAGCTAAAAGGAGAGTGAATAATGGACTTGTATTCATCAGGTGGACGTGTTTGCTAAAACAATGGTCAACTACAACAGCTTTCTTCAGTTATTTCAGTAATTTCAGTTATGATGGTCGTAAAATCTTTCCTTCCAAGAGGAAGTCCCTTGAGTTACTTTCTTCCTCTTTCCTTCCACTGGATCGTCAGTGATGGTATCCTCATTTGAAAGGTCTTGCGTACACATCCACACAAAACTCTCTAAAACCATCTGGCCCTGCGTCCACACTGTCGGCGAGCTATCTCCTGCTGATATCATTATAAATCACCTCTTCAAAGGACCTCAAAGTACGAGTCTTTGCCATCTCTTACATGACCTCCATGATCACTGTTGCGAAACAGACTTTTGAGCCGGATAGACAGGATACAGAGACACATAGAGAGGAGACACAACGTAGATATGAGGGGTGAAAGTGAGTGTATGCTTTTCGGGCCCCGAGTAGACAAATACAAATTGACCTTGTGCATGCCACACTAAGAGATCAAAGCAGGAAGAGCTAGAGTCCCAGACAGAGAGTACACAGAGCCCTTTTCCTATTAATGTCTTCATTTAGGGGCAAAAACACAAGTTGCGTAATACAGAAATAAGAGGTATTGTGTTGGAAATGCAGCGCATACCTCCACAAAGACTTGCTGATTTTGTGAGACTGTATAGAAGGGCTGGCGTGAGGGGTTGTTGGACGGCAGTGTGTTGTACAGCTCCATGCTAAACGTCGTGTTTTTGACCGGTAGGATCCCTAGGCCTGGTACAATCCTGGGAACTGTTAGTGAAGGCTCCTGCTTCTTTCTGTACGTGCAGTTGAACTAGGAGGAGAAAAAAAAGACAAAGCCAACACAAATATCAGCAGGGACTTCAGATTCCATTGCTAAGCACCCTTACTTCATCTTTGACCACATGAAGATGAAGCAGAAAACAGGGAAGGAACATTAGGGATACTGTATAAACAAGAACAATAAGTGGGAGATGAGGAATGGATGAGACAAAGGAAAATAAGTCAGTGGAGGGGAGAAGATGGAGAAACTTCAAAATGGAAAAATGTCAGGTCAAGTTCATAAAACAGACATCATGGAAACACAGAGAGATTGCAGGAGCCAGATGAATCTTTATTAGCACCAAGGGACTCTGGGAAATGAAGTTTCTTCCATCTCTACATGATTTACATTGAGATGTAGATGATCGGTGGTCTTTACTTTTTGACTTTGTCACCCTGCAATGTAGAGCAGCTCTCTCAGAGACAGAACCACAATGATTCAACGGTCTTACCGCTATGACAGACTGGTGCTCTGTGGGCTCCGTTAATGTCCTCTCTAACTCCACCGGGTCCCTCGAGAACACCAGGTCTCCAGATTCCAGGTCGTCATAATCCATCGGCCCACCGCTCCCATCCTTTGACTCAGAATGACTTATCAAAACCTGCAACCCACAGAGGAGTCCGTTAGTCAAAAAAACAAAACAAAGCCACACCAGTTAGTAGGTATGAGGAAAACTTTCACAAAAATCATTTCCAGACTCTTTTTTTAACAGATCCAAATGTGAGTAGTGTTGCTTAATTCAGGGGTGTTCCTAAAGCCAAAGACACGGACATCTGAATATTTGAGAGGGGTTGCCAAAACATTCTGTAACCGATGAGTTGGATTTAAAATGTGGGAATGTCCTGTGGCTTCAGCACTGGGACACAAACATAAAACATGATTTTAATTTCTCAGTAGAGCAGAGGAATGTCAGGGGTCTGAGATGAGTTCACGCTGCTTTAAGAACAGTTTGATTAAATGAGGTGAGAAGGCGATCTCAATCACGCTAACAGTGTTTTTCTTAAGTCTGCACCAAATTTGTGAGTTGACCTGCCACTGGTGCCACAGCTGAATTGAATCAACATGTCACAGGACAGGAGGAACAACAGCTAAAACATTATTATCATTATCTTTGATGTGTAGGGGCCCACACAATGAAAATGTATGTCTTGTAACTGGGGGTCAGAGGTTATCCCTGCGTCCAACTGCTAACACAAAAGACGACCTTGGACGTGTGCCCGGGTTTTCAATCTGCATTGGACAGAAAATGTGTTGTTCCAAAAGTTCCTCCACAAAAGATTTCAAAAGGTTGGAGAGGAAGTGATTCATCCTTGCTTGTTAGAACAAACACGCTGAATGAGTGCATTCCATAATGATGAAGATAAGTGAGGATGTCAGATGTGAATGCTGAGGCCCATGCGAGCACTACATGAAAAATAAACTTTAAAAATAAATGGAACATTGATTTCTTCTACTTTTTGTGTCAGGAAAAACAAAGTATAATGACTATTTTTCTCCATTTTTTATTCATACAAATAAAGAGGATAAAACAATGTGTGGAAACAGTGTAAAAGCTTCAAGCCTCTGAGAGGGTGTTTCCCTTCAGCTGTTGACTGACGTCTGATAGCTGGCAGTGCTCGGAAACTCTCTGTTAACTTGCTGCTCTACTGACTGAAGCACATCATAGCCGTTTATAGCCTACAACCATCCATAAAGGAAGTTTTTCTTCCTCGTTTTCAAACAACCCACTGACCTCGGTTATGTACTCTCAGAGATTTATGAAGCTTGGAAGCTGAAATGTTTTCACTCTACAGGTGGAAGATAATTAGCCTAGTTAGCCTAGCTTGCTGACGTTAGCACTGACTACCACTAGACTTTTATTTTATGTTCATTTCAACAACTTTTCTGCAGATCTTGCACACAAGTGCTTGTAGCTAGCATTAGCTTCCCTCTTTCATGGGTAGAGATGTGAACTCTCGACAACATGTAGTCCTGTACCCTTAGAGATTTACGACGTTTATATTTCACTCGAAAAATGGAAGCTGGTACGCCAGGCTAACTAGCTTTCATTCAGAAAGTGTCTTTACTCTTAAGGTGGAAGCTAATTAGCCTAGTAAGCCTAGCTTCCATTTTCCACGAGACCTTTATTTAATGTATTGTATAACAGAGTACACACATCTAACAACAAACACCAAGAAGGCTTATTTCTCAACAATAACTCATTTTAAATTCAGTTTAACCTAACCTATTCTTTGTACTCCCATTTGTTCTGACATAACAAACTAGGAGGCCATGTTTTTTTAATGATCCTGGTTCAGCAGCTTTAACCTCAAATGTAATAATAGGTATTGTACTCACAGAGTTGATGTAGAGGGCCATTGGGCTACCCTGCATGGGATATATTGTGGTCTGACAGCCAGTCAGAGAAGTTTCCAGTGTGTAGTGGGTGGCATTGACTGTTGCTCTGCAGGCTGGGTCTTGCAGCGTTAGGTTGGCATTGGTGAACCCACTCGCCTGTGGAAATCACAAAAAATGGCAAGATTGGATAAAGATCAAATAATTTTCTCTTTATTAACTCATTTTAAGAATTGTAAAAAAAAAAAGAAAGTCAAAGGGGTTGTGTAAGACTTGGAGTTCTCAGGAATAAACAAATCCCACAAGGTGGTCTAGCTCCAGCTCCAGCTTCTTCTAATTATAGTCTATGCCAGTTTCCATTCTGTGATGTGGGCTGACTGCTCCGTCCCCGTGTTCAGACGCCAAATGTTGGAAACTGTCCTATTTGCCTCAATGTCGGCCTGTGTAAAACAGGGACGCTGGCGTTCCAATAAAGAGCAAAAAATAATGACAACATTTCTCACAGTGCTGAACAGTGTTTCTTTTATATTTTCACTTCTGTAGAACTCAAACTTTGATGAGGTTATCTTTATATTTAGCTCGTATCATGACAGCTGAAGGCTCACGTATTAATCAACAAGTGAGCTTTACATTTGTGTTTATCATTACCAAACTGACCACCGTGTAGTATATTTGTATCACACAAATGCATGCACACTTTGAATGCTTTTCAGTTATCCACAACCCGGCCACACGGAGGTTTATGTCGCCATTTTCAAATCGCAGTGCAGAAAACGTTCATTCAGCCCCCCTAATTGACCCAGACGCTGGTATTCTCTTTGGGTATCCTCCATGTTTGTTGTTTTCCTTTCTTCTTGACACAATTTGTCACATCAAGTCTTTGTCACAAGACAAGCAGAGACGTAAACAACTGAGTACCCAAAAGCAAATCTGAATGATCAGACCGTGAAACAGTTTTCAGATGTGCGACTTGAATCCCATTTAAAATTATTTATGACAGAGGATTTAGTCTGGATGGGAAAACAAATGACTTGATTGTTGAGTTTTTTCCTGTTCAGTCTTGAGGTTAAATTATTATCAAGCATCGAATAAGAGAAAAAAATATGCTCCGTCTGTCTGTCATTAGAGAGGAACAACCCTAAACTGCTTATGTGATGTAACTGTTGCTTAATCCATTAGCTGACTCCAAAAATGTACTGATTTAATATGATTGGTTATTATTTTTAATAAAACACTTGTGATTTGCTGCATTGTGTGTTACATATGCTACGATCTGACAGCTGTCCACTCACTTGCAGGCTCTCTTTGTCGATGCTGACCACCATCCTCGTGTCCTCACACTGCACGCTGAGGCCGACGCTCAGAGCGCCCTGACTCTCCTCGGGCTCTCTGGGCTCTCTGGGCTCCCAGGGCCGCTTGTCGAAGGCGGAGGGCAGAGGCGGAGGTTGAGGGAAGGAAAAGGGCAGACTGGAGCGTCGTGAAGCCGTTCCCACTTCTGGATGAGGACTGGAGTCACGCAGGATGGAGAGCTCTGGAGGAAACATGCTCTCCAGAGGATCCACCAAATCTGGAAGTCACACATGGGTTGAAACTCATGAGGCTGATTTTTACAGGCAGGGAAATTACACGGGGCTACGACTATAAAACCATTTAACAATTCCACGCTAGTTTCTCTGTGAGGCCTGTGACATGTGCAATATTAGTCATGAAAACAATTGTAGCAGCTGCTGAAATGTAAGTCTTGTGCATGGTGTTTTAACTATACTGTAAATGAAAACACTGTTTTTATTTCTGCTACACTATAATTCAATCTGAGTGGAGAGTGGAGAGGATGTCTCTTCAGTTTACCTGGCTGTCTGAGTCGGATACTGAAGTGGTTCGCCACAGGAGTGCCGGTGTAAGACGTGACTGGACTGTAGCCATGCTCCCCCGCCCACTTGATCAAAGCTTGTGACCCCGATGGCAAGTGCTGCTTGGCGGATTTTGACACTTGCACCAGTCTCTCTATGTTTGAACTAACACTCACGGTATCAGAGGCCTGTGGAGAAGAAAGCAGAAGTGTTATTAATCCTGTCTTATTGTTTTATATCAAAAAATAACACATTCTCATTTCTAAAAGACACGTAGATTTTTCAAAGAAGCTCCTTTTTATGTTCTTCTGAAACAAATGACATGATTAACTGCTCAAGTATTACATGAGTCAACTTCAAGTACAGTCCTGCTCTTATTCTGTGTCAAGCGTGAATCATGTGCATGAGCGTGAGGTAATGGGCGTGTCATCTTTCAATTAGAGCTGAGAAACCAACATGTTCGTTCGATCCTCAAACTCATGTCCTGCCCTGCTGTGTACCCTCCCTGTGTTAGGGAGTAACGACTCTCTCTCACAGCCAAGTTCCCACACATTCAAGTCTCTTGAGCAACCCTGAGGAAAACCCACTTTCTGACAGGAGCGAGAGCGAGATTTTACGAGGCTATCATATCGCATACAGAGCTGACACTCTCCCAAACACTGGTTACATAAGCAAAGCACCCTGTGTACCACTGCTGTCAAATAAAAGTCAAAATGTCAGCTACGTGGGAACGAAGTAAATGGCTTTGTGTTTAGATGGACCATCCTTCTGCGGTGTAACGCTGACAATCATGCAAGTTTTGTTTGTAACAGGTTCTGGTTTAGTGTGACCACAAACAAACTGTGAAAAGTGTATTTATCACTCAAAGCCACTCTAAAGTAGCCACTTAAACGCATTCACTATGCATTTCAATATCTTGTTAAGATGTGCATGTATTAATTGTTTAAACACATAGGAAGGAAAAATTAGCACGGATTACCTTTCAGTAAGTGTTTCCATTTTGTCCACAATAAACAAACACAAAACCCTGCTGTGATACTGCTCTCTTTAGAGGAACCATTTTATGGTTCACAAAACATTTCTAGAGCTTCACGACAGACTAGCGCTGCAGCATTCTCCGAAACCGTACAACAAACGGTTTTTGGGTGAACTTGTCCTTTAACAGAAGTTGCAGAAGCCTTAATGTACCAGTTAGTAAGAGCTGTACTTAGGCGTAGTGGTGCTTTGATAGAAGTGATAAGTGTCAGCAGGCTAACATGTTCACAATGACTGTCTGATGTTAAGCAGGTGTCATTTTCACCATGGTCGCCATCTAAGTTTATCATGGTAGTATGTTAGCTTTAGCTTATAGCAGTAGACAGCTGAGGTTTACAGAAATGTCCTGTTTTGCAGGTATTTGCTCATGAACCAAAGCAGTGAATGTGCAAAACCTGATGTTTACAACATGTTGAGTTATTTCAGTCCGGATCTTCAATCTAGCATATCTAAAAATGATCTGCATTCTTCACCGAAACTGCTCTATTGTTGTGCAAGTGTGAGGTGGGTACTGTATTACGGGCCCATTTGAGCTGTTCTGTAAGTACCGCGGGCTGTGACCTGGCATTACACTCTCACAACCTGACTGACTTACTGTACAGCGCTGACCAGGCAGCTGTACAAACACACCGCGCCTGGCAAAACTGCAGTGTCATGGCTGCAGCAGCCCTGTAGGGGTATCAGCATTACACAGTGAGGAAACACAGACCCCCGGGCACACCCCCACGGAAACCAGTGCAGAGCTCACAGCAGAGAGGGGCACACGAGACAACAGCAAATGGGTCGGAGGTACAGAAGTACAAATGAAATATTCTTGGGAATATATGTTCCATAATGTGGTTTAAATTTCCATCTCTGAAGCAGTTACGGCGGTTGGATAACTGCCAGTTCTCCATCAACATGATCTACGGTTCAACTATTCCTCCGTAGGTGTCATATTCTTGTATTTCCTCAGGATCCTGACAGACTTAAGTAACGCTAATGAAGATTTAATATCAAAACTGTAAATTCTCACTCAGGGTTGATAAGTATAAAACCACATTTCTAAGTAAAGGAAACCCTGATATATTGCAGTAATTAGCCAGTGTTTGTATATGGTGTGTGCGGAGGAGGTCCTAACAGCTCCCAGCTTAACAAAGTGCCTGAACAAACGCTGCTCATAATTCACATTATGACTGATGGGAAGCAGCTCAGTAGCCTTGCCTCTGAAAGTATGTGACGCCCCCTCAACTGCTGCCCCTGGCTCTCTGAATGTGATGACAGTCCCTGGAGCTGCCGCGATGAAATCTCACAGTTCCTCCTAACCTGTTATTCCCACCCTATCCTGCAGCGGGGGGGACCAGGCGCCAATTCAACACACATTCTGGTGTGACAACATCTTTGGTCAGCAGTGCAAAGTGATGACATTTCACTTGTCTGTGACATGACTTGTGAGGCTCTGCGATGTGTGATAAGACCATATAACATCTCAGGGGTGAGGTCTGTGATGGAAAAAAAGAAGATGTTCTTGGATGAGAAGCTTTTATCAGTTGTCACGCTGCTTGCTTACCACAACATCCAGCTTGCCTATCACACTGTGGGTCTTGATGACCCAGTTGACAGACTTGGCGCACTTGAGCACCAAGACGACGTCACGGCGCAGCCGGCCATCGTTCTCCAGAGGCCGTAGTTCCACTATGACATCCACCTGGAAAGCGCTGCAGAAAAGGAGAGGGAAAAAATAATTTTGGACGGTTTGGTCGGCATTGCGCTATCGTGCCCCATGTGTCTGGCCAACTAATTAAAAAGCTGGACGTATTCCCAGAAAAAAAGCAGACATATGCACTACAGACCCGATAGCAACAGAGTATGAGATACAGCACAGATACCAACACGTTCCCAGATTTGAGGTCTTCTGGGTGTACAATAATCACTCCTCAGAGGGAGTGAGGAGATTATCTGGAAACCTGAACTTTGAGGCCCAGTTTTGAAATATCTCTCTCAAAAGAACACCACTAAGTGAACAGTGCCCCCCACCCCTCCGCCTCCCAGCCTTCGTGTTAGTTTCCATCCAAAACAAACTCCATAGAGATTAGTTTGAGCATCTTGACCTCAAAAATAAACTCTGACAACATGTTCTCTCGGCTTTGGCTGCTCACCTGCTGGAGTTGGGGGCTTGCAGCTCGATGATGTGGACTTCTCGGTCTTTGTCGGGGCCTGACAGGACACAACCCGTTGATGCCTGTGGCTCCACGTAGCCGCCCAGGTAGTTCAGGGACAGGAACTTGTTATCAATCTTGCAGGTGTCAGAAAACACTGGATCTGAAAGTGGAAAGATGTTTGTGTTACTCTTCGGAGGGGTTCTGCGAAGCTATTTTGGCTCCCTCGAAGGAAAAAAAAGTGCTTTTTGTTACCCGTCCACCACAGGGAGGTCAGAGCGAGAGGTCAGCTACAGAACAGCACGCCCCTGCTCACACAGACTTCAGTAGGGTGGATGTTTGCTGAAGAACTGTTTCCCTGCTCACTTCTCTACACATCCCTGCAGCTGGTATTCCCACTGACTCGGCACAAGGTCCAGACCTGTGCTGGTTGAGGTTGGGCATGCTGCGATTGGCATGTGCCGTCTTCTTATCAACAGGGAAATTTCTCTTTCGGTGGGAAAACTAAGCAAGCGTCTTTACCAGAATCTCTCCACAATAACAGGACAATAATATTCATAAACACATTTAATCAAACCTTCGAGTGTTTTTTCCTCCGCTTCTGTGATTCTTCATAAATTCGTTAACTGCTAAGAAAGCACCTTCAGAAATAAAAAAGCTAGGCCCCCTTCTCAGCGCCCAGAGAAAACACAAGACAGCTGCTTCCTTATTTGGCAAACAGAGCCTCGGACAAAGTGTAAACTGAAGGTTGGCACCTTCCTCTCCGGAACCCCTGTGGCACTGGTGCGGGCCTGGTTAGGAAGCAGGGAGAGAATCTGTCCATCTTCATGAAACACCACTAATGATGTGAAAGAGTGGAAATCCACAGCTCCGAGTAAACATCATGGCACTCTGGGCTCGTGCCAGACCACAGCCCCCTAATGACACAAGCCAAACGCTTGAAGGCTGAGTAACCACTCTGTCCTCCACAGTAGTTAACAACACAGAGCGAGAACTTATCACCGGCAGTAGTGGAGACATTATTCGTCTCCAGACGTGAGATTTGTTTTATGTCCGCGTAGTGAAAGATGCTCATTAAAAACAAGATGTCCTGTCTGAGAGCTGATGCATTGTGAAGTCGGACGTGCCGTCTGCTCGGTGTGTGGAGTGGCCAGTGGAGTGAAGAATCGAAAAGTCCACTGCTCAAACATGTGTGAAGATCAATCACAGTCTCCCCTGAGAATCTCCCAGTGCTTCTTCACCTCAGACATACTCCCACCTTCCCTCACTTATTGAAAAAATGTAACAGCCACAGTCGATCTCCTGCTTGCCTCTGCTTTTTCCACTTCACATTTGGTCAACGTATACGCCTTTCACCACATTATGTACATTTTTTAGGCATTTTTATTGCAGCCTTATCATATAAGTGAAAAATATGGAAGTAAAACTTGTGAGCAAACGATACAAATGACAGACATTTTCAAAATTTGTATCCAGGGACATGATACTGTCAGTGATCTGCCAGCCTGTTTAAATCTAAATGTAACCTTTCCAAAGTCTTAAATACCAAGTTTTATTCAAATCACTGTCCTGGCTTCATATTTTAGTTTCTATGACTTCAACATCTGAACATTTGTCTCACAATTACACGTGACCACACATAGGAAACTGAATTTAAATGGACTCAAGACTCACAGCATGTTCGAACAAGGACATCTGGCAGCACGTTAGCATGCGTTTATGTTAATATTGCACGATCTTGAATATTTGAAAAGGTGGTGAGTTTTAATTAAATATGTTTGCTAGACCTCATTGATACACACAATGTGTTTTGGGACATGCTAAATGTAAACATAACTGAAAAACTCCACAAGGCACCTTTAAGTTAGGTGGTCTTAGGTGGTCATGTATATTATTATTTTTAACCTATTTCTGTAGTATCACCTCTATAGAAACCTGTGGTGTAAGTATGAAGCAAATAATAGGTTCTGTTCTGGTCTTTTTATGTTCATAAATAACTTATCTACACCTGCACAGTAGATCGTTAACATGCAGCAAAATATGGCACACATAAAAAGTAGCATTGCAACAGGAAATTATTTTCATTATTTATTATCTGCCAATTACTTTGTCACTAAATCAATTATTCATTTGGTTTATTAAGACATAAAAATAAGGAATAAAAATATTTCCATCTTGAGATTGCTTATTTTGGACTCAAGTCACCGTTTTGATGACTTACAACTTGATTTGAGACTCAACTTGGACTTGAAAATTTAAGATTCATGACTTGAATGACGTTTAAATATTTCATCTTAAATAGTTTTTAGAAAGTTTAATGTTGCAGTGTTGACATTACAAAGGTCTGAGAATAGAGAAGACAACCCTGTCAGTCATCATCCTTATTGTACATGGAAGAACTGAATGTGGTCATAACTGAGATATTCTCCAAACAGGCGTCATACTTCTTGAACAGGTGAGATAAATAGGCAAAAAATATCAGTAAACGGATATTATTTTTCTCTTTTATAAAGATACTGCAGGTAAGACTGTTGTATCTTGAGGGTGAAAAAGTGACTCAACTTGACTTTACCTAACACAAACTGTGACTTGTCTTGCCATGGCTTGCCTGAGAAAAAATGACTCGGGACTTGCATCACTTGTCTGCCAAAACCCACATTAAAGGAGAAAAAGGAGCAAATCCTAACATTGGAGAAGCTGGATTCAAGGAAATTTAAACATTGTGCTTGAAAAATGTATTTAATGATTGACTAATTCTCAAAATTGTTACCCATTAAGTTTTTGTCAGTGGATTTAATGATTAATAAAGTCACTGTTTAACCTCTAATAAAAGCCTTTAGCCAAAATACACAAATTCAAACTGTAGCCTGTGCACTCTCTTTATTTTTCTGGAGTTCTTGAGGAGCAACAACTCAGAATTACCACAGGTAGCCTGTTAAATAGTGTAAAAGGGTGAGATGCCTATTGAGGGAAGGAAAACATTTTTTCGGAGTAGTGCATGTAAAACTGTTCAAACACAAAAGCTAAGTTAAGTTATGGGAGCTAAAGGTGGGACATGGAGGCCTGCCTTGGGGCCTAGAGCTATGTTGGGAATTTAGGGAATCTAGTACACACCTTCTCCGACTTTGATGTAGATGTCTTGAGTCATCCTGAGCTCAGAGAAGGAGGTGACGGCGCTGTACTTCCTCTGGGCCCAGTTGAGGAGGTGCTCACTGCCGTGGGGAAGGGTCTCCTTCTGGATCTGGCAGAGGAGGGAGAAGTTTCCTGGCTGAAAGTGGACCTCTGAGCCTTCAGGTACCTGGAGGGAGGAAAAGACAGGAGCATTAGAGGACAGAAAAACACAATTATTTATCAAATATTTTGCATTTCACTTAACAGTATGACTTTTAAGAGTTTAGACCAGTAGGATACGCTCATCCCTGTGATTATAAAATGAAGAACCTGCAGGCGGACTGAAAAAAGAGCTCAGCCTTTTCCAAAATTAAACCTGCTTTCCAAACATTGGTGAAACCCATCCTTCACACTCCATCCCAACCGTTATTTCAAAGCTCCTGCAAATATGCTCAGCGTATTTTTACACATGTTCCTCTACACAATAGGGTGTCTGGTTTCCAGTGTTTAAACAGTGGACTGCGTTGTAGTGCGTCATCGCAAATGTGTAGGTCTGCTTCGAAAACAGCCACAACGGAAAGGACACAGAGAGACTGACACACAACAGAGAGGAAGGTTAGTAGGTAAAAAGCAGTTAAAAACACACACACCAATGTCGAAGGCACATGCCAGTGCTTGGGCATTAAACTGTTAGCATTAATAAAACGTTTTTTAATATATTCAGCACATTTTTGACCTGGAAAATATGTTTTTGCACATCGTACATCCCCAAAATACCAAAGTGATACAAGCTGGTGGTTGCTATGCTGATTCCAGCTGTCAAAAACAGACAAAAATGAGGGAGACGGCTTAAATAAATGGAGGGCAAAGAAGTGCTGATTGGCGTTTGACAGAGTACTGGCCCAGCCTGGTGAGGAGGGACCACCCCTTTGGCACTTAATGGAGCTCAGCCCATATGCTTCATTTCAGAGGAGATAAACATTCACATGTGCTGAAAAAAACGTACCCAACAACCAAAAGAGTCAGAGCACACGGTCTAGACAGCCTACCTCATTTTATTTCCGTGCTTGTTTTTCTTCCTCCCTAGGTATCCTATCTGTATGCATGAGCTGAGACGGTGCTGGCAGGCCCAATTAAAACATTAAATCCATCTGAATCCAAGCTGAATACGTAAGACGACTTCTTCGTGATGATGTTATGAAGCTGTCCCTAAATTGCAATCATACTTTAATGATAATAGAATCATATCCCTTCGGGGTGTTTAGGTTTTTCAGACATAACTATTGCAATCCCCTCATGCTCAACATCTGTCTGACCTCTGGACGCTCCTCTTGGTGTTCCTGGCATTGTCACCAGAGGCAGTAAATACTGGAGTCTAAGAGACAGACACTGTCGAAGAATTCAGGTTGATTTTATTTTTAGTGTGTTTACTATGACGAGAAGTAACAGAAAAGAAAGATGGCGAAGAGGTGGTTCCCTGAGCCAGAGAGGAGGGGCTGGGGTTTCTTCGCCAACCCTGCCAAGCTCAGCAGAGTTTATCAGTTTAATTGCGGGAATACGACTGTAATTAGTCGCAAAGAATTAGAGGGGAAAGCCTGAAAGCCAAATTAGCTCCAGGCCTTCCAGAGCACTGAAAACCTCAGGAATTTGAAACAGGGAAGTGAGGGACCCACTCTGGGCTTTAACAAACTCTCTCTCCCTCACTCTCTGCCTCCCCTGCTGCATGCCCAGTTGACAGACAAAAAAAAGAGCTCTATTTTCCTGCAGGCGCAAAGCCAGGGCGAGAGAAAATGCTGTTTTTATGCAATTTTCCTGCCGTGCAAATCTATCTTGCATCCACGCCTGTTTGTTAATTTCCTGGCATAAAATGAGCGCGTTTGAACCAAGATGGTAAGAGAGGCATAGCCGAGGCTGTGTTTATACTGAATAGGTGGCGCAGCAACACTGTTGATGCTCGTTTTTGCATGAAATTGCATTTGCATTAAAACATGCCCAGCAAATGCAGACGATGGCAATTTTGGCGGCGTCAGTTGGCAGAAGAGCCACGACACGTCGTCTCCAGAATCACTAAACACCTTTCATTTATGTTGAGTTTGGTTTATTTGAGTTTGTTTTTGTTTTGTTGTGCAACACACTTAAAGAGGTGCAATGTACATATGAATTGCAGATTCATAAGCACATCATAATGCAATTATTACATGTAATGTGATTGAGGAGGATTTTAAGCAGGAGCTCCGTCAGACGTTCATACTGGTGAATACTATATATATACTTGATGAGCTGCCCAAAAAAGCTTGCAGCATATTAAATCTTTTCCGTGCAGTTGATTAAACACTTCATCTTCATCACACAGCAACAGGAACGATGTGTTCTTCATTTACAGTCACTGCTTTGAGAGGGATGTAATTTACCAAGCGATGACACAGCCTCGGTAACTTTATTAAATATTTGAATATTTGGTATAACGGTGACAGGATGGGTCACGATCTAAAGGTAAATAATGTTCTGCGTTCGTCTAAACATCGGACTGGAAAACATTTACTCAAAGATTCAAAGTTTGACGGGCAAAATCATCACAGCTGCGACTTTCCTGTCATGTCAAGAGGATTATTACAGTGAATTTCCATTTTGCATTTCTAACTTTCTGTCGTGTTTATAAATATTTGTGATTATGGCTAACGCACGTGGAAACATATTCATATCGGTAACACCGCAAAATGATCCGTCAGAGAAACAAATAAAACATGTAATTGGAAATATTTACACACAAATGGTTCACAAAAGTGAGGCTGTTTTTTGGATCTCCGGGGCAGAGTCCATCTCTCAGCGTGAACCAATTTGTTTTCTGCAATTATCTCTACATCAGCTCAGGACTCAACCCATTAATATACACATATACAGCTGACCTGACCCATGATAGAATATAGGCCCAGAGCTGCTGCTGGTCAGTGAAGGCATGAGCTCAGGGTGCAGGATACTGTTGCTATGCACAATGACAACAGATAATAATTGATACAAGTGAATAAAAATGCACTGTCTGCAGATTGTGGAGGCAGAAACACCCTCCATGTTTTCAGTGGATCATGTTCCCTTCTGCTCAGGGCAGACTCCAGGCTCACACTCACACCTCTGAAAAAATCCTGGCAACAGATGCAAATTAGCTGCTCCCTAACTCTGGTGCAATTACTTTTAATTGCGCGCTGTCAATGAACAATTAACCAATAAAAAAAATCCTGCTTGCTTTTTAGCACTGCTGGCACAAAATGGATACCTTCTATGATTATATACATCTTCTTGCATCAGAAAATTCTAGAAAAAGGATTCATGTTGGGAGTTATGATAGACCAGTGTTTGCAGCAAAGGTCTGGTGTCTATCCAGTTCCTATGAACTGCAAGTGGCAGCGTACTGCCAAGTAAAGCATAACCTCACAATAAATGAAAATAGAGCCCATCTCTTATAAAGCAATCTGTATCTGTTGCAGCCAAAAACTGCCCTGAAGTTAGATTTGGTTAGCTGTGAAAGCCTTGTAATGTGTTCTGAAGTTGAAAATACATGAACACAGGAGATTACCTCGACTTTAGAGGAATTCCTCAGACTTGGCAGTTGAGTGCAAACAAAGAATGTAGGAGAAGTTAGCTACATACCATGGAGACTGAAGCTCCTGCTTTCATGTACATAATGGTAGAAACTCGTGTACTTGTGTTTGTAATGGTATTTGCAGGCGGGCATGTTACTTCAACAACTCAAACAGTGTTCTCAACAGCTGTCTTTACTAATATGAAAATCAGTAGGTTCAGTATTATATATGTTTAAAGCTCTACTGTAATGCACTTTTAAACTGTAAGATAGCACAACATTTCATTGTCTTTTGAGATAAAAGCACATCTGCCAGTGTCGACGTGATCCAAAACATCAAACAGTATATTTCCGGCCCTTTCTGCCTATAAGCATCAACATATTACAGCCATGTGTGCAATAACAAGGAACAGGCATGCCAAATGTTTGAGATCAATTATCATAGAGCTGTAATCCTCGCATTGAGCAACACCCCGAGCCTGGGAGATCGCAAAAGGCTGTTTGGAAATTAGGAGGTGTTGCAAACAGATGAGGATGATGGCAAGCTCGGAGAGGGGATGATAGATAATATGAGAATGCAATGACTCTCTGGTGATATGAAGTGATAAATGCTTTTGTGGCTGATTAGGTCTAGGCTGTCTTGATGGGATATGTGCAGCAGATCGTGCCGCTCGCTGCAAATGTGCGCGTGTTCCTGTGAACTGGCAGGCCGTGTTGACGAGAAAACAATACCATATGTCTCAGCACCACTCTGGAGCGTTTCTCTCCCATTCCTGTCTCCAAATAAAAACCAATAGTGGCTGCCCATGGTTTCCATTAACAGTTACAGTGAGGAGAGCGCTCGTGTGTGAGAGTGAAAGAACTCATACTACAAGCCTTCAACTAATGAAAGAAGTACAGGAGTGAAAGGCGAAGCTTGGCAAACAAACAATAGGTAACACAAGCCAACAGCAAAACTACAGTGTTGTTCCATCAAGTCATAAAACATGTGATCCAGATGAGGCCTTTCAAGCAGAGATGCAACTCAGCCCTCCTCCCCTAAACCCCAAAAAGAAACATATACATTTGGCCACAAAGTCAACACAGTACGCTCTGCACATGTGTCTCACTTGGTATGCTAGTGTCCCTTGGTAAAATAAAATTTGGCTCGATTTCAAAATTCACATTACATGTCATTTAAGACGCATAATGATTCCTGCCTGCTGCTGACTGACATGGAGCACTGCAGAGAGCATGTTTTACAATAAAAGTCTGGATTCTGGCATTTTAAAAAGAAGGCCAGCGTCCAGTGGCCAACAGCAACAGTGTGCTCAGCGTCTCTGAAGCTTTTCCAGGCAGCCCATCTGTGTCCACGGAGCCCAGAGCGCTGGAAGAGACCAGGAAACAAGGACTGGCAGGATGGATTCAGAGTCCAATTAGTCCCAGGAAACAGCCTCTCCAATGGAAAGGCAGTGTGAGGGAGGTCTGGCAGAGGGTTTCTGTTCTTAAGTGTTAAGCTCAAAACCTTTTTTTTTTTTTATTCGACTCTGTGAGTGTAAGCTCTCGGCACAGCAGCTTCTCCACCTGAGAGGCACGGATCAGAAAGTGTGAGAACTGGCACGGTGACGCTGAGATTTCTGCATCTGCGGTCGTGGAACATATGTCCTTGTGTGGCCTGATGCGAGTGTTTAATTTTATTGACTGTTCGCCTAACCCCTCACCTAAACCATTGTTCAATAATAGTTTAGTAAAAGCGTAAGGAATGGATTAAACACTGTGTTTATTGGCTCTCACGTAATCTTTGATTGTTGCATGTAAAACTAACTAGGCAAAGCCGTTCCAGGATGCGATCAGAGTTTGGAGATGTTAGCAGCTCCGTCCTGCTCCTTATTGGATTTAGCTAAGTTTACACTGCAGCAACCGCAGCCAACCCAAACTATATTTGCGAAACACGTTGGCTTGTCCTCGTCCTGATGGCCTTCTCTCTCATGTAAAATGAGAAAACATTAATGTAGTTATTAAGTAGTTAATTTAAGTACAAGGTTATGCTAATTTACTGATAATACTGTGACTAATTAGCTCTACATTGCAATACAAAACTATGTTGTTTCTGTGTTGGCCATTAGAAATAATGCAGGTTTAAGGTACTTCTGCACTGGCTTTATTTCTCAAAACTCAAAGCTTCATCTAGAATTTATACAGTCAACGCTTGAAACACTAAAAGGCTGAGATGGCTTTTTTACCCAACTGTGGCTAATGTTAGCTTAATTAGCTAGGTAGCTACAGCTATTAAATCTGCCAGTAACAGCTGTCTCTGACTGAAACCGAGGACCCATACTTTGAAAACGTACTTTGAATTAAATACGCCAGTTATAACTGTAAACATATGTGCAATACAAGGCATGGTGACAGTAACTTAAGGTGGCAGGGCTTAGGGGAACGGTCAATTGGAATTCATTCCTGAAGAAAAGAGTGAATCTTAACATTGAGCAGCAGGCTGGTGGTGTTTGTGTTGTGTGGCATGTTAAGGAGGTGTCACTGTGGAGAAAACCTGAGAAGAGGAGCAGAGTCTGGGACTCCTCTGGGTTACAGCCAGTTCAGTCAGGCTGGTGGATAAGATACCAACAGCTTGCAGTGCCAGCGGCTCAGTGCTGTCACTCAAACACAAAATACTTAACACCTAAATGGGGGGGGGGTCCCCACAGTCAGTCAAAACCATTAGCTCAGCTTGTCTGACTGCAGGGCCTCCTTCACTTTTAACAATCCCTTTATCTCTTCTCGCCCCACTTGAAAAACTTCAATTATGTGTCAGACGAGTAACATGCTGAAAGGCAGTTAGAGAAAGTGAATGCCTCAGTTTTGTCTCAGAGAATAACATTTTGGCTCCAGTCAGATGGATAGCTGAGCATGTGTAGCAGCTACTGTAAATTAATCGGAGGATTAATCCGAAGACATACTCCTCTAATACAGAGATGTATCTTATCATTTTAACAGTACATCCAGAGCAGCCTCTATTTCATACGAGATTAAGAAGAAGGGAAACTCCTTGCTCTGCAGAATATCCAACATCATTAGACACTCAACAACAGCTCTTCCTGGACTGTATGCTTTAGTGATGGTTGTCAGCTGTTTTCTGTCTGCCACCACTGACAAGGGGAGACATTTACTGTGATGCTGACCTGCTGGTCTCTACAGAAAACACCCATCTCACGAGCCACACATTATTACAGCTTTAGAAAACAGATGCACATCCATCTCCAGGACATGAGAACATTACTAGAGAGAAAATACTTTAAAGGAGTATTTTGCACCCGCCTCATGTCTTCACTCACGCACAGTGAAACTATAAAAAGATTTTTGGCGCATTCCTGTTCACTTAACGTACTCGTTATTCAATTTTACAGGGTATTTTTCTCTAATTTCTCTAAAGAAATGAGTAGAAAACAACCGTGTCCTTAAACAACACAACAATCTTTAGTGTAAAGTAATCACTCCAAATGCAAAGGCGATGATTTATGAATATGTCAGCTCGGTGAAAGTGATGTCAGATAAGGCTTAAAAAGTTTTGTATGGCCGAGAATGCACATATTAATAATCTGGCTGTTGTAAATGTCAAAGGGGCGGGGACACTGAGAATATGTAAGTGGAACACAAGGCTCTTTATATAATAAGTGTGTGTGTGTGTGTGTGTGTGTGTGTGTGTGTGTGTGTGTGTGTGTGTGTGTGTGGGTGTGTGTGTGTGTGCGCGTGTATGTGCATGTGTATAGATGAGCCTGTGCATAACACAAGGATTTTGTAATACATGAATTTCTTTCTCCGTGTCACACTGGCTTTCACGGCAGGATGTTTTGCTCATGAGAAGTAAGCAGGAAAACACCGGACCACATATGGAAAAAATTTGTGTACCTGATACTGCATTCTTGCAGAATGCTGTGGTGTTAACTTACAATTGAAAAAGATTACTTCTGGGAAGCCTCAAAATACAGAAAAGCCCTCGGAGCATAAGAAGGGCGAAAAAAAGTTTTCATCGCAATATTGTATAGTTAAGCCAAGGCCGAGGCTTCTGGGTCTCATCTTACTACAGTTTTCTCGTGTGATACACGGCCTTTGAACGAGGGCACTGAAGCAGTCCGTTTTTACATTTTTATTAAGTTTCCCAGTGAGGCCCCATGGTACCTTTACTAAATATGGCTGGCTCTCCAGGGGACCAGGCTCCAACTACACTGGGACGCCCTTCACCAAAACATCGTCTCTTCCTCCCCCATATGTACCCGCGTCCCATCACAGACCTCTGCTGAGTTATTTTGATGTTGTTGACGACTTTAAATACATGAGAATTAGAACATTAATATGGCCGTGAACATCTACTTGCTACAAAAACATATAGCAGAGTGATGGTGTCCTGAACAGTTGATGACGTCATGTGCATGTTAGTGCATGTGAGTCCCTCTCTGTACTTTCCGTGTCGGTTTTCAACAATATCACAGGTGAACAGCACATCGAAATGTGTTTCTGAAAACATTTAAAGCAAGAATTAGGCTATGAAATAAAATATTTCATATTCAAATAGTATTTAGTTATATAATATTTTATATATTATTTATGTTTTTCTTCCAACTTTATTTTGTTAACGTAGAGAGCATTTATAATGTTCTGAGATGCTGGTGCTCTAGTACGTTTTCTAGCTGCAGTGAATGTCACAGATGTAACATGTAGACTCTAAAGTAATCATGTTGATGTTACAATTCTTTGTTGCACCTCAGATTGGACACCAAATGCAACTATTGAGACGATCTTTATTTACAAACTATTTTGAATATAATCCAGGATTTCAGCAAACATCTGAAGGTGAGAGATCAACTCCTTCCTCAGCAAAGCTTCGGTGGTTTAGTGTTTGCTTCCAAACATTCCCCCTTGTTAGGGTTTCTGTGGTATACGGATACGCCCTGTCAGATTTGAACAGCTGCCAAGCTATCAACAGGACTGTTTGGAGGAGGGGGGAGGAAGTGGGGATATGACCCTGTGGTTATGGAGTGTGAATAAAGCTGACAAAGCACATTCAATCTTATTGGGTAAATACCTTTCACACCATGATGTGGAGGTGATACTGGTTTGGCTTTAGCAAAGTGATGATAGTCCAAAAAAATAAAACTCTTACACAGCAACTACACTCAAATAATTGCCCACTGAATCATTGGACACACACCAAAGAATATCAGTACTAATCAAACTTGCACTAAGCCAAAACTTAAATGCGTAGGCAGAGATTATTGTCTTGCTTCAGTGACTGTGCATGCATGCCATCATGATCAAATCCTGGGAAACCTCTCGTGGAGTGTGGAAAGGCTTCCGCTGCAAATTTATACCACTTTCAATATTTCTCAGAGAGGAAGGCTACTGAACGGCTACGGTTGAGCCTGTGAGGAAATGAATACACAGCATTAGGAAGTAGGATTTAAAGGCTTTTAATGATGCTGGACTCACATGAAAGGTATGCTTGATGCCCGGGGCTAGGTTCTCTGTCTTGATCTTCCAGATCAGTGGCTGGGGGGAGTTGAGCACGAAGGCCAGTGGCTTCTGGTGGCGCAGCAAAGACTGGATGGGTTTCAGATGCAGCTCAACCTGGTATAGCAATGAAAAAAAAAAAGGATTTGAGTCATGAAGGAACAACAGACATCATACTGAGGAAGATATGAGGGCATAAACAAAGAACAGTCAATACAAGATCACAGTATGTCACATGATCCCATTTCACACAGCTACAATGCAACAATGTCAAAGCTTTGATTTTCTCATGTTTACCGAAATATAACTATAAATATCAGGCGATACGGCTTCCACCCTGGTGTGATTGCAGCGCTATAATGTTGTAGATTGTTCTTCTTTATCAGGCGTTGTGGTTGTTTATGTACTCACTTAGCTGATAAACTCACAAAGACGGCATGCTGTGTTCTCCCTAAAAGGCACTTGCTTTGCTCTGATATGTACCCTCAGCGGGATCTGAACTTTCACACAGTGGAGTCTTTGTTAACAGAGGAAAAAAATAGTAAGTGGCGGGTCTCTGTTACCATCTCTACAGCATGCAACTATGCCTTTGGTTCTCAGGCGGCCATTAAAATAGATTTTCACAGTCTGGTAGTCAGATGGGAAAAACAAAGTCGTTGTTGATGTTTTGGGACCTAAACTGTTGTGATCTCGGTTCAGTGTTGGACCTGTCTGGACCATTTGGACCGAAATCTTGTCAGGTGGTTCATGGCCTGAGCATGCACTGACCTCAGAGTCATCTGAGGAAAGGGTCTGGATTTCAATCTTCCTCTGAACAGATTAGCTAAACTTTTGAAATACTGTGATAACCAAAGCTAACTCAGAGGGATGAGAAGTGATACTCTTGAGGGTATGGTGGTCTATGTGACGCTCTTCTTTAAACTTCCTTCCCGCTGTATTCCCAGACTAATCGCATTAACCCCATCCTGCGTGTCAGCAGTAAAGGACTGTAAATTACTAATTCAACCCACAAGGATTCACATTATATGATACAACGAGCCGAACAGTAACTTAATCAGTCACAGCTCGCAAAGATATTGGCTCCTCGCTCTTCTCAATAAATAGAGCCTTTGTACTTCCACTGAGGCTAATAATGGAACGAATTATCTGTAATTACAATGATGGAGATTGTAAAACTGAGTTGACAGTTTAATATTAAGAGTGTTTGAATGAGTTAGAACCATGAAAAACTGAAGGGACCATTCATAGCAATAATTTGTTTGAAAGCGGTTATAGCATGTATTTCATCAAGACAAAGATCTCCATCGTTAATAGAAACCATTACCACTGTTCTGGTACAGTGCATTTTTTGCTACACAAATCGAACCACAAATCAACAGCAACATCAACAAACAATACTCTACTCTTTTAAGGACAAAGTCAATCGTTCCTGTGATGGTCTGCCACGGGTGCTTTACCAGACAGAGTAACACTGAACAGAGTTAAACACATTTTCCACATTTCTCTCTGCTATACTGATTATTTCCACACTGTGAGTCAGGATGAATTTTGAAACAATTTCGAAATCTGTCCTATCACAAATTATGAACAGTATCTTAAAATGTGGTAAGAGTTGAAACAGTTATTTGGCAACTGTGGATTTTGCCTGATACCATTACCAGCAAATGTTAAGTTAGTCAGTTGTAGTTTGAAAAAGCTCTGAACAAAAGAAAGGACAAAAGACATTATGACCTGAGTCTTCCACAAGGCTAGCCGGCTGTATTGCTAAAGCCATTAGCGAGCTAGTTGACCAGGAATGGCAGAATTTGCAGCCAAAATTTCCCAAATGCTAGCATGCTAGCTTGACAGCAGTGAGGACTAACAATAGCTATGTTCATTATTTTATCATGTCAGGCTTTTTCTTACATGTGAATGAGACATAAGGTAGTTGGATATGCTTGGCGATGACAACAATGGGGAGTGGCTTCAGAGGGACAAAATGCAGCTCATACTTGCTGGTTTCCCCAGTGTTCCCAACCTTAACTTCAATGTTAGTTCCTGAAGTTGATCAATGACATTTCTGACTGTTATAGTACAGCATTACTACCACTTGACTTTGTTTCTTTCTTCTTATTTTGTTACAGAAGTCTGGTTGATGTGCTCTTTGCATGCCTGTGTCTCGACTATCTGCGCTCAAGATAGTAGAGAAAAAAGACAGAGATAAAGACTTAACTGTGTTTTTAGCTGTTCAAAAAGACCAACAGATGGGTGAGTCTGAGTCTAGATAAAAAATGCAGGTGATCACCGAGATAGCTCGTTAAGTAGTTGAATGTGAAGTTCAGTGATTGCCTCACAAGCTACTGTGGCTTGTTAGAGCAAAGTACCAACAGCTGGTCGATAGGGAACAATACTCCAAATCTTCCAGTTACACTTTAAAAGTACATTGTATCTTTTTGACCTTAAAAATCTCTTTCCTCCAGGATTGGTGCTGTGGAGCAGCCTTGTGAAGCAACCTTTAGCTCAAGCAGCTACAGTCAAGAGAACATTTTTTGCTTTACAGTGCTCAATTTCATGAAAACTGGGCAAACTCCTGCAGATGAAGATTATGTGCTGTAGTCAAAAGGTCCAGAACAAGCTACCAATTTAATCTTTAACTGAGGTTGTTTTGTCAGTTGCTGTTTCCAAGATCAAGAATGAAAACTCAACAGTTGCATATTATCTTGCTCAGTGATACTCAGACCACAAAATACAACCATGCAATTTATTTCACAGATACTAATCACAATTCAAATTGCCATATTGGTCAGACAAATGGTAATTATCGTGTCAGTGGGAAAGATATAAGAAACAAAGATCTATATATCTCCCTCACATCCACACACTCAATGCTTCACTGAGCCAACTGCATGCCAGACTCCCGTCTCCCTCAAAAGAGATCTATTCTATCCAGCAAAAAGTGATTTTCATTTTCTGGCAGATGCTCAGCGTTCAAAGACTCGTCACTGTGATGCTGCATGAAGCATTTAACAAGAGACATCGCCAGCAAACATGAAGCATCAAAGCCTAATTATCAGTCCTCCACAGATGTAACCCTGGAGGAGAGCAACACAAATGAGTGTTTAGCGATGTGGTCCATGAAAGTGCTGCGAAAATCATTAAAAAGTCCCTCTGAGACGAGAAAATGGAAGAAATTACTGAACAAGTTATCTATGAGGCAAACTGGATGGTGATCCAAACAAGCAGGTCAGAGACTCAGAACTCACTGCTCTTTTTAGCTTTCTTTTTTTTTTTGCATATTTGCGTCTTCCTCAGTCCAGACTCTGGAAAAAGCGTGTGCATTGCTCCTCCGAGAATAACAACAACCAAGATATAATCATACCTGGCTTGGCTTTGAGGCCCTGGCTTTGAGAGATGGAAGAGGCAGACAGATGAAGAACGAGAGTGAGGGAGAGAGTTGTAAAAGACGAGGAAATTAAACCCAGACAGAAACATTTCCAGAAGACGTGAGTCACCTGAACACATAAACACAAACAGAGCGCTAAGGAGAGGAAGTGCCAAGCGGCGATGACGCTGAAAAAGAGAAAACTGTGGTAACCATCTGCTGTTTAAAAAGGTTTAGCAGGTAAACAGAGATAATACCGAGCTCTATCAGCTCTGACAGAGCTGTGTTGCGCCATCGAAGCGATGATGAGGATTCAACAGCAGCTGGCGTGCATCTCTGCCCGCAGTGTTGCCGTCATAAAGTTTGGTGAGACTGGTACGCATAGCAACAGACCCTGTTACACAGCCAGGGTGTGGAGAGAAGAGGTGCAGAAACACCAGTGCCTCTAATGGTGTTTGCAGGGATCAGGTGGCGCTGAGTTGTCCCTGGTGCTGCTACCTTTATCGGACCCTGCGGAGAGGGTCCGCCGGGGATAGGAGGCCACATCTGATTGATTATCAGGAGGCTGGCACAGGGATTTGGAGGTCCAGGGTCCATTACAGTTATAGGGCGCATTTGCCAGCAACCAGGGATGGAGACCTATCGTGTTACTGAAACTACACTCCACACAAGGGACGACAGCTGTAGCAGGATAAGCAAAGCCCGTCACAGAGCATACCATTAGTGTTAGTAGCGTGTGTAAACAATGGAAATGTTGAAAAGAAAACAATACAGCTTCAACTTTAGGCTCTAAATCAACTTCAACAACAAACACAATGCCAGCTGGAACAAAAACCCAAATGACAATAATCATATACAATCCTTTGTAGTACAACTAAGCCCCATGGTTAGATTTAGAACGTGCCGATCCCTTTGACAGTGTAATTGTAAAGGCTGATTTGTTTGTCCTGTCTCGACCATGTGGTTGCAATTTCATGACCTTTCAAGCCAATTAAATCACACTAAGTTTCAAAAAGTGTTGCATAAAACACTCCGCATGAACACTGTAATGTGATACTTTCACAGACAAACACTGACACCCTGCAGTCAGAGCTCAGTATCAGGGTGGCTCAGTGTCCTTGCAGTTTCCTTTATTGACAGAGCTAATTAAGCGCCCGGTGATCCCTGCTGATTCAGTGAAAACCCCAAACATCCTTTAATTAGGCAAAAAGTAAGACTTATCTAGAAACACACTCTCCCTCCCAGGAAATAACAATCGCAGTCAATGACATGAAGCAGAGACATTCTGAATAACAATGACTGGCTGGCATGTTTTAAATGGGACTCAGTGAGGGTTAAAATAGATCAATATCCAAGGAGCCTGGAACATTGTAAACGTTGCAAACAAACGAGGGCTGGCTAGGAACTGAAAAGTCGTGGCTTCAATAAGGAGAAAGGCACACTGCCTGGGACCAATCATACACCGTTATCTGATGTGTGTGTATGTGCGTGTGTCTTGTCTGTCTGGATCTTGGTTCTTTCTGGATCACTGAGGGTGTACAGAGAGAAGCCAGGGCAAAGGAGCTAAATGATGGAGGGGAGGCGGACCAAGACCTGTTGACCGCTCTTATCAGTGCCACCCACATATTTGACTGCGATGGAGATGCTACCTGGAGCCTTTTCCCCGAACTGTGATGGTAATCAGTCTGCACTCAGCTCTGCACCGAGCTGCAAAGAGGCCTGAAAAGACGTCAAAGTGAGGCGGGACCTCTGGATAGCAATCTTTCTGTGATATGGCAGAATGGCAGGACATGTTGGAGAAAATAACACAGCATGGAGGCGGGGGGACCGGGTCAGGAGGAAGGAGCATGATTACACTCTGATTAGATTAAGTCGAACGTAAATCCATTTTTCTGCAGTGGTAGTGTTCCCCGGTGTTCTGCAATTTTTAGTTTCAACTGATGATGTTGATACTGTATTTTCATTGGTGATATATGTGCAGGCAGGAGAAAATAAAAGTTTGTAATAATACCTCAATTACACCAGCCACACAGGCTGTTAATCAGCTGGAGCCTAAGTCTAAATTGTGATTTGAGCGCTTCCTATGATACTCTGATTACAGACTACATACATTGTGCTATACTGCCACGATGACAGACTCTTCTTTACATTGTTTTTTTATTTTTGTTAGGCTGTACCAAACAAAGGCAGAACAGAATAAAGCCACTCCAGGGGCTGATTTTAGATAGCATGCCATTATTCCATAAGCAAAAGAGGCAGGACGGTCGTGGCATGTTAAGCGTTGGCATCTATTGTGACTTTGACATATGTTTCCTAAACAATGGCATAACATCGCAATAACAATTATTTACCATGCGTGTTATATGGCAGTTGAGTTCATCCTTTGTTTGGAGGGTAAAAGGAGTTCCCCAACCTCACTGCTGCTTTTCTTTGAGTTAGCTGCTACCTGCTGCTAGCTCCTTTATAAATCGGCGGTGGTGGGTCGCATACATAGCATGCTGTCAAAGCGTCACACCCCTGTCCCGACCTCCATCTCTCCATCTCATCTCATTTCATAGATGTTCAGTTCAATTCAATGTGGACGTTATTATCATAAAATCTGGGGGGGGGGAATTGTCCCAGTGAGCAAAAGCTTTAAGGCATTCAATAACAGCGTAAGGCCGCACAAAAGCCTAAAAGCACATAGAAATAAAAAACGTTGCTGGCTTTGTGTGTGCAGTGTGTCTTGTGTGTGATCTCCACTCATATCTGACACTGCGCTCTCGCCAGATGCTTGTGCCTGGTGAGCTCCTCCAGCCAGTCACTCACACAGCCGAAGATATCTGCGAATTCCAGCTGATAAAACATCATCTGCTCTGCCTCACCCTGATTCAGAGCCAGTGGCTGTGTTTGATGTTTGCCTTTGGCTAAGCTGATTAGAGAAAGATGGGCGTTTCGAGATACCACCGGGCCCCTTTTGTTTATGTTCTACACTATCACCCGATTGTATGCCTAGACAGTCCTCTTTTTTTAGTTGCTTACGCTCTATATAGTTTGCAGCAAGTGAGGAACAAGGTGTCTACCATAGTGCCAAGCTCTGCATTAACGCACATGTGGTGGTGGTTTCTTGTTAGCAGGGTGCAAAAGGCCAGTTCAGTGTGTGACAAAGGGGAACATATGGAAAAATGTTCAAACTTGATACCTACACTGTTGAACCAAAGCAGGGGGAGCAGAAAAGCACACTTCAGGATGAGGTCATTGTTTTGGTAGAACTTAAGTGGCAAAACACCAACACCTTCAGGTCAATAGTCAACCGACGAAAATATATTTTGCCTTCAAATCCCAAGGGCTTTAAAGCTTGGATGAAACTTGAGCAGCAAGTCTGGTCTGGCGGTGTAGCTCACTCTGACTGTAACTCTCATTTGCTCTCTTGCTCTAGAAGATTAGATCTTTTTTATACAATCTAACTGAATATTGTAAAAATGAGAAAATTATTCGGCCATAATTTTAGGAAATCGCCACCCGCCAACACACACAGCCAACTTGGCACTTCAGGCAAACTATGAGTTGCCAACCCAGAGCAGTAACTAGTTCTATTCCAGGATACTGCCTCACAGCCCGGGCTGTCTTTCCGTCAGAAGCCCCCATGGGTATAAAACAGAGAAGGGGCTTCTGTTACTTCTGTTAGGACCACGGGAGCTGAAGAAATCATCACTCTTTACTTCAGACAAATGTGAATAACACTATCGAAGTTAAGAATTATTGTCCAGCCGAGCCAGTTTCAGAGCTGGTCATTTTTTGGAACCGGAGAGTTATGAATCTATGAAACAAACAGCCCACTGTCTAAAAGACACGTTGAGTAAAAATCCAGAGTATGATAAAAAGGACATTATGTGTTTGAAATTGCAAAGTAGCTCAGTAAAGCCAGCCAACAAATCTACCTCATAGTGGTCTGTCAATGCTGAGTGGGCAATTGTCTGGGGCAGGTTATGCTCTTATTGTGAAATATTACAAAAATAAAAATCTTCTTTAACTGATTGGACAAAACCAGTCTGCCATTTCACATTATTTTATATCATAATATAAACAAGATAAACATCTATTCTGGAAATGACACATTTCTCCTGAACAATCCACTGAAATCAGTTTCTACCAAGACTAACATTGTAACAAGTCTACTGCCAGGCTAGTCGGTTTGTGAGGCTGTACTTAGGCACAGTGGTGTTTTTAGCTAAATGCTAATGCCAGCACTGAAAATTAAGGTAAAGTGGACACGCTTCACTATAAAACACAAATGTCAACCTCATGATGGCATAAGAGAAAAAGTCTGAATCACAAAAGTCAGCAGGATGCATCATCTGAGAACCGTGAATGTCTGTACAAAATTTAATGGCAATCCACGAAACAGTTTATGGATTTTTCAGCTAAGTGGTGGACTGACCGACAACTGGCCGTCAGACTGACAGATCAACGCCGCACCCCTGGAGCTGTGCCTCTAGCATGGCTACAAAGCATTTTAGTAAAAGCTAAGCTAAACGGCTTATGATGTCTTTGGAAGGTAAATTCTGATCCCATCAGGGTGCTGCATGGAAATGATTGTTGGAAACTTACACGTTATTTGTTTTTCTAGTAGAGCCCAACCGATATATTGGTTGGCCGATATTCACATAAGTATTATTGGCCCCAAAAATCCAGTATCTGTAGGGCACTATTTTCTGGTTCGCAGTATTTCAACAATAAGAATATATTCACCTGCTCTCTCGTGGGCATTATGGACAGTAACTGGGGAATGAAATGTTGTACTTGAGCGCAGTTGTTGGGAAGCCATACTTGCTTTTAGTCATTCGATATCTGTGAGGAAACACTTGCAAAACTAAGCTGAACCAAATTCATTATTTGATGTTGACACAAGAGGGTAACAGCTGTTGTTACTTATTATTTTAAATCAGCAGCACCTGTATTAAATACAAGTGGTTTTTAAGATCATGTTATCTGGGATACATCAGGAACAATAAAAGAAAGAGTAACTTATTCATTACTTGCTCCATTTTAGCCTCACTCTTTCAACATTCTTACAACCTCTTTTAATAAAGCACAGACTGCTGTACAACTTTTACCTCAGCAGATTTGAACACATGGCTTCTACATCACCAGGTCCAAAATATTATTGTGGCTACTTCTAGCCTTAGGCGACTTAAATGAATGATTAGCATATTTTCTCATTCTGCTGTGTTATTCTATGGTGACTGCGTGCCCTGTAAATGTGAGCATATGCCAGATGAAGCACTATGCACAGTCACTACTAAGGTGTTCTGTTGCACTTAATAACTCAGCTTTGGTGTGGAGATTGGCCAGGAGCCAAAGTGTGTATTCTGAGTCAGGTCCAGCTGTGCATTTCTTTCTGCGGATAACAGTTCATACCCTTTAGTTAATACCCATACAGAGTGGGTTCACTGGCACAGGCAGGAAACAATTCATTGCTCTCACGTCTTTACTGAAAATATGGACAAACTGCAAGCCACGACTTTCACACATGGATGTGAAAGAGATGTGAAGCAGGCCTCACACATCGCAGCTGCAGGATGTGTGTGTATAAAACTGTCTGAAATTGACCATGTGATCCTCTTTGTCCACATTAGTCCTTGCACACCATGTGCAGCAGCAGATTTATTCCCAACCTGGTCAAGGCTTCACTTTGCAGACACTTAGTAAGGAGTCACTTGGGCACATCATGTTCTCCAGCAGCCCCTGAACCCAGACAGCCGAGGATCAGCCACAGGCACCTCCTGTGCTGCAGGCCATCGTAGAAAACATCCAAATACAGTCTGTTCTGTGGCCCAGACACCACATCCTCCCCCTTCAGCAGAGGTGAGGAAGAGAAAATCTACATAATCACAGTGACCAGCCACCCCTCCGCTGACTTTGAAAATAAGCAAAGGATACACATGCCAAAGCAAACACAGGAAAATACCAATTACTGAGAGTGAAATCAATTTGCAAGCTCCCACATCTGACACCTCCAATAGAATAAAAGACTAAACTTAAAGGAGTAGTTCAACATTTTGGAAAATACACTTTTTGTTTTCTTGCTGCGATTTATATAAGATCCATTCAACAAATGTTTCATTTTTACAAAATGTTTGTATGGATTAAACAAACAAGATATTGTGTTTGTGAATTTAAGAGGGGCTGTCACTAGTGAATTCAAGACTACTAATTAACTAATCTAATGAAGCAATCAAATAGTCAAATAGTGGAGATTTATCATATTTTTTTTCACCCAATAATAAAGATCAAGTCGAGTCAAAAAGGTCTCAAATACAACCAGTAAAGATTTGGCAGGACCAACCTGGGGTTGGAGGCTGTTTACAAATGAGCCGCTATCTTTTTGACTTTTTGACTTTCGTCTTTCGTTCTCTACATCTCAACATGAAATAACGTAGAAAACTATGGTTTAAACAAATATATTAAGTTATGTAAAGTTAAGTCCAACCTCTGTTTTTCTGTTGTTACTATGACCCATTGTGATGTCACTAGCTGTTACTTAAGATGCTGTTTTCTTTTACAGAGCTGTTTCCCTGTTTCAAGTGTTGGTGCTAAACGGACATGCTATCAAGAGTGCTATCAGCTGTTGAAAACAAAAGTAAATAGACATACTTCTTACAACGTCAAACTATTTCTTTAAGAGGGTGCCCCTTAAAGGCCTAGAGATGTTTTCCAAAGAGGTTATTGTTTACCTGGGCCAAACTTCCTAAATACATCTTAAGCCTTAACCCTTAGACTTCAGACAGCGACCACCTTTTTATTGTGTGTAAGTAAATGACTCCAGCTGCATGCATGCATAGCCATATTTTAGTAAAACTATGCGTGATTGGCACAAACTGAGCATGCTGACGGACAGAGGAGAAATGAATTATGCTGCAAGAGCAGTTTGAGAAGTTTGTGTGGGCGTCTAAGTTCGTCATGAAACTGGGATGCTGTTAGGATCCACTTTAACTGCTGTGAATTCTTTTTAAAATCACATTTCAGGCCTTAAAGGTGATAATCAACACTAATTTTCAATGGAATATTCCTTCAAGGAAGAGGTTGTTCAAGTTCATGTTCAATCATCCACACGATGAGATAAACCTCCACGCTTTCCTTGTTTTCAAACAGCTCCATAAATGAGGAATAGTTTTCATGCTTCAGATTTGTGTTGCTGAAGGGTAAATAATAAAGAGCTATGAGCATGCTTTTTCACAGGTGATAGCGTCCTTGCCCAAATGTGGCCAAGGATGTTAAACATGTTTAAATCCCCTCTGTAACTCTTTTTTCCACTGGAGGATTATCACCTCCTGCTGTCACGAAAGATCAGGGGCAGATCGTGTCAATGAGACTACAGTCTGACGCACTGTGTGCCTCTAAAGCAGCCTTGTTAAAGGCTAAGCACTTAGGAAGAGGCTGCTTGTGTCCAAGAAGGCCGATATGTGCCCATGACTCCAGGTGGAAATGCAATCAAGAACCAGAAAGAGAGTGGGCAGAGGGCATCTTATCTTATCACGAGCAGAAACATCCACTCACAGAATGAACTTCAGCAGGGCCACCTAATCTCACCCACAGCCCGAGTGACCTTCTGCAGCCAAGGCTGTAGGCAGGGGAACCGACAGCTGGGTTTCTGCCTCCTCCACAAAAGTCCTCACTTGACCATGGAGGTGATGGGTTACCAACAGCTGGATAAAGTGATGTGAAGCGATGGGATTCGCAGACTCGCAGACTAAAACTCTTACTATCCATCTATTCATAACAGTTATGAGTCTACAAAGAAGTCTATAAAGAGGACAAATACCAAATAAATACCCATTTTTAGTCGCATATATTCAGCACAGAGCCCAAAGCTAACAATTAAAATTCAGGTCTGGAGTTGGAATTTGTTTAATTTCACTGAAACACTCATCCGTCTGATTTAAATCCTTGAAAATAAACTCTGTAGAAGAGAGTAAAAATATTCACTTTGGACAAAATGTACAAAAGCATACAAAAATCTGCTCTCCTGCCAGGCCTCGTCAGTTGACAGCGTTCATGAACCATTATTTGGTCCATTGCTACCAGCAGAAAGGTCACATGAGAGCCAGTGAAAATAAGATTTAACAGCTCGTCTCGTCGGTTGTGACAGCTTTAACAGCTTCAAGTTTCAAAACAGAGAGATCTTTGTCATTTATGTCAAAAATGTACAGACTAGAGCTATGTCTAGTGATTGTTTTCATTGTATATTAATCCAAATGTACTCATCACAATTTCCCAGAACCCAAAGTAACATCTTCGAATTCTTCCTTTAATTCAACCAGCAGTCCAAAACCCAAAGACTCATTCATTCACTGTCATAAATCACATTAAAAAGGCTTATTTTGATGTGACAATCTACAGATTTTGGAGAAAATTCCTAGGAAAACTATACAAACTTTACATTAGGTGAAATTTGCCTGGAATAGCAGATGTAAATGAGAAACACTAAACAATCAAATACAAGACTTCTGGTGCTGTGAGGGCAACACAAATGAGAGGCGCTCACAGTCACTTTGCAATACATGAATATGAAAACATGCTGTGCTGTCATATCTCATATTAGGGCAGAATCTGTGTTGAAACAACACTGTGATACTTTTGTTTCTGCAATAAAAACTGCAGGACTCAAATTAAACAGAAGAAGTTATTGTTTTTCTTCTTTGTTCAAACTAAAACATTTCCCAATAACAGATGTGATATGTTTCGCAACCAATTTTCTTCTTTTTAGAGCTAGTTGCCCACGTCCATGTCAAAAAAATGTTTGTTAACTTGTTTTTTCCTTGTATGTGAAACCAATTAGTCCATTTATTTTCAATATCTGCTGCTGCTACTGGTTATTTACTGCAAAGGCCCAGTATATGCAGACCACACTGTAATTAAATAAATATCGATGGGGGAGTTTATCAGCTGGATTACACTGTTTGTAGACAATGAAAAAAGTTGAGTTTAGTATCAGGCAGGAAAAAAAATTGAATTTTGCACTATGTTGAGCCTATTTTGCTTCATTACAATGCATTTTTTGTGTCTTGTGTGCAGGCGTCTGTTGCAATGTCGATGCTGAATCCATTGCTAAGCCCTCCATAATGTTAAACATTGTAATCAAACAAAATTAGACAAATCAGTCCTGTGCTTTAAACCCTCTACATTACATTGTGTGGAGTAATCATGAAAGATTACGACAAAAGACACATGCATCTATCATTAAAGTTCATGTAGCTTCAGAACAAACACAGCCACTGAAACCAGAGGGATTTCAGGCTCATGCAAAATGCTCACACACACACAGCCTTTCTGTATGTTTAGCTTTGGCAATGCTTAGAGCTTATATCAGCAGTAAAACTGCAATGGCAAGTCCACACATGCTGCTTTTCACACTGCTGTGACTGAGGGGGGTGGGAATTCGGGACAGTTTAAAAATCCAGACGCAGCGTTTTTCACAGGCCACGGGCTCATGATTCATCTTCCAACTATGGCTAACTTTGAAAAGTCCTGCCATGAGACATGCTGTATAACACCTGAAGACAGGGAGTGGTTTCACATCAACTTTAGGAACGCTATCAGGAGATGAGATGTGCTGACAGTTTGAATGAGCCCAACAAAGAGATCTGCTCAGAGGTTGGAAAGTACAGCCATTTAAATGACTAACTGATCGCTGTCTTGTTATTCATCCTCTGGGGAGTCATTTGTTAGGTCAGATAAGCCTGATCATGAGGTCTGGAATAGGTTTATTTTAATGTACCTAGTGGAGCTTTGTCTTGACAGTGCAAACTTTTCACAGGATGGAGAGCTGAACAGTCCAAAATGGAGGGTTATGGCTCGGAGCTTATTAGTTGTGTTACCTTAACTTTTATTTAACCCTCTTACATCAAACTGTTCCATAAAAGAGGAATGGTTTTAATACAGTCATGAGACAGGAGGCAATGGTGCACTTAAATAATAAACTTAATAAATAGTACAAATGTATCGCCCTGTTAGGGTGCGGGAAAACAGTGCACACAAAATAGAAAGAATCTTTCACCTTTACAAATATCCACATGTTCCCGGCTTGCAAGTGTGTTAGCTATTAACTCACCGAATCACCAACTAATCCTGAGATAATTCTTGGCCGACAACAGCTCTAAATGGACTGTAATTAAATTGTGCTTTTATAGTCTAACCGACCACATTAAACACAAGACTGCGTTCACCCATTCACACACACTGGTGGCAGAGGCCGGCTATTACGGTTCAAAGTCTAATCTTAACAGTTTTTATTGTGGAGTGAATTATGGTGGTAGAGAATAGAACTCAGGATGACTCACTTCTGCCGGGGTGTTGTCTGGTCCCTCTGGAGCGTGTCCTCTCAGGTTGATGATGTGGACCTCCTGAGGCAGGCTGGTGGTGCCTCTGCTTGCACAGCCTGACAAGGCAGTGAAGCTCTTCGATGTGGCCTGCACCGGGTGTCCCATCCCCACTGGCAGCAGCTCACATGGGCTGCGGAAGAGCGGCCCTGCAGGGAAGAGAGGAACACAACACAGTGTGAATCGAACACTACAGTATGTGCAGGGATTCAAATGCCAATTCTTATGTTGACTTATTTATGTAAATCATGTATGAGCCCTCTCTTACACAATGATGTCCCTTGACCATTAAGAAAACTATTTTAGTGTCATCAGTATTAATGGATGGGGTAAGTTGTCACACTAGAACATTGTAGATATTCAATTTACATTTGTTGAGGTGTATGTGCAACTTGAACCAGCAAACTGTGCACTTTTTCTCAGTCCTCTATATTGTCATGTCGGTTTTTCCTCTGTAAAATGTCGTCTGACTGCCACAGGCTGAGTAACCTGTCAGACATATAATCACTCCCATAAGGTAATTTTATTTTCCTTGACTGTTCAAATCTGACCTTCTTTAATCTCTTCTTTCAGAACCAGATTTACACTTCATTTGCACTCCTGTAACTAACCATTAGCTGTAGCCTTCACTAGTTGCCTTGGAAATGTGACATGCTCCTGGACAATTTAAGGAGAAAAACCTGCCAGCATGGTCTACTTTAATGATTCGCTTCTTACTGTCCAACTCTCTGTGTGTCATGCTGCACAGGGCAAATCACTGAGCAATCTTAACCACTAAAGCAGACATATTTGATTGCTATCACAAAGCTTTACAAAGGAGCAAATCCCTGTTCTATAAAGGTCACGCCAGGGGAGTTTTCTGCATTATCTCTCAATGGGAAAGCCAGATTTCATAATATTACACTTTGAGGCTATCTTTCTTGACTAACAGATTTTAATCTTCATTGTGACTCACACTGACTCAGCCTTATACCTTTCACACTCTAAAGAAAATGCTTTTTTTGTTGCAAGTAGCGTTAGAAGAACAAAGTCCTTTTGTCTTTTGTCTTACACAAGCCTTTTCTAAAGGGGCAAGTAGTGCAATAATATGTTGATTTTTTAACATATGATGATTCTTCAAATAGTAGGGATGCACGATAATTTAGCTGCTAATGTATTATTGTTACAAAATACAATTTTGGTCAATAAATAAGTTTGTGACTGCGACTGTGAAATGCTGCAACCTGAATCTCTGCCCACACTGTCTGTGCTCGAGTTGCATTGTGGGTAATTTAGGCAACAGATTTTGACAAGGAAAAGGAATGTGTGGGATAAAAAGATGTTATCTCTGGTTCTGCTGAATCAATTTTGATGATAATGATGATGATGAACTGTCCCGGTTGTCTTTAAAAAGAAGAAAAGATTGAGAACGAAACCTCTCTCTTATATAAGTACATCTTGTTATGAGTAATTGTATGCCTTTAGTAGATTATCACATCTGGATATGTAAAGATAAAGAGTTAAAGATAAAGGTTTTTATGTCCTGACAAATTACTTTTAAAGTCTTCTTTAAAAAGATTGGGGCATTTTACAACAACAGCTTGACTTTATCTTTGTGGTTTTTTTGTAGGTTAGGGTTACACAAGCTCAAAATAATATTCACCAGAGTTTAATGAAAATGCCACCCTTCAGTGATTCAACTACAAACTAAAATTTAAATTCAGTTTGTTACACAGCTCGGTTTCTTAAATCTGTCCTGAGTAAAGTAGCAGTATGCTCTCATTTCAGTCAGAGACATCACAGCAGCAAAAAACAGTGACTGAGCCCGGTCGATCAAGCAAAGCAGCTCTCAGCAGGGTGTCAGGACACTGCAGCTCAGCCCGTTGGGTCTCTTTCTGTGTTTTGTCTACTGCACAGTCAGCTTTAATGAACAGTTCAGTGACCTGTGAAGGACTGGACTACTTGACTTAAACACAGATTCGCTTGTATACAGGATGGCACTTGGCATCCACATTTGCTCTTGCGTGACATGAGACTTCCTTTCAATTCACCACAAAGGTTTGAGGTGATTAACATGCTTCACTTTAGTCTGAGCTCAACCTCCTTTTTACATCTGTTTGACCCACTTAAACAACATACGGGGTGTAACTTGCACATAAGGACACACCCGTCTTACATGAAATCAGGGTGGCACAAACAGTGAGTGAGGCACCAAACAGCTCGTTTCCATTAAAGACTCTTGTATCCGATGACAACGTCTGTGGTCAGACTTATTTCTCGGGGTCAGACCTCGTGTTGTATCCTACAGACCTGTGCCAGCCAAGGCCCGTTAACATTTCAAACACATCACGCTAAACACACAGAGGTTGCCCAACAGCAATCAGATGGAACATTTGGAAATCATTAAAGTCTGAGTGAAAGACAGTTAGATAACAATGTTAAACTCTCTCCAACTGACTCCAAAAACACAGTGCCTCAGCAGTGGGGTACAGCAAGGGGGAAAACTTTTTTTTTTTTCTTTTTGCTCAGAACACATAGCTATTGTTTTCTCTTTCCGTGCCGTCCAATAAGCCTATGTTCACTCATCATAAAGCCAGAGACCATGTATGGCATAGCTCCCCTACTCCTTGTTGTGAAAAAAACACAGAGGCTTTATTGTTACCATATTTGTCTCTTGAGACAAATCCCAAGCCTTTGACAGATGTCTCAACCTGAACTGTGATGTATCTTGTTGCTTGTGAATTCAAGCCCAGACAGATTATCTTTAAAAAACGTATCAGGAGCGTACATATATTAAAAAATGGCAGGGACTGTAGTGATAAAAGGACGTGGCTTAATGGCAAAAACCTGTGGCGCATCAGTATTTCAACTCCCGCGTAGCCCCCCTACTCCCTTTTCCTCCCAAAGGACCGAAGCCTATTCCCTCTCCAACCATGTCATCAAGTCTCACTCCCACAAACACGTCTGAGGCCTCTCCAACTCACTTTTTCCCCCCACACATGGAGAATAACAAACAACTGCCAGACAAACAAAGAAAAACGTAGTTCTTTCTGGGAGACTGCCAAAAGATTACGCTACATGTTGGGCAATGATTTTTTTAAATTGCTTGAGAGAGAGAAAAGGGAGGTAATGGGGGAGACAAAAGTTATTGCATGGGTAGAAATATATGGGAATTCAAGGTTTCATGGTGTTGTTTTGCCGAGCCTTTAAAAGGTAATATATGTCAGCCTGTCCAATTTTTCTTTACTTCACAGATACAAATCTCAACAAATTGCCTTTTAAGAAAATACTCCCTAGCTATTCATAGTCCCAAGAAGATGATTCCTAATGACTATGGTGACTTCCCTGACTTTACACTCAACAGCTTATGCTTGGATTTTCATGGAAATTAGCAACATATATTCATGATCCCCAGAGGACGAATCCTGATGTTTTGGATGATCCCTGTTCCTATCGTGCCACTATCACTATCATTGACTTTATGCAAATGAGACGCGATGTGACGCAACGCCCCACACTTGCCACATTATTGTCTTATGTTGTGTGTGTTGAACAAGAGGAAATCTTGTAATGATCTCAAATTAACCACTTATCAGGTTGACAAAGTCTCACTGAAATCTTTTACTGCAAATCACTCAATCATATATCTATATGGACATACAGTAACTTCATTATAATAATCTACAGTAGAATAAAATGACCTTATAACCTTTAATAAAAACTTTTAAATGATAACGTAACAGCAGACAAAGACCTTCACTATTCCATCATCCGATCACATATGCTATTACCATCAGCCAACAACCTCCACAGACAGAGAAAATGTTTTGGACGGGGAAAAAACCGTTGCATCTGTTTGCCCTGCCACAGCTTTGTGTCTTCTGTCACCTTGTCTGTCTGTCTGCCTTTCTTCCTCGCTTCTGTTTCCTCGGTCATCGATGGGAGTACAGAGTATGTCCTGTCCAGCTGCTACTAGTGCCTTATAGCTGGCCAGGCCAAACGCCCACAGCAGACGAATGAGAGAAGCTCTTGTTCAATCTGCCTGAAAAACAAGTCCAGCCTGGGTCCACCAGACACTCCGAAAAACCATACCACAAATACCACCCCAACCTAACAGATACAGCAAAATCAGATAGCAAATATGATACTTCAGCTGTACCAGTAATATCTCACATTTATTAAATGTCTCCAGTAATGAGAGTAGCATGGCAGAGAGTGTAACCCTAACTACATCCTACAATTAAATATGCAGTAAAAAGTTGCCAAATTACTGCGGTTTACTTAGTCTACAACTGCATTGTGGTGCGCTACAATAATACCTCCAAACCTCAGCAAATTAGATGATAATTATCTATTGCAAGAATATGTGCAGAACTTTTTGTGCTTAACATTTATTGTGAAAATAGTGGAATCAAGTGGTGAGATGCTTCATTTCCCCAGGACCTGGCAAAATCTGATCCGTGATATCTGATATAGCATGTAGTGCATAAAGATGAATGATTCTATACAAAACTCTCATTAATTAACATCAGTCTCAATCCAGACAACCAAGTCATATTATTGACTCTGCAGCAGAACTACAGTAAATGTCAGGAGAGCTCGACCTACCCTCCCTTTTTGATTTTCAATCCTGATTAATCACTTTGTTAACATTCATGGAAGGGAAGCTCGGTTCTCATAGGACTCTCTGGGTCAGGCAAAATCAGCTAAGGACGAGGCTTAAAGGATAAGTACCGTTTTTTACAACCTGGACCTTATTTCTGGCAAAAGATATGGTCATTTACTCACCCAGATAACTTTGGTGTCATTCGGCGTCGTTCGGACGAAATTAGATCCAGTGTAGCGGCGATATATCCATATAATGGGAGAGACGGGGCAGCGACACACAGCCTCTATATAACGCATTATCTGCCACGAAACTAGTTAATTTCATCAATATTTTGTTACGATATGCTAGCGCTATTAGCCTCTGAGTCCGGGCTCGTCCGTTATCAACATCCGGGGTCAAACTAGCAGCAGCAGCTACAGGTAAACAAGGCGCGCTGTCGCGGGTGCGCGCGCAGCTCAGAGACGACATCTTCCAGGTCAGAGGTAGTAGCTCAGCCTACAGACCCCGGATGTTGACAATAGACGAGCCCGGACTCAGAGGCTAATAGCGCTAGCATATCGTAACAAAATATTGATGAAATGAACTAGTTTCGTGGCAGATAATGTGTTATATAGAGGCTGTGTGTCGATGCCCCGTTACTCCCATTATATGGATATATCGCCGCTACACTGGATCTAATTTCGTCCGAACGACGCCGAATGACACCAAAGTTATCTGGGTGAGTAAATGACCATATCTTTTGCCAGAAATAAGGTCCAGGTTGTAAAAAACGGTACTTATCCTTTAAGGAACAAAAGCTAACATGGACAAGATCCTGATCCGGCCCAACAGACTCAACATCAACATCTCATTCTCGCCTGAATCCCACCCCCTGCCCAGCTCTGAGGTCAAGACACATCCACGGCTTAACTGAAATTATGACTTGAATCGTATAGTATAAAATAGGATTCAAAAACTTCAAAGTAGGATCTAAATGTCCTCTAAGTGACCTTATATTTTACTGTAATATTTGCGATGTTACAAATCCAGTAAGGGGCTCAAAGGTTTAGCCAATAGGATCCATCAAAAGATGCTTGGTGCCGCTATCCGGAATGCTGTAGACATCTCACAATGAAAATAAAAAGGCGCCTTTAACATTTGATGACCGTCTTCATTGGAGTCAGCACTTCACTGACCCTATTAAAAATTAGGTTTTCAAAGTTACAGGTATCAGAACTGGTAACTATGACAAATGTCACATGTGTAAAAACTTCATGTAACAGTCCGAGATAGTGTGGCTTTAGCTGTGAAAGTGAGAAGGGAGTTTACCAGTTGGAAAAACTTACTCAGATCGTAAACTTTCATCACCACTCTCTGCCTCTTTCACTGTGGGTGGGCACAGTCACGGGAAGTTACATTTTACTTGAGCTGGAGTTTACCCAAACCACTTTAGCTTTGTACTCCACCTATATTTGGCTAAAACATATCAGTACTACAATTGGTAACTGAGTATCTGGTATAAAGTACATACTGAAGTGTGTTTCTGCATCAGACACATATATATGATGTTACCACATTTTCTCAGTCTTACACTGAACACGCAACATATGCGGGACATTCGTGGACGTGCTGCTGCAACACCACACTTACACTATAGTCATATAAGTGGTGCATATGTTTCATAGAGATCCACTCTACAAACATAAAGAAGGCCAGTCTTCTAGTAATATTTTTAGTGGGTCATAATGGGTCATAATATCTATATTTCCTTTATGAAAGTACTAGTTACAGGAAATGACTCAAGCTTAATGGCAAGTTTGGTTTTGAGAGTTTCTGTTAATACTTACTGTTTCCTGTCACCTGTTTCCTTCAATAATCGCTGACCAGAGAGATTGAAATGGACAGGATGCCAGGAAAATGTTAAAACGAAATTGAAAAAAGCAAACGTAAGCGATCAGAGCTTACTGAGCTTTCATTACCTGGTGACTCTGATAGACATGTTGCCATGGAGATGACAGATCTGTGCTTGGGTTGCAACTTTTTGGCAAAATTTCCATCAGATATTTAATTGGTGGTCCGTCCCTTCGACACCAGAAGTAAAGGACAAGAACATTAAAGACTCACACCTCAATCTGCTTATGTTTCTCCTAACTATCCCCATTTAAATGTTTTTTTCTTCTGTTATACATTTTTGAAGGATTAGCACTAAATATATACAGACTGAGTCTAGCAGCAATACTGGAAATGGCATTACAAGACCGACATGTGCAAGAGGAATTTATTTTCTGTCAAAAGATATTTATTATACTATTACTCTTTATTATTGTCTTACATTGGCTAATATGCATTTAGGCTTGACTGTGACAGAGTTAGAGGTAAGACAGGAAGTGAACATAGTAAATCCCAAATTAAGGAGGGAGAGACTAGAGATACTGATATATTCAAACAGTGTGAGGTCACCAGACACTTTTCACATTCTTTGGCAGGCTCCTTTTGGACTATAACCTCTTTTATGATTTAAGTACTAATGCTTCTTTCAGATATGTAGTATTTTTGACTATTATAACCTGTGATGAAATAAAGGTGCTTTCATTTTCACATCTTTCAACCACATTGTATATTAAGGGAGGAAAGTATACACTATGTAAAGTGACATTATGCAGACTACTGGTGGACTTAAGTGGGCTTGGAGTCACAACATAATGCTGTGATTAATTTATTATAATCCACTGAAGTGTTCTGTGTTTATACTTTCCCTGAATCCACACAAGCACTAACATTATGAAGTGAATACTTCGCTGTCAGGTAGGAAGATGTAATTTTATCCCACAAGTCACACAGTACCTCCAATAAAATCATGGGTGGAACAGAAATTATTTCATAGAAGATGACCAAAAAAATTAAAACCGAAGAATGCATGTACCACCATCAGCATCAGATACAAAAAACACTAACATAATGAGGGCTGCAAATGTTTCGTTTTATCTACATTGTCAAAAAAAAAAAAATGCCAATCACAATTTCTTTAATATATAACATTTCTGCATTAAATTGTCTGAAAACAACCAGACATTTGTTCTGCATTATGTTGAGTTGTGTACTTAGATTAACCATAATGTTTCCAGCAGAGAAAAATCTAATTTTACCCAAGCAAGCGTTTCATTTGGTTGCCAGTCACTATAACTTCCGGAAGAGAGTCAGAGAGTAAATCAACCGTGTAACCATAACCATCAGCATCCTGGTTGGTTCACAAGGGAGACAACAACTCCCATGATCCCATGCTGCTAACATCTTTTGTTTCATTTTGATTGAGAGACCCTAGTGGCAGAAATGACGTACAGTGCATTTAAAGCCCGAGATTTGCCTGTATAGTTGAATACATAAAAGTATTCAGTATACTTTCCCACTGGATAAAGAAAAGCATAAAATCCTTTTAATTAAAAAGCTGTAACTAATGAAAATTACTTAAACTAGCAAATTATTACATTGTATCAGCAAAGCTTCTATCAGTTGGTTGAACTCCAAGTTGAAACATAATTCATTCAGGACATAAAACCGGGAGGTGGACTCTTGATATTTATCTTTTAGTTTAAAATACAAAAGCAGGACCCTTCCTGCGAGGTGCATTCATCAATAGAGCCTCCTCCTATCTTACTAGAGATAAACGCCTCTGTTTCCAAAGAATTCACTTTGTTGCCGTCCACACCGCGGCACCGAGCCAAGATTTGGGTACAGGAAGTGATGTCAGTCTGTGTGCCAGTTAGGGACAAATCTGATATTCCCACAAAGCCATTTCCGAAGATAAACAAACAGAACCTTCCCCTGTGTGTGTGTACACATCCTCACATGTCTAGTTCCCAGTATCCTTCAGTAAGCAGGGAAAATTGTGTTTCTCCTCCAGATACATAAGACGGTCAAAGCAGTGAAGATTACCTCACATATGTCAACACAGGCTTCATAAAGCAGAAACAATAGAGGAGATGATGCATTGTGAATACACTTGTCCAATAATGTAAAGATAGCATAAGGCCAACTTAATTATAATAAATAC
The DNA here is from genome assembly GCF_965226575.1 of Pagrus pagrus. NCBI lineage: Eukaryota > Metazoa > Chordata > Actinopteri > Spariformes > Sparidae > Pagrus > Pagrus pagrus. The sequence continues at coordinate 4,799,457 of NC_140190.1, read as the reverse complement.
AAAGTAGCACAAAGGGGCCTCTTGTTTCAATATACAGTATCTCCTCCCTACCTAAGATATCCCAGTTCCCATATGAACTACAGGATTAAATGAATCCTCTGCTCTCCTTTCTTTGTTACTGCAGGGCATGATTCCCATGGACCATGAACCACGCAAGCCAGTTTAGGGAACGTAATATTCTGCCCGTTCTTGTTTTCCTAAGGGGTTTGGACTGAGGAATCACTAGCTCTGCAGTGTTGACATTAGCGCAGCCCACTCACCCCTGAACCTTCAGTCACTACTACAGGAAGTGAGTAAAGCCTTTCATAAGGGTAGTGTGAGTTCACTTCATCGGGCTGCCTATGAAAAGGATTTATCTCTGGACTTTAACACTGGAGGAATAAGAGAAGGAAGCTGGAATGGGATGAAGGGAGGAGGGCAGGGGTGAGCCTCAGCTCCATTAGGGAAGTCGTAAACTCCTCCATCAAAGTGTGAAATCTCAAGTCAGATATCCCGCAAACCCCTCCGTAACTCAATATCAACCCAAACACACTTTATTGGGAGATTCATCGATCGTAATCTTGTCAGCTGGCATATAATTGAAAAAACATCTTAAAGACAGGAGTTTCACTGGATTATATTTTATCTTTATGTCGGTGATGTGGTGCAAATACATGTATGGGTATATAGGCAAAGCTTTTTTTCAGTTCTTAAGTAGGTTAACAGGTGTTCATACAATAAATTACATCCCCGTGTGTGTAGAAACTACCTCAACAGTGAAGGCACTGAATACAAAGGAAGATAGTACCAGTGAAAATGCATCTAAGATTGTAAGTAAGTAAGTAAGATTGTTAGAGGGCACAATGAAGGACAAAAGGAAATGCTCTTTCAAATATTTATGTTCATTTATACTGTTATATACTTAATATTGTGACAATGTTTTTGGATGACTACTGGTACTTTCACAAAATATTAACACAATGACATTTTTCATAAATAATCATCAGTAAAGTGGATATAAACCAGGAAAAGATAACACTTATGCCAATTCACGATATAATTAAATAACATATTATATAAATATACAAAAAAACATATGAAAATGTTCAATCACGTTGTAATGTATATGTCATGTAAATAATTTATGTCCATCTTTTCTGGGGCTTGTTAACTGAAATGAAAAAAGTAGATTCAATTATTTTCTTTTTTGACCCAAAAACGTACTGAGGAGTTTTAAGTATTTATTCCAGCTCTGAGCAGTGCTTGCAGTCTTCCTCTCAGGCTAAATTTGTGGCCCAACAACCTCCACCTAATTTATGTTGCCTGAGGGGCAAAACCCAGGGCACTAGAGCAACATAAGGACGCAGTAATGAACATTACAGCTTCTTACAGTAATTTTAATAAAGACTTGCTGGTTTTCTTTGTTATTTGTGACAGTTAATGAAGAATCTTTGGGCTTTGGACTGGTGATTGGACAAAAAAACGACAAGCATTTAGGTTCGAGAAGTAGGCTTATATGGAAACTATTGATCTAAAACAATATCAAACTGCTGTTTGCCAAATATGCACTAATTCATATGTCTTGTGCAATGAAAGGTAGGTAAAACAAGTTTCCCTTACTGAAACTGAGCCCACTTATTATTCATCAGCCCTGACAGATGACGTGGCCACCTGTTGGTAAGCCATCACCATTACTTGAAAAAAAAAAAATACTTGACCAATTACGAGCAGCATCTGAAGCCACAGGCAAACAGAGGAGATGGAAGTGGGCACATTTCTCTCCACCTCTAAATGCAGACATAAATCAGAGGGCTTTGAAGAGATGGATGACAAGGCTCATTCCCAGAGGAACACAGGAGCCACTGTGTAAAGTGAGACAGCTGGGAGAAACCGAGCATGTGTGCATATAGGACTGAAGACTTTACTGGCTGTGCTACTACTGTATGTCTTTACTGATGGGTGCTGACATGTGCTGTCTGGACCTATAATATCAAAGAACAAAAAAGTTGTCAGCGAAGTCACGGAACAAGAACAGGCTGTTCGCGAATCGGAAATGTTGCGTTGTTAAGGCTTACTACGAACCACAAACCGTTGCAGTTTGTCAACTGGTCCATTATCTGTAAACCAAATGAGTGTAGTTAAGAGTACAAAAGTTGCAGATGTCAACAAGTTAAGGATGAAAGACATGTATTTCTTTATAATTCTTTTTAAAAGGAGAACACAGACAGAAATAGATTATCATCAAATCCTTAACCAAAACATGTGAGTGCTTGGTTGGCAATGAAAAAAAAGTGTATACTGGAGTTATTACACAGTGGTTATGTGGTTTTCAATCAGACTTGACTTTGTTGAAATACCGTAAGTGGCCTGCATCAGTCGTACCCGAGCTGAAGGGCCTTTTCTAGTTAAACGGGACAATGGAGAGAAATATCTGTCCTGCTGCTCCAAGGGCATCTCACTCATCAATCACAAAAGCCTGCAAAAGCCATGCTGTCTGACAGCAGCTTGGTAGGGGCTCTGGAGCAGCCGCTTCATCTACATTCACAAAAATTCAAACCCAGCAGGGGATGCAGGGGAGGTGTGCCCTGGAGCCTTCTGTCTTGTCCTACTTGATATCAGCCTCATTTAATTTGTGTTGGATCATCTGCCTCGCCAGAAATCCTCACTGTACAATACTTAATATCATCCACCGGCCGTGATGGAAAGTCAATATGTCAGACAAGGCTGAGGGTAAAAGGTCAGCTGAAAGCTCCAAGGACGCTTGTTGAGTTACAATCCTTAAGTCCGGAAATTCTGAAAGCCCACAGAATGTAAAGAGGTTTGGAGAGATGTTGTAGAGCTGAAACAAAACTGTAAATCCTAGTGCGCTTGCATCTGAAAGTTCAGTACGCTGCATTTCATCTACGTCAAGTCTCAACTGGACGATCTGGATCACAACCCTACTGTTTATGAATGTCAAGAAGAGCCATATTTAACCATACCTTTTCTAATCTTGTATCCAAATTGGCAAACACAGACACACCGTTGTATACAAAGGGAAACAGATAAGTCTGGACTCATAATGTTAAAAACATCCAAGGCAGACTTACCGCCAGCTATGCAACGCCATGGAGAAGTGCTCGACGCCCAACAATCTGGAAGTCTAACAGCGACGTCTCTGATTGGTGGAGCTCGCTGTATCTATGGAAATGTTTACCACATCCGGCGTAACGGCTGCCACAATCGGATTGTTACCATTATGTAATAGGAAGCAACCATGATTTCCTTTCTGCTGTGTGATTGTTCTGGAGTGATGATCACAACAAGTCACGCCATGTATTAGTGTTTGTGAGCTGAAAGTTGCTAAGGAAGTGGGAAAGGAATAATTCGCAATGGTTAGTAGGATGAGTGGTCCTTCACTCTACGAATGATTATGTACACAGTCTTGACTTTTTTTGTTTTCCACATTTTTTTGTTTTCTCTTCATCAATTGTTTTATGGTTACAATTTATCTCATAGTTGGATGACTTAGTTCTAGGCTTAAAATTCAAGTGGGCACTCAATGTTGAGCTCTTAAGAAGTAAGCAGACATCAGCTGCACCAAAACCGAGGCAAAAGACAGATTAAGGAGAACGAGATATATAATATATACATAACTCAATGGAGTTTAAGTGGTCTCTAAACCTGCACGCATTTCTGTTGTGATGAGCCCGAGCCCGACCCTCCATGCTCAAACCTGCTCAACACTCACTCGCTGTTCAAGGTTGACTTTAGAGACTTTGGAGACAGACTGCAAGTGGCTGACGTTTCCAATCCTGTCCTCATCTCTCATTAGACTCTTAATTACAATAATGGCAAGCATATCGTCGATGTCAAAGCTTTGAGTATTCGCGAGTAGTTCATGAAGCTTCAAAGCCTCAAAAAGGTTAACCGGGACAGCTCTACCAAGCAAGTTGTCTGCACTGATGTTTTTTTTTATTCTGGGCATCAATCAAATGGCAGCCCTAAAAGATGTCTTTGATCCTGTGATATTTTACAAAAACATCATCACTCAGATGTGATAATAGGGGCCTTTGAGAAGCAGCAGGTTGCCATCAACAGAAAGCAGCGAGTGAAACAATGCTGGGCCTTTGTGCCAGTGTGTGAGCCCAGTGTGAAGGAGCCACAGAGGTGAGAAAGGGCAAGGCGGACAGCGTTTTCACACCAGCTGGAAAAGGCTGCATTCCTCCGGGGTTCTTCATCTTCAGGAAAGGAAGGGCGAAAAAAAAAAAAGAAGGAAGAATGACCTGTCAAATGCCATGCTGCCTCGTGTATTGACACGCACAAAAGGGCGCTGGAGGGGCCTCTTTACTGCATAGTTAACAAACCAAAAGTATGATGAATAATAGGTTTGTTACACCAGTCGCCCGACAATAAACTAGTTATGAGTAGATGTTTGGAAAAAAAATACAAAGACAGCAGATAATATCCATGAAGTAATGTGAATGCTACAAACTGAAAACACAGTCATTTGCTACTAAATGATACTTTTATAACAGTTTTTATTGCTCTTTTGTTGTGCAGATGCTTCAAGTAATGACAGGAGTAGGCTATACTCAAGCTACCAATAACATTTTTTAAAGGAATTCCACAGCAGCTAATGATTATTTTATTCCTACAACCACCTCAACCACAACTACCATTAAGATTGATGAAATCAAATTTTAAAATGCAACTGGAAAAAGAGCGTTTCTAAGTGCGTGTGTTTGTGATCTAACCCAAACAGCTCTTATTTAGGACAAAGTAAAGGGCCTGCTGTCATTTTTTGGACAGGCACTCCTGTTTTCCAAAGGACCGTTCCAAAATTGGGACATGGTCTTTCAGCAGGACTCATCTGGTGGAAATGGAGTGGGGAAGGTGAGGCCCCTGGAGGGGTTGGTCTGATGAAAGACACCACCTGGACGCCTTTAGCTAGAATCCCATATTAGGACTGCTTTTTTGCAGACAAACAGTCATGGACTCAAGTTGGCACCTCTGCAAAATGATTAGGTAACTAAAGTTCTGATGAACTCAGACTGGTAATGACTAAAACATTTTTAAAAAAGCACCTCAACGAATGCTGCGTGATAGCACACCATCGTTTTTTCTGGCAGCCTCCAAAGGTTATCTGAAAAGAGGGACTCTTTTTTTTTTTTACGATTACTTTCTCTTTCTTCAATGAAGTCACTCTCTCTACTATTACTCTCCCCAGCTCCAGTGGCTTTTTTTCACGGGGCTGTGAAACACAATGGAAAACGCACGATCACCCCAGCTGTCTTCCATTACTGGCTTTGACCGAAATTATTTACACGCCTGCTTACTGGAACTATGGAGAGAGGGGATGAGACAGAGACAGAGGGAGAGGGGAAAGGGGCGGCGATTCGGTTTACTCCTGCAGATTTGCGCAAGCGTTCCTCTTAACGGGAGGCTTACAAGAAATGATGGACCTGGACGAAGATACGAGTACTATCTGTAAGGACGTGTCTGCTGCACTGAATTCAGCTCTTCTCTCGTTTGTGCATGAGTGAGAGAGGGAGTGACAGTGAGCAAATAAAATAAATATCCCATAATCTAATTTATACACCGCTGTTAATTAAACTGGGTAATAGTAGGGTGACCTTTATTCAATAAGCAAAAGATATAAACAGACAGTGCCAGGATGGCTGCCTCCTCCTTGACAGCGCTGTTAAGATAAAGGCCTCACCATGGGGGAGAGCAGACCTGTAATTAGACACACACGGGACTCCCGTTGCTATGTAAACATCCCGACCGCTCTCCCTAGCAGCACACTGCCTCTGTGCTGCTCGGGCTCCTCGCATGAATCACAGGGCAACATCTGGTTTAGCGCGCTGGAAGGGACTTTGTCGGTTTGGCACGCTGTACGTGTGTGGAGTGTGTCGATTTGGACCAGACGACCCACGCCTGCGCCTGCCTCTCTCCTCCCCCTGGCTACCCCACCTCTCAGATTACAGCGGTTGCACAATGCATTTTGGCAGTCCCCCTCTCTTGCTGGCCCTAAGAAAGGACTGTGGATATAAAGACGAACCTTTTGCTCAACTGTTGGGGGGAAAAAACATTACAACCACTTTTGGCCTCACAGTGACTCTGGTCTGCCAAGAGTATACAAATATGCAGACAGAGAGAAAGTTGTTTACTTTACTGTACGTATGGACTGTGACTACGAGCACGATTCAATCCCTTCTGCCAGCTATTGTTTTATTTAACAATCCCGTTGTTGGACTTTATGGTTCCACGATGGATAGCTGTAGACAGATTCACATTAATAGCTTCATCATTCATCAAGTCGCCCCATAAGTGCAATCAGTAAAGGCCCTAATAGGAGGAGAAAGTACTTCTCCAATCAACAGTGCTGGTGTGTTTTTCAGTGAGCCACCAGCCCGGCGTTGTGCCTCCAGTAAAACCAGCATCCTGCCAGGGCTGTTTCTGGCAAGTGCCTCAAATTAATATCTGGCATGTCTCCGACAAGACTCTATTTCACAGCGAAACCCAAACTCAGCCCAAATGTCCATAATATATCCTTCACAAAATAACTGTTTTGGCAAGCTAAAAAGAGGCAACCACAAAATGGTAGCAAGGATATGAAGAAGGAAAAAAAAGTTATAAACAGCAAAAGAGTGAGGCAGCAGAGCCGAGATTTGAAGTATGGACGTCAAGGTGCTCTCAGTCTGACTTTTAAGAGTTATGGGAGGCCCAGATCCTGGATTGCGTTACACTGAGAGAAGACTCATTGCAGACTAATCTAAACATTACGTAAGAGCTCTCCTGACAAGTTTAGAGGGCAGATGTGACTGTTTACACAGATGCTGTGAGATGATAGAAATAGACAGAAAAAAGAGAGAGTTGAAAGATAAGCTGAAGTGGTGGTGAATAAAAAAATATGAAGAAAAAAATTGATAAGCTTGGGAGATGGGGGTATATCTTAAACCAAAAAAATGTGTTTATTGGACTGCAATTTATATGTTCAAAATGCATCTATTTGGATAACTCGAGAGCATCTCAAGATTTGTCCATAAATCACATGAGCATGTTCGCTGCCAGTGGACTTTGGAGGAAAGGGCATTTGGTTGTCTTACTGTAAATACCTGTCCCTTGTGACACAGTACAACAATGTGTTGTGCCGTATGAGGAAGAATTTAGAGGAAAACTTCATACGTGACTTCATTGTGTTGGAGATCCTGGCATTGTGGGAGAAATTATGTTTGCTCTGCCCACAAAACACTCTGACTACACTGCTATTGTTCGACTAAAAGTCAACTCTCTAGAGTGCGGTTCAAACCTCCAGAGAACTTTTCAAATAATAGCCCATGGTGGCAATTAGACGGAAGGCATGAAAAATGCGAACCACACATTTTTTGGAGTGCTAGCGAGGTAGCGTGCCTCCTACTGGGTAATTATTCCTGTGCTACCACAGAAAAACAACACGGGATGTTGCAGATTAAAGCTGGACGGAGTTCAGGTCCAGAGCTGTATATTGTGAAACCAGTCTCTGTAAACAGGACATCTAACAATATGAAAGATGGAAGAGGAATGTACAATAGATTGTGTGTCAGATTTTTGCCAACTTGACAGAACTGTAGGCTAGGGCTGAGTGGCTTTGGTCAGTACATTGAATATTTTGGTCAAGTTACCTAACGACAAAAACCGCTGCTGAATTTTGAAGCCAATGTGGAAATTACAGCAGTAACAGTTTCTCTAATTACATCTCGTGGCCAACTCCCCAACAACTTGAAACTTACCCAACTTTTAGCTCTGGCTTGGTACTGTTCACATTTAAACCAATACTGGTAACTTTTCAGTTGTATCTGTATCTATCTTCAGTCCAAATTGTTCAGATGCAGTGTTGGCTAACACTAGTAAAAATGCTATGCTAACGTCAACCAAGACAGTGAAAAAAAAACAGTTATCCCCAACATCAACTTATCCAACTAGCTAATTAATTACCTGAAGATGTCGATGAAGTTGTCGATGCCTCATTTAAAGTTCCATCATGTATGTAGGTTTCAACTTCTTCAGCATGGCTGCAGATGTGCTAAGCTAATGTTAGCTGCGGGGGACTTGACTTTCAGGCTATTGAACATGGCAACCTCTGCAACTGTTAGATATATTTGACCTGGTGTTTCCCCAGGTTAATTGTGTTAACCTGGCCAGTTTTTCATTTTGCATTTTAAATATTGCAGCGAATGTCATCTGTATCGAGTTTTCGAAAGTGAAACCACATTGGCTATGGCTTTTGGTTACAGAGTTCAGTATGCAACCCTACTCCTAGCCTGTACGTTTATGACCACAACCAAATTTCACATTAGAAACAGACTATCACCAATTTAAATAACTGTGTCATTACATTTTGAAAAAAGTAATTTTGAACAATCATTTTCAGTTTAATGTAATATTTGTGTTGCCTGAAGTTTTTTTTGTTTTTTTTCAAAACTTAAAATTTGTGTGAGGCTGTTAAGTTAGAGCAATAATCTCTGACATATTTGTATTCTTTTGGCCGCACAAGCAGCAGGGCTCATTTTGGTCCAGACTGAAATATCTCGGCAACCATAACAGAAATGAATGGTCCCCACAGGATTTGTCCTAATGACTCTCGTCATCTCCTGACATTTTTTCTAGGACCACCAGCAGGTTGATATTTTTAGTCCGGGGTGTAAATATATTTATCCAAAGGAATATGGTACATAATCTAGCACGACAATTTTTTGATCTACTGTATAGAAGATATGTTAATATCTATAGAATTAAAGAACTGATTTTTGTAGTTTTTATACAAGAAATCATACACTTCACAATCTGCAGTTTTATACTATGAGGAAATTACACAATATGTCCACCTTTAACATCAAGCAAACTGCAACATTAGAACTGACAAATAAAAGCAAATGTTAGGATGCTATCATGCTAAACTGAAACTCCTGAATATGGTAAACAACAGCATGTTAGCATCATCATTGCGAGAATGTTAGCATTCTGATATTAGCGTTTAGCTCAAAGCATCCCTGTGCCTCAGGACAACCAAACAGACCCACTAGTGTGGCTGTAGTGTCTTGACCCCTTGTGTAGCACAGGATGTTTCCAGGGGTCTGATTGTCCTATATTAATAGTATTAATAAACAAAGGGGGAACAAAACTGGAGCTAATTTTAAAGAGGACTATCGTTAGATTTGATTATTTTATGAATAATTATTCCTATGTCGTAGTACAGTGAGTATGAAGTGAGTCATTGCCTCCTGCGGCCAGAAACAATCTCTGCGAAGTGCAGAAACAAAGAGAGCAATCTGAAGAAGATAGCTGTAGAGTGTCACAGATATAAATCTAAGCGCTGTAGGAAACCGCTTATATTTACAAGAACATATTTGAGTTTAAAAGGTCATACATTATGTGCATGTTCCTCAAAGTGAGAGGTGCAGTATTTCCTATTAATGACGTGAGGTTCAGATAGGACGGTTTGTGGCAGGAAATGACATTATCTGAAGTCTCACCTTAATTGATATGACACACTGATAGCACACATGCATTACACTCTCTCCGTCTTTTTTGTTTGCCAGTTAAACGGCTGTAAATTTCTCAGTATTTGGCAGTATCTGATTCTCATTCCAATCAATCTGACAGTTACATGTAGGCCTGCTGACTGTTTGTATTCGGGGATTGAACCTGTCAGCACTTTCTTAAACAAAAATCCCCCTTACACACAACTCTGACAAGCACTGTCTAGAAAGGCATGCTGGGAGCACGCATGGAAAATCCCATGGGTATGGGCAAAGTTGCGGTTGTCTGACAACACAACAGTGCAAGGCTTGGTGCATAGTTAATATAATCTTTTCCTAATACCAGATGGGTTTGACTTTGGCTCCTAACAATAAAAACTGAATTTGACAGCAATCACTTTCACATGTACCTCAGCAGTGCGAGAAACTTACCTGCAGATGCCAGGCAGAATATTGCCAGAAGTATTAAGGCTATGGAGGATCTTCTTGCCATTTTGTAATTTTCCTGGAGCTTCCAGTATGACGAACAGGCCTTTCTCCTGCTTTCCCTCTCGATGAAGCAGTCTACAGGAAGTCAGCGTCAGGCCTCGGCTGCAAAGTGAACAAAAGTAGAGAAAGTCAACCAGAAGAAGGACGCTGAGGCATTGAGCATGGACAAAACAGCAGGGAGCTGGCCTCTACTTAATACACCCCGTGGGAGTGATGAGATGAGACAAGAGAGGCAGCAGTTTGGAGAGCAGGGGATTAATCCTGGCGGGTTAATTGGGGGTCTTGCATGCTTCAAAGGACCGTGCTGCACACACCTTCCCGTGCCCATGGCCAGTCAGAGTGTGAGCAGTGCGGGACGGCTGACTGGCTGGCTGGGTGTGAAGCACTTTGGAAGACACCACAGGTTATTAACACAATTTAATTGAGAGCGCCGGAAAAACACTGAATGCTCCAGTGGGGTCCTCAGTAAGCAGCTTAATACCACCACGCTAATCAGCATGGCCTCGTCTGATGCTTTCACTTTGGTAATGTAAACTCAAAACACTGACCACCGTGATGGGGCAATCAACTAACATGTGATTTAATTACATAAAGTCAAAGTGACATTAAACTGTATTGTTGCTAAGAAATGCCAGTGAAATGCCAATGCCAGTGACTTTGTGTATTCCTTTCTGTATATATATTTATATATATTTGTGTGCACTGTATCCATATGGTGTTTCTTCTGGGGCCCTGAATGTGCATTTCCAATATGAATAATGTTTACATGCTTTGTAATTATCTCTCCTCACAAGGCCATACAGTAGGACAGTTTTTACCTGATGATATGGTTATGGTATATTTAGGTGGTTTACAGGTGTCTTTGTATAAATCAACTGTTTGTTTAGGATCTAGCATTTAACTAATTTCTTGTGTTTTGTTGTCACATGACCTGTCAGGTGACCCCTCCGTACAGGAGCTTGTAAGGTGTGTCTCTTCACTAGTTCCATGTCTGAATAAGGGCTTGAGCTGAAATATCACATGTGACGGCAATAAATGTTCAGTGCATTATCTAGCGTGCAGACTTCCTTTTTTTTTTTTTTTTTACTTTTTCTTCTGTTCAGCACGGAAGAAACAGCAAGTGTTTAATGTGCTTGGATGTGAGCGCTTTCTTGTTCTGTTACTGTTCTTTCATGTCAATGTTTGACATGTATGCACCACTCTGATTAAAAGTGTTTGGAGGTAATCGATTCTTGATTTGCAATTAGAAGTTATTCCAGCAGGTAATTTGTTTAAAGTTGTAATTCAATTTTCTTGGCTTGACTTCCATAAGCCTTAAAGCATAGAGGGAAAACAGATAGATCAGATCAGATAGAAAGATATGCTGTGTGCACAGTTTAAAGTCAGGTCAGAGGATTTAACATTTTCAGGAGGCAGTTTAGGGAACACGTACTTTTTGGCAAGTATTGACGTAATTTGTAAATTTACAGCCTATCATATCCAAAATATTGTTTGATTCTTGAGAACAGTTTAAACAGTATGTTTTTGGCTCTGACTAATTCTAGATAGTTACCCGGCGTGTTTGGCAGTCACAACCAAAACATTTATTTTAGAAAGATATGGTCCACGGACAAAGTTATGCAAACTTACTTCTCTGAGTGGTTTCTTTATGACAACAAAACTGTTACTGTATCAGCACAGTGAAGGTGCTGTGACAGGAATTGCACTCGTTCACGGTTTAAAGGTGGCACATGTGACTTGAACAGTGCCGCGTGGAAAAAACAGATGTGCACGTATCTGACTCGTGGTGAACCATAGAGGGTGAGGGAGGTGATGCACAGAGGCACTAAAGGTGCATCGCTCTGCTGTGCAAGCAGCTCACACAGGACAAAAGGGCCTTTCACTGTGTGGCAGCTGCAGTGGCTGAGGAGTCATTTTGGAAGATCATGACAAATATTACACTTTCAGCCACTGAAGGAGAGCCAGTGCCTTCTGTTTGATTTATGCCCCTCCTTCACCTTTATCTCCTCACTGACTCAACAGAGGTTTGTTGCAAAATGTTCTGTGAGGCCAAGACCGAATCAAAGGAAAGTGACGTTCAAGACAAAAATCAAAAGTCAAAAATATGGCTGAAGATTGAAAGACCTGCTGTTAAAAGAACTCATATTATATAGAGATCACAGTGTTCTGAAAAGATTTTATCTCAATTTTCACTGACAGTTAAAGTCAAATTTAGGGCAGCTCTTTCTCTACCTTGTTTTGGGTTAGGCTGGTCGGGGTTTTACTCCAAAGGCTCCACACCACGGTGCTGGTTTTGTTGCAGCAACAACTCAAATCACCTCATGTGACTTCTCTTCAACCCTGACCGTCTAAGCCGAGCAACTATTTCACCCGGAGAAGATCTGGAAAGCCCATCAGAACATGCAGACCCCAGACTGAACGTACTGCACATTACTGAAACCAAGCTCCATATTTGTGGTCACTTCAATGTTAAAGGCCTGGCTTATATCTGTGTCATCGCGTATGCATACGCTGGAGTAAAGCGTTGCTACGTCCTGAGGGCATACACTGTGTTCCCCTGATCACAAAGCCAGAAGTGAAGAGCGCAGCAACACTAAAGACTGAGGCACTGTCTGAGTTACCTTTACTGCATCTTGTGGTTCATGAGTAAGATGTCAAGACTTTCTAATCTGACTTCAGTTGGCTTCAAAAGTCATCTAGAGGTTCGTGTGGTCACATGACCTGGTGAGCGTTCCTAAATGAGCTCTTCTCATCTTTCAGTGTGAATGTGTACAGGCTCAGCACTGACAAACCACGAAACCTCCCACTCCTTGCATCGCAAAAGCAGAGCTCTGAATGACTGATCACCCGTCTGACTCACACGGTCACAAAGCCTGTCCTCACACTGTACACAGAAACCATGAGGCATGACATGCTACAAACATCCTGGACTCAGCTAAGAGTCCGATACCTCTGCATGATGTGCATCTTTCTAGTCTACAACTGTAGTAGTAGTCCACAACTACAACACATCATGGCATGTCAAAGCACAGGTGTCACCAGTATTGTTAAGGATGGCTTCAAGTCAAAATGTCTGCTGTGAAAATGGTCTATTGTCAGTTGCAGCTAATTTATGTTGCTTTTAAGTATCAATATTGATGCCACATGCCTTGAATTAGAGCTAAAATGATTAGTTGATTAATAGGCGGTCAGAAAATTTAAATCATTTAAATATTTCAGGGTTGTTGTTTCTTTTCATTCAGTAAAATTGACCAAAATTTGCTTCTTCCAGCTTCTGAAATGCGAAGATTTGCTGCTTGTCTCTGTTATGTAGCATTTTACCTTGACTATCTTCAGATCAAGGACTGATGTTGGGACAAAATAAGCAGTTTGGAGATTTCATCTTGAGTTTAAAGGGCATTTTTTAATTGTTTTTTGACCAGCAGACTAATTTATAGACTATATATGATGCTCAATTCCTAGATTTAGGGCTACAACTACTGCATAATTAATCAAGTGCCAAAAACAAAAACAAAAAATTTATATTTTTAGTCATTTTTTGGCAAAAATTGTAACTTTTGTTTATTCCAGCTTCTCAAATTTCCAGCTTTTCTGTCTTTTATGTATCATTTTAACTTGAATATCTTTGGAATATCAACTCAGGCTCTGAGGAACCATGATGGGCATGATGGGCAAAGGTTAATCATTTAATCAATCAAGAAATAACCAGCAGACTCATTTATATGTGCATGATTGTTATTTGCAGCTTATGTATGTGACCTTTTTGTATCAATACTGATATGCAATTTCTTAAATTAGAGCTAAAATAGACACTTAATTAATTAATTGGCCAACATGTGCTTGTTCCAGCTTATAAAATGTGAGTATTTGCTGCTTTTATCTTTGTTTCATTGAATATCTTTGGCTACGGGACTGTAAATGGGCCAAAATAAGGAATCTGAATACGTCACCTTGGGCTCTGAGAAAGTATGATGGGCACTTTAAGTTAATCAGGAATCATTCAGTTATTCAAATAAATAGCATATAATAATCATAAATAGTACTTCTATAACAAAAACAATTAATTGGCTGAGTAGGATTCAAATGTTTCTGCATAAATATCCCTGAACTGACCATCAGATCAGATAACAACTCAATAAACATGCATTAACAATATCAGGTCTGTGTCACAGCAGATATCAGATAGTTAACACAGTTAAGAAGTGCTGGTTAATTGAATTCATAAATTAGAGCTCAAACAGACAGTTTTGGCAGATTTTTTTTAAGCAAAAATGACCAACATTTACTTGTTTCAGCATCTAAAATGTGAGTATTTGCTGCTTTTATGTTTGTTTGATTGAATATCTTTGGATACAGGAATGTTGATGGGCCAAAATAAGGAATCTGAGAAAGTATGATGAGCTTTTTTCACTTTAAGTCAATCAAGAATCGTTCAGTTACGCAAGGAAATAACCAGCAGGCTGATTTACAAGTGTATAATAATCATTAGCTGTTGTTCTATATCAAAAAACAATTAATTGGCTGAGTAGGATTCAAATGTTTCTGCATAAATATCCCTGAACTGGCCATCAGATCAGATAACAACTCAATAAACGTGCATCAACAAAGTCAGGTCTGTGTCACAGCAGATATCAGCTAGTTAAAGTGCTCATATCATCTACACTCTGGTGTGTCTCCTCTCCAGGGTCCAAAACAATCACAAAACATGATCCTCTATGGCTGCAACGCTGACTGACATTTGTGGTCATAAACACACAGTAGCAAACCCACCACTTGATTGCAGGTTATTTCCACTGCCGTGCAAATAAACCCAAAACACTGGCTGCCATCAGAACCGCACGGCTCCTCATGTCAGTCACGTCTCATCCCGCAGGAGCTGCCCGGACAGCCAGCGGGCTCAGCGCACCGTCATGCTGCTCTCTGTCTGTAAAACCTCTGCGAGCACCGGATACACGCTCTGTTTACCTGTGTTTCGTGTTTATTTCACGTGTTTTCTGATTAAAAAAAAACGAGACGACAACAGGAGAAACCGTTGGACATCAACACGACTAACTTTTTCTAAGCTAACAGCCAGAGGAAGCAGGAAAGCTGCATGTCAGCGGAGTCAAGACACAGATGTTCAGCTTGGATTTATGGGCGGTTCAGACGGCTGGAAAAGTACATTTTTAACAGTATTCACAGACGTCGTGTGCAAAGACAGTGTTTATTTTCTGACCTGAACTTTTGCTCTTCTAGAAACTAAGCTAAAGCTGTGCGCAGGGGGTTAGTTTAGCCGTTGAGCGGACGTACCAGGCGAGAGTCTCCAGAAAATGTCCCAGCAAACTTGGGCTGAAGTTTGAAGTCGCTCCGGTGGATGCGGATATCAGAGCGGTTCTCCTCTCGGCCGGACACTCACACCATCCCGCGGTTTAGAGAAAACAGCTCGCTGAGGTGACACTGTGTGGATAAACACGGCTCCTGTCGCTCAAACTTTGAGACGGTTTACTAAATACTATCTATCTGCCGTTAACTGCGGGCTTCATCTGAGGGGGGGGGCGGGGCCTAGAGGGAGGAGGCTGCTGAGCTGTGCGCGAGATGGGCTGCTGCTTCCCAAAGCGGGGTGCACGGGCTCCTCGGGGGTCCCTGCGAGAGGGCTCTGCAGGCCCCCCTCCAGTCACTTGATCCTGCTTATCACACTTTTAGTTGAGAAATGCATGACTGTGAGTCTTCGCAATCAGTCCCCGTGTACAGCTCAGGTACCGTTTTCTATACAAAACTTATGCTATAGGGCTCCTATAGGTCACTGTTATCACATGAGGGCCCACACAGTGATCTGTATCTGTATGGGGGCTCTTGATGCCAGATTTTAGGGGGAATGTCTGGCAAAGCAAGACTCTTGTCACCGATCATTGCACATTGTTACTGGATGTGCCTCAGCTGAGCACTGAAGCATTTGTTGCTGCAGAAAAGAGGAAATAAAACAGATGTAGGGTGGTAAATCAACAAATACTGCATTTACGTTTATGTTCACTTGAGTATTTACTATAGGCATAAGATAGCTGGCCAACACTGCTATACATTGATGAAGGCTCTCAGTCACCCAGGTCGTGGTAATTCTAAGTGTTGTATCGTGGGCAGGTGGACTTGTTTCAGTTTCTTAAAGACCTTTCATCTCTCTCATCAGAGGCTTCTTCAGTTCCTACTAATTGAGGGGAGTTTGCAGGCTTTTAAACTCTGTGTGGGTGCGTCCTCACAGAGTCACTGCTAAACACTGCTATAGATTCATTTAAAGCACTGGCGTTGTAAGAGGAATGCCTCGAGGACAGGACCAGCACACCCCAAGAGTTATTTGCATTTCATACAATATATATTTTGTTGATCATCTGTCACAACAACAGAAATCAAGATGACATTTACCAAATATGTAGATTTTCAGACATGATAATGGAAGAATGAACATAAAAATCACCAAGTAAAAATGCTCTTAAAGGTGCAATACGTAAGACGCATATCACCAGAGAACCGCTAACTGCTGCTAACTGTAGCTGCTGTGAGCTAATTAGCTTGTCACAATAAAGTGCTGTAGCAATGAGTCCAAAGACCCAGAAATCAGTTAGCATTTTGCACTTATGTTTGAGCTTATTTTCTGCAATAATCCAAAATCCAATTGAAAAAGCCCATAGGCTTTTTGTTGAAGGAACCAGGGTGGTGCTAAGGTGAGCCTACAAAAATACGTCATCTTCACAAAAATCCTCACCATGTAATCCTACATAGTCTATAGTCTCAAATTCACCAAAGCATACATGTTTTTAATCTGTGGGAGGAAAGCAGAGCAGCTGCCCATTGGATCAGGACAGATGAACAGACATTGCCAGTGTTTGTAAGCTTATCCTCAGTAGTTTAACTGAAATAATATAGTGTATGTAAGCATGTGCTGCTCATTGTCATGATTTCTTAATGTGGTACAACCTGTACATTCGTCTGCTGCCAGGTTTCAAAGAAAGTCCCTTCTGTAAGGCACCAAGAACATGACGCAAGAAAACTAACGTATTATTTTTCATGAAATATTTTGTTTTCACGGGACGCAGAGAAACCTTTGGGAGGCCTGCACTCACTGCTTCTGGAACAGCGGTCATATTTTTTTATGAATTTCTCAACAGAGTGGTTTAAAATGCTCAAATGGCCAATAACTAAAGCCCAAACAACCGATTTTAGAGGCATGTCTCCATGTGGTATTGTTATGGATTAGGTCATTTGGTTATTTAAATGTTTAGGTAATGTTTGGCTTCGGGGAGAGAGAAGCACTCGCCTAGATTACATTACATTCATTTGGCAGACGCTTTCAACCAAAGAAACTTCACTTACAATAAATCAATTTAAACCTCCATAAGAAGTGCATGTAATATATAGATACTAAACATTTCCTCTTGTATATTATTGCTCTTGATATTCAGGTGAAGAGGAGCTGAGATGCTTTTCATTGTGATCAGATTAAACACATTTAAGTTTTTTGGTGGCTTCTAATATTAGGATGTAAAATATTTGCAGCTCTCAGAAGGCATTTTTGTCACACACTTTCAATTCTCCACCCCACCACCCCAATCACAAGCACTAAACTGTGTGCAGACTGATTTCTGTGTGTGAAATCACTCGTACCCTCCTGAACAAACACTGCCTCGCTTTGCTGTGATATCAGACTTCCAGTGAAAAGGAGATGCTGTGTGACTCGGAACAACATAAATGTCAGCTCAGTGATCTACCACTAATGAGATGGCACCTGTGACAAGAGGGAAGGAAACTTTTGTTGTGGAAAACACACACACATACACACACACACACAAAAGCAGCACTCGTGCTGCTTTTGAGAGTTGACAAGGAAACGCTCAAAGGGATCAAATAATTTTACATCTCATACATATGCATGTCTCCGTTAAAGTGTTCCACTTTGTTTATTTACACTGTGTTAGGGTTGTGAACACAGCTGAGAGGAAGGGGAATAAAAGCGTAACAGTGCATCAAAGATACGTGCAATCTGAAGCATCTTCACTTTCTATTAATGTAACTCAGGTCCTTGAGTTTTATTGACCTAGTTGACTGAACTGGCTGTCAGGTCCAACAATGCTCTGTCAGAGATATCATGCTGCAAATGGCACCAAGTATAACTGCAGGAAATAACAAATGATCTCAGTAATGGTTGGATTCTATTACAGGCAATTAAGATACTGCAATTTTAGACAGTTTCATGCGGTGAGTGGGTATATTGTTACGGGTTTATTTTTGTTGTACCATAATATTCAACAGAACTATAATGTGTCAAAAAATTATGCGTTAGGATATAATGTTCTCATAATGATTGCATTCTGGAAAGTAGTAAGAAAACCAAACTTAGACGCTGTAATGTGATAATTTATCATTATTGTAAAGGTAGTTATATGCCAAAATTTCAATTTGATGGAAGTCAGAGTAAAAAACTAAGTGATTTTTTTGTTGTCAACTCATATTGGCCGGGTACTTTTATTTGGATTGCACCTTTTAAAAAGGAGGAGCCAATACAACGTATTAAATAGGAGGAAGAGAAATGCACAAACAGACCAGAGACAGATTGATCAACACCAGTCCCCCTGGGTTGTGTGCTCAGCCCCCTTCTGTTCACCCTGCACACCCATGACTGCACTCGCAAACATCAGGAGAACTCTGTTGTGAAGTTAGAAACAGCAATCGTTCTTATCAGGAGGAAATCAACAGTGTTGCAGAATGGTGCACAGAACAGTCTACAGCTCATCGTCAGCAAAAACCAAGGAGCTGATTGAGCAGGTGATTAAAACTGCCCATAAAATCATTGGTACCCATTTATAGAGCATTAGTGAGGTGAGGTGTCTGCACAGAGCCACACAAAAACATCACCCACCCCAGCCACAGTCTGCTCACTCTCCTGCAGTCTGGCAAAAGATACAGATCTGTATTAGCATCCGCTGCCATACCACCGGACTACAGAGCAGCTTCCTCCAGCTACAGAGCTATCCAGTGTGCTTCACACAGTGCTGAAACAGTAAGACAGATTCATAACAGCGATACAAGCAGAATAAAATGATAAGGAAATAATACAGAGACAGTTTAACAATAACATTTGAACAAGGAACACAGTAGAAAAAACAAAATAGTTTTTTTTATGTGATGTAAACTGTTCAGAGAAAGAAAGAAAGAAAGAAAGAAAGAAAGAAAGAAAACAATCTTCAAAGGGTTTATCAGCCAAGCTTGTGTAATGTTGTGTCATAGGCTTACACAGTCAATACCAATAAACAGATGTTAGTACAGTATATTTTTTAAGTTTATTATGACTGAGAGTTGATGTCACTAGACTTGATAGTGTTGTGCCGTTCCAAAGACTGTTGCCATCATGTATGGCTTTGATAGAAGCACTAAATTAAGTTTATATCAATTGCATATGGTTATATGCTGACTCTGTACAAGTCCAACTTCTAATGCCCTTATAAAAACTGTTTGTTTAAACTCTCTGTGACTAGCACACCACACATTAACTGTAAAAAGCTATAAATTAAAGGAGGCTGCAGTTGTTAATTGATGGACACATAGTAAAATAGGATTTGTTACTCTTGAACACATCATTGTAACAACCTGCTTCTCTTCGACTGTGTAATGCTTTTTTTCTGAATAGAGTACCTTCCCATCGCTGTGAGAATCCCCCTTGCTTTGTGTCGGTTCCAGCAACGCCTCTGGGACACTCTAAATATTTGATTTGGGCAGGGATTGTTATTGGACTGCTGCTGACTTGAGTTGCAGGGAGTTATCAGAGTGAAGAAAGGATCTGCTGTCTCATACTTTTCTCAGTCGCACAACAGCCACAAAAAAGGCATATCCAATGTTAAGGCTTTACTCTAGCTGGCTCTTGGTGCTATGCTATGACTCTGAATGGACCGGGACAGTTTTTCACATGGCCTCACTTTGATTTAACATACCTATCAGTAGCAGGAAAGATGAGATGAATTTCATTGTTGCACAGCGATATTACTTTCTGTAATACTGGATTTTATGCCTTAAATCAAAGCAGGAACACATCTGAGTTCTATTTGAATACAGACTTTCCTTTTAATTCAGTAAGAAACCAAACCACATGCTACTGGACCACTCCAAACATCTTTAGTTATTTGAAAGGGCTCCCCATCTTTTTACCAGCAACATATGGGGCACATTAAGAATAAACTTCAACTCAAAAGCCGGTTAATAACAGATTCCTGGGTGTGTCAGGCATGCTTTCCCCGTCTATTTCAGGTTTCTGTAAAAATAGTCCATTTTGAAAATACATTTTAAAACAATTTGAACCATTTCTATCAGCAGTGGTGGACTCAAGATGTCTGAGGGGCTGGAGTGAAAATAACTCAAAAGGATCAAAAGTCATGACAGATTTATAGTGAAGAGAGGGCACCTCATCACTATTTCTCCACTGGAAGGGCACCTTATCGTGTTTTATCTACCACAGGGGCATTAAAGACGGTACGTTTTACAGCATTTTCTATTCCACCTGCTCACCTTATCAAAGTTATCAAAGTTATCGCTAATTCAGGCTGTCAGGTGCCTTTGTGCACACAGTATGTTGAGAATCAATACAACAAAAGACGTAGTTTGATGATGTCACAAAGTAACGTAGGTATGTAATTATGTTAAGAATAGTTTGCTGACTTCCTTCATCACTCTTTGGTGTATGATCGGGCGTTGACAACAAATGAAACGCACCATCGTTGGAAACATTAATGTAAGTACACAACTCTTTAAAATACACAACAAAGGTCTGATTGTTTTTATATATTATAATGTTGAAATGTTACTATATCTTTAAGGAAAAGCAGCTATATCCCAATACAAAAAATACTCCATCATGGTACAGAAGAACAGAAGCGTGTGTACCGAATGTATCAAAAGTAAATCCTCATTATGCAGGAGGAAACAAAGTCATTTTATATCATTACATATTAATTGGATTAATTGTTGCTGATGAGTTACCACTGAAGCTGGAAGTCAGTCACAGCTGGAGGCGCTGAGGGGTCAGTCTATATAATGACATCGTAGTAAATTGTGCGCGACATACATGTTTTTTGTATAGGTTTGAATAACTTACATCTAATAGTTATTAACAATAACAATTTGAGAACATTCTGCATTACAGAGACAGCAAACATCAATATATTATAGGTCAAAGCGGTGGACAGCGAGGACATGCAGAGGGAGAGGGAGACTCCCTTATAAAACCTTAAGTCATCTCGAGTTGTTGAGTCAGGAGAAACCGAAACTTTGTGAAACACTGCCCATGACAAATGCTTAATCATTTGGGCCATCTCGTAAAATCAGCATCTGTTTTACGTGAAGTTATTTCTTTCCTTGTGTAAAAAACATTGTGTCCAACACAGACGTGTCATAGATGACAGGAGCATGTATAACGCTGATGTTCCTGTTTGTCACTGTTAACAGAGACTCTAGTCTGCAGTATATTTTATACACTTAAACCAGAGGATTATCAAGTGACATTAGGGCTTCATGATCAAAGTGTTATATCATATAGACAATAAATGGATGGCTTATACAACGCCTTGTTTCAGGGCGTGCTGCAGCCCCCTCAGCACCCCTACTTCCTGCGTCCACGTGTGCTACTGTGTGAGCAGCATTTTAAAGTTGTAGCTGTTCGAGGTGGAGCTAATTCAGAACATTTTACAGGATTATCACATCTTAATCCGGAGAGTGCAAACACATTATCTTAGTTGTAGTTATAGAAGGATAAAGTAATGTGAAAGTAAATGCTTGATTGATTTTTTTAAAATCATACAGTACATGTGAGGTACATTACTTGAGTAAATGTACTTGGTTACATTCTACCAGTAGTAGTAGGTGTAAACTTTCCTTGTTCCTTTACTTGGTTTGAAGAGTTTATATTTATTCATTCAATAACAAATACCCATTGTTAGTCCTCACATTTGAAACATCAGGGGGCAGATCCTTTTCCTATATGACCTCCTCCCCTCTGAACAAGCTTCCTGTCTTTGTCAGGGGAGCAGACACTGTGTCAGTATTTACGGTCGGATTCAACACTCATTTAGGACAGCTGACAATCGGACATACCAATCATTCCTTTCACTTTCTAAATCCCCCCGGCACTCAACTGTTTTGCTACAAAACAACACCAAATATGACTGCAGGATGTTCAGGACCTATTGTAGAAACTGTGGATGGACCTGCAGCATGAAGTGTAGAGCAGTTAACAACACAGAGGAGGGCGGAAATCTCATCAGTATTGTGATTTAGTTGTGGGAGCTATCGCTGACTGACTTAATAAAAATGAATCATGTTTACAAATCTTCAGGCGGCAATAAAATTGATTCCAGCATTTCCCTTGATGTTCATGTAAAAATGGATAGTTGTTTCTTGTATGTAACAAATTAAACTTGTCATTACAGAGTTTACCCACTTCCTGTTTCCTTCCAGAAATCAAATATCATTATGTCACTCCACAATTGAGTTTCTTTTGTCTATAGAGAGCTGGAAATATTTTAGTAAATCACTCAAAACACAAACCACAATAACATCCCCTCATGCCTCCTCCATTAAAGCTCCCTCTTTTGGAGGACAGTTTAAACCCCACAGTTTTGCCAATGGCTCCATCTTGTGGACAAAAAATGTAATTTCTTTCATTTATGAGCTAAAATATTGGAGGCTTTATAAAGTTTTCCAAGCCTCAAGAAATGTTTTCTTGTTTGTTTGAATTGTTTGTATTGTGGTTACAGGGAAATGTGTAAGGCACTCATGCTCTAATGCTGGATATAATTTTATTCCAGCAGCCTCTTACCTTTAAAATTAAAGATAATCTAAAAAAAGGAACATAATATAGCATTTTAGAGACACAACATACATCACATGTTGGTGTCAGTTACTTGCCTAAATGTGTTGAAATTATATTTTAAGTTTTAATTTATAGCAAGGGCAAGGGACATAAATATTAAATGTATATTATACTGACTCTTCTTGCAGAATATGATTTGGATTTATGCTCATCAAAGCTGTCTTCTTCTTTACAGCTGGTATACCAATTTTGCCATACAGTACATAAACATGATGTAAGTATATCCACACCATCAGGGGTCAACATGTTTGATATTTAGGTTTGTAATGTGAGTAAAACTGAATTGTGGCTTAGTAATTTTTTCTTGATTTGGGAATTAATAATTACCTATAATTTCCCATGAGCTAAGATAGATAATTGGTGTTCCTTGTCATCTTGGGCTGGGTCAGCAACAATGCTATGGTTCAAATCCACATTGTGATATATTATAATACACTTCAGCTGGTCTCAGTACATTCATGCTAATTCAAGATATGAATGAAAAACTGAGAAATTAAACTTTGCCTTCAGATTGTATTCCACTGTGAGGTTAATAAAATAATAATCCTACTTTATTTGTACAGAAATCAAAAGCTGGCTGAGTTTTTCAGGATTTCCATTTCACAGGAAGTGAGTGTATGCCTAGTTCAATGTACCTTAGTAAAGTACAAACTCAGCCATGTATTTTAATGATCTGATCTCTTTACATTGTACACAAAGACATTTTCTTTTGTCAAACTGTCGTGATTCTTCATGTCAGTCCTATTCATTCTTGTCTTTTTATCGCAGAGAGTGGTTTAGTAACTTTCGTGTTCAGTTAAACCAAATTTTCCGCTCCTGGGTCAGCACGTGAAATCACCACTCCGCCCACAACCCACTTTTCCGTTCCTGTGTGTCCACACACGCACGTTAGCCCTCCCGTGGCAGTCAGAGAGCCACTGGCTGTCTGAACACGCAGACACTCAAACAACTGACACTATTTACAGCAGGTTGGTGACTTTTCACCGATTAAATCGCTGAATCTCATCGATACATAACCCGCAAGGAAACGTCCGGGACGTGGAGTTGCCATTTTGTTTGGAACAAGTCAACAAAAATCTTTACATAATGCTTTTAAAAAAAAACAAAAAAAAACAGGTTGCTAGCTAACGTAACACACTCGCAGGTTGTATATTTTGCCTAAAAGAAATGTTTCTGGCACGTTTCTCCGCAGAAAAGCCCTCAGTAACACGTGTAGGTCGTGTTTTGACCAATCAGTTCTAGAGGCTCGAGCACAGGGGTATAAATCTGAGGCGGTTGCCGTAGAGACGTCTGCCACCCAAGAGTTGAACGCAAGAGCCCCGTGATATCTCGTAAGGTAATGCTAGCCCGGTAATGCTCAGTAAATGCCATGTTTTTACAAACATTAGCTTGTGTTACGGGAGCTGGTGTATTCCTGCAAACGAGTGAATCATTTGCGAAAGCTGACATCAGTTGACAAGGAGCCCGTAACGGTAACGCAACCACGTCTTTACAGCTAACTGAGGCTAGCTAAACGTTAGCGTTAGCTGTGGTAACAAGATGCTTGCATGAGGGGCTTCTTGAGTCAAAATCCACCTGGTAAGACTTATTTTGCTAGACAAAACAAAACCACAGAAAAGTAAAAATGTCTTGTAAACGCAGTATCATTTGCCAGTTAGCTAGCAAGCTAGCTAATGTGTACAGAGTCGCCTGGCGGCATTAGCATATTCGGCATTTTTCAGAATAGCCTCTTTCGGCTAATGTGACTGCGTTCGTTACCATTCCGCCGTTGACATTAGACGTTGACGTCGCACGAAATTGAAGAAAATGAAATCGAGAAGCGAAGCTCTGATAACAAACGTGCTCTCTCAGTTATCATGTCAACGTCCTCTCTGCAGTGTGCTAGTTAGCTAACCGCTAACACAAGTTGTTAAACTAACCGGTGGGCGTGGTGGCGGCGGCTTCACGTGTTGGCCCAAGGACTGTCAACAGTGCAGCATGCCGCCATGCCTCCTGTCAAAACCATGCGTGACGTTAAACAAGCAATGACACGAGCCTTCAGTTGATATTGGCTTTAAGATAAATCAGCGTGTATCTCAAACGACTAGATTAAAATGTAGAGCAGCATTAAAACTCGAGGCAGGTGAAGTGATGGTCATCCTTGTTTGAAATTCAAACGTTAGTCCAGATTATTAGGTTTCTGTTGACATGCAGGGCTAGGCCTCAGCTGTAAGTGGTTTTGAATTATATATTTTAGTGGGCAGTTGATATTTTCTGGATCTTTCCTGATAGATGTGTCTGTCAGGACACAAACAGCCCTTTGCATTCTATGGGATGTTAGTGTTACATCTTAACATTGTTTAGTTTAACTTTTAAACTCTGCATCGAGTGATTACTTGCATTATCCATTATCTATCAATTGTTTTCAGTTAACCTATTTATAAAGTCAATATTCCCTTTGCAGTTGTTGTTGTTGTTGTGAGCCCCTGGAATAATGGAAATTGCCTCCCTGACCAAAGTTGGATAACGTGGATGTTTTTCTTACAGTGACTATAAAATGCATAGAAGCAGAAAATGGTAACCAGTGGCAATTTTACTTGGTAAACGACTATCATAATTCATAAACACTACTAACACTCATTTTTAAGTACATGTTCTTTTCTGTCAATCAATTACTTGAGAAATGTTTCAGCTGTACATCGTTCAATAATGGCAGAATAATACTTTGTTTGGTATAGTTGTTAACATATAAATACCAAATACCATATGACCCCTACTCTTTCAACTGACTGACAAGCCCAGTACCAGGTTATTGTGACAGTAAGATGTAGGAGACTGAGGAGCTCATCATTTAGTCATTTAAGAGTGGGTCATATGCTACTTGAAATTCACACCTAACAACCAGACAAAAGTATGACGCGTTGGATTTATGAGTGCATGAAAGTATTGTGTCCATTTGTCGTCTTTTAAAAATAAAATAAAAATGGATATAAGATACAGAACTTGCAATGTAAATTTATTTGGGTTGGGTTTTGAATGAGAATAATTGTCTATTTCTGACTTCCACGTTGAAAAATATCATTTTTTTTAAGTAGTAATAATGTCACTTCAGTCTTCAATATAAATCTAGTTGTTTTATAGCCCCCCCCCCCTTTTTTTGTTATCCTCTTGGCTTTTTGCATCATTAAACATTTATACAGAGTTTAGTTGCCTTTTGAAAGGGCTCAGAAGGTTTACTCTGAACTTACTTCACATGGATACACAATAAGATAAACCTTGAGTTCAGCTTACTTGTGCCTTCTATTACCCAATTACATTAGCACAGAGTGTTTATGGGACATACTGTCCGTTAGTAGGGCATTGCCCTTGAAACAGAAACATAACCCTTATTCCCAAAAAAATGTAAAACATAAAAAAAAACAGAATGCAATCATTTGCAAACTGTTTTTTACCAACAGTGATTATATGACTTGTTCCTGAGCCCATGTAGTAATATCCTTTATACAATCATGTCTTTCACAAAGTGAACCCCGGCTATCGTAGCCTTTTCAAGGATGCCCCTTTCATACCCAATCATGATACTATCACCTGTTACAAATGCTCCTGTTTACCTGTTGAATGTCCCAAACAGGTGTGTTTGAACCTTCCACAACGCTCCCAGTGTTTTGTTGTGTATATTTACAACAATCAATGAAGTTGATGAGGTAAAACATTTAAATATATTTTCTTTGTACTGTTTTCAATTGAGTATTAGGTCAAAAAGGATGAGCAAATTATCACATTCTGTTTTTTATTAATGCATAACACAGCATCACAACTTTTTTTGGAGTAGGGGTTGTACAATAGTCAGTTTCTTTTTCCTGAGCTAAAATGCTGAATAATATCTGAGACAGTCTGCAGGTGGCAGTATTAGTCATGTTTAGCAGGAAAGGTTCCTTTCCAGCATTCTCTGCTCTCTTATACTGTAGATATTCATTTGACTGCCATTTTTAATATACGGTCAATGTTGACCTGGGATCTCTTTGGTATTACAATGAAGTGTGCAGACATCTGGTCAATGGGATAATTTGTTAAGCTTGAATTAATAAGAGTTTGTGCACGTTTTGGGCACTGTTTGTTATTTTGCATTACTTTTAGCAGAGCAGTGCCTTTTCGCCACTTGATCTAATATTCGTTTGAATGAATAATTAATGCAGGGACGTTTTGATTTCATAGCCCGTAGGCAATATTGGTCATACTATACTAGTGTAATCAATAAGCTATTTTCTCCCTATGCCATGCCAGAGAGGTGGGTGTGAGTGCTGATATTTTTGGTACTTCTTGGCATGTTTTTTTGATTTGTTTCAAGTAGATTTAAACCTGCTAGTGGGTGTTCTGGGCCAGTTGTTGAAGAGCATTTTAACACAGGATACAAGTGCAGATAATCATTTCCCACCTGCAGGATCATTGATCATCAATCTATCTTGTTTATCTAGATTATGATTAGTTTATGTCTTATGAGAGATGGCTCACTGTAGTCCCCACCCACAATCCAATTTACTCCAATTTACAGCTTTTACTACCTAAAAGTTAGAAGCTACTTTTGCCGCTACCGGCATAACCCATTCAAGTGTCGTACCTAACTGCTGGCACTTGTGGGTATTGTAGGCACCAGGTTTTAGGATGTCTTGCCAGTACGGCAGAACTCTGCACAGTAAATCGGACTGTGATTACTTTACAGATATTGTGATCGCGATATGAGTCCAAACATACCCTTTATATCTGGAGAGTGTCATTTGTAGGCCGAGTTTTTCTGTAGCATCACAATGCTTCATTTATGGTGGTATGTGACTCATTTTACATCCTTAAAAAAAGAAAAAGAAAATTGCAGCTCCTGCGATTTGGATATTGGACTTTGCCATATTGCAATTACGATAACATTTGGATTAATTGTTCAGCCCTGCTTGTAAGGCATAAAGGCAGAATAGGTTTAATGTGGGACTGAGGAGAAACTGACTGAATTCTTTTGTTTATATTTTTCAAAATGTCATCCCAATTTACATTTTTACTGAAGCACTGGAAACTACACTTCACTCCTTGTTTAGGAAAACGTGTGATGAGAACCAAGTTGCAGTAAAGAACACTACCTGCACTTTCCCTCTTCATGGCGTTTGGACAGCACGATGTCTGATGTGAAGGTGTGTCCCACTGTGAGTGGAAACCCCCCTCCGCCTGAGGTCATAAATCACAAGAAGCCTGGACGTGTAACCAATCAGCTACAGTATCTGGAGAAGGTGGTGATCAAAGCTTTATGGAGGCATCAGTTCTCGTGGCCCTTTCGCCAGCCAGTTGATGCAGTGGATCTGCGTCTCCCAGTGAGTAACAAAATTGTAATTGTAGTATCAGAGCAAAACTGTAAAATGTTGAGATGCCATCATGCCATCAAACTTTTGATCTGGTGCATTCATGCCAGTCTCTTTGTTGTCTTTCAGGATTATTATACAATTATTACAAATCCCATGGATCTTGGCACTATTAACAAGCGTCTGCAAAACCAATATTACTGGCAAGCACTTGATTGTATACAAGACTTCAACACCATGTTCACCAACTGCTATGTGTACAATCGGGTAAGAGAATACAACTTGTAACACACCAACTGTAGTACATGCAACTACAAAGTGCATTTCAGTCTGCCCACACAGATACTGTATAATGGACATACTATAGAGAAATAGCCAGGAGGAAGTTTTGTAATGCAGAAGTAGGTCTGCAAACTGACACAATGTTAACTCATCCTGATTAGTGTTCTGCCTTACTGTAACGAGATAATTCACATTCACCCAACCAGCATTCCTTAAGCTATTACAGTGCTAAAGGTTCTCTTAAAATACTTTCTATTGTTGAAACTGGGTCACTATAAGAGTGCATGCAAGTGCTTTTACCTTCCTTTAATATACTTGTATACATTTCCTTTCCGCAGCCTGGAGACGACATTGTTTTTATGGCCCAGACTCTGGAGAAGCTTTTTCTGCAGAAAGTGTCCCAAATGCCTAAGGAAGAGTTTGAGGTTACATCAATCACTGCAAAGGAACCAGTGAAAGGGAGAAAGATGATTGCCGGTAACTTGCCCAAGATGTTATTGCATATATATTTTTTGGATTCATTGAAGTACGGCAGATTTTTTTCTATCTGCAGATGCATTTGACAATTCACTCATTCATTTACCTCCTACCATGCAGGTGCAATAAAGCAGAGATCCCTTGTGTCAGAAGTTGTTCTCCAGCAGACAGTGACAGTCATTCCTCCTGATGTGCCTCAGTTCATCCAGCCCATCCAGCTCTCAGCACAAATTGATGCCACAGTAAGTACTTTATGAGTTCACGAGCAACTTACACAGTATACATGCCGACTTTAAACCTTGAAAGTAAAAGTGAGAAAACATGTAGAGAAGAGGTTGTCTGTCTTTTAAGCCTGATTGTTACCATGATTGGGTATCATAGAGTTTATGCTTTCTCATGTTAGACGGACTTTCTCCATTGCATAACATGAGTTGAGGCGTTTCACAAACTTGAATCATTGTGAACGAACACTAATGTTAAATCACATTGCAGATTCCATAGCCTGTTTTCAGCCTTTAACCAAACTTTTTAATGCCAAAATGCAAAATTGAAAATTGCTTGTCCAACTTCTTTTGTCTGATTTTAGGTCATATTGTGATTTATTGTTTATGTTAAATCTTTTTCTAATTTTTCAGATTAAAAAAGGTTTCAAGAGGAAAGCAGACTCTACATCCTTCACCACCTCAGTGATCACCTGCGGTGAGGTACCCCAGGCTGAGGATCATTCAGCACCTTGTACAGTATTCTCTAGGAGAGGCGGCGGAAGGCCAATTAAACCTCCTAAGAAAGACTTGCCGACCTTTGAGGGCAAGAAGATCAAACTGTCTAAGCAGCTCCGGTACTGCAATGATATCCTGAAGGAAATGCTCTCAAAGAGACACTATCCATATGCCTGGCCCTTTTACGCCCCTGTTGATGCGGTTGCGCTGGGCTTGCACGACTACCACAACATCGTCAAGCAGCCTATGGACCTGAGCACCATCAGGGTAAGATGATTAAGATGCTGCTGATTTATTGGAGTGTGTAACATATCAGTTTTCCTGACAATGTGTTATATCCTCAGAAAAAAATGGATCAACGAGAGTATGCAACTGCAAAGGAATTTGCTGCTGATGTCCGACTGATGTTCTCCAATTGTTACAAATACAATCCACCTGCGCATGAGGTGGTCTACATGGCAAGAAAACTGCAGGTAAATTATTATTTTTTTATATTTTATATATATATATTTTTTAAAATTCAACAAATCAGTATAGCAGTAATTAAAGGTAACGTTTATGCAACACATTTTAATGGTATTTGCTGTAATATTACTACAGTAAATATGTCCAGTAACATGTTACCACCCAAAATGTTATGTCAAGTGTTATGACATTTTTTCAGCCCCATCAACTGCATCAGTGGCAACCCTTTTAAGCTGGTTCAAAGCGGCTCATAATGACATATAAATGATCTAGAATAATGGACATGCTATACGTAGTTTGATCTGTTGGATTCTCCACAATTCAATGTTTCAGGTTATTTAAAAGCCACCATAAGAACTGAAGAATAATTCATCCAAACTTGCGAAAGTTGTAAGCAAAAGAGACAGTAAAAGGTGGTGACTCCCTGCCTTTGCAGCAGTCACAATGCCCTAAATAATATCAAATCCTTGATCACTTAGAGTCTTTTAGTCTGCAAGGGTCCAAAAATATTGAGACCAGCTCTTAAAAAAATTGCTCCATATCCATTTGCGTTTATGTCGACAGGAAGTTTTTGAGGCCCGATATCTGAAGGTTCCCCAGGAAGCGGAGCATTGTTCCGTACCTCATCAGCGGGTTGACAAGATAAAAGGAGAGAAAACTGGGAGTCTGTTGACCTCAGTAAGTTCTGAAAGTGAGAGCTCCTCAGAGGCAGAGGGTACATCAGAGGTGGTGGCCACACAGCTTGCGGATCTAAAGGAGCGGGTTGGTATACACATGCCAGTAACCTTGCAAAATGGCTTTTGAGAATTACTCACTTCAGTGCATTTTACTTAATTTTCTCATTAATGGCTGGCTTCTCAGTTGATATCTGTCACGGATCAGTTGAAGAAGCTTACGCAAGAGCCCCTGATGAAACCAAAGAAGAAAGACAAGCTGAAAAGGGAGAAAAGATCCAAAGAAAAGCGTATTTCTAGACTAAAGCACAAATCTTCAAAATACAAATCTATTGTGGAAAAAATATCCAACAGCAAGAGTTCTGCTTTGTAAGTGACCCTACTTGTTCTTTTAATATGGTTTATATTTTATAGCTATTATATTTATATGCTTTATTCTAAAAACTGTATGTTTTGCATGTATATCTAGGCACGGCAACAGACCTTTAAAATGTCAGGATGAGGTCGCATCAATATCAGTGACTTACCAGGAGAAGAAGCAGTTGAAATTGGACATCAACGAGTTGCCTGGGGACAAATTGGGCAAGTTGGTGAACATCATCCATGCCAGGGAGTCCTGTCTGCGGGGCTCCACTCTAGAGGAGATTGAGGTTGACTTTGAAATGCTTAAGCCTTCCACAGTGAGAGCGCTGCAGAGGTTTGTTGCAGCATGTCTGAAGAAATGCAACAAGAACGTTAGCAGTAAGTCCAGCACTTCTTGTAGCTTAATTTGCAATGAGAATGGAGGGTTATTATCTCTTCTGTCCTGCAGAAAAGAAGCAGGTGAAGCCCACAGAAGGAATAAAGACTGGGAAACCTAAGGATGCTGGTAAATCTCAGGTTGCCAGTAAAGAGCAGAACCCGATCAAGAAAAAAAAGCCAGAAGGTATGAACTGAATTTAACAATGCAATCGTTGGAGTTATGCTTTCACATGTGAGATGTAAAATTACACTTTTTTTCTTGTTTACAGCTAAAGTCATTACGTCTCCTGACTTCAGCTTCCCTTCATGCCTCAGCGAAAGCAGCAGCAGCAGCAGCAGCAGCAGCAGCTCGTCATCCAACTACGACAGCAGTTGTGATTCTAGCACTTCTGATAGCAGTGACTCTGAATCAGGTTAGCTGCCCTGCCCCTCAGCCCTCTGCCCTCACCTACCCTTGTTATACCCTACCCTTTCGCTCCTTTTATAAAATAAAGAGATAAGTCATAGGCACAATTCACCAGGGTGACTTACTACTACATTACAAACCCTATTTCTCTTGGTTGACGCCAAATATTAAATTGTTTTATATTTTTGCACATTCACAAGGTGTTTTCTCTTTGTTTTTAATTCTCACACACACTCTCAATAATCTGTCATTATGGAGGAGGTGCACATGTCTGCCCTAATGACATCTGAGACTTTTGTGGTTAAAAGAAAGTTACGTTAGTTAAGTTACATTTTTCTCTTTTAATGGCATCGATAAGTCAAGGAAAACCTAAAGAATGAATACATATCGCGCTGAAAAGCAGAGTTTCATCGCCCTCTGTGGCTGAATGTTTATTGCACCTCAGGCATCACTCAGAATCACCAGTGGGTGAGAAGCGTGCTTTGTTTCCTGTAACCACACCCCACGGTTGTATTCTGGGCTCATAATTAGCATCAGCCACCAGCCAACTGCTAGTAAAATATGTAAGGGGCCGGTATATTTGTTTCACTCACCAGCCCCTAAAAAATGAATATCTATTGAGTGGCTGGTAAAATAAAATCATTCACTAGCCATTTAGCAAGTAGAGAATAAAGGTCATTTAGCACCTTGGTCATATCACAATGTACTGACAAATTCTGGAGAACAATTCTACATGACAGCAAGTTGAAAAATTAACCCACTGGAGGTCAGCCAAACAAGATTTTTAGCTTCTATCAAAGATTATGTTCACATTTTTCAAATCAGTCTTACAGCAATGCTTACCTGCCCTCATGAACATTCAAGAGAAGTCCCTCCTTATGTGCTTCCAATCCAAGTAATGTTTGACAAAATCTGCAGTCCTACTGTTTTGATAAATTAGCTGAAGTTAAGTTGTGTTGCTATCCCTCAACTGCAGCTCAGCAAGACAGCACCGCGTATATACAAATTAGGGATCTCTTTGGTCAATGCGAACAGGAGGGATGTTTGAAAGTTATAAACACCTAGTGGCATTTCTTGCAATTTACCAAGGCTGGTATTTGCATTTCACAACAAGGCCGTTGTATGTTTTACATATAAAGTCATTGCAATGCACATAGAAGTTCAACAATGAGGGAATAGTTCTTTAGTTTTTGGAAATTGTTTATTTTTCTTCTTTTTTTAAAACTGGTGTGAAAAGTGTAAAGGAGCACTATGTAGTTTATTGGAAGACATTTTGATCAGAAGAGAAAGATCTTCATTGACTGATTTTTATTTTATGCCTAAAATTGAATTAGCAAACCTTAAAGGACAACACAATTTCATACTGTTTTACTTTGTTTATATTTGGCGGACCCTGCCACCTTTCCAGTGTTCTGGGGACCTTATTTTCCTCTGAGAACAGCTTTTTTATTCCGTTATGGAAAAATAATATTTCTGAGTTTGTATTATTACCTCATTAATATACAAAATATTTTAAACTAAATTTCTTCTCTAATAAATAAAATGATTAAATGTACAAGGTTGTGTTATTCACATGCTTTTCGATATCAATCAAGGGAAACATTGTGAAATGTTTTGCATTAACATTTTTTCGAGAGAAAGAGTCCGATGCCTGCCACTGTAGATCTGTGATCTACTCATGTGCATGTCTTTCAGTGCCAAAAACAAAGAGGCAGAAAAGTAAAGACTCTTGCCAAAAGCTTAAGAAGGTAAATACATTCATTATTTGCTTGCTGTAATCAAGAGATTCGTGCTATGACAGCCTTGCTGGTTACAATGAGAAGTAAGAATGTGATCTCTTCTTAAGTCAAAGGTAACTCGTGCTGCCTGTGGTAAGCAGATCTCGGACACTAAAGACTTGCCAAAAGCCTCAGTCAAGACTTGTCAGCCTCTTCTTGCTGTGCAGTCCTTGGTAGCAGAAACCAAAGGCCAGCCAACACACCGTAATGCTGACCAGACCAGTAAGGAGCTGACTTTATTACCTCCAGGTACCGCCACCCTCTTTGTCCTTCAAATAACTTTTTTTTTTGCTGTTGTTATTCTGCATTAACCCCTCATTCTTCCCCAGCCTTTTGTAGCATTCCCTTTCAGCAATCTGAGACTGAGTACCAAACCAGCAGCGCTACCTCCTAGAAACCCTGTACACACAGATCACCTTTGTCAGCTTCTTAACACATACCTCTCATCGAGATTCCTTATCCCTCCTTCACTGCCAGTGGTTCCACATCATGAATAGCACATTAATATCCACATGAACCTTCCTCTATCGCCGCCTGTTCACCTCAGGCTGCCTGTTCCTCTTCAGTTGTCCCATATGCTAAGCGTCCTTCAGAAACAAGTTCAGGAAGTTGAAACTTACTGAGTCTCAGTTGTTATTGGGCTGAGCAGGAAAGTACAGGATCGGTCAGTTGCTCCTGGTTTTATGTTTGACGTTCAGCTATGAGGTGTTTTTAAAGATCAATATCTGCCATCTCTTGTTTGACAGATTTGTCTGCCCTTTTGTCCCCCATGGCATCTCCAGGAGTTGTGATGGACTGGGCTGCCGCCAGATTTGAGGTACTTCTAATGAAACAGCAACACTGCACAAACACTGTCGGCCGTACTGACACAATTGACTTGTGAATGATTTTAACGCTTTGAAATGACCTGTGTATCAATAAGATCACACAGGTCAGTGTATTCAGCGGTGAAGATTTTATTGATTTTGAAATATTTTGCCTTACTTCTGACCTATTGTGTCATTTTGCAGTGTGATTTAACTTAAAATCAACATATTGTGGTAGCTGTTGTCTGCATGTTAAATCGTGTTCAGGCAAGTTGCATTTACAGAGGACTTTGTTCCATGGTTGTAGTCAGAGAGCAACAAAAAATGGCATCAGCCCATTATTTCATTGTTTTACAGTAGTGCAACACAGTTACCTTGTATTAAGTAAAGTTCAGGTAAGCACAAAAGCTGCACATACGAATGTAATGGTCTGAATCAGAGGTCTTAAACTCAAATTAGCTTGGGGCCACTGCTGGTATTGTCATCTCGTAGGAGGGCCACTTCAGCCTTCAAGTAGTACAAGAAAGCGAAATATTTTAGAAAATTGAGTTTTCATTTTTCTTTACATTGTTAACATAATAGAAAAATGCAAACAGCAGTTTGTATATATTTTTATATGATTAGTTTTTAACAGTGCATTTCTTTTTTCCCTACTATTAAATAACTTACTGAAACCCTGCACTAAACTAACAAGCAAAATACATTTGTACTTTCTTTCTTGCCAGACACCTGGCAGCATTTTTGCTCATATTGTCTTCATATTTAACAATAGAAAATGCAGGCAGAAGTAATTTATGTACATTCATTTTTAACAGTGCAAATCTTTTTTTCCTTATAAATAACTTATTTACACTGCGGTCCAGCTTACACCGATTACATTACTTGCCCACCGCCCGCACCGTTGTCTTCCTTTTTGAAAAATCAATAGTTCATCGACGGACACTACGATTACAAACTGCCAGAGGTGTCTACTTCGTGCAGCAGTAGGCCCAGCAGCAGAAAAAAAGTATTCGAGGTCCATCAGAATTGCAATGGGAAAGATCCAAAAGCAACATGACCTATAGTGACATTTTCCTATACTGTGCCGTGTTATATGCACAACTATAATATCTGGAATATTTTAATGTGTAGCATATGATAATCATAGTGTGCAGGACTTTTAAATGCTGGCTTCATTGCTGTTAAAGCAGCTTTCTGTTATTTTTAAGCCTGGGTCCTATATTTACACTCACCAAAGGTTTTGGAATCGGTCTAGCAGATTGCCTCAGCTGGCAGTCGTGACACGGCCAGAAAACAGGTGTGTGTAACCAGAAACAGGAGTGTCATTCGAGGAGAAGTCTCTTTTTGAAATCTCACAAGGTGGGTTGTTCTAGGTGTTGCCTCATCTAGATTGTCAAAATCAGTTAAATACTCAGCCATGACTTTGGAAATAAATTCTTGCTGGCACTTTCTCTAGGTAAACACTGAACACATTTCTCCAACTCCTGCAACAACTCAGCCTGTAAGATTTTAGAGCGAGACTTCTCCTTGAGTGACACAGTTACAAAACAGATCTTTCTCTGTAGAAATCATTTCATAATTTGTCAGACACTGATACAAACTCAGCTCGTCAGTGGCAAAAACAAGCACTTTTAGCGGACACATGGTTGGAGTTTACCCCAGTACGTTGCTGCCATGTCGTGGCTGCCAGCTCATACGATCTACTGGTCTGATTCCAAAACTTGGTGAGTATGAATCATTTACACACCAAAACATGTAAATAGAAGGCCCAGGTTTAAAAATATCAGAGATTCCCATTAAGCATGAAGGAGATTTTAAATGTTAAAACTAAATCTCACCTTTCAGCAGGGACCAGTGCTGTCCCCCCTGAGAGAAAGCCCATGGCAATCCAACGATGAGACAAGTAAGTCACAAGAAGACCCTTAATTTGACGATATTATTTATACTTTAGCAGAACACTTATGTCTGAGGTGATTATGCCAGATTTCAGATACCCTGAGGATTTTCCTGACAGTCAGGTGACTAAGGTTCCTTACACCAACCCAGCAAGTAAATCAGCTGAAGAGGAAAAATCCCACATTCCCAAAAAGGTTGGCATTCTTTAATTGGGTTAACTGATATTAATAATGTTTATGGTCTTTTCTGACTTGTTGGAGACTAATTCTGCAGCTTCTGCAGAGGGTGGGTCGCACCACAGATGATTAAGTTTAAATGGGGAATTTAAAATGAAAAACTACAGTGACATTAGTCTAGTCACATACTTGTTTACTCTCACCACACTTGAAATTTATTGCAGATAAACATGGACATTTTTCTTGTTTAGGACCTTGTTCTGAAAAATGCTGAGTCTTGGGCGAAACTGGTGAGACAGTCAGTCACTCCAACTGCAATCAAGTCCTCAAAAGAAAGCTTCCAGCAGTTTCGTAAGGCGGCCATAGAAAAGGAAGAACGTGAAAAAGCACTGAAGAAGAAGCAGGAGGAAGGAAACAAGGAGAGGGAGGCTGCTGAAAAGAGCAGGTATTCAGCAAATGTATTGCATTAAAAGACAGCAAGACTACATTGTTTCAGCTAAATTTAGTGTCCAAATCCCAGTTTTTGATTTAAAGAGAGCAGCTTCTAATTAAAAGGACATTCTCCTTCTAGCTTACCGGGTCCATGTAAAGCAGAAACAAACCCACACGCTTTTAAAGAACAGCCTGCCTCACCAGAGAGCACTTGCAAAGACACTACCTCAGAATCTCCTGAAGATGTTGAGCAGCAAACGCCCGAGTCTCCCACAGAAATACAAGCTGTCACCACACAGTCCTCGGTGGACAAGGAAAGAGAGATTGCTCGCAGAAAGGAGCAAGAACGTCGCAGGCGAGAGGCTGTGAGTTCCTTCATCCGAGTTTTAGTGTTTTATTGTTCTCGCATTGGTGAAATGGCCTTTTAACAACTGTTCTGTGGTTTATTTTCTCTTTTATAGATGTCTGGTATTGATATGACTATGCAGCGGGACATCATGACTACATTTGAGCTTAACCTGGACTAAAAAGCAGCTGGGATTAATTTGGGGAAAAAAGCCCTTCGTTCAAGACTTGTGTGTCATCTCAGAGAGAAACTGAGCTGTTCGTTCTTTCTTCGGCACAGAAGACAACTTCACGTCAACCTGATGTATGTTCCTGAGAATTAAAAAATAAAATGTTAATTGTGGGGGGGGGGGAAAACACACACATTAATAATTAATGGGCCTTGTCCTTAACTTGTATTTGAAATGGTTGTTTAATGTCTCCACTGACGCACTATTGAATATGAGGTGATTGGGGTGAGGCACTGTCGAAATTCAAACCTGTATCACATCATTTGGCATGCTTTTCTGTTTGTTTGTTTGTTTGTTTTATTTCTTTCACATATGGATGAGTCCTCAGAGCCTTGACGGCGGTATGACAAGCTAATTAACGCGTCCATACACTGTAGTTCAAACTCCACCTTGTTGTCTCGTTTGCTTAATTGTGCAGTGTTGTTTTGTTCTTTTGTTAAGTTATCCTGTTTGATGAACCCTTTCGCCACCATGTTTCATTTTATCCTCACTCAAAAACATACTATGTAAACAAAATACTGACTTCTATGAATATGTAACATGCACGTACGACAGTCTTTCTTTAAAAAAAAAAAAAATTCTTGCACAGAAGTAAATTTTGAACAAAGATTGGTAGATCCTTGCCAAAGTTTCCACCGTGATAAGGAGCTGAATAATCTCACTTCCTTATACTTGCTTGACTACTTGAAAAATGCCATACACTGTGTTAACTGTACACGCACTGCACTTTGTTGTTCATACAGTTCTGCCTGTTCCAAAGTTGTTTTTGGAGATTATCAACATATTCTGTATGTTACAGTTGTATATGCTCGAATAAATAATTTCTTTTTTCTTTTTTTTTTTACTCAAAATAAAACTATTTTCACTAAGCAATCTGCCTCAGCTCATCTCTACATCCAGTTATTATTATCAAACCCTTCTGATACACATGTTTCATAATCAAAGATTATGATGAGGTTGCTATCGATGACAAATTGATTTGTAGTGTTTATTACAGAACGCAGGTTTTGAGAAATCAGTGGGCTGAAAAACATCAAGCCAATCTGGCAACGCAATTGCTGGAGAGCCCTGTGGAGGACTTTCTTATCTTTTCTCTTTTATTGCGTGAGTGGGAGGAGGATAGACATAACAGTGATTAATATTGAAATATAGAGCAATTTAACAATTATTTTAATAAGAAAGCAGCAGAAATCCCTCTGGTCCGCTTCTGTTTGGTAATGATGCAAGAGGTAATGGATTACTGAGTGCTTAATATTATTTCTTCAATGTTTATCGAATACCGTTTCTTTTCAAATTCAACATTATTATTTAAGTGACCATATGAGAATACATAAACAATAATTTATTAATGTTTGTTCAATAATTAAAGTGGAGTGTTAAAGACAGTAAAAACTTTAACACAAATGTTGCTTGGGGAGGGGCGGGAGGCTGAATTGATAAATGTATGCGAAGACAATTTTAATTATTTAGGTGACTGTGTTATTTATTAATGATTTCAGGGTTTTTCCCCCCTTTATTTTATCATCTTTGTGCTTCCTGCAGAGTACAAAGGTCTCAATCTGTGACATGTGCAGTCACGTGAGGGATTAGGCTAATCTGAAGTTGTTAACCTGCTTATTATGTGTGTTCTCTTGTCTGGGGTTGTGTTTACTGACACAATAATTGACCTGCAGCACACCTGTGACCTGCAGCACACCTGTGACCGCATTACAGCTGATTAAAATATGAATGCGTCACACCCAGGGCCGTAGCCAGGATTTTAGAAACACTGACCCCCACCTCTACCCATCCACGGAGAACATTTTGAACACTATATTCAAAGTGCTGCATCATAGTTGCCTTCGATGCAGCACAGAGAATTAACATTTTGAAGACTACAGTATAAATCTGTGCACTTTGACAGGACCGGTAATCGTTTAGGAAATAATATCAGTGCCAGCAAAACTGGACTCAAATTCTGACAGAAGATAAGTAACAAAATGGCCAATTAATTCATGGAAAATGTATAGTCAAGTAGATTTAGTTCAGTGATCTCACTGTTGAGAAACAATGAAATGGTTCCTAAAACATTTATTAAGCAATTATAAAGGTTAAAAACATCATCCAAACAATGTTTATAGATGAACTACACAGTATTTATTAAACATTTACAGTATTATGAACATACACTGCAACTTTCCAATAAATAATTAGTAATAAATAGTTTATAACACATTTCATTGCTTGTTATGAGTGAAATAACTATGAAACTGACATTTTTAATTGTTTATTTTAATGATATGACACTGTTACCATAAACATATTTATATATGTGTGTATGAAGATCAACAGACCCGAGGACATGACCTCGGTGTTGCCAATGGCGGCCACCTCCCCAGGTAATATTGATCCATAATATTTGAATCATTCCGAGCACGTGCACGCTCGTCTTTCGGATACAGTGCTGTTGCCATGGCTGCGTGAAGCCTCGCGCTCTGCAGTGATTTTCTGGCTCTCCTCTCCGTGTCACTCCGCCTCTCAGCCGTGCAGAGAAATCCGTGCGAAAGCTCCGCATCCAGCGGCTTATTGCTCGATTTCGGACTTGCCATGTATAGTCAACAGCACCGTCTCCTGCTGAAAACAACTCGCCGCTGCTGTCACACGCAAGCGTGAATATCTGACGTGATGCTCTTGCCACCGTCCCATTCAGCAGCCGCGCGTCGGGATCCTCCCTTCAGACAGTCGTGCGTATGCGCTGGGTAACGAAACAACGGCATTGTCGGAGCCGCGTTTAAAAAAGCAGGAGCGAGCCGATTAACACAGAGAAATCAATAGGTACAAACTTGATCTGGATTTTGATTTTTTTTTTTTTATGCGGCAATGTAAAGATGGCGAGAGTGCTCCACAACTTGCTGTTATTTCTCATCAGACTTGCGCTGAAAATCAGAGTTTTGGGCTATTGGTCGCTGATATACGGTTATTGTGCTCTTTGCACCATCGTAGCCCTCCTGAAACTTTGGTGGAGCATCATCTTGAGGCCGACAGCCACCTTCCAATGGGTGATCCGTGAAACTCCCCCGGCTTGTCTGAATGACACGTCCTTGGGAACCCACTGTTATGTTAGGATCAAGGTAAGACGCACACACACACACACACACACACACACATGCGCTTGGACATGAAAGGTGTCTGCTCCCTGCGAAAAGGGGAAATGCCCATTGTGTGTGTGAGTGTGTGTGTGTGTGTGCGTGTGGGATGTTGAGGTGCTTGTGTCGCGTCGTGAAAAAGACAAACAGGCCTGACAGTGTGTGCAGATCATGAGGCGCCTGTTTATTTGATATTTCTGTGTCGAGGTTGTGTTGGCGCTGCGCTCAGGTGGTGCTGAAAGAACAGCTCCTCCACCTCACGTCTCAACACGCACGGGCTCTGCCCAACCTCCAACCAACATCCTCTGTGCTCAACATGATGTAATTAAATACCAGAGCATGTCCCTCACTGAAACCTGAACCTCCACCAGTCATCGGGAGGATTCATGTGTGCAAAATCTGAAGTAAAAGTACAGGAGTGATGTCAGGAA
Source organism: Pagrus pagrus (assembly GCF_965226575.1). NCBI lineage: Eukaryota > Metazoa > Chordata > Actinopteri > Spariformes > Sparidae > Pagrus > Pagrus pagrus. The sequence goes on along the minus strand of NC_140190.1, from coordinate 4,758,296 downwards.
AATACTTTATTCTCAGTTCAGCCTGTACTGCAACAGTGCATCATATTCAATCAGCTGTTGTGAAGTAAAAAGCACAATATTTCCTTTTAAAATGATGTGAAGTAAAAGAAGATGGTAACAGAAAATGGAAATAGTCAAATACAAGTACCTCAAGACTGTACAGTACTCGAGTAAATATACTTAGTTACATCCCACCACCGAGTAGTGTTATTTTAATGAACCACCCCTCTGATTTTCATGCAGGAGCGTTCAGCAGTCTCGTCTTTTGGTTGTTTTTTAGTCCTTTTTACGAGCCAGTGTTTGATTTTACGTCCGTTCGTGATGCAGATGAAACTGAGTCAGAGACGAGACTCGGCTTTATTTGAAGATTTTTGAAGTGCAGGTGGAGTAAAAATAAGAATAAGCACAGTCAGACAGAGAAAAGACAAGAACAAAAAGGTTGTTTCGATGTCGAGATATTCTGTATCTGCAGTGTCGATAGCTGCCTCATGAAAATGACCACGCAGGCTGGAGGTTGTGCAATAAGTATGTTTTATAAAAGGTGACTTAGGCAGTTGAAATAAACAGACATCGTCATTGCATGAGCTCATAAATAAAGAAATTATGATGGAGTCTGTCTGCTTTTATCATATTATCAGATCTTAACAGATTCACAGTGTGAGTCGGATGATTAATCACTTCTGAGAACGAGGAGGGGAGGCTGAGAAAAAGGAAATCTTCAGTTTGACGTGATCTGTTTATCCATCTACGAAACACAGCAATCCCACGAATTACATGTCAGAGTGAGGAGAAGATGTTAAAAACAGAACTTCATCAGTGCAAACTCATCCCAAAAAATAAGAATTACCATCAATACACCTAAATGTATCAAAAACAGATATTAATAACTGATTAATAACCTGCTAGAGGCCGAACATTGACTGATGTTATTGTCCAATATCGGCCTATCGCAGATACATCAATATCTGTGTTTATGCACTCACGTCATGTTGGTGAAGTTTATTGTTAAACTGTAAAAAAAAAACCTGCGGCCATTTTGATAACCACAACTGAGGGAGGGGGAAAAAAGTGCTTATTGTCCGATATATCGATGCTGGGATTTTTTACTCTGTAATATTGCTGTAATGTAGTCACGCCCCCCAAAAAATCGAGTATCGGTTGTGCTCTGTAACTTGCTTCCTAGGTAAAAGAGTTAATGATACATAAATGATACATGGTTGCATTATTTTCCACTTATTTCCCTGTGGCTTCATTCAGTAAAAGTAATTTTAAAATGCTGACTTGATCCATTGTGTCCACTCAGATATGCGGATAAGACTGTCATCTTGATCTGTGTCTCTTCTTTCCACCCAGGAGTCTGGCCTCAGGTTTCACTATGTTGCAGCTGGAGAGCGAGGGAAGCCGCTCATGCTGTTTTTACACGGCTTCCCTGAGTTCTGGTAGGTCAAAGTGGACATTTTAAGGTGTGGGGGGGCAGCTGCAGTAAGACAATCAGCTCCACTGCACTCAGCAGCAGCAGCGAGACAGCCTGATTTAAGATTATGCTCCTTCAGTTGCTCGGTGTTTGTTACATCGGTCACCTCCCGACAAATTTCCCCCTGACTATGAGAAATCCTCGGCTGTAATGTATCAGCGCTCCCTGTTAAATCTCTGCCGTCTGGCTTCCGGGCTGCAAAACCAAATCCACGCCGGCGAGGGAGTCCTCATTCACAGACATGATTTTTTGCCATCGGCGGAAAAAGGGTCCAAAGCATTCAAGATCTCCTCCTCCTGATATGAAATGAAAAAATGGTGTCGAGCGTTGTTCCTGGATCGGGGCCAAAGAGGTTGTCAAGAGCTGTAAGCCTGTCCATATCTCTAACATACTATCTAAGCTGCTGACAGGACAGGGATTAATTAAGGGTGGAGGGGAGCGCTTTCTGCTTCACTGGAGGTATTCTTTACATAGATGATGAACTGTGCTGAGAGTGACACGGTTGGAAAAAACTCTTAACACTTTTTTTTTTTTTTTAAATGTGCTAATTCCCTCTTAGAAATGAGAAAAAAGAGGAGTGTCAGAAGGAGGGCGGAGGGGGTCCGAGGGGCTTACTTTGCTTTAAACCTCATCTATATTCTAAGATCTGAGGGGTTGAGTGCCGGGATCTTATACTGACTCATCAGAATCACAGTCAGGGCTCTGCATCTTGCTTCCCCTCGCTCGCAGGAGGAGGAGGAGGAGGAAGAGGAGGAAGAGGAGGGGGGATTTCAGTCCTGATGAGGAGCTCCTTACTGCAGACAAGATCTTCAATTAGGAAGTCATCCCAGCCCAGATGATCAGTGGGCGGATTAGAATCTAAAACAGCTTCTGTTACACTGAGGTGACCTTCACTCGGCTGGACAGAAAGCTGAGTCCTGGCTTTAAAGAAAAAGTTTGTGGTGTTAGTTTTGTAAGTATCTCAGATTTGGGCCGAATGCAGAATTTTTAAAGGGGCTCTCCCATTGTTCAGTTTAATCATCATGGGAGTACTTCCTGTGAAAACGGTTGTTTAATGTGTCGTTTGGCTCTGAAAGGGGACTTCAGATGGGGAAAAATACCCCGAATGACGTCCTCAGATCTATTCAGGTTTGAGAAATGGGGACTCTGATTGTTTAAAGGTGCAATATGTAAGAATTGGCCACCTGTCAACCCAAGCATATCACCAGAGTAATATTCCACCTTTTAACTGAAAGCCTGTGTTAGAAACTGGGGGTTGGAGTTGAAAAGACATGCAGATTCACCCTACAGGGAGGAACAAATAAAAGACACTAGTGAATTGCATTATGGGAAATGTAGGAGACAGTTTTTTTTGCGACTTGACTAAAAGTCAGGATACCTCGAAGGCCGTTTTCTCTTTTCTTACTTAATTGCTGGAGTACACCTTTAAAAGCAAAGCAATGCCGCTGTAAAATAATTAAATGAAGGATATGTGTAATTAAAATAAATTATGTAAAAAAGTCATCTTTGCGTCTGTTTGTGTGCCTCAGGTTCTCCTGGCGCTACCAGCTGCGCGAGTTCAAGAGTGAATTCCGCGTGGTGGCCATCGACATGCGGGGCTACGGGGAGTCCGACCTGCCGCTCTCCCCTGAAAGTTATCGCTTCGAGTACCTGGTTACCGACGTCAAGGACATTGTGGAGTACTTAGGTGAGGGGGACACAGGAGCACTGTGTGTTGGACATTTTAAATAACTCCTGAGACGGGAGACAGCGTTGTGACAGTGTCTTGAGTCAAAAATAAACTTGTTTATCAGTCTCAAACTGTGGACAGCCCTCAGGCCTGCAGCACAGCATGACAAACTCCCTGTGAGTCACTCCTACTGAACATGGGACATTGTGCAGATACAGAGCCCACAGCTTGCTGACTGCATGCTAACACTAGCAGGGAGCTAGCCTGAGGCTGTCTGCGCACACCAGTATCCACTAATGATTATCTGGCCTGAATGGCATTTTTTTTTTTGCATTTTTACTGTCACAGTTTCTTCTGTTTTAGCTACATACTCTATATGATAACCTGTCTTAGAATTGAAATGTCAGTGTAGCCTCTGTAATGACTCAAAGTGTACAGTAGGTCTGTATTTGTTTTCTCCTTCACACTTGTCAGCTCACATTCAAGTGTGTTGCAGCTACTGATTCAGCACTAATTACAAGGAAACTGCGATAATTCAGTCGGCCATGTCTTGATTTGTACATAAACACGCTGTCCTCGCTTGTTCAGTCTTAGTCATTGAAAGTTAATTCAAGTTTGTTGCAATTTGGGTCTGTTTTTTATAGTTTGGCCGTCATTGTTGTGAGTAATAATAACATCAGACTGAAAAAGGTTAATTGGAGAGATCTGGGACTGCAGCCAATCATGAAAAAGAAAATTTAAACACCTGAGTTAGTGTCTGGCCAAACTATTGGCTCGTTACATTACTAAAGTGATTACAACAGTATCATAACCGATAGAAATAAAGGCCCAAAGTACGAAAAAGGGAACCGCTTTCAGACATTCTTGACTCGTTTTTTGGCCACTAGGGGGCCGTTGAACAAGCTGAACACGCAACAATGCAACATTACCATCTTATAAAGTTGCAAACATGCTAGCAAACAGACACGCAGCAACATTAGCATTCATTTGGAGTTGTGTTCATGTCCACCCAGTCCAGTGTTTACTCTCCTTTTAGCTCCGTTTTTGGTCCCCACCAGCTCCAGATTAGCATCTACTGTACGTGCTTCTCTATGTTCACTAGCTAGTCACTATCTTTACCTGTCTGTTATGTGGTGCTAGACCAGATTTTTTACTAAAACCAGACTGCCTGCTGCATCTGGAAAAAGTTTTTATTGAGAGCAGTGAGACTGAATCGAAACAGTAAAGTTTTGGCTTCAGTCTCTCGGCTCATTGTTCAGTTTTAAAACCAAAAGCAGTGAGCCGAAAGATGCATAAAAAGTCTATAGAGTCCAGGAGAAACTGCAGAGTCAGATGGTAATTCTATGGGGCTTCAAAACGAGCGACACCTTTTACATTATGCATCATTTGCTCCGTTGTTATTATATAAATATTGAGCGGTGCAGCTTTAAATAATGCCACAAGAGTAACCCAGTGAGAATCCAGCCCAGAGACACCATACCCTGTAAATATTCTCAAGCAGTTTTTGAACACATTCCTTATTAAACATTTACATCCTCTTTAAAAATGCTTTTTAGAGACATCTCGTTGATGTTACGTAGCTTCTTGCCACTGTTCTAGCTGTCATTGTTAATTTCTTAACAGGCTTTTAGGGGGCTGAGCGCTCAATAATGCATATTGCTGTGCAGAGGATTTGCTTAATGGTCATTTCAGTGGAAGTGGGAGGCTTGCATCGATCATATGATAACTACCGTACTGTGATCTGTGATTGGACTGCAGGGCCCTGTTAACACCAACTGTTCAACCCACATGTTCCACACTGCAGTCCACATTCACAGTCTGCTAATGGTGCTGCGCCAGTCAGAGGTTTGGCCTTAAAGCATCCACAGTTAAAGCGACGTTGCCCCTTTCTCATTTCGGTAATGACTATTAGCACTCACAGCAAGAAACAGCCACAGCCCTCTGTCATTTTTTTCCCCAAGTGTGGCTCCCAGACTTAGATATATGGCTTTAAAAAGCACATGTGATATGAATGTTGAGATGAGGCTCGCTTGTATGATTCATACCAGTGGGTGTAAATGGTGCTAGCATAGGTACAGGGATTATTTTGTAGGAGCTGGAGCAGGGATGTGATCAGAATCCCTTTTAGACGGATGCCCTGACCTTGATCTGCATTTGGCTGCATGTCATGGAATACATCCATTTGATGGGTGTAAAAATGTCCTCAGAGGGAGGAAGCCAGCAATAAAGAAGTGAGAACAGTATTGATTTTCTAGGCACTGGCATGCTTTAATAAACAGCAACAACATCAGCACGAGCATCCAGCTGCTGATAGAAGTGATGTGATGTTGTCTTCTCCCGCAATAACAAAGCACCGTCTGACGTCTGTTTGCTTTTTCTTTCAAGGATACAACAGATGTTGTCTTGTCGGCCACGACTGGGGCGGGACCGTAGCGTGGCTGTTTGCCATCCACTACCCTGAGATGGTGACGAAGCTCATCGTCCTCAACTGTCCTCATCCGTCTGTGTTTACAGGTGCGATTTCACCATGATGGGATCAGACATTATCATTAAAACCAATTTTTCTTCATACTGATTAGACAGACTCTGGTTTGGCTCTCGGATTATTACCGTAATTATTATCATTAATTAGGAAGTATTATTACTTCAATTTTCATGTTTGCATCCATCTGGCAAATCCTCTTCTGCCTTAAGGGGGAGACGATGAGGAGCTAATTACAGGAGGCTAATGTGAAGCTGGAACAGCTGGTTTCAACTGGCGCAAACAGAGACGCAAAGTCACCGAGAGCTATCACGTCCACGACCCGTACAAACTTGGCCTTTAATTACCATTGAACACAACTGATCTTCCCTCTCCTCTCCTCTCTTCTCCTCTAGATTACGCCCTGCGACACCCGAGCCAGCTGCTGAAATCCAGTCATTTCTTCTTCTTCCAGCTGCCCCGCTTCCCGGAGCTCATGCTCTCCATCAATGATTTCAAGGTGGTGTGTTATGTGTGGGCTTAAGCGGTTTCAAGGTCAAGGTCGTGTGTTGTTTGCGTCTCTGCGCGCGCGCACGTGTGTTGTCTGCAGTGGTGTATATTGCATGTTGATAAAGTGTCAGGCTATTTACAGCGTTTGCATCAGTGCGGCTAAAAAAAATCAGTGGAAGAGGTCAGGTGGAATAAACAAAAGGATCAACTAATCCTGTAGGAAAATGTAAAATGATAGATTAATGCCGGATCATGTGCTAAGCTGGATAAGAGCATTTTTTCAGCAATTAGGTGATAATGTTGAGTTTATGATCTCAAGTTTATTACTTTGAATATTAAAATGTGCTATTCAAATTCAGTACCATCATTTATGACATTGAAACTTCATCATCAGTTTAATTAAATTGTAAAAGGTTCATAGCTCATGTTTACAAATGCACAGTTTAGGTTTTAGTGGTTTGAGTAATTTTTTTAAAAAATGAAACAGTTTTTTCTTTCATTTCAGTTGAAGGAATACTTATTTACTTTCTTTCCGAGAGTTAGATGAGAATATTTATACCACCATCTCATATCTGTCGTTAAATATAACGCTACAGCTGGGAGATGGTTAGCTTAGCTTAGCATAATAAGCATGATAATAATGATAATGCTCTCTTTCCTCACTCCTCTCCTGCTTTGTGCCTCTCCTGTTCCTGTCTGCCTTCTCGTCTCAGAAGTCATAGTCCTGGTCAGAGCTGCTGTAAATCACCTCCTTACTGTTCAGTCTCCAGGTAGACCTCAGTCAGCTAATCGGGGGGGCCACTTAGCTGCAAAGCTAACTGAGCTAACTTACTAAAGGCATTAAGTAGAGTATGGTATGCAGCTGTTAGCGGTTATGTTGCCCCCTATATTTTGGGAGCTACTGTACCTACGACAGGTGGTCATACCTTACAAGTTAAACCTTTAGATCCTAGTGACTTATTGTAATGAAGTTAAGCGAGGCATTTTTAAATTTAAACGTTGGAAGTGAAATATTTTTCAAGCTAGATGTACGATCGGATGGTGTTCCTTTATGCCTGAGTTGGAGTTTTCAGAAGTAAAAGCGCAGCATGTAATGTTGTCGAACCAGCAGTAAAGTCAGGGTGCCGGAGCTGCGGCCGAAGGTCGCGAGAGCTGATTTCACCACTTCTGAATCATATTACACTGACACGGACGTCCCTCTGTAAATGTTTTCTGGATCAAATTGTACCAGACAGCCACATAAATTCACCCCAGTGTTTGTGCTCTCTGCTGCAGGCTCTGAAGGCCTTGTTCACCAGCCGCAGCACGGGGATCGGAAGGAAAGGCCGCTGGCTCACTGCGGAGGACCTGGAGGCCTATCTGTACGCACTCTCACAGCCGGGAGCTCTGACTGGAGCCCTCAACTATTACAGGAATGTCTTCAGGTGGGGAATCGTTCACCAGAAGATGGATGGTGCCTGAGATTTTCTTAGACATCTTTATACAGGGATTATAAATAGCCGTGGTGGAAGAAATATCCCAATCCTTTAGTGCATTGTGGGTAAAAGTCCTGCATTAAATTTATGTATGTAAATATCATTAGTAGAATGTACTGTAAATAGCATAGAGCTCATTTTAACTACAGTGCATCATATAAGAAGCATTATACAGTAGCTGCTGGAGCAGGCATGCTGTTGCCATAGGAGACCGTTTCACTGTTACTGCAGCACTTTGAGATGTTTTTAGTCAGCGTCAGTGTTTGGTTATTGAATGGAAAATCACACAGTCACTTTATGTGTATGTTGGCTTGCAAATTTAGTATCGCAATCTACTGTCTGAGCTCTGAAGGGGCAGAACCCTACACGTGTCCCTCCGTCAAGGCCACAATACTGTCCAATATTTATATTTACGTTTACCTTCAGTCTTTCATGTAAGACTGACTAGCTGGCCGAGAGTGATCGACACAAATCAGATCAAAGAAAGTATCAGTGCATGCTTTTTTTTGACATGTGAACCGTACATGCATGGCTGAGCGCGCCATCTGCTCCCTTTCTCAAGCAACGAGTCCTCTCAGAATAGCTTTTATTTGCTTACGTAAAAAAGAAATATCACTGACCCATACCCAATTAGTCTCTCCGCATCCACGAGCGCATACTGTACCTAGGCACGAGGGACACAAACACATAAACACAGAGCAACATCCATCCATCCATCCATCCATCCATCCATCCATCAGGCCAGTTTATATATATCCATTTATCCTGTTTAGAGTGGTTGGGGGCTGGAGCCGAGTCCAACGTGAGATTTCTAATCTAAAATACATATTCAAGTGAGATTTCTCGTGATAGGACTCACACACTGTTATGTGTTTTCAGTGATAATAATGAGACAGGTCTGTTTTTCAAATAAGAACCAGTTTTTAAATAAGCTGAGATGAGGTATGTTTCTATCTACTTGTTTTTATTCCTTTTATTTGACATGTCAAAATGTCTAATGTAGACTACAGGGACCATAGATCGAAACAGTGACTTTCCGATTAGTGGAAGGACCCACTCTGCCTCATGTACCACAGCTGCCCCTCGTCTTGTCAAGTTGTCATAACACAGACATCTCAAACAAAGTCAGATTTGCATCAAAGGCGCCACAATATACTGAAGTTCACCCTAAAATGAAACTGACCCGACTGCTGATGGAAAGTCAGTTGAAGTTTCATCGTCCACAAAACATTTCAGGAGCTTCACAGCAAAACGGCGTCGCAGCGTTCTCCTAAACAACTGAAGTAGATGGGGACTCGTTTAAAAATGTCTCCAGGAGCCCCAAGATCCCAAATTGATTTCCAAAGACGCTGCCACTTCGAAACTTCACCCAACTTTCCTCCCAAAGACTCTTTAAAGAATCTCTAATATTAACTTTATTGTCCATAATCACTGAAACATCAGTGTGGTTGCACTCAGGTTTTTGTCCTCTCTCTCCGTAGCTCCCTCCCCCTGAGCCACAACCACGTCAGGTCCCCGGTGCTGCTGCTGTGGGGCGAGCGGGACGCCTTCCTGGAGCAGGAGATGGCCGAGGCATGCCGCATCTACATCCGGAACCACTTCCGTCTCAACATCATCTCTGGGGCCAGCCACTGGCTGCAGCAGGACCAGCCCGACATTGTGAACACCCTCATATGGACCTTCCTCAAGGAGGGCGAGGGACGCAAAAGCTACAGGAACTAAAATCCACAGCGAGGCCTCCTCCCAGCACTCCCCCCTCCCTCCCCGTCTCACTTGCCACACCTGGAAGCCTGGAATATGCCTGTGATACCAAGCGACATAGTGATAATGCAATCATTCTTTAAATCTTTCACATTTCAGATATTTTTTAAAGAAGCAGCAGTATAACGGAAAGAATCAAAGCACACTTCACTGGAAGAGGACACCGGGCAGTACGTGTGACACATATTCAAGATGTTTTTTGCACATGACATCCGCCTTAAAGTTTGTCAGTTACAGCATTACAAATGTGTGGCGAAAAAAAAAAAATCTCCTCGTGACTTGTATTGTGTGGTGCCTTTTAACTTTTTTCGAGCCGTCGCAGTGTAAAGATGTCCCCGAGAGACTGAGGACGTGGCGTCGTCCGCTAAAAACTTGTATGTTTCACCGGGTCGCTCTGCTCTTCTTTAGGCACAGTCCTCTGGGAGCCATAACTCTCCCATTCCCTTTATCAGGTAGTGTTGTCTAAAGGAGTTTTTTTTTTCTTTTTTGTATTTCCTCCTCAGAGATACTCGCTCAGATGTAGAGAATGTTGTTATCTTGATCTTTATGTATAGAAACGTCAGTGATGGTTGACTATTGTACTATTTTGTATCTATTCCTACACACCGCATTTTGAAAACTCACTGAGCCAGGTCTACGCCATTTGATTTTATAAATAAACTAAGTGTCAATCTGTTGGACTGCACTGGTTTTTGAAAAAATGTCTGGCCTGTTTAGAGATAACAGCGACAGTGGTGTGTTTGAAGCTGTGGCAGTGTGCCTCATGCCCCCCCATCTGTTTGGCACTGTCTCTGAACCGTCACTCTTAAGCCTTTACACAGGAGAGATGAAAAAAAACACCAGAAATAGTCATGGAGATGCTTTTAAATATAGCACAGCTGACTGACACAGCAGTTGATGTCGGTTATGTTGGGTCTACAAACATGCCTGATGCTTTTTTAAAGCTTCATATTTATAGGCTACCTTCCCGGCACGGTTACACGCCAACAGAGATGCTGATGTGGAATTACAGTGAGGTGTGTGTTCGTCAGTCTTACATAATAAACGGCACACAACCACACGCACATTCACTGCTGAGCTATTTAGAGAGGACAGCACTCAGGCAATGCATGATTACATCTGTTTAAAACGAGCATTCATACAAGCGCTTATTTTGATGTCGCAGATTGGAAAAAATGATCGAGCCAGGGGCTGTAAATATGTGTTTGTTTTGATGTTTTTGCCTTTTACATCAGGGCTGAGCTACATGTTGTCCTTAAATGGCTTATTGTTTATTATTTATAAAGAATTAATAAATTATTTACTGACATTAACAAACCCATTAGTTGCTGGTTAACCCTGTTAGGTATGCCTGAGTAGAGAGTTGCGCTGATGAAGCACTAAATCACTCTGCAGTGTCTCTATATTCAGTCAGGTTGTTCATCTTTTGTGTTTTTGGCTGATTCAAACATTTAATCTTTCATTTGCACTGACATCATCGGATAAGAGGAATGATGCAGGAGACGACAATGACATCACCACCTGTCATGGGGTCAAGCTCTTTGGCTGCTTTCAAGGGCAGTCGGAAATATCTAATTTAGCTAATGAGGGTAGAAACCTGCCATTTTTTTCAGCTCAGGATTTTTTTATGTGCTTATTTGCACAAAATAATTTAGAAAAATAAGCACAAGTAAACAGGGTCATGAAGCAAGCATAAGGTAGCTGACATAATACAGCAAAAACATGAAATTAATGTAAAAAAATACATTTTTACATTACATTATAATTTGACATTTAGATAAACATAAAATTTAAGTAAATATCACACAGATTAGGGTGTGACGATGATTCCCCTTTATTGTGAACAGAATTATTGGCTTTTGAGAAGTTAATTTACAGTATACAAATATAAATGAATGAGACTGACACATAAGTTTATGTGACACTCAGGGCCCTTTAGTTGCAGTTGTCATGCATTTTATCTTTTTCTAAATGTGTTAAAATCTCAGTAACCATGCTGTATGACAAATCCATGCCTCTCCTCACATATCTTCTGCGGCAAAACAAGGTCAGTTAATTTCAAGATAATTTTCCCTGTGACAGGTCTAAGTGAGCAGGTCAGTTTCCTAACAGCTTTGTGATGTCATTAATAACTAATGGCAAAGCTTTTCCAGTATAATTCTTCATCAAATTTAGATATTTATTTGAAAAAACTTTAATCTAATTTTAATGTATGTATGAATAAATTCCAATAATTCAGCTACCCGGACTCAAAGATGTAGTGAGGTGATGTCACCTGTGCCTCTCTGAGAAAGAGGCTCCACCAGCAGAGGGCGCCTTTATCACATAACCTTTACCACTATCACCAAACCAAAAGTGTTTGTTTTGAAAGGTTAACCTTAAAATTTCGAGGTCCGGAACAGCACCTGAAGGCATCTTCGAGGGCACGGCTCCCTGCTCACACGCACTGCGCATGTGCCACAACTTCCGGGCTGTGACGGGTTGTCCGGTCCTTCTCCGTGTTGCGAGCCGTGTCTCAGAGGGTGGCGAACAGCGTGCAGCAGTGATGTCAACAACATCGGTCAGTGGGTCAGCCCTTTTATTAACATAGTCTGCTTATTCTCATTACCGAGCCTCATACTAACAGACACTTAATGTAAAATAATGCGTACGTGTCTGTTGGGTCACCAGGCTTTGAGGTCATAAGGTTAAAGAAGGAAAATAACTACTAACGGTCGCTCGTGTTAGCTAGCGTTAGCATGCTAGCCGCCAGAGAAAAAACGAGAGTAGTATTTTTCGTAGCTTGCGGCAGAGACCAGCAGAGAGAGGGCAAATACATGTGTGAGCACAGGTACGTGTGTGCGAGTGTGTTTTATTTCGGATGAAAGCTGCATTTAATTGAATTAAACTTATCTGTGCATGGAGAGAAACTGGTTCTTCTGGGTGATGTTATCAGAGGTGTGTTCTCCTGGAAGCAGAAGGGAAGCAGGTCATGTTGTAGTGGAGCTATTAATAAAACATGACCTAACGTCGGGCTAATAATAATGCGGTTAAAACATTTGTTTTTTTTAGGTTATGGTGAATCTGTGTCGGGTTGTGTGACCTGTCATCTGTTCCCATTCTCCCTCATATTGGTCAAACAGCGCCCCTCTGGGTTGCAGTGCTGGTTAAACAGGTCAAGTGACCCAGGGGAGCCAGGTGGCATCATGTGTGTCCCAGCACTGTGTAACAGGATCTGAAGTATGAACAGTTTACTGATTTAAAAGCAGTATTAGCTGGCATATTTGTCACAATTGTGCAATTTCTAGGCAGCCTGTCTCGTCTAAATGTTTTCCACAGCATGCCCCTGAGTTCATTCTTGTCCTCTTCCTCTTTCCTCCTCTTCCTCTTCTTATCAAATCCCACAGGCTGAGCTCTCGGTCTCGACTCTGCCCCGGAGACGGCAATAAACCATGATCACCACCGAGGCTGCGAGAGAGTTCCAGGTCAAAGAGCGCAAGTACAAAGAGCAGCTGAAGAGATGCTTATCATCAGCGTTGTCTGCAGACCTCAACGGGTAAGAAGTGGGACAGTGCGTGCTGAACTGCAGAGGCCTCTGTGAAATGCTGATGATAAGGGAAATGTCAATAACGACAAAGACGCGTGTCTTTAAGTTCTCGCACTGCAGTCAAAGCAATACAGGGCTTTCTAATGCAAGAAACTCATAGATTTATGATCTTTTATGGCTGCTGCATCCTCTCCTATGTAATCTGAAGGGTTTGTCAGTAATAGTGAACCGGTACAAAGAACCTACCAGATTATTCAGGATCATGTTTGCATATATAACAAGTTTAACAGTGTTTTGACAAGAAAAATCTAACATCATGGACTGCTTTTAAGCTTTTAAAGGTGCACTCTGGCAATTTAATTATTTATGTTCACAAACGGGAGTACTTATCTTACAAAACAGACCTACAATGTCTTCTCAAGCGAGCTACTCAAAGTTTGAGAAGGCCTTTACTTCAGAAACTGGAGGTGTGCACATTGAAAAACGTCAGCATTTAAGGAGCAGGGAGGGTCTAATGATTTAGTTGCAGTATGGGAATTGTACCATTCAGCATTTTAGGATCATGATCAATAGTTGGACTGAAAGTTAGGATATGTTGGACTCTGCTGCGTTAAGTATTTCTCTTAATTGAAAGTTAAATACTAATTTCCCCTAACCGTATCTCAAAGTCTTCCTCAGATGCATTTTCATCAGTTGTCATGGAAATTTACATCTTTTGGTGACTTTCAATACAATTTTTATATTCAAACCTCCACCGAGATAGACTGCTAGACTTTCAACCTGCAAGATGTGGTTTTTCATGTTGATGAAGGTAGTCTGTGACTTTTGATTGGGTTTAAAAGGCACCCAAAGTACAGTTGCAGCAGTCAAACACACAAAATTTAAGGATATTTTGCAGTTTGCCAAACAAAATCTGCTAGAAGAAGGTTCCCTTTCTGAAGTTTTTCATAATCATCCAGCCAAGAGAAATCATAAAGGGAGAACATTTTCAACTCTCAGTTTCATCGAGCTCACACAACAAACACACTCTGTTCTCTGGAGAGGCATTAAACCTTCTGGTCTTTCTAATGGTCATGTTACCAGCAGGATCTATGTCTTGTGTTTAAATTATACTTCACATGAGGTTCTAGACTGGAGCTACTCTTTATGAGACAATAAATTCATTATTTTTGCTGATACCATATATTAAGGGACCGTTCTTCTCTGTACATGAGAAACATTTAGCTCCCGACCTCCTGAAAAAGTAAACTGCTCAAGAAAATGAATGACAAATCGTTCAAACGGGAGAAGGATTTCAACTTCTTGAGTTAAGAGATTGTTTTTGTTAAACTTCTCTTTCCAAGGTCAGGAATAGACTTTGATGCTCAGGTTTCACAGTTGTTTCCGTGCTAATGTATAAAGAGTATATTCATTCAGTCGATCCTGTCAGATTTACTGAATGTTCTCGTCCTAACAACCCCCTACACATACTGTGTTTTTCATGCTAGCATGGCCTGTTTAATGTTGAACATCTGTTCAATTTACTGTCAAATGAAATAGGATTTGAGAACATTTTGTGCGATGAAGAGTTAAAATACAGTTTTTAATGCACTGAGTTTCACATTTGTGTAATTCATGATATGTATACTGGAGTTGTTCCCTGTATGAGAGGATCAGTGGATGTGGAATATTAAACTCCGCTCAGAGCGAGTACAGTTGAATAAATTTCACCGATAACTGGACGCTCACGTGGATTTGAGCAGTTCATTGCGTTTCAGTCGCGAGTCTCTTTGTTGCACGAGTGATTCATCAGATCGGGCGCTTATCATCAGAGCGTTACATTAACGGACACAGCACCAACATTCGAACACATACCGCCCGATTGGCCTTGAGCTGACTGATTTCTGGGTCACCCAGATCAGTCATTGAGGCAGGACGTGAACTGATGATGGGGTTGAAGAAATGGACCGCCTCGGGACTGTGCTTGTGTTATTCTGAAGTGGAAAAGTAGGCCATCAGATTAATCTTTGAGTCTCATAGATCATAGACTCTGCTTAAGGGGGCCTTTGATATTTGTCCATTTTCTATATTGGCTTTTAAATGGATGTTTAATGTGAATAGTTTGTTTTGTCTAGTCTAGACCATTGATTCACACAGATGGGGTGTTTTCTTCTTTAATCAGTAAAGAAACACTTTGAGGGGGCTGCTCCTGATAAAGTGTTGTCATGTGTTTCCCCAGGTTGCTGCAGGAGGAGCTGGAGGCTGATGTTACTCTGTATGCTGTCTCCGGCTCGCTCCGAGCACACAGAGCCATACTGCTGGCCAGAGCTCCTCATGTTCTTCAGGGACAGACGCACAACGACCCCGCCACCATCCATGTGCCTGAGTATGAGCTGTCTGGGCTCAAAGACTTTCTCAGGTAGGCAGTGGGCTCAAGTGATTGTTGATAATTATTACATACATTTGTCTAGTTTATATATATACAACCTATATTTGTCTTCAGCTTCAGTAGGTTTTTTTTAATACCAGTCTAGTGCGGTGTTCGTTCTAGTAGAGGATGTGAAGGGAGTGTTACAGTTTCACAGTCTGTCTGACAGAGGGCGCCAAGCACACCATCTTTAAACTTGAGGATCTGCTGCTGTTTGCATGTTTGTGAAGCATTGCAAATGCTGCAGCTATTAAATAATAAATCGTGTATCATGTTTTTTATATTAGTGGTGAGACACATGAACTGTGTGAGTGTTTATAGTCATCTGCTGTGAGTTTGTAGTGTAGCAGTTTTCATCATGACTCTGCAGTGCGCAGGCAAATGTTTGATCCACCGATTTTGAGGTTTGTGTCTCATTAGCAATTTATAATTAGGACAAGAAGAAAGAGTCGTCCTGGTTTGGTTACACTTCAATGAAGTCTAAAAGTCTGTTAAAGCTTCTTTTACTCATGAAAAGCGTAATATTGCTTCAGTTCAGGGATCCAGGTGAGATCCATTTTCTAGTACCAGCCTCTTACATGTGAATATTTCAGCCTTTGATTGTAAATTAAACACAAAAGTTAAAGTTATGGTTTCGATCAGGAACTATCCAACATTCAAGACATTTGAAACAGTTTTCAGTAATCTGTTCCATGGAAACAATTCGTTTGGTACCCAGAGGCAGGCAGTAAATATTGATGCCCAGCTCTTCCTAGGCTGTCTCCCATTCCAGAGGTTGTGGGCACAACTGACTGGGAGGAGACCAAGGACACACTGGAGGCTGGATTTAATTCCTCAGCAGCATTTGTAGATCCTGTTTGTCATTTCATGCCCACTCACCCAAAACTCAAAACTTTTCCCAATTCATGTTGTGGATCCTCTGAAGAAAGTTCACGTAAAAACTTCTATTAAATTCAAGGGGCCTTGCAAAATCCTGCTCTATATACTTTTTTAGTAATTCTTTAAGTTCGTCTTTTTGAGCCAAATTTAACATATTTGTGATTTTTTGTATATGTAAGCCTCACCATTTTCTTATTTTTCAATGGATTAGTTTGAATCTAGTATCTAGTACTACCGACTTCACTAAATGTGGTGTTGGAGCTGAGAAGCCAACTTTTTAAGATATTTTGACAGCATTTTCCCAGGAAAGATTAACTTAAACTCCTTACTATCTTAAACAATTTTTAAAAAATGTAATTAGAAAGTGTTAATATCAAATAACCTGACACACCAGATGGTTTGTTACAGAGAACCATCTGGGGAAGCGCCACTAGAAGGAATACTTGGCAGGTGATTGGATGAACCATCTGTCTGTCACCATCCATCACAGGCTTACTTCTACCAATCAGATCAACAGTAGGAGAGCATGACCACCAGTGGAGCCAGTGGATAAATCAAACTCTCGCTGAAACCAGCCAAGAGAAGAGTGAAAACATATTTACAGGCAAGAAAAGCCTTCGGTGCTGCTCTTTGCTCTTCTTTTTATAAAATATACTCACTGGTTCTGATGTAACTGATGCTATAGCAGCAGCTGCTCTAACATCTTGAGGAACCGCCATTGTTGTATTCAAACAAACAGCCGCTTCTCTCGCTGGCTATAACATCTAAATCAAGCTGTAGCTGCTGTCTCTAGCTCCCAGTGGTTCTTCATAGGACATTGATTTGTTCAACCCCTACATGTTGGAGAGCTGGAAGCCTGGCAAGATGGATTTGCGAGATCACTTGATCATATGATCTTCAAGGCACCATGAATTTAATAGAAGTTTTCACATGAATCTTTTCTAAAAAAAAATCCATGACATGACCTGGGAGGGCTTCGGTGAGTTGGTGTTAAATGAGCCCTGCTGCAGGATGTGGAGGAAGCTGCTGGGGGGAGAGGATGTTTAGGTTGATGAGCTTACGCTTTTCGCTACGATGGACAGATGTAGGAACAGTGAGCAACTACACACAACAACAAGCAAGGATACTGCAACGTGTTTCAAAAGTAGTTTTTTAAAAGGCATCACTGAGTAAAAACACGAAATCCTGCAGAGTTCAGGTTGTGTCTGGCCACTGTGTACAGGAGTCACAGTGCATCAAATGAGATTTTAATTTAAATATGTGTGAAAGGCCTTGTTTTAATTAACCTTTCAAGTTTCCCCCCTGCAGGCGAGTGTACACAGCAGACCAGAGCATGCGCTCATCTAAAATAATCCCAGACAGGGAGGGCTCGCTGCCAGAAAGTACTCTGCCTGTTCCCGACCCGTCAGACCTGACCCGTTCCACTGACTCAGGTAAACAGATGAACACGCTTTTCCATGGAGGGTTTATTCTAGGTTATGTGTCCGTTCACTTGCACCCATCCCTCCCCTTTCTTCACATCATGTTATCTGAGCCATAATCCACTTAAGAGCTAATCTCATTTGCATCCATGTTGTCGTTACTGCTAATTTGCAGCACGGCCATGCTATGGATGATGCACGGTTTAGCTGTCCTTTAACATTTCCTTTCACTGTTTAAAGTATTTTTAGCAAAGTGGTTTAATTATAGCTACCTCTGCTTTACCCTTGTTATGTGTCTCACACACTTAAAGCCGTTCTTCATCACTCACTCCCTCCTGTTCTTCCTCCTCATCCATCTTAACCTCTCTCCAGATGCTGTTCTTGAGCCAGCCTCCGGCCTCGGAGCCGACTTGCTGGATTTGTACCAAAGGGGAGAGCAGTGTGACATCACCATCCAAGTCGCGGAGCAGGTCTTCTCCTGCCACAGGTATAAACATTTATGGTGGCCTTTCAACCCCCGTATTCATACTTCTCGAATCCAAACGCAGCATCTGTATTTTTTATTTTTTTTGGCATCATAGGTGGCATGCTTGGTGAGAGCATGTCCACTTTCAGTACATCACAGCCACATTTACCAGATGTAAAAAAAAACTCCAGAGGTCGCACATCTGCTCTTGACTCCTGCCAGTGGTGGGTGGTCGTTCAGTGATGCAGAGGTAGTAGTAGCAGCCGGTAACCATGGAGACAGATTTCTCCCAGCTCGTGCTCAGGGGAGCAGCAGCCAGCGCGAGCTAGTCGCTCTGCGGCAGAGAGCAGCTAACAGCACAGAGGCTGAAACAGGGGCTTCTCAAGCCCCACGCCCATACAGTGTACTTTAATGTGTGTAAGTCTCTGGAGAGACGGTAAATTCAACATTTACTTACAGCACAGTAACATATGTCCTAAGAGGCATTAAGTAGAGAGCCTGTCTTTCTCATACAGTCATACTCTTCAGGGAAAACAGTGTTTCGAAATGAGCATAAAACCTTATGATTGAGCAGATTTAAAGACAACTCCAGTATTTTGAATTTTTTAACAACAATTTATGAGTTGTCCAGTCCTATACCTGTCTGTTTCTCTCCACAGTGAAAAAAAAAACTTGTTTAACTTTAAATATGTTACCAGAATCAACTGAAATAAGATAAATAAAAGAAACTAAAATATATTTAATTCAAGATTAATATACAGCTCAACATATTCTCAACATCATGCCTTATACATCAACTGAGGAAGTTTAGGATTTTATTGACATTTTTATAGCAACTTGTATGGCAGCATGTATAAAACATTGATGTTGTCACAAGTTTCAGGAGAGACATTGTGAAACTCGGTGTGGTGGCTCTGGCTGTTGCCATCCTGTCAGTCACTGAGTTGAGTCTGTCTCATGCTGTCTTCCACACAACTTCGAACTCGAACATTTCCCACCTCCTACAGGAAAAAGTACTATTGAATACCACTGCATGTCAGAATTCTTACTTGGGAGTATTTAGATACATTTCCAAATATAAAAGTGCTGAAAAATAAAATCTATAAAGGTGTCTGTTGCTTTGTGTCGTCTTCCCTGCTCTGTTTCATTTATATATGCGACGAGGCTGCACCGCTGAGCGTTCACACTTGCCAAAGAGACAAAAAAACTTGCCAAGAGGCATAATTTTTATTATGGTCAGCAGCTTGAACATTTGGAGGGTGGCTAGCAGCTACCTGCCACTGGAAGCAGCCATGCCCTTAATTATTCATAACTTTAAGCCTTAATAGGATTTAAATGAGTGAGTTATATAAGATATAACCCGCACCATTGTCCTGAATGAGGAAATTAGCTATAGAGACCAAAACCATTTTTTTGTACCAGGCTGTAAACATGTTTATTTCTGCTTTAAAATTTGGGCATTTTAATATGAGGTCTTATGGGGACCGCTGCTGCAGATAGAAGAGTTACTGAATCTGACTTGGAAGAGAGAGATGCAACATGCCATGTCAGGCAGGGCAGAGGGAAATGTCAGTACAAAGTTGCTATTACAGCATGATTGCGACCAACCTTTCATTAAAACTTTGCAATGTATTTAAAGAAAGGGTTGGCATTATTAGACCTTTTTCATCCCATGAAATCACAAAACAAAACCAACCGTGCGTCACTACATCCGCTTCCCCTCCTCTGTCCGTGGGTTTTAGCCTCAAGCATATTGGTTCCTACTGAAGACTTAAATCTTTAAAAAAGAGATTATATATATAGTTTCATTCCCGAAAACAGCAGGGCACTATCATTTTTAGCAATAGGAGGAAGGGAGGAAGTAGTGCATTTGTTGGGGACTATTTTCAGCTGCAGATTAAATTTGGCATGCTGGGAAGTATTTCTGGCAGCCGGATGTGGGATATGAAACTACAGTGTGTGTTCAAGGTAATAGTTTCCACGGTGCAGCTGATTATTGATGTGTTTTTAATCTTTTTTGGATGACAGTGGAGCTCTGTGGCACAGAGGAAGAAGATATATCAGGTTTTGGATACACACATTACATGTTAGTAGGATCAATTCACTATTGGTTTTGGTTGGTTTCATGAGCTTTACAATATCACCAGCCTCATCTTTTTAATGGAGCTAATTAAATACTATAAACACCTCAGTAGCAGCGTATTTCCATATCAGTGACAGTCCATTTGTGGGAGGCCATGGAGAATATAAACACGCTCTCCAGAGAAATCAGAACACACACTGTAATTTCTGTCCTCCGGCATGCCACTTCAAAGCCACTTAAAACACACATAGGCCCACCAGATGACATTTGAAATATTAAAAGGCTGGGAGGATCTGACATGCAACTGCCTGCTTTATTGGTTTTCTAGGGCAATCCTGTGTGCGAGGTCCCAGTACTTCCGAGCCATGCTGAGCGGGAGCTGGATGGAGAGCTCCAGACAGTGCATTACTCTGCAAGGGTAAGACCGGTGCATCAGCATCATCTAGCAGCAGGTCACTGGGATCAATAACACACCTCCACTCCTGGACGAACAATTTTACATTTCATTTCTGAACAGTAACGGCCGCACATGCTGCATCAATTATTCATGTGGTGCAACAGAGGTGGCTCTGTACAGGATGGGGTTTCACTCACAATGCCATGTTTCAGCTCGACACACCCAAACACGCACGCACACACAGCCACCACCCACTGCCAGTGGAATCTCAAATGGCTCGCTCAGATTTCCACCAAACAAGGTTGTGATGTTTCCTATGTAAGGCACATAAATGTCTCCTCATCCTCTGGCTGCTGAAGAGCCTGCAACCACCACCACCACCCCCACGCCTTCACTACCACCCGCAGTCTCCTTTCAGAGCAGCAGAGGCGGATGAAGCCCTTTTTTTTCCCCTCCGGGGATAGACGTGCCACTCGCCTCAGCATCACTGATCTGAGGGTAACGGGGGAAGACGCGGCTGTCAGCATGGAGAGCGGCTGCGTTGACGCGGAGGGGGGGAAACCTGTGAAGTAGCCCTCAGGCTGCAGTCACATGGGCTGAGTGCTGCATGATATATGGAGTGTGTTTACAGCATTCTCAGTCGTTTTTGTTTTATTCCTGGAAAAAATGTGCAGTATAAACAGAAACACAATTCCTAGACTCATGTAGAGAATAGTAGTAGACTGTAATAGGGGACAGTTGGCTTGTAAACAGATTGTTTTATTAACCATTTCAGCTTGAGGCCAGATGAGATGGAGATCTTGCTCCAGTTCATGTATGGTGCCATTGTGGACCTGCCAGCTGGAGCCAGTGCCAGGTACTGTGTGTGAACAGACGGTCCAAAAGTAGAAATACAGGCCCAGAAAACAAACTGACCTGTATTTGGTGTCCCCTGTCCCACAGTCAGGTGGTGCTGGCAGCAGACATGTTGGGTTTGGAGGGGCTGAAAGACGTGGTGGAGATGGTTCTGACCAGAGACTACTGCCGCTTCTTCCCCAAGGTCAGCTCCTGTATACAGAAGGAAAACTAGTGAATACCTTGAAGGATGTTTGTACAGGCTTATAACCTTCCTGTATGTACTGTGAGTGTGTGTCAGGAAGTTTCACACATGTAGCATTTTCTATCTTTCAATTATGTTGACTTAAGGGCTGCACAAATATGACTGAATATGAAGTTATTTTCAGTATTAACACATTCATTATTCCTTCACCTTTTGAAATGACAAATGTAACATCTTTCACCTTCATGTTGTTCTTTGTCTGTGAATGTGAACAACTCCCTGCTCCCTCTTTACAGTAAATAACTGCTTGCCTAAACGCAAACATAAATCAAAATAGACTTATGACTTAGACATATGCCAGTGTTGCATGCAACCATATGAAAAGATTGAATACCTTATGTAAACAATGAAGTTACATCACACATGCATGTGTCTCGTGTACTGAAAAATCTGCTGAACATACTTGCAACTGATTTTGTGAAGCGGGACTATGTTAATCTCCGTCACCTTATTTTTTGTCAAAGTCATTAAAAAGATTCAGTGTTTTCAAAAGTCATTCAGTCATGTCAGGCCACAGAATCAGTTTTCAGCACCCCGGGGGGATGCTAACACAATTAATTACATTATTACAGAACATTTGGAGCTGAACAAACAAACAGTTTAAAAGTCTTCCCATATTTTTGTTTGATTTCTGGGGATCCACTAAGAACATGAAATGTTGAACGAACTACACCAAAAAACTTCCAACATTTTTAGTTAACCAAAATTGTTTTCCATCACATCCTGTTAAACTTTCTCATGCTACAACCTACCACCTCACCAATACTGTTCTCAGGACTAACACTTTAAAGTGTCTTTGCTTACATGCCAGTGTAGACCAGCCGAACAGTATTTATAAGTTGCTTTTTAAAATCCACATTAATTACTCTGTGCCAGGCAAAGAGGCCAAAAATGATTGGCAAGATCTATTTGAAATAGCCAATACATTTCTTTGCACCATTCAAACACAATATTGCATTAAAGATGGTTCTTATTTAGCAAAAGCTCCTCATCTGCCCTGCCAATAGATATAACTCGGGTTATGTCCTGGAACAGAGAAACTAGAACTACACTAAATGACTGCAAAACGCAGTAAAGACTCTCACACTACATAAATTAGGTAAAGAGCATAAATAAAAGATTTTGCTTATTTCAAGGGGGTTGTGGCGCCCAAGGCAATGGTAGGGAAAACACCTTGAGCACTTCAGTTAGTGTAGTGGTATGTGGAGTATCGCAGCTGAAACACCAAGAACAAATCCTGTGTTTGTTCCTTTGGCTTTACACTTGTTGATTTTGTTTGGTGCTGCATACTCGGTGTCAATAATAGTGTTGTTTCACTCCTCTCAACACTTTTCCTTTCCCATTTTACTATGTGCCAGTTACTTAGCTACTCTCAATTACAGAGCCCTCAGAGCACCACTTTCTTCCATTACTGTATGAATATAAATAGCCCTTTTCTTTCCTCCTGCTGTGTTTGCAGCCGACTGATGGGGTTCAGAGAACGGTGCTCGAGTGTCTGTCCCTCACACACGCTCTAGGCCTTCAAAACCTCCATATGCTGTGCAAGAGGTGAGTCTTGGCTGCTTTTTCTATAAATGCGTTACAGCTTGGAATCGTCAAAAATGTTACATCACCACATTTTAATTAATGGTCGTAAAAAATTTAATTGCTGTCAAGCCTCACCGTGAAATGAATTATTAATGTAGTTTGAACACACATTTCTACCTGTCGCTGTTCTGCCACTGCACTTTACATCTGCATCTTGTTGCTAGGTAACCAGCATGTGGGTTCATACTTCTGTCTTATTAAGTAGCCTGGGGTCTGATAGCTGTGTAAAGCAATTTGCTTTAATAGGCTTCAAAACAGCACTTAAATGAGAAAAATGTAATCAATATTTACTCTCCTTTTCATTAATTACACTTCAGGCACATTTCCTGATCGTTTTTGTTGCTTTCACTTCAACACTAGTATATAGTGCAAGCCTGCCTGTGCAGTTGAAGTACTTTTAATCTGAAATCTTTATGTCGTCATGTCTTTATATTGACGTCTCCTGTATCTGATAATGCTGCAAGCTAACTATGCACTTGCACTCTGCGGTGAGCGAGCAAAAAGTGTGTGAATGTAGGTCAGGAGGATAGGATGTGTTGAGTGAGTCTGTGAGCTGGTTCTGATTTGATGTGGTGTGTGGGTGTGTGGGGACGTGGCCTCACCGTGTTGTCTCCTCTGAGTCTGATGAGTCACGCAAGTGTGACGGTGGGCCGAGCTGCGCTGCCGTGTGCAGCGGTGCGTTACTGACCTTCTCATCCTCGCACGTTCCGTTGCTCCCTCAAGCAAAGCTCTGCAGACGGCTGCTTAAAGCCTCGGAGCCTCCTCTGGGTTACATTGCATAAAACACATACTGTAAAAGGCCTCCATGACTTTGTGAAATTACCCAGACTCTGAACTGTCCTTTTTAGAGTGACCTAAAAGCAAGTCGTCTCCAGTGACTCTTGGATGTGTATTTTCAGGTGGGTTGCTGATCATTACGTGAAGACGTGGTGTGAGAGAAACTTTTCTCTCTTGTCCCCTGAGCTCCACAGAGCCTGTCTAACGGCTGTAACTGACACCATGGTGAGTTCCTCCCTCAGAGTCATCAGCTCTACTGTATACACGTAATTGCACAAATATCATCAACCCGTTCTGCAGTGTTTCTTCCACAGGAAGGAAAGTCAAACATGATCTAATCAAAGATGACCTTTATTAAATTCTCAGTTATTAAAGACAGACTCATTTAGAATATGATGTGGATGCAGACAGATGGGGAGTGATCCAGCTTGTAATTGATAATTGAGTTTAGAGTCTGTCTCTCATCACTACGAAGGAGGTGGTGCGCGTTCTGTTAGCAAAGAAAGACAGATGTACTATTGTTCACTCTTGGCAAGTCTTGAGATTCAGAGCTGGCCAAGAACCATTACACAACTTTGGGAGTCCCTCTGCTGATCAATAGGTTGAGGGCAGCAATAAAAGTGCTTTTGTGAGTGGGATTGTGTTCATTTGACTTTATTTTGTATTCTCACCTAGAGAGTTTCTTTAGCTCATAGATGTTTCCACTCAGACTGTGCAGAACGCAGTAACCACGCTCTGCGGCACTGAGCAGTTGATTGGCAGTCTCCCAGAAGTCAAGTGGGCCCAACAGGTGAGGAGTCTCGCCACAGAGCTGCAGGAGGAGAGCCTCGGTGTCATCGTCCAGAATCTGCCCAAAGTCATCCGCACTCATGCCTTCCAGGACCTTCGCAGGGTAAGCTTGAGTGTAGCCATGCTAATACCGTCTCCTTTACTGTACTGCCTCAGGAAACATTCAGCAGAAGTTTCTATGGTTTCTCAGCATCTGTTACTGCATTCTGTTACAGAGGGAAGAGTTTACCCGAGAGCCCACGTTGTTGAAGAAGCTCTGTTCAGCCATCAGAGAAGGTGTGACTGTCGACAACTGCTGTGATCTTTTCGCTGCCGTGTACCTTCTGTGTGGCGATGACATGGAAGACGAGTCACTGCTGGAGCTGGAAAGACAAAAACAAGAGGAGGTGAGATGAAGCAGATTCTTTGTACTGAACCATTTGTGTTTTTGCGAACAGACTGTGACCATTAACACAAATCTGTTTGGTGCGGTTTCCCATTCAGTCCTCTTCATTAAGGCTAGTGTGAATGTATTCAAACCAGAATACCAACCAAACAACCACACTAAGACTGCCTGAAAAAGGGAGCAAGCTCAGTTACGGTTTGAAAAAATTTAATTTAAACTTAATTAACAAATCAAAATAATCTTCCTCTGTGGATGAAGTTTGGACAAACTCGGGGCTTGTGGCCACATAATGTTTTTTACAGACAGAAAAGTGCTGGCAGAGCGTTTGGGAGCACCAGATTGAAGCGCTTGTGCTGTGAGAAAAGAAAATGCACGTTTTGATTGACATCTGTTAACACTATGGTAACAGAGGGCTGACCATACAAGCACAGCACGCACTAGAAACACTCAGTGTCCAGACAGTCTGCCCCCTACAAATCGGCTTTTCTGTCTGTGTTTATGTTATGATGTCTGATAAAGCTCAGGATAGACAGACTCAGCCATACAAGCTTCTTCTGCATTTTGTTGGTTACCAGGGTGACGGGTGAAGAGTACCACCCCGAACGAATATATGATTGGTTTGGGAGATTTTCATCTAGAAAGGCTCGGAGCAGCTGCACAAAAACGGTGGAGCGCTCTGAAAAAAGACACTGGGCCCGGCGCTTTTTCTTGAGGCAGCAGCATGCTGCCGCAGACGTTTTCTCCTAAAAACAAACATTAAAAACAAATGAAAATAGATACTGCCGCTCAGAAGGAGCTTTTCACTTCAAAATAGTTGAGGTCGAATGTTTTGTTTGGTTTATTTTTTTTGTCTCACTGTTGAATACAGCAGTTCAAACAGGCATCTGTAGAACACGACATTAGTTATTTACAATACAACTTCATTCAGATCATTACTGCCACGAAAACTTATAAAAGCAGATAGCTTAAAGAGATCATATTATGCTTTTTGGCTTTCCTTTATTGTGTTATGTAGCGTTTTTGTGCATGTAAAACCGTAACCTACTGTATGTGCGTCACTATGTATTGTAACAGGCGTTATATAAATATGTATATGTTATAAAATATATACACGGTCAGTCGGCAGACATACAGTTGCTACTGTGATGTAGAGAGATTGTGAAGTTTAAACGTTACATTTGAAATAAAAGATAGTTACAAAATAATAACTTACCGCTCTGAAACGTCCTGCTCCGGTCTTGCTTGTGAAGGTTGTTCGCTTTGTTCTGTCTGTGTTTTGGTATCAGAATAGGGCTTGTACACGTACGGCTGTACCGCAGCCATGGTTACCAGCTGTAGCAGCGTTATTTTAGATCACACTACCTTGCTCGGCATGACCCGTCCCACTCTGCTTCTGATGAGTGACATGAATTTCCAATGCAATGCTCCAATGTGTGAATCTGCAACGCTGGTATGTTATCAAAGTTACTTGTTGTGTTGTGACGTGATGCATTCATTTGCAGTGTGAAATTTCTGTTCCTCCTGAAACTTTCCCAAGCCAGTTCATCGCCCCAGCGTTTCCCTGTGGTTTTACTGTTGGTGCCGCTGTCGCAAACACAGCATTAGCAGTATGGCTACAGCTAGCAGCCTGGCTGCTGTCCAAAGCAAAATACAAATCAAATCAGATTTTATTTGTATAGCCCAAATTCACAAATCACCCTATGAATCCCTATTTGACCTAGAAACCCTGATCTCAGTGCTATGACAAGGCAGAGGAACACACCTGGTTGTATTAATACGTAAGCAGGTTTTGTTACTTAGTGAACTAGTAGAAACAATGCTGGTTTTTAACTGGGTCCCAGTGGTAAGGGGAACAGACTCTGACACAATACTGACACTCTCTCCATTGATTGAATGCCGATCCGTTCACTCGTGTTTTAAGTTGGTTGCTATCATTCTCCATCTTTTCCTTCATTGCCTCCTCTGTCAGTGGATTTCTTTTTCTGTTTCCACAGTTATTCCAGTTGTTCCACCGTTAGATAGGGATAGCGACCGGGGAAAACAATGTCTCTTCCTGTGTCGATTGCAGAACTGCTGATGCTTTTCCTTTGTGCTGTAATGCCGCCTTCATTATTGAGGGAAACATCCGTCCTACTGGGCAGGTTGATTAGAGCATAGTGAAAAAGGCAGTTTATAGGTAACCAATCTACAGCCATTAAACTGCTATCAGTTATACTTCAGAATGATAAGTAGAAGGAAAAAGTTGTCTATTGCCAGTTTAAAGTATTTAAATCCTACATTGTTTACATTCATGTTAGCAGCTAGCAGTCTTCTTCTCCTCCTTTGCTGGCGCACTGCAGCATATAAATCAGTGAGAAAGGGTAAAAGCATTGGCAGGAACCTGTGTGCATGTGCGTCCTTGTGCACATGCAGGGAGCTACTAAGAAAAACTGCCACATAGTGCTGCTAGAGGTCAAAAACTCCACAGGTCACCTTTAAAAACACATGACGGAGATGATCCAGCCCCCCCCCTCCTGTAGCCAGTGAGTAACACAAATATCATCCCTCCCATCCCAATTTTCATCAAAATTTGACCTTTAACAGAACAAAATAATTTATTAAAATGCCAGAATAAATCATTTCTCCAACAACGCAACTCCATTATTCACCCTGGATGTCTTTAGATATACGTAGATAAAAAGTGACTTGCATGGCTGTTATATATAACATTTAAATTGCGCAGTTGAAGTCTCAAACTATAAGCTGTGTTCGTGTTGGTGAAGAGATGCAGAGATTACAGAGTAACAAAGCGTATTGTGTGAGCAGGCAGGTTTAAGCTCGTGAGATGACTTCCAGGGGAAAGTGACCCTGGCTGCACAAGTTAAAGCGCATAACCCCTGTAAATACGGTACAGTATGGCAGAATGGATTAGGCCGAGGAGAGACTGTGACATGTGCCAGCGGCCTTCACTAATCTGGCTGTGTGTGTGTGTGTGTGTGTGTGTTGGTGAGCGGTGTGTGGTGAGTGCAGAGGAGGAGGTAGAGATAGCTCCTCCCCACCTTCCAGCCCTGTTTTTATAATCAGGCGTGGAAACAGGAGTATGGGCATCGGCCGCTGACATCACTGATTTCACTCAAGGGAGCTCAAGTGGATCCTGCAACGGAGACTGAGGGGGGAGGGAGGGACCGAGAAAAGGGAGGAGGGAGGGGTATTTGTTGCCATGGCGAAAGGTTCTTCAAGCAGCTGCTGATTCGCCTGTGCTGTAGCGCACCCCTTTTCCATTCTTCTCCACTCCCTCTCTCTCCAGCCGTTCAGACGAGAGATCTGTACGCTACGCGGTCGGCTGTGGACGTTCCTGCTCCAGAGCTTCTACGCAGTCCGCCACACGCAGGGATGGGAGACCCTGTCGTCCAAACACAGGGAGAGGATACTAGCAGGTAAGGAAGGATATCCGTGTTTTTTAATCCCACACATGATATTCATGCTGCGGTGTGTGTGTGTGTGGATGTTTTTTTTTTTTTCTCTCTAACCCAGTCTGGCGCTGAAGCAGTGGCTCTGCATCATTACAGATGAACTGAAGCCCTTGGAGCATATGCTTTTGGCTGATTTAACATTTAATGACTTCTTTCTACACAGCTGCTTGACTACTACGAACACATTTATTGTTTGACTAGAGATGTTGTTGTAAATTTTTGCTTCATGCGAGCTACCTTTTTAACTGTCCTGGGCAGATGAGTGGACGCTAACATGGTAAATGCACCAGACACGCCATGCTTGTTTAAATGGGTGGGAGTGAGAGACAGGAGTCTTTGTGGCTCTGCACATGATTAGAAGCTTCCACAAATACAAAAAAACATCTTGTTTTCTCACTGCTGACCTAGTAATGTGTTGAAATGCACTGCATGAATAATTGATCTGGCTGGTATCAGCGTGTGCCTATTACTGGTACATTTCTTGCCAGTGTAATCGGATTCCACATCTCGCATTCAAACATTACAAACGTACTTTAGCAAATAGAGTAAAATTTAACTCATTTGCTTTTGATTAAATTAGGTAAATCAGGAGGGTCTGACATTGTTTTTACATGAAGTATAGAGATGGATGTGCTTTGTTTGGACAGTCCTTGCCAGACATGGCTGACTGATCGATCCATTGATTGAATGTTTCCGAATGGTCAAGCGACCAGAGGGTAAACACAGGGTGTGGGAAGGAGAATTTGTGAATGAAAAGAATTGCTCCTCTAGCTCACGTAATGACGGTCTTTAGTGGCGTGTTGATAAAAAAATGGTGCAGCCCTTTTCATCTGTGTTATTCTTAGATTTGAATATTTTTAGCTGGCAAAATACTAACTGGCTAATTCTTGGTTTTTGTTCTACCTGTTTTGACAGATGCTATTGATAAAGGCGACAATCGAAGACTTGGTAAAAAGCCTGTATTCACTAGCTCACAGGTAATATCATCTAAAGATGCATTTAAAGTATTATTTATGTTTCAGATACAGGAGGAGACTGAAGTTTTGTTTATCAATCAGAATGCTGACTCTGAATTATCTGATGATGTAAACTTATGATGCTGTTTTTAGCTCAGAGAAATCCATGTTAGTTTGTGTAATCCCTGACAGTGATTACAGTTTGTGGCCCTCAGATGCCATATGTCATAAATGCCCCACCCTCACAGCTAAGAGATACTGTATGAAATGAGCAGCAGGGCCTCTCTAAGCAGATGTATATCTAAGATAAGCTCGGCTGAAGTGATCCAGACAGGGATTGCCAAGATGTTAGGCTTGAGTGGTTAAGAGCAGTGGAGCTCCCAAAGATCTCTCAGGAGTAGTTTGATTCAATCCAAACAGGAACTTTCCTCTACTCTCTAGGCTTTCTCTGAACCTGCAAGACACAGTTCACTGCAGTAATTGTTCCACTGACTCTGAGAGGCAATTAAGAGCTCCCAGTTTGATTAGTTGACTTGCAAAAGTTTGCAAAAGTAGAACGAGAAAGAAGTTTCAGTTTCTTCTTCTCATCCTCGCCTGCTAAGGCCTGAAAGTAACAAATCAGATCATCAAATTAAATCAGGAATAAATGCAACAGGATATTCAGTAGGAGGATTTTGAGGTGTGGACTCGAGTCAGTCTCAAGTCATAAATTTGATGACTTTGGACTCGACTTGACAAAATGAAGAAAGATTTGCGACTCGACCTCGACCTAAACACAAATGACTCGTGACCTGGACTGAAGCATTTTGACTTAAATACGTGATCCTAACCCCAAAGAGGTGGTAAAACCAGGCTTTTTTGTAAAACAATGGCAAAACATTTGGTGTAGAACACATTATGACTTGTTTAGGATTCAAAACGCACATTTTTGGACCTTGGACTTGAGTGTAAAGACTTGAGACTTACTTGAGACTTTTAATATGACTTTAATGATTTGGTCCCTCCTCTGCTGATTAGACTGTAGAGAACAGACTGTGTAGGTGGTGAGGAGATGGTAAACAGCATCTTTTCTAGTGGCATGTTCCAGTGGATTGTGCTAATCTGCACTAATGTTATACAGTTTCCTATGACTGCCCTCTGGTTATTTGTTGATTAATCCAGTCCTACAGTTCCATGACTAATGAGTTTATTTCTTATCCCGTAGTCAAGGGCCGTAAGATGCCCTTCATCTGCACCTGAGAGTCCTCCTGTGCACAGGACCCACAGGGTGTCTGAAAACCCTACATCTTCCTCCCGCAGTGCTGCATCAGCCATGAAGTCTGATGGACTGAGCACAGCTAACAAACAGGGAGACGGCCACACGTCTAAGGCGAAGAATGTGAAGAAACCAGGAGACCGAAGTGTAGCAACCAAAGCAAAGACTGCATCAGCTGGCACACCAGTTGTTAATGGCACAGGAGCTGCAGGGGCCAGGCGAGATGTAGCCAGCGCCAATGGCCCCAGAAGCTCTCATGGCGCTAAAGAGCAGGAAAAGAAGCCAAACCCAGGTGCACGGCCTAAAACATCTCCCCCGAGCTGCACATCTACGAGCCAGACAACGCTGATGAAGGCTCAGAAGAGTTCAGCAGGGAAGGCTGACAGCACTGCTGGCACCACCCATGCTCAGCCCAGCGCTTCACCCACATCAGGCAGCGCCTCGCCAGAGAACGGTGCCAGCAGCCCTCGCAACGACACTCACTCCATCCCAGGTTTACGCTCTTTATTGACTTCTTTACGTTTAATCATTGTGACTGACACCAATTACAAGGTAGGGCATCACTGTAGCCAAGCCGGCTCCAGGCGTAGTGTTGTAGCTGGAATATGAACGAACCTGCAGACTAATTAGTATGATGATTATTGTGCAGTGGCCGAGAGGGATTTTTGGAAGACAAGGGCAGTGTCATGTATGAATGTTGATTCATCAGGAAACAAAGCACATGAGGCTGTCCTTGGCAGCCTGCTGGGATCAGTGTACAAACTCACAGCAGAGGTCAAAGCCCTGTACAGCTGTCACACAGGGGGGTGTGACTGATCACTTTGAGCCTTTGTGGTGAGGATGGGTTGAGGGCGGTGGGTAATCCCGATTGATATTACTATCCCCGGCTGAAGTGGGCCTCAGCTGTCTGCCCTGCTGGAACTGGCGCAGCATGTGTCCCTGCACCCCACCCTGAAAGTGACGTCTGTGATGTGAGCTCACACAGCAACAGCACACTACCCCACCCTAATATGTATCCTTGCTCCTCTGAAGATTATTTGGTTGATTTCTGAGAAGAAATGGAGGGTCATATGTAAAGGACTGACGTGTAGTCTTGGTTGTTTTGTGCTCTGACAAACTTTTGTGGATGTGGTTAATTGTCTGTGTTTTTAGGTGCAAAGCCCAAACACCAGACTAAGCCGGTGAACAAATCCCCACTGACAAAACCTCAGAAATCAGACGCAACAAAGACGAGCAGGTGAGCTTTATACTCATCATTACGGTGCTTATCCGTGTGTTTTCTCATCCGTTCCGTGTATTCAACGAATTGCTTGGTGTAACATTTAAAGGTCTAATTGATGTCCTCGTGTACTGCTTGATACCTAGAAAAATGTAACTCAGGTGAAGTTTTGGGAGATTATCTTTCACAATCTTGCAAGCATTGGTTAACATTTCCTGCACACAAGCCAGCATACATGTAAGTGTAGTTTACAACTGTATAAAATAAATGATGCATTTGAGAAAATTCGCATTTTCGAGACGGATAAACTGACCACTTGGACTCTTTCTTTAGTAGTTTCTGTTGTCCTACATAGTCCAAAGTACAAAAGGGCAGTGGAAAATTCAGCCTTGACATGAAACTTTACTTACAAAACACTTGAGATACAAGGACCAAAACAATTTAGTGAGTCAGAGAGACGTTAAGAAAATCCAGCTCTTGAAGTATGAGCGGTAATTGATAAGGTCATGGCCTAAGGTAGTTGGAGATGCGTTAAACAGCTCTCGCTCCATGACAGTGCAGTTCAACTCTCCTAGTGATTATGCAGAAAGTTTGAAGTTAATAGCTTTTGTGGTATTTTTTTGTGCTATAAGTTAATTGAAAATTGTCCCCACAAAAGAATGAAGGAAAAAAGAAAATGGACTTCAAAGTCCACATGTCCACAGGGGCGATGGCTGCCATCCAGGAATTTGGATTTGAACTTGTCCAACACCCGCCCTGTTCACATGATTTGACACCCTTAGACAGCTACCTCTTCCCCAAGATGAAGAAGGAGCTCAGTGCTCGCCACTTTGACAGTGATGGTGACATTATCGCTGCTGCGGAGATCTTTCCGGTGGTCTAAGATGCCAACTTCAAAAAGAAGGGATCTGTGTGCTTCAAAATCGTGGATTAAGTGTGTAAATATAGGACGGGATTATGTTGAAAAATAAAGTGCTAGGTTTTCTGAGTCCTTCTACCTTAGGCTATGAACTTACTAATCACCCCTCGTATAGCTTACACATTTTTGTTATCCAGATAGGTTGTCTATAACACCTGGCACCTGTCACCTACACTAAAATGAGCATTTAAAATACTCAAGCAAGAAAAAAATAACTGAATGTGTTACATTGCAGCCTGTACCGCTGCACTCTGAACCTGAATTCAGTCTAAACAAGTTGCTTGCATCCTCACTGCAGTTTTAACATGCCCAGACTAAGTTGCAATATGAGCTTAATGCCAATGCATCTCGCCCCCATTAGCTTAAATCATTTAGGGCCTCGGAAACAAAGCGACAAACATACCTTAGACTGCACACTCAGTAATGTCAGTGCAGGCCTAATAAGATGGATGTTGCAGCAGAGTATCACCTTGTTGTTTTTTTAGGCCACATGTGGCTGTCAGGCGGATAAAAGCAGCTGTGTTGTGATTTCTGACGAGCCTTATTATCTGTTCTTCAAAGGTGTTAAAAATATCCGTTTTACAGTCAGCAGCATCCAAACTCCATCTGTCCTGGAAGCACATTAATATTTAATAGTCTCCCTGGAAAGCAACCATGCAAGTTATCCAATAAATAGCTGATGGTCTAATAAAACATATCTTGGTTGCATCTTCGAATTGGTGTCTTTTGCAAAGAAACAGATGGTGCAGTTCAAATTTTATCTATGTAGTTTCCAGATGTCACGATTCTGGATTTTGGTGATGTCAGCTGTATAAATCACTAAAAAATGAAGGTGCTCTGGGAGAGCAGGTAACATTGACCTCACCTCTAACTTCAAATCAGGTGACAAAATAAATTATTTGTACTTTTATGTATTTCTTTTTTACAATCTGACCTGTAACATCAGCAACTATCATGACAATCTTAAATTGGCTTCTTAAAAACTGCAGTGGGTAAGCTCACTCTGAGATGTCACATAATGAAAAATGTGCTCTCTGTTCTCTTGTTCCTGACGTTAGATTTTATTGAAAACCAGGAACATCCTTCACAAGGACACAAGGAACAACTTAAAATTCTTGGCATTGATAATCAGCTCATGTCTCAGAAGCTTGACCTTGACTAAATGGGAGAAAAGCCTTTGCTGCCCCCTGCTGGTGTGAAGTATTAATTCATGATATACTCTCTGCAGCTCTTCTCATAAATATTTTTCAATGGCGATGTGAGTAAGGGGTATGGATTGATCGGGATATTGTGATTAAAGCATTTGTGGTTACTTTGATGTCGTACGGTTTCTACAGTCCCACCAATAAGTCGAGCCTGAGAGAAAGTGGCAAAGTGAAGACTGGCGCAGCAGAGAAATCGTCTACTGGAGCAGCAAGAGCAGACACTAAGGGGCGAGGCACACCAGACCACCATGGTGAGCTGTTCAAAGTCAGATGGATTCAAGTGTCTGTCAGTTTACTGTAACAGTGAATTAATGCTGTGTTCTGTCTTTGTTTAAGTCTCCAAGCATGGCCCCTCCATGAAAAAGCCAGCTTCCCCCAGGAAAGAAGACAGCAAGGACGGGTTGAAATCCTCAGCAGGAGAGAAACCCGCCGGTGAAGTGTCTAAAAAGAAGATCACAAAACCTGTTTCAGCTACCGGAGCCTCGGCTAAATCCAGTGCTAAACCAGCAAAAGCCTCTTCGGCCCCCTCCAAGCAATCTTCTGTAGTTGCTGCCAAGTCTGGATCAAAGACGAAAAGTACTACTGAATTATCGATGGAGAAAGCTTCTCCAAAGTCTGGAGGCACTTCCAAAACCTCAGCTGCTGTTGCTGCCTCCAAGAAACCTGGAACCAAAGGAAAAGAGGCAGCGGGTGGTAAAAATGTAGATAGTAAATCTGAGCTCGCTCCAGCTGAAAATGTTGAAGTGCAAAAAGATAGTACTGAAGCTGCGCTTTCTGATCATCCTGCAGCACACACACAGCCAACAAGCCAGGCCGGAGGGGATCCTCCGACCCTACAAGTGGAATCGAGCCTGAAGCAGAAGACTGAAATAAAGTCAGAAAATGTTACCGGTGCAGGTGATGAGACCAGTGTTACACCAACAGCTAACAACATCCCCAAGATAAAGGCTCCCAGTGCAGGCACTGGCAAACAGTCTTCAAGCGCCGTCAACCCTGCTCACACCCCAAATTCACCGAGAGACACTGAACGCCCCATAGACACCCCCTGCAGCATGGGAAGTACCGACACTCCCTTAGAAGACTCCTGGAGTGGCATCCACCACCAGGTCAGCCCGGAGTCGGAGACCGGCAGCACACACACCACTTCCTCTGACGACATCAAGCCGCGCTCAGAGGACTACGACGCGGGAGGCTCGCAAGACGACGACTGCTCCAACGACAGAGGCGTTTCCAAATGCGGCACCATGCGCTGCCACGACTTCTTGGGTCGCAGCAGCAGTGACACAAGCACCCCAGAGGAGTTAAAGATGTACGAAGGCGGAGCCGGGTTGAGGGTGGAGGTGCGGCTGCGTGGGCGAGAAACGGAGACCACCAGCGAGGAGGAGGGAGTAAGACAGCGTCCACGTTCCTGGCTGCAAAGAGAGGAGGTTCCTGTAGAGGAGGAGCACTCGGAGGTCGAGGCCACGGTGACTGTAAAGAGCGTGCCCGACCACCAGCTCTTCTCCTCAGAGGAGGAAGAAGAAGATGAAGATGAGGAGGCGACGGAGGATGAGAGGTCTGAAGTTGAGGTGATTCCAGGTCAGGCTCCGCCACCAACTGAACCCTCACCACATTATCAGGGAATTATCAACCTCGCTTTTGATGACGAAGGTGGGGACCAGGAGAACGACCAGCCCGACTACCAGTCGTCTAACTTCCGTCGCTCGGTGTTGCTCTCTGTCGACGAGTGCGAGGAGTTGGGCTCAGAGGAGGGAGGCATCCAAACCCCACCTCAGCAGCCTGACGACGCTGTGACTCCCTGTGATGTTTTCGAGTCCGACTCAACAGTGACCAGTGACCAACAGAACCACCTGCCGTGCCATCCTGAAAACGAAGGTGTGAAGCACAAAAACCACGACGAGGATCAGGAAGAAAAGTCCTCCGTGTTCCTCACAGAGATCGAGGAGCCTCTGCAGGAGGAGAGTAATCATATCCAGGAGGACGGAGTGAAGTCCAGCAGTCCTCTCCCCGACGTTGACACGAGAGACCTCCCTCCCCAGGAGCGCCCTTGCCACCTCGATCTGCGGCACACTGAACAATACAACGGAGGGCTGCGCAAAAATCCCTCAGAAAGCAAGAAAGCTGACTTACATCTAGACTTAAATGAGCCTCAGCTGACAGGGGACTCTCCTGTACATGCTGCACAATCTCCAGCAGGTAATGTATGATCTACGGACTCTTCCTAGACCCCCAATCTGAACCCATCTCTTTTCCCTAGACTCCATCAGTGAAGCTGTAGTCTATCCCTGCAAGAGTCATTCCCTTTTGCTCTGATCCTTAGACCTTACCTACATCCAGCATATACCTATCCCTCTTTCAGAAAAAAGGATATCATTGAGCAAACTAGTTTAATAACTAGTTATAAATAAAGTTCAAATTCAAATAAATCAGTGGGGATCATATTTTCATAGCTCAAAGCTTCCTCTCATTCCAACCCATTGATGTGTAGCTGTTGTAAATTTGAATTTGCAACATCCATATCCTTTTAAAGACGGAGATCGGCCTCATCATAACAGATAACCTAAAACTTTAAGACAACTGAACTACCTTTAGTCAGAGGCATTAGGCCGTGGTAACTCAGTTTACACAAAAAAGGGAAAAGCAGTGTACTCTTCACTAAGACTGATCGTACAATTGTATTTGTCAAAAAGAATCTGCCTTGTGACAAGGCCTGTGACATAGATATACAGTATAAATGCACTTTTATGTACATAAAAATAAGATTTTTTGATTATTTTTGTCATTTCTTTTATGCAGTGGAGCAGTCGTTGGCCTTTTTAAGCCATAAATAATTTGACATATTTGAAGGTGCGACGTGTAGCACTCTAACATCAGTATATCATTGCCAAATTAATTGTGGTTTGTTGGTTTAAATACTGTGACGGTTACAGACCATTCTTGAGAGAGTGTTGCGTCATGCCACTGAGAGTGACATCGATAAAAGCTTATGCTTTCTTAAAATTCAAACTACATTGCCCATAATTCACATTGCGCCCCAGACTGTCTCTTCTCTCTCTGTTCCTTATTCTTTAGCGTTATTGTAAAGGATAAACATGTTTGGCTTTTCAATCCGCTTCACCCACGGCGTTTTGAGAAACACAAGCTTCTGGCTCTTTAAGCTCTTCGTCTCCAGTGGCATACAGCACAAAACAAATCTGTAGATTGTGGTACCCGAGTGTATCATCGCGGCGCCGCTCGGCTTCTCAGCGATGGTCTTGTTTGCTTTCAGTAATTACACGAACATCTCATAATTAATTTCAAGAGGTTTGTTGATTTTAAAATGCTACATGTCGCACCTTTAAAGTTTGTGTTCAGGTAAATTAAAAGCGAGTACTGATTCTTTTCAAACTTGTGTAGAGTGAAGCCACTGCTTCTCAGAAAAGTGTGTTACACTGGGAAACTTTTCCCGTGCATCTCCTTTGCTGTTTGTTTTTCTTCGAGAATGTACCTCTTCCTGAGTTTGTTTATTGTTTTTATTTTTGCACTGCACATATGCATGCCACTATTTCTATTTATTTGTCATATCCCTATACCATGCATCACTTTTACGTTTTTTTCTGTTATGCATTACCTTCTGTCATGCCCAGTAGACCTGTGTCTAGATAGTCTTTAAGAAAACTTGTTTTGTTGTCTATAAGCTTTTGTTCAGTAGGTTTGTGCAGTGTCAGTAGCCTCCTCTGTAAAGTATGTGATGTGTCTCTAGAGCAGCTGCCATGTCTCTCTTTTTTCACTATCATATTCACAAAAAGAAAAATCCTGCTGCACCATTACTGAAGGTCTGTCCCGATGCAAACATGTAAATCATTTTGTTTTACCAAATCAAACGGTGATCAGTTCCTTCATCTTTTTTTACCGTTACTGAAATTGTTGAAAATAGAAAAACACAAAGAATGTCAAAAAGAAACTGGGTGGTGTGCCATCTTTTGTGCTGCTACGTAAAGCTTGCGTTTTTTAGTTTTTTTGTGACAGTATTTTAGTCTGTTCATGAGGTCTGCTCGTTCAAAGACCTGCACGTTAAATCTACAAAACATATCACTGTTACTGACAAATGCAGAGTTCACTGGTGCTGGCAATGCATGGCTTACTTTGTTTGAACAGGTGGATAAAGAGATGCATTCAGAAAAGCATTCCTCTGTGCATTACCTTTAAGGCAACTGTTTACCCTCGACATCCATATCTGAAGCTAACGGGTGAATTTTGAAGGATTACGTTTAAAATTGGTGTCTAACTGACCATCATGTGACCAACGATGTCACTGCTTCCACACTGTTCTGTCCTCACCCAGCTTCACTATGGTATATCTTTTAAAGGACACAGTTGCATTAAGGGTAAACTCTCAGTAATCAGTGTTTTATTGTACTAGGCAGTGATTAGTCTCTGAGACAAAAAAAAACAACACTATTGTGGAGGAGAATGCCAGTTTGTCATTTTGCAGTATTGTCAATTGTTTTTAGGGGAGAATGGTTGTGACAGATTGGATCAAAGCTGCAAACATGACCGCCGGCCATCCAAAGCCCTCTCTCCCATTTACGAGATGGATGTGGGAGAAGCCTTTGAGCACTGCTCGGACAAGGACAGGAATGTTAAAGTGAAGGCAGAGGAAGAAAAGCAGAGAAGGGACGATGACAAGAGCAGTGAGTTTGCAGAGCGGGACTGGAGCCTGCTCAGGCAGCTCCTCTCAGACCACGAGTCCAATCTGGGCGTCATTAACCCTGTGCCTGAGGAGCTCAACCTGGCCCAGTACCTCATCAAGCAGACGCTGTCCTTGTCACGTGACTGCCTCGACTCGAACAGCTTCCTGTCCCCGGAGAAGGAGAACTTCAAACGCTGGGCGGAGCTCATCTCGCCCATGGAGGACTCCTCCACCAGCATCACGGTGACCAGCTTCTCCCCCGAAGACGCTGCGTCTCCGCAGGGAGAGTGGACCATCGTGGAACTGGAAACACATCACTGACTGCACAGAGGAGAACCTGCCGGACAGTTGACGCCTTCTCTTTGAACTTTGAACGTCTTTACATCAAGTTTGTCTTAATTTATCATAATTTATAAAGAATTATTCCGTCTCTCGCTTTCTGACGTCTGTTCCTTTCTAGACTCTGCAGAACGCTGGACTTTGCACCCGCCCTTTGGCATTCCCCGTCATGCCCTCTGGACTGTTTCTGGACACAGATGGGCTGTTATGCATGCTGATATTTTTGTATGTTTGACTGTTCAATCGATGTTGCTTCAAAGCTCCGGAAAAAGAAAAGAGTAAGAAGAAAAATCATTTCTTTCTCATGGCAGTCTTCTGATAATATGGTCGACTGGAGTTTCTTAAAGAAAAATAATATTGGCCGACTGGCTTGCATTTAATGTCATATTGAAAATAAAGATTTGTGTTTCTGGAAAAATGAAAAGTTTTCCTCACTGTCAAGTGATTATTTGGTGCACATGGAAATATTGTACTTTTATATATTGTTCACACACAGCCTATTCAAGTACTTCTTTTAGAAAGGCCAGATTTTTTGTTAACTACCAAGGGGCCGGACTTTTACGTAAGTTACATCTACGTCTGACCTGTAAAGCTCTTAATTTAATTGTGTAAAAACAATGCACTTTTTAGTTTCTTTGTCTGCTTTGTTTATTAGTTTTCCCATTTCAAAAAGAAACATTTTAAATATTAAAGTACAGGGAAAAAATGCACCTATTTTATCCTAGAAGACGTTGTCGGTTTGATTTGAAGGGCCAGAACAAGGTTGTTAAAGGGCTGATAGGTCTGGTTCACACCTGAACAAGTGGAAGGATATTTCATCATCCAACAGCTGCTGTAAATTAGTACAAGCACAGTACCTGTGAGAAAATAAAAGGTGCGTCACAGGCAGGGCCGTAGCTACCATTGAGGCCATGTCCTCAGTATTTTTCCTCTGTCCTTGATACATTTATATATTTGGTAACACTTTAAATAAGTACATATACATAAAAATGGCAAGTTTATAGTTAATTAGACTTTATTTAACATTTATTTGACTGTTAACAAGCAATGAAATGCTTTATAAGCAGTTTATTAGCAACTGTTTATTGGAAAGTTGCAGTTGATATTGAATACTTTGTGAATACATTATTTGGATGAGTTGCAACTGATGTTTTTAACCTTTACAGTCACTTAAATAAATGTTTAATGAACCATTTTATTGTTTCTTAACAGTAAAATGAATCTAATTAACAATAAATTCGCCATTTATTAATGATGCTTATTATAAAGTGTTACCCATATTAATAAGTTCTTGTAAGCATAGAAGTAAGTTTAATAAATTCAAGTCAAAATTGGACATATTTGTTACTGATCTTCTTCTGTCGGAGTCCAATTTTCATCTTTGGGCCAGCGCTGATTATTTCCTCAGCCATTATCGGTGTCAATAATGTCAAAATCCAGAGAAAAGCACAGATTTATACTTTAGTTTTCAACATTTTCTGGATGTATGGGTGGAGGACTTCAATATTTCTAAAACCCTGGCTGCAGCCTGGTCTCAGGCCTTCACCACTGCTGCCAAAAGGTGTTTTATAAATGACACCACAGCGACCTCTCGTGGCCTCCTGTCAACACTACAACTAACTGCTCGTGATGCGTTCAGGGACATCCACCGCTAAATAACGGTTTTTCACGAGACAAAAATAAAGTTTAAGGGTCTCATTAAAAGACAAAACTGCACTTTTAACGTCCTCTCCTGCCAGCAGCGGATAATGGCAGCGTACAGAGAAACGACTCCTCCGTGGAAAACGACGATAATAGCCAGCACATCACTTCAGGTAGAAGCTAACTGCTAACAGTTTGAGTTTCAGACGTTAAATAAAACGTAGGATTGTGGTTTGCTAATTAACTAGCTAGCTCAAGCAGTAACGTTAGCACAAAACATAGCAGTTAATTTAATAACAGTCAATATAATATGATATATTCAACCTAGTCTGACTTTTAACGGGATTTAGAAGCTACGTTATTTTAATCCAGGGTGTATTTTGGGTTTTAAAAAGTCTTAAATTACATTTTTATTACATGTTATAGCTTGTTTTCAATATGTGTATTTATCCAAATAGGTAACGTTTGCCTGAGTGTAATCATCGAGTTGACGTTTCCCCTCTTAACTCCTCACATGGTTTGATTTAAATAGATATCTGAGGCTCTTGCAGGTAAAATATTTCACCAAAAAAAGCCAAGATTAGAGTGAAGTTGTGGAAAAATAATACAAATGTATGTAGCAGAACTTTTTTCCTTATTTTCTCCTCCATAATATCAATACTCTCAATCTTTTGATCCTTTTAGCTGATAATACTTTACTTGAGTTACAGGTTTTAATACTTCTTCCACCACTGGGTCTTTGTGAGGGAGTTGCTATATGGCATGACCCTCCTGAAGCTCTACAAAGTTTAATATATTTCTTTTTTGATGTGTTTATTGGTCAAATTCTGGTGTCTAATGGTTTCTTTCTAATAAACCTTGCATTGGGTTAGTCATCTTACAATCAATATATAGTAAATGTAAGTTAAACTGTCGCTGATGTAACCGGTTAGACCTCAAAGTGGCGATGAGGTCTTAAAATGTATGGAAAGGGTCTTAAAAAGGCCTTAAAAGGTATTAAATTTAACTTCCTGCATATACCCTGTAATTATTTGTGTTCGTTCTTACCAGAACCATGACACATGCCGGATGCTCAGCGCGCAGCAGCACCGAATCAGATTTTCAGACAGCGTTGAGTCTGGAGCATTTATTTTTCCTCTGTCAGGTAAAGCTGTTGTGTTTACTGCTGTTAGAAAGCCTCATAATCATTAACAAAAGCTTAATAACTCCCTCTAAACAATGATCCCTCTAAGCTGCTATTGGATCCTTGCCTTAACTTGAAAATACGGCACAGGTACTCCATCATGACACCATTATGTTTTTAGTATAAGCTTGACATTATTAGCTTGTTACTTGCCCAGGTACTGCCTTTCTGTTGGTTGACCCCCAAGACCTCCCGGAGCGTTTTGAGGACTCGGGACTCATTGAGAGGATTAAATCGTTTGTGCAAGTTCACCGCAACAGCTTTCTTCTTCTGTTTGCCCCCTTCAACGGGAAAAAAGAGCTGGAAATCTTGTCTGTGATTCAGAGCAGGTACATAAACTGCCTGTGTTATATCTTTAATCTTGTGTTCCTTGACTGACGCGTACAGTTTGTGTAATTTATACGTCTAATAACTGAGGAAGTCTGTTTCTCTTTCAGATTCCTTGGCAGTAATCTCAGGATCTTGCCTGTGCGAAACAATACTGAGATTGTCAAAGGACTGCTGACAATTGCCAAGGTAAAGATGGAGGCAGTGCACTGAAGTTATTCTTGATAACAGACCAGACAGGTTGTTATTCCACTTGTGATGCTTGGAAGTAACCCAAGGCTCATCTGTCTGCAGGCCACCAGTAAGCCCCACGTAGACAGTATCCGCGACCGCATGGCTCTGGCTCGGGCTCAGATCCTCGAGAGCAGCCCCGTGTGGGAGATGCTACGAGACCTTCTGTGAAAAGTCAGCAGGTTTTCACGAACACCTCTGTAGTTTTATTTGATGTTGACCTGTACAGTCATACTTGGTGGATATACAAAAGCAAATGTAAAAGATGTGTTTCAATATATTTGCATAGTTGACTCTGTTTTTACATTTTTGACGATAACAAATTCAGATGCGTTTAGAAAAATAACCCCCATCGTCTGACATGACACTTGAGCGCGGGCCTCGGTTTAGGTCAGGATCTTCCGCTTTTCCTCCGTGATCTCTTCAATCCGCACGATCAGACTCTCCATCAGGTCGAATGTCACCAGAGCACTCTGCAGCACCTGTGACACACGAGAACAGTCAGCTCGATGGTCGCGTAGAGGCCAAATCCAAAATGATAACGAAGAGGAAAGACGGTTTCTGTACCTGGTGCTGGACCTCTGGGGACATATTAGACACGTTCTCATGTTTCACTGTTATGCTTCTGACTAATCTAGAGGATCGAGCAGCATCTCTGGCTTCTGAAGGGCGAAAATAGAGACAGGTGAGTAGACGCAGACTATGATAACGCTGTTTTTGCAAGGTTGTTTCAAAGTCATTTTGTTGCACAGATTAGCAGCTAATACCGACCTTTTGCTTTCAGCTTCTGATCCTCCCTCAGTGCCTTCACTTCAGCGGAGTAATAGCCTCTTGATATGCCGATGCACACGCGCAGCATTTTCAGGTATTCGTCTTTGATCCTGCACAGCTTTTCCCACACGTCTGTCTGCAGGCAGGAGGAGTACATCGTCAGCTTTTGAGCATTAACCACGCCGGCTGGCAGGAGAGCAGTGACAGTGTTGAATTAGACCGACTTACAGGGCTCCTCAGTTCATTGTCTCTGATAACGAGATAGCGCAGAAGATTCAGACTCTCCATTATCCTGGATAAAAGACAGAGACAGGGCATTGCTTAATGGCTCAGTCTGGACTCAAGTGTCCCAGTTCTCATATTTACAGACCTTTTGTCTTTCAATCTCAGCAGAAAAAAAGCCATATTGCAAGAAGGACGAGATACCCACAGAGGTCTGTAACTTAATGAGATCTGAAGTGGATTATGTCACATAGATGTTAACATCTAAATCTACATTAATATAGCTTCATATTTCATGAAAAGCAGCATTTATTTTAGTTATAGGTTATCGGTTTTACATTTGTAAAGCCGGAGTCTTCAGTGTTTTTCAGGCCAAGGACCCTTAACTGAAGGACGGAGCTGCGAGCCCACACCACATATATTATATAACATTCTTACATATTAAACTGGGCCTGCAGGACTGTGTACGTTTGGGATGATAATGCAGAGAACTGGTCGATGTGTTTCAATAATACGTAGTCAGACTGCAGCCAACGCAGATCTGTTATCATCAAGTCAGATCTTTGAGGCAGACAGTCAGCACACGATCAGAAGTGATTTGTGTGTCCTGACATCACCTTTTTTATCTGCATTGGTTGCTGTGGCAACCGTGTAGATGTCAGTAACTACGTCTGCTCTGATGCACTCTCGATTTGACGTCATCTTTCTGTTTCGTTGTGAGTGGCGTGAAAGACGCTCAGAAATCTGATTTCT
This sequence comes from Pagrus pagrus, assembly GCF_965226575.1. Taxonomy (NCBI): domain Eukaryota; kingdom Metazoa; phylum Chordata; class Actinopteri; order Spariformes; family Sparidae; genus Pagrus; species Pagrus pagrus. Next base: position 4,713,985 of record NC_140190.1, on the reverse strand, counting down.
TATTGCCAGCCAGAAACTCTGGTCTGTTTAGGCCCCGTTTTGTTTTCTTATTTTACCCAAATCTTTATAGCGAGGACACTTTGTTTATTTGGGAAAAACCCTATAGCCCCTATACACTTTCAGTTTACCATTTTATTTCCCTGAGGCCTGCAGGAGGCATTTGTTTGTTGATTTATTGTCCGAGTAGCGGACATCTGGCCTTCCCCCGTAGATTTTCATGTTTTTTGTTCATAGTTTTATGTAGGTTGGGCTGGCCTGTAAGCAATTTACAGCCAGTACCGCCACAGGGTTTGTTTTTTTTTGCTGACTTTCTAAAATCAATCTGGACACAATCTGGATATGCCAATAAACAGATCTGGGTAGGCTGGCAGCCTGAGCAAGGCAGAAGGGACTTCTTCCAAACCGCAACGCCTCCAGGCTGGCAAATATTTGTGGCAGAGCTTGGACAGTATGTTATCTGTAGTTACCCGATTATGTCGAGTGATTATATGAGCTGGCCTGTCTGTACGTCTCGTTCACGTTACTCACCTGTCCATATTGTTAAGCAAATCAGTCTGAGCGCCTTGTGGCAAACACAACACCAGGCCCAACAACGAGAGGAGCTCCTCTCCTAGGAACCATTTGTTGGTATTCCCCGGCTGGAGGAGAGTTATGAAAGATTAAATCACCAAACACTGTGACAACATGATGTTTATAAGTCAAAGCCATCCCTTTTTTCTCACCTCCATAGAAAATTCTACTTGATTCCTGATGTTCTTCACTACATAACTCTCGACTCCCGCATGGTTGCTGGTTTTTAACATGCACCTGCAACAGAAAATATGACATCTGTTAATAGACTTCAATACAGTTATATGAAAGTGCAACAGTTTCACTCTGGAGCACATTGACTTTGGTTTTCGTAGGGAAATGTTTGAGTTAGAGCGTAACTGGGTAGAAAACATCAGCTGCAGTTTAAACTAGGATGTGAAAGTAAACCAAAAGTGTGAGTATTCAGTGTAAAGAAGAGAAATAAAATATAGTAGAAGCTCGATACATTTTACAGTGGAATATTTTTAGCGATTCAAACCATCAGCTCATCATCGAGTGCAACTGAAGCCTGAAAACGTCCCATTCATTTGAGTCAACTGTGATGGCGCAGGGTAACATGTATGCATGTATGCAGAAATTTCTTCTCTGATGATTTTCTCACCTGAAAAACTTGTGCTTTGCTTCAGCATCTAATTTATTGATGAAGAGCTGGAAAACCTGCAGCCCCGACTCTCTCTGGAGGAGCAGCGATCACACGCACAAAAAAAGAAAACTCAGCAAATGAATTCAGTTTCACAGTATCACAGATGGAGAATACGTTTCTCTCATCGAGCATATTGTACTCACCAAATGTTGCATCGGGCAGTCGGTCAGAAGTTTCCGCAGGTTCTGTGGATTTCATCACAACTCATTGATATTTACTAAAAGTATCATAATATTTTCTAAATGTTTGAGCCTAATCCTACAACCCATCTACAATTTGACTCTGGTCAACTGATCTCACATCTCCAAAAACCCCCTACCAGACCCCTGCAGATAAACAGCTAATTTGACGCGGGACAGTAAAATTCCTCCTGCATCTCTTAAGACTGTAACGCTGAGGCTGAAGACGTGCTTGTCTCACCTGTGGTACATCGTAGAAGCTCTTCAGGTCCAGTAGACTCACTGGAAGGCTGTTGTCCTCCACACTCTCCAGGCTTCTGGTGTACAGAGCCTTGAATGAAAATATAGACCTCAGGTTTCTGCTTTCATACTTCGTCTAATCTCATCTCTCATAATGTTTCTGGATTGATTGATGTGGTCTTACCAGGCCTTTGAGTAAGTGTGATTCCTTTTTGCTGCCAAACAAACAAGATTATAGATTCAATTATAAAATCAATCCTTTCCCAAAAAAAAAAGAGCTCACATTGTCTAAACAGCGTACCTATTGAGTAGTTGATTGATGTGCTCCATGTTGCACTGAAGAACAAACACAGGGCTGGAACAGCAGGAAACAGCACAATGTTAATAGTTTGTTGCTGGACTGTTAAAATGCGCACTGTCTCCTCTGTGTGTGGTGAATGTGCATCATCACATCGCTTTTCATCTCACCGGAAAACTGCTGGGAAGCTGTCTAAGGTGATGAGCTGCACAAACAGTAGATATGCCAGACAGGCTCGTGCCTCCTTGGACTGACTGTTGTCAGCCTGGGTGCTTTTCTTCAGAGAGTTGAAGAACAGCAGCTCTGAGACAGACACCTGGATCGCAGGTAACGTGACCTGATGCACAGAGACATTTGTTAAAGTCATAAAATGACAATAAAAATACAATTGACGGAAAAGGAAGAGAAACTTGCTCTTACCATTATCTCCGTCGCAAAGAGCCACAGGGGCGATTTTCTGTCTCGGTTCAGTTCGGCCTCAAGCAGAGGATCTCTCAAGCTCCTCATGCAGCTGCAGATAATCATAAAGAAACATTTAACAACTGTTTAAAACCCAAACTATCCATTACCTTGTCAAGGTCAATATCAAGTTAAGTTTCTTTAATCTGTTCTGTACCACAGCCAAGAAAAAAAGGAGAAACTACTCTTAAACATCGGTAAAAAAAGATCAACCCATAGATAAATATTCATGGTAAATAATAATAATTTAAGTAGCTGAAACAATAATTCAATAACATCCTGACACAGACAGACACCTACAACTTGAGAAGCTCCATCCTGAGCTCCTCTTCCTCGGAGGTGGTGATGTAGTTTCCATTTTTCCTCATCGCCACCTCTATGAATGGCTTCGTAAACGCAGTCAAGGCGTTGCAGCAGCGACACAGACCGTGCTCATCAGCCTCCACCTGCTGCCGGGTGTAAGGGACGGGCAGCCGGGACAACTGCTTCTGCAGAGCGGACAGAACCGAGCCCACACCTGCCGCCTTCCTCTCCTCCAGGCACAGCAGCACTTAGAGAGACGTAAAGTTGTTGTTGGCATTATCGTACAGCAGGGGGAGCCACATACCATAAATCTTTCAAACAGCAGTTAAGCATCCATGAATACATCTAGCCTTAGTAAACAAAATAGCTTATCTGCTCTTTTCATATTTTATGCAAGAGTTATAGATGTTATCTAATGTGTTGCTGCGGTGCTTCTGTCTCTCTGTGTGTCGATGATATGTGAGTCGCTAATAACATCGCGTCAAGAGTTGTGTCACCTGTTTGAAGATGTGGAAAAAGGACCAAGATGGTCTCAGAAATGGAGCCTGGGTCAATGTCTTCAATAAGTTGCAGGAAGCTATGCAGGAGTTCATCTGGGCGGCAAGCCTAGACAACGAAACGGACGTTAAACATAATATAAGAGGAAGCATGCTGCATTATATAGATTGGTATTATTATTTGTACCTACCCTACTCAGATGAGTGATGGCTGCCTGGCAGTGATCACCACTCTTCTTTCTTTTTACCGCCTCGTTTACAAGAGGTGCCAGGAGAACACAGCCCATAGACTTCACAATCCCCTACGTGCAAGAGAGAAACAATGAGTGTACAGTACGTCATCAGTACCCAGAGAAACGGGTACTGCCGGGTCCTCTCTACATGCACGCATTGCTACATAAACGGGTGCATGCAACAACACCAACTGCAGTTTCACACTTGCTTCGCCAGCGAATATACTGTACCAACTGCAGTATAAAGTGTGATCTGACAGCCTGAAAAACAATATTATTGCGTGTGACAGGAGGGTTTGGACATCTGCAAGATGGTAGAGCTGCAGAGCTTTTCACAGCTTTAAAATGCAACACCTACAACGAACGGTCGTAAACATGAGATGCATCATCAGCATGTTTGTTACATCTGATTATATGAATGAAGGAGATGTTGGGTGGCTTGTGCGTTCATGGGAAACACATAAATGTCCTTTTTACTTCGAAAAAGTTACCTGGAAGGAATCATGTCTCTGTTAAGAAGGAAAATACAAATGTTTTCGGAAAAGAAGCTCCATTTCACCTAAAGAAATTATTAATTCATTGCACATTTATTACTGGAAATTATTCATTGTAAACTTGCCGGCAGTTTTCACAGTGTTGCATGTTCAGCTGAAGTTTGTACACTGACTGAAACACTCTCTAGGTTGCATGAGCGATTAATCAGACACTGCCTCTATATTCAGTCCAATCGCCTGAATGAATGTTGGATATGCACATTTCTGAATATGTTGCAACTTTGCATTTCTTAATTTCAGTGTTGGGATGTGTCATTATAAATATCCAGTGGCTTCACTCTTACAAATGTCGAAACACCATCTCAAACAGAGGTCTCTCGCTTCGGAGCCACCGTTATGTTCATATGCAACTTTATGTTTCTTCATTTCAATGTCCCGATGTCTCTTTGAAGACATCCATTGGTTTAACCCATACAAATATCAGCACTCCATCTCGAACAGTGGTCTCTCGCTTGGCAGCCACCAATTTGTTGAGACTTGACGCTTGACATGTTGAAACAAGGTCCTGACATCCATTGGTTTTGCACTAAAAAGTGGTTAAAACACTTTCTCGAACAGTGATATCTGGCATTAGCAGCCGTCTCGCCTGGCTGTCACGCCAACGCCATCCACCAGCTGCTATTAGACTCTATGTTTTGAGACGGTCTGATGCCGTACTGAAAAGAAAAGCCACAATGAAAAGTTTGTCATGCACATACTACATCCCAGTCATGATGCAGTTAAATCCATTGTTATAGGAATGCAATCCCATCCCTGTCAGTACTGTATAATATAATATAGATGCATTGCTCTGCCCTGCCTGTATCTCCCTCAATGTCCCAAGTTTCATTCTCTACGTCCATGTTGAAAGCCCGGGATTTCTCATTTAATAATCAATCATTTGAACCCCCTTGAGATTGTTTCGGCCTCGGAAAGAAGAGAGAATAAGAAATGACACATGCTTCTAAAAGTACGCTACACATAACTGCGCCAAGCGTGGAGAGAAGGGACGGCCAAGGGCACTTAGAGGACCATCGTATTGAAGAGTTATCAGTGGAGCGAGAAATCTGACTGAATATCTGCTTTTTTTTTTTTTTTCCTCCCCACACCTCCAGGTCAAGAGGCCAGCAGGCAGAGGAGTGGCTGCTTGTTCATGTTTAGCATAGCCGGGTAGCAGGGAAGTGGCTGCTGCTGCTGCTGCTGCTGTTTGCCGCTCGCTTCACTAGCTACCGCTGCAGTGTGACTGTGTTTGTGCTTTTAGTGGTGTATGACAGATTAACACTGTCAATCTACTGTCACTTCCTGTGTCTAAGGTGTGACTACCACTATAGTCAGCATGGAGCAGATCTGCCTCTGTGAGTCAGTCGTGTAGGTAGTAGAAAGAAAAATACCTGGTTCTTCTCATTCAGGAGGAATTTCAGTAGTTGTGCGCTGTCGCCCTCGATGAGACAGGCAGAGCCCAAACTCTTGAAGTGTTGGTAGTCCTCTGGCTTCAGATCTTCTTCTGGAGTATCTCGCTAAGCGTAGGATGGAGGTAGAACATTGTTGTTATCAGCCGTGTTTTACTGAAATCGATTTTACTCACTGACGAGGAGGAATGGTTTGAGATACAGTGTGGACCGAACCACTAGTTTGCCAGCTCTTGTTCATTTTGACACCGGCAACTAATTAATCAACGTATGTGTGTTATTTGATTGATTGTTCTTCAAAGTACATTCATGATTCCCTCAACTAAATTGTACTACAGTGAATATTGTTGACTTACCCATCTCCGGATTATGTCATTCACCTGATCTTCATTCATCATCATCAGTGTATCCTCGGCCCTCACAGGCAATCCAATTATCAATATGTCTTTTTCTTTTCAAACGCTGCACAATAGAAAGCTGTGGCAGCTATAAGAAACCAGCGTCAACACCGGTATCAAAATGACTCAATGTGCCGCTCTGCTCTTGTCTCGAGGGAGAGAGATTCACTCTGTAAGGGACTCGGACATAAACCTCTTATCTCCCTTTGTGCTTGACGTGTAATAGGATTAAACCAGAGCACTTCTGTGTGCTGACAGAAAATGTGGAAGTGTCTGGAAGGATCCAGTCAAATAACACTTTTAGTTCTGTTTATATATAAAAAGAAAATGAGTGCAGAGGACCCCAGATATGTGACACCAGGGACCCCTCTGTGAAACGTTTTGTAATCCAAAGTCCACTGATGTTTGTGTTCATGCAGCACGCTCTGCTACCCACTCAAACATCCACTCACTGAAATATTTGCCTGGTTTCCTGCTCTGTAGGTGGGGATATGCCACTAACACAGTCTGTCTAAAATAGCAATTCATATTCATTTTCATATTTTTTCATCATTTTGCAGAAGAGCCCCGCTTCCTTGTCTTACCTTACAGTTAACTTAATTATTAATGTTTTAGCACAAATCAAGTAAACTTGTCATGATTGCGAGGCACGATTAGGTGTTATACATTGTGTTTTCTCTTACTCTCCAGCAGTTATTGGTTTCCATTCAGTTTACTGGGGTATTCAAATCAATTTGTATCAAATTAAAAAGTTGTTCATCACGTAAACACCCATGTCTGCATTTATTACTGTCAAAGATAGGCTACATTAATGTGTGGTCGTGCAGGTGCATTAACACAACTTCTACACAACAGGAACTTAAGCGTGATGAAAAAAGGAATGAAAGCAGACAAGATATCTTCGAACAATCTTGAAGAAGTGTATTTTTTTCCAGTGCAGAAATGAACCAAAAAAATTAGAAACCTTTAAGCTTTACACTCAGTTGAAAGCTTGAAGGGTGCAGCTAGCTAGAACTAAAACGGACTCCTGCAATAAACACTGACTTAAAGCAGCTACCAGGAACTTTACTTTACTTTTTGGTAAAGATCTTGATCTGGCTCGTGCATGCATTTGTTTTGAAAGCGACTGAAAGAAAAAGCAACGTATTTTTAAAACTACTTTCCTGTTTTAAACACAGCTGTTTGCAGGATGCATGGTGATGACATGATGTGTTTTTAGTCTATGTAGATCAATAAATGCAGTGAGACTATGGTGAAATAAAGTGAACTTTTATTGCCGTTCATCCACCTAGGTTACATGTCATCCTGCAGTTAATAGATCTGATTACGCAATAATAGAATTTTGTTGACCTTTAGCCACATTACCAAATGTTATGTGTTATAACAATAATCTTTTTATAATCTTTATAATATTAAGCAAACAGCAAGATATAACTCGTTAGCAAGGCCAATAAAAAAACATTACATCATGAGAAGGTTGTTCTGCTGCTGTCTGCTGCCGTACCACCAGACTACAGAGCAAATCTTCTCACTGATGGTGTTGTTTCCTTATGTAGGTCATATAGAGACATCAGTATTAAACTGAGACATAACCAGTTAAAAACGGCTTGTACTACATTTAATGAAGTAGTTATGATGTTTTTGCTGGAACTGTTTGAGAGAGCTCTATTTGTAGTTTGTTGTTTCTCGCTCTAGTTTTATTGTGCTGTTGTATTGAGCTATCCTGAGATCCTCTAATATTTTATATAATTTATAATAATGCATTATAATGGACTATGTAAGTTATAGTGGTATGATTTGGGAAAAGGTCAACGAAGATGTTGATTTTGATTTCAGGACAGATGAAACATTTGTTCAGAAGAAATAACATTAGCAGCATTGGTCTGAGTGAGCCTCACAGTGATTTGACAGTATATTAGACAAAGGAAGTCCACTGGGTCGTGAGCTCGGTACTCCAGAGTTTTTGATAGAATTAATTGGACGAGCCTGTTGTACAGAGAAGCACAAGGATTAAGTATGCCTTTCCATGATTGCTTAATGACAACATATTGCTCCTCTGTGTAAACACAAAGGCTTCAAAGGCTGGTGTGTGTGTGTGTGTGTGTGTGTGTGTGTGTGTGTGTGTGTGTGTGTGTGTGTGTGTGTGTGTAATATAATAGAAGTACAATCACTGACTTCCTGCTGCAGCCGGAGAGCTTCAGCAAAGGAGCAGCTCAAGTCCTGATTTTAGATGAATAGGGAGCGAAGCGTGTTTGAACGGTCGGATTTAGCTGACATCTGCCGCTCAGGTTTGCTCTCTGTATTGCTGTGTGATGAAAGCCTTAAACAAAAGCCACAAAGCAAACACAGTACAGACTGCTGCTCGCTCCCTGTTTGTCACTGATTTTGTCGGCGGTAATTGCCGGCTGATGAGGTTTTATTTTGACAGTGGTTCATGGTGCGGGGAAATAAAGTAAATAACATCTAGGATCACTATGTGTTTATGACACTGCTGATGTCTTCTTGTGCGCTCAGTCGCTGAAGTGCAGCATCGTTTAATGCATCATGTCCAATAACACTCATAATTATTTTAGTTAAATTAAAACAATTACTATATTGATTTCCTGCTGCTTTTACAGTCAAGGGTACAAATTACTGAAAACATTTAGTTCAGCACAATTAGTTCAGCTTTACATGAAAAATCACCGCTCCATATATATAATGCGACTGGCCTCTTGATGTGCTGATTGTAATTTTTCATTAAAATGAATTGAAATGGCCAAATGATGAGTGAGTAAAAGCAGTGATCACCCTCCAACTGAGGAGGGCACTGTTTGTCTGGAGCGCAGTATTTAATATACATATTCTATACTGTAGAATAAATCTACGGATACCATCCTGAAAGTCCTACAAGGAACTAATAACTAGTTATGAAACACGCTATAATAGTTAAGTTAGGCAAGTTATCTATTAAGTGACTTAATAGATAAGTCATAAAATTAAAATGATTGTTTTATGGCGGGGTGCTGAGGATGAATTAAAGGGTCTGACAGGCCGAGGAAACAAGCTGCTCTGTAGTCTGGTGCCACGGTACCAAAACAAACTTTACCTTTTAACGTTTATCATCATGTTGTGTCTGCAGGGGCCCCAAGAATCAACAAAAAATGACAGTCTCTGGTTGTAGCTACAAGTAAATGTAGAAAAACCATAATGTAAACGTACTCTTTAGGCCTGAACACTATGAGGACAATCTGCAACGTGCAATAACTTTGTTCAATCCTGCGATGACAATACAACTTGTGATAAATAAACAAATATTGAAGTGCCTTTATTAGCTCTGCTCTCCTTCATCAGCCATCCTGTTAGCTAACTTCACAGTCACCGCCAAATTCATACCAATTAACCTGAGGTAAGCTGACCTTTAGCTGTGGGCTTCATCTGATTGGTCAAATGGTGTGAATGCATAATATGTGTGATTGCAGAGGGCTGGTACATAAAATCATTGTTCTTATTTATCGTGCTTCAGGCAGTGTTTGTATCACAATGACGGTGAAAATACAACTTATCGGTCAGCAATTGAAAACTTTGATCCAGTTGGATTGACAGTGACCAAACAGCCCGACAACATTAGTTTCAAATGAAGTGTGTGACATCACCTTTTCCCCAGTTAATCCCTGAAAGGTCACAGAAAACAAAAAAAAAATTTAAAAAATACAGAAATGTCTCCCAAACGGATCCAACTTTGGCAGAATAATTGTGTTAATGACGAACAGAGTAGTCCTTATGCAGACGGACCACATCTAGAGTGTTGGATTATTACATATTGATGCTTTAATGTTTATAATCGACTTTGCTGTATACGGACTTACAGACTAAAGTATCCATGTCCGTGAATGAATATCCTGAGCTATATTCAGGTCAGGTGGAGATACTGTATGACGGTCTGTGTGCTGTCTAGGCATGTGGGGAGCGTTCGGCAGTGTTCAGAGGCACACATCTATCTCAGGTCACTGATATCACATATCCATTTATATTTAATTAGCTGGACGACAACAACACAGTCGTGTAACAAGGTGTGTAGAGGAGTCTCTCGTATAAGTTCCAGCTCCGGTCGATGAGTTCACGATCATACTTTAGGTTCATTTATTCATGTTTATTTGTTTTCCTATAATGATATTTTAAGTAGTTTTTGAGTATGCAGCTCTATTGGAATGAGGAAAATCGTCTATCATTTAAGTCGTGCAGCAGATGCGGTGCAGTATTTATGGAGCAGTCGAGTATACAAACAGGCAGCAATCCTATGAGAGCGAGATAAAGCCTCTCCATTTTCCCTTTCCATCCCATATTTCCTTGGTGACCTCTTAGAGAGCAAGAGGTTCTAAGTGAACTGTTTATCCAGTCGGCTTCCCCCGGAGGCCTCTGCAGACTGCTGCAAGCGCTCCTGTCTGCCCCAAAACCTCCCCAGGCCCCGCTGTGCTTGTCAAGAAAAACTGCCATGTTTAGGGCCTCTCCCACGGGTGCTGCTTCAGCTCCACTGCTGTCTCTGAGACGTGCACATGAATTTGATTTTAAGATATTTTTTTATGCAGTCAGTCCAGATTTGCTTTGTGTGATTGCTGCTTTTGCTATTTTAAACGTTTCATCGCCTGAATTTGAAGAGTTACCCAAATCACACACAGCAGTTATTTACGCCAAGTGGGAATGTATCCAGTCAGAGGCAAAGAGCTGTTTATTAAACCCTGAAAACTTACATTTAAAGGAGGAAGTAACAGAAAAGCTACTAGATGAAATTTCATCATCAAAGCCACCCAGCTGTTATGTTGTAAGAGTATCCAGAAGCAGCAGTGTGAGAGGTAATCTGATTAAGTGCTACCACACCATGAAAATACTCCATTAAAAGCACAAATATTACAAGAAATATTCACTTCAAGTATCATTAAGCAAGTGTTAAGTAATCCTTATATGTAGTTGCCCCTCTCTGAGCGTTGTATTAGATAATTCCTTCTAGTTTTACAGACTTCATATGCTATTAAGTAACTTAATTTATGCATTACATCATAGTTTATAAGATCATTATATCTTTTTATGCAGAATTTTCTATTTGCAAGCTAACATAGCTGTCAAATAGATGTTGCAAAAAGGTACTGAGTTTATATTTCTCTCTACATTGTAGCGGAGTTTAAGGGAAAATTAGCAATACATGGAAATACTTGGTCAAGAGTAGTTAATTCTCCTGAAGCTCCTCGCCTGATGTCTACAGATCTAGTATTTCAGTATTCTGTGTTATTTATGAGTCCTTCTGTCATTAAGTCCTAACGTGGACACTTGATTATTTTCAGACTTGTTGATGAGCAAACTATACATCGTCTACACGTCCTACATAATGTATTATGTGTTTAGATGAGAATTGGTGGATTACACGTCACATTTTGGTGTCAGCCCCATGTTTGTTTAAGCCGTAAATATGAGTGTGTTTTTATGCATGGCTGCTGGATGATGATAAACATCGAATATTAAATAGCCAGACACTCCAAATATAAGAAAATGTATCAAATGGGTCCTGCCTCAGCTACACAAAGCCGATTTGGAGCCCTGATGAAGACCTACTGGTTGAAACATGTTGGCTTTTTTAGTCCTTTCAATGGTTTAGCCAGTACAATAAAGGCTATTTTTAATATTTTCTTGCTGGTTTGTTACATGTTCTTATTCTTTGAGTGCCTGGAGAGCCTCTGGTTTACGAAATATGATTTTTCCTGTTTTCCACGAGCACCTGACACAGTTTTTATGGTCCAACCAGTCGTCTCCTTTTTCTGCATTAGCTTAAAAAAAAGCATTAAAACATTTTCAGTCTAAAGCTTTTAAGCGTTGCGAATTAAGTTAAGTTCACCTCAGTAGGTATTTTTCATAGGAGACATTTTGACTCAACATAGCAGGAGAAGCATCAGTGTTACTGATACAATTAATCACGGCTCATCAGACCTTTTTAATTTCTCACTGATGATGCCAGTCTGGAAGTGTTGTCTAAAAGTAGAATATCTTTTATTGGGAAAGAGATACCCCAGTGAACTGAGAGCTAATGGAGACGCTGGTCTCACAAGGGAGAATCTTGACCTTGGCCCCTTTTTGTAAAAGCTTTGCCCCCTGTAACAAACAATTGCAGGGAGGGGCCGTGTGGGTGCAGTCTGAGTGTGTGCGCGTGTTTAGTGAACATTTGTTTGTGCTCTGGCGGAGGCTGTTGTGCTAATGTAGTCCAGTCTTTTTCACATCTCTCAACATGGTGTAGAGCTGCTTTATCTACCAGTGTACTATGAGGTGAAAGCTCCCCAGGTGAGACAAAGGCCCAGGCCCGGACGCCTCAGTCTTTCCTGAGCTGCAGCGTCTGTCTGGTTTCAAGCGCCGCTGGGGGAACTGCATCAACAAATCCATACTGCCTGGGCCGCGTAGACTTCACCACCGCCTGCTCAACCTTTTGTAAATCGGCATTTTGATGACAATTCCCTGTGTCGAGTTGTTTCCCAATCAATACACACAGAGCGGACGCCTTAATAGACACAGATAACTGCTGCTTGCCTGCTGTATCTCAGGGCTGTGGAGACTGACACCCTGTCTGACTCTGATCAATAAGTGGCGCGTGGCGCGGTGCACAAGCTCGGCCACTACCCACTCTGCTATCACACACGGGGCTTGGTTTCCCCCGGCAGCGGGGTAAAACTGCCCAGCAACTCCCCAAGGTGGATGAATCGGAGATGTTACATGTGAACTGGCTGTCAAAACGATTCTGTCATCTCCCCTTCTCTCCGGTGTTTAAAGATGCTGACACACTGTGTTTGGGGTACCAATGTCTTGTTGGAAGTGATGGAGGCTTTTAGCCTTTTTTTTTCCTCCGAACTCCCTTTATGCGTTTAAGTGTTCACTCGAGTGTTAGAATTTCTATTTCACCTGCCACAGATGTCTCCTGGCACTTCCTGCCCACTCATGGCTTCCTTTCAGGTCATCTGATCCGGACCCTTCTTTGAATTTACTTTACAACCTTATGTTGAATCTTTTCTTTCACTGTTATTTGTGAAGTTCAAGTTGTTTTTTACATATTGTATTATTTGCTAAATTTTTATTTATTTATTTTTTTTATTCGGAGAAGACTCAACCTGTTGTAATTTAAATTTGGGTCAGTTTATTCTATAACCACAGCAGTTATTGACACTAACTAATCAATAGTTCCCTTATATTTATCTCCGATTAATATTATAAGTGGGTAGATCCTTCTGAGTGAAGATAAAACAGTGAGTAAAGAAGGCCAGATCAGATTCAGCTTGGGGTCATTAATGTTTCAGAGGATGCCAGAGGGAGAATGGGAGAGTCTGTGCACTGCCGGGATCCATTTCCTTTGACTGTGGCTTTGTCATTTTGGATCAATCCCGCTGTGTGCAGACCTATTGTAAAGTGGCTCGTCTCTAATGGATTGATTGGCAACACACTGGCACGTGATAAAAAGGACTTGAGACATTGGGTTAATGTTCTGCTTCAGAGATAGACGAGCTAGCGACGCAGCCGGTGTCACATTTCATTTCGATAAATTAACCTTTAATTTTAAGGAGAAACACCTTTTCTCCTGCAACAAACACGACGTATTACTAAAGTAATTATTTCCCCCACTTTCCCGCTTCATCCTCCCCCGGCCAGTACAGACCTCTGGGGCTGTGGAAGTACTTACCATCCTACTCCTCTATGCTGTGATCCCCACAATGGCATTACTCTTCTTTGATCCTGCTGCAGTCTGACACATGACCACACAGACCCCTGAATGGGCATTAGTGCAGGCTTCAGCAAACCCAACATCTGTGCCTCCCAGCACCGCCACTGCTCAAATCATTCATTAAATCAGAACACAAAAAGTAACTTTACTTGAATGCCTCAGCATAAATATTTGATCATGGCTGAGAATAAATCTTTGTCATTTTGTTCTCCTCCCGCCGACTGCGGGCTCCTCTTATAGATCTCGCCGGCCTCGCTCTCTCTCTCTCCTCGCTATTTGGATACAGGCACATGCTTGGCTTGGTCATTTGTGAAATGGATCTTATGAATTTTTAAAAGAGATTCATAGCTGCAATCAGGCCTGGTTAAGGGGACGACTGTATCACGAAGTAACATCGTGTGCTGTCGCGCTCGCTCACAAATCATATGCTGCCTGCATAGATAATATAGGCTGAAAGAGGTTTTGTGTGTTTGTCTGACCGAGGTACTAAACATTCCTCTGTTATGGCACATCTTACTACTTCATTAACACTGTGGCTACACAGCAGTGAGTTGTTCAGTACCTGGGTTTGTTTATTTATGCATGGAGTCGAGTGTTCTCTTGTTTATTTGGAAGTTTTCATGTTCTGGTACTGTACAACACTGAATCAAACTGGGGATGCACGACACATATTGAACCGGTAAATTATCGGCCGATAATTTTTTACATGATTGGTTATCGGCATATAAAGTTAATTACAAATAGAGCCGATAATACAAAGCCAAATTGCTTCACTCTTCACACATTCAGTATGTTTTGAGATCTTTTCCTGTTTATTGGTGACAAAAATGCAACATTAAATCTACTTAATTCAATATTGTAATAATCATCAGTTGAGCTGTATGTCTGTATTGTTTTATTTTTTAAATATTGTATTATTTCCAGTAAACATGTAGATGCAGTCCCTCACTTTTTAGTGCTTAAAATTGATACTTTTTCAGCACCTTTACAATCAGTCAAACCAGCCGCACAAGTATGAACACAAGCGTTTATTATAACTTCACAAAATGTTACGTTCAGACAGACATGAAACTTGACATAAACTTGAAGTATTATTCATTTTAATAACATTTATGGTTATACAGTGTTAATTAATATCCTTGATAAGTAACTATAGCTTGAGAACGATAACTGCAACCCCGGTCAACAAAAGGGAAAATCTGTGCAGATATTTTGTGACTTTCTCTTTTTTTAAAGCTGAAATAGAGAAATGTGATTATTGAGTGTCTCGGTGTTAAATAAGTTTCCATTGATACAAAAAAAAAGCATAGATTTCAATTTGGTTCAGTCTCCAGCCTTAAGAGTGTTACTTTAAGTATTCAACTGCACAGTTAACAGCATAGTGAGCAAGGATTTGTGCATGAATCTGCTTTACATCCCACACATTAAATTGTCAGCGATGTAAAACCTTTTACGAGCGAACAAGAATATCATCGGCACACTAAAAGGCTACAAAGCTATCTTTCTTGTCACAAGATCTCTTTTTTTTATGTGTTTTTCTTTCCCCTAAAGAAAAGAGAATCTGTTGTTATGAAGCCTTTTAGCCGGAGCGGATCCTTTTAACGTCACCTCCAGGATTCATATGTTATTAGACATGACTTCAGAATAAAAGACCAAACCAGGCCGACGAGGCGAGAGCGCTTTGTAGGAGCAGAAGCTACAAAGGATTGAACTCTGAGTTTTTTTTGTACAGTTACAGAATAAAAAATGATATGTGTAAAGAACCACGCGGCGAATGGGCGACCGTGACACCGACACTGACAGAGCAGCCTTTTTTGTTCCTGAGTGGCAGCTCACATCCAAATCGTCTAGTGATATGTAATGCTAAATGAACCAGAAAAACATGTCTTTAAATGAGCGGACAGCCTCACCAACCCCCCCTTTCTTTCATCAAACCTGTGGGTCCCCATCCCAGCCAGCCCCCCACACATCCACCCCCACCCACCACCACCACCACCACCACCAGGCCTCCATGGACTCATGCTGTTCAGGGCCCCAGACCCTTACAACAGAGCCTGGCTAATGGAAAGCTTTCAAGGCAGCCAGAGAAAAACGTCGGCTCTCATTTGGCCTCCACCATTTTCTGATGTCACTGTATGTGTGTGTGTGTGTGTGTGTGTGGTCACGGCTTCAGAATCACACACACAAACACCTTGGGGGACAGGCCATTATAAACAGGCCTGAAAACTGAAAACAACAATACTGTACACCCCCCGTTACATGAGGTAGTTGGATACAGTAAGTGATGACAGCTATGTGCTTTAGCTTCCTCTTGCTGGTTACTACAGTCTCACCAACACCACCTTTAAAGGAGGTTTGTGTAGTCCAGTCGTGCAGTTGCCTGACCGTGCAACGCTGTAAAAGTTTGCAATCACATTTTTGAGTAAGCCAGTGTAGAGAAGCTGAAACGGGTTTGATATCATCCCATCTCTGACCTCTTAGTAAAGGTCAGTCCGTCCTTTATTCAAGGCAGATAAAAGTTGCATCGCAGTAACCAAGATGAGAGAAATTGAAGGCGTGTACGTGTGTTTCAGTATCTTCAAAACCAGTTCGGGGGGGATCGCTGTGTTGTTGCTAAGCTGATAAAATCAGAGCTGAATAAGCTCAGCGACATGGTGATGAGAATTCAAGCTCGGATGTTAAACGTTGCATGATGAGGATCATAGATACGTGATCAGAAATATGTTGATAATAACAATTACTGTCCATCCAGATTTAAAGGTCCAGTCTGTAGGATTTAGCAGAAATGGAATATAATATTAACCATTATGGTTTTATTAGTGATAATCAACTAAGAATCGTTGTGTAATCGTCACCCTAAAATTAGATTTTTATATCTACAAAGGGATCCGGTCCTCTTCTGAGCTTCTGCAATGTCGCACCGCTGTGTTTCTACGGTGGCCCAGGACAGACAAACCAAACACTGGCTTCAGTGAGGGTCTGTCACATTTTTTTGGGGTTACTAGCACATTTTTTAGGGTGAGACGAGGAGTATGCAGTTGGTTGCAGTTTGCAGCGTCAAAGCTAGATGCCACTTAATCCTACGCACTGGACCTTTAACCAGAGAAAATTGTTTTTTGATGTAATGAGCTGCATACCAAGGTTTGTGGACTTTAACAGACTTTAATACAACATTTCATCAGCATAAAAATAAAATGAGACGCCATCTTATTAATACTCACATAAGGGAGTAAGAGGAAAACAAAATAGCACCCAGAATTGATCCTAGTATGATTTCCTATACTCAGATTCATGAGGCGAGAATGAAATGGTCAAGACCTGGTTTTAAAAAAATCTCTAAAACAATACAAAAGTCTGAGGCCACACTGTAACAGTCTATATGTGGAGTGTAGGAGCAGTCCGGGGGAAGTGTGGCGGTGCGGCGGCTGGCCCTGCAGGATGAAGCTTGTCAGCCCGGAGAGGTCGGCTCTCCCCACACGTGTTCAGCCTGTCAGCTGCCTCGCTGATGTCTCTTGTTATTATTTTCCTCTCATTCTGCTGCCTTTTCTTTGCCGAGTCATGAATAATTTGTGTCTACGCCTTGTTGCTTGATGACAGCTGTGCAGTTGGTTTGCAGTCTGTTTTTCACATCAGGTGAATAATGAATAAGCCTCTGCAACAAAAGAGCTATGTCCTATATGAGCCCTTCCTCCTTTCGTCTGTCCCGGCTTAGCTGGCCTGTCAGCCACCGGGGAGAGGACAGGTGAGGGGGGGGGAAGTGTCTCTGCTGCACAAAGTTTGCTAAATGAAATGTCTTTTCATCTTCGAAGAACTTCTCACTATCATTTCCTGTTTCTGAGCACATTAATCAGTGCTTTTTCTTCAAAGCCTGCTGTTAGAAATCCTGTATCTCCTCTCAGGTTATCTCTCTTTCTAACTCGCCAAACCTGTGCGAAATCTGCTGATCAGAGCATGAGAGCAAACACCACTTTATTATCACAGTATACACAACAGGTCCGCTCACCCTCAGGGAAGTAATCACATTTGCACTCTCTGCATGCTGTCTCTTCTACCATCTCGCTCATGAAAGGCACAACGTATGAATCTGTCTGTTCGCCAGATGTTGCTGATTATTGACGCCGAGCTGCGTGGGTGTGATCTTGATCTCTGTGTTCTTTTTATCTGTGAAGTATTGCATGTGAGGTCGTAATCAGATTCTTCTATTTAGTGTATCATGCAGTCGTACATCAGGAGTTTCGAAGGCGCCTGTACTCGATGTTTTTTCCCTTGACATGAAAAGAAAAGGTTACGAAGAGGTATTTGTAGCCTTATCTGAACTCTTTTACACAGCCTGATGGATAAAACATAATAGATTAGGGCTGCAAGTAATGATTATTTTCCATTTGTACAAAATGTCAAAGAAAGACTCCTCATTTACAAATGTTTAGCACTATTGCTTGAAAAATGACAGAAACGATTAATCAATTATCCAAATAGTCGGCAGCTAATTTGCTCTCCGACTAATCAATTAATTGATTCGCCCTTTGCAGCTCCGAGTCTCCATCGAGGATTTGCGCGGCTTGTTCAAACTGTGGAAGACTGCAGGGAAAAATCAAAATCAAGCACCAACGTGTGTCTCTGAAATCTCTCTTTTATTATTCATGTTTAATTTCAGATTAATAATGAATCATCCAGAAGAAAACCACACAAACCCAGACACTGAACTTTCTAATTGCACAACTATGTCTGTCAAGAGAAATGAATGCACTCATAACCTCCGGCTGGATGCATGTGTGTGGTTGTGTGCACAGATGTGTGCTTATGGGCCGAGGTGCAGGTCTGGATTTTTTGAGCCTCAGACTGCAATGCTCTGATTACTCGCCCACTCGAATCGATTGAGCCGTTTTCTATTCATATTTGATATGCCTCGGGGCAGTGGGGTAATGCTTATAAAAAGAAGGAAAAAAGAAGTCCAGCGGTGCCCTTGGAGGAAATCTGGTCGGCCTAATGGCTCGTTTGAAGATTTGTGCTTGAGGAGCTTCTCTCTGAGATTGTGCTTGAGGAGCGTGTCTATCTCAGAGGAAATTATGCAACATCCTAAGAGATAAAATATAAGCTGCACAACAATTTTCTAACTGACAAGCCACTGTCGGGCTGCTTAAAAAAGTTACGAGAGGAGTTGGATACCAAAAGTTCAGCTGAAGCCGACCCTGTTCTGCACAGCGGCGAGACGTCACACCTAGAAATTGCCCACTTGTCCGTTTGCTTTAAGGGGCCACGGTCTGGCCGGGTGGCTCGAGGCTGCCTCCGAGTGTTTAAGGCACTTAATGGCGAACTCAACTTCATTCCAACAGGAGGAAATTCCCCTGTGACCACATTCAACATCACTGAGTCTGAACAGAGAGTATGCTCTTTATAGACTGGTAACATTGTCTCTGTAACGCTCAGTAATTTCCTGTATAAACTGCACATTTCCTGTTAAGTGAGCCGCCAATGTCTCGACACGTTCTTGAGACTGTCTTTTGTTTTTTTAAATTAGGACTGTGCTGCACAGGGAGATTATTTTATACATAAGGAGAATAAATGAAGCGCGACACAGCACCAAGGTGCAGAGCTCCATTAAGTCTCGCTTTAAAATGAGCCTGCCTTTCCCCTGCTCTCCTTTCGTCTTGTTCATCTTGGGGTTTAAAATATTCAGTATTTTCGCAGGCCTGGATGTTGTACGATTTTGGGGGGAAGTGAGGCATAGAAAATCCTTGTGAGTCAGTGATTTCAATCAATGTTCAGGGAAGAAGACAAACTGATTGTTCCCCTTTTTTCTCTCTCTTTTGCCTCGTTAGAGTTAGAAATCGTGAGACAATGAGAGAACTGGGGCTGTGATTAACAATCACTGTCATTACAGATGATTTTTAATCAATTAGTTGTCAGACGATGGTGAAACTGATCAGTGTTACCCAGAGTCCAGGGTGACGTCCTCAAATGTCTTGTTATGTCCACAACACAAACATGTTCAGTTAACCGTCATAGAGGAGGAAAGAAAGCAGAAAATATCCACTTGTAAGAAGCTGGAATCAGATCATTTTGACTTTTTGCGTTTAAAAAATGGCTCAAACTGATTAATCGATGATCAAAAGTGTTGCATCGAACAGATTAGTCGCTGCAGCTCTACAGATGATAGAAAGGTTGAAAAGATGTAGGAGCTGTTTTTCTGATAAGATGATTCATTTGGTTTCAAACGTGTGGTTAAAGCCTTCTGATGTCATTCTTATCCTCTAACTTCACAATGTGGTAAAAAAGAATCATATTGGGATTTTTTCTTAAAGTCAGATATGAAGATTAGCGGGATAATAATCATTATTTTGCGTCACAATTTTCCTTTTCACTGAAGTGGTGAGGTGTTTGGATGTGAAGCAGACAAACATGTTTTCTTTACATCAGCAGCACTTCATCATAATGCTGTTTCTGACTGATTACGCAGGTTTATTTTCCACCTCACTGCGTGTTTATAATCTGCCACTATCTTTCATTTGTTGTGATTTCATTAACTTCATTGTCTTCAAACTATAAACCCTGTGATCCACCCAGAGGCCTCAGATTAAACCACTTTTTCGAAAACAAATTGAAAAAAACTGTGAAACTCCATCCCAGAGGATCACAGCTGCTGCGTGTGCTTTCCTGCCCCAACTTTTTTTTTCTTTCTTTCTCAATAACAGCCATGAGGGTAACAAACATGTGGTTAACGGTTAAATCTGCTCCGACTGTTTAAGGTCCAAACACACGGCTGCAGTGGTCAAAACAAACAGGAGCCGGTCGCCTGCAGGCAATCACAATCACAATCACAGCAGCTAGATGGGTGGAAGTCCCGGCCAGAGATCTTCAGCTTATACTGTTGTTTTGTGGGTGGATTATTTTTATATACCTGCAGGAAACGTGTTTTAAAATAGCGCGTAATAGATTTCACCTGGCGGCCTCTCGGCTACGGAGTCCGCAAGGTGTCCAAAAAGGCTCAACGTTGGTGATGAAAGCTGAGAAAACTGCTGCACAATCATTGCTGACATGTTTCCACTTTAGATTTTATTGCATTTTTCATTTCAATAAAACCAACAAGAGAATAAAAACAGATCAGAGGCAAATGTTTGTTTGTTTTTAAAGTTCATTCTGACAATAAAAAGTGCAAAATGGACAAAGTGGAAGATAACAGCTGCGTGAGTGAGTCAGTCACCCTCCTGTTTATTAAATCACACGGTGTGTTTTGCCCGCACGTCTCCGCACTGAAAACAAAACGGCCTTTGGAGAAGCGCAGATTTTCATCTCTGTCGGCGTTTACTGTCGATCCGGTTATTTAAAGTGTGAGTAGAAATATTTGGGGGTTTGATGCCCACTGAGGCTGATTTTTTATCCTGTTTCCTCACAGTCCACAGCTTATCTCTGGTTGTCTGGACATGTAGAACAATCTGCAGTAGGAGGGTAAAATGATTAGTGTTGCCGATCTTCACAAAAGGTTCCGTCAGAAGAAGACGATTGTTTAAATCTTATTTATGGGACGTTTCCCTTAGTAAAATAAATAAATAATCTGCCTCTCGGCTGACATAACTATATATATACTATATATCTCCAATGCACCTTCACATTACATTTTAGGAAGCTAGAAGTGGATCCAAATCGATCCAACAAATGTCCTCGTGTGTGGCGATTGGAAGAAAAAGGCGCAAATGTCTCTGTCAGGTGTCCTCGCTCCATTCAAGAGTAATAATTTAAAGACTCTCAAGTCGGATAACAAGACACGGTTTGTGCAGTGATGGCGGCTCGTTCCGCTTCACTTCAGTCCGTGCTGCGTCTCTTTGTGCCTCCTCAGGTCCACTTTCCTCTGGAAACCTTTGCCGCAGAGGTCGCAGCCGAACGGTTTGTATCCGGTGTGTTTCCTGCTGTGCGTGATGAGGTTGGAGCTCTGGCTGAACGCTTTCCCGCACACCTGACATTTGTGCGGCTTCTCACCTGAAAGAACACAACGAGGAAACATTTTTTAGTTTGGGTTATATTTGATGGATCAGCAAAGTTTTTAATATCTTCGCCACAGATTTCCGCGGGTTTTTACGCACACTTTACGCACAGATTATTTTCTTCCCGCATGATACTCCCAACACCAATTCAACTTCCATCCGCCTTTTCTCCACTTGCCTGTGTGGATGAAAGTGTGCTTCTTCATGTCGGACTTCTGGTGGAACCTCTTCCCGCAGTACTGGCAGGGGTACGGCCGGGTGTCGGAGTGGATGAGCAGATGCGTCGACAGGGTGGACGACCTTTTGAAACTTTTACCGCATATTTTGCAGTCGAAACTTCTTTCCTGAAACGTGAGCAGAAGCGTCTTTTTTTTTAAAGTCACGATTTCAAGTCAGCACGGCCGGCCTGACGAAAACAACGAGATGCAACAAGATGCAGCAGCCGAGAAGAAGGTGTGAACTGCAGGATGCGGTTTAAAAAAATAAAGTGTGTGATGTTACCTGCGAGTGCACCGCTTTGTGTTGCTCCAGGCTGACTGCGTGTCCGAAGGTTTTGCCGCAGATTTCACAGGCGAATGGCCTCGTGCCGCTGTGCGACCTGCGGACGTGGACTTCCAAACCGTGCGGAGTGGAAAACACCTGGTGGAGAGAAGGAAATGAGTTGGGGACGTTTTGGAAGTTTTGCTGAAAATCCCCCAATTTTTTTTAAAAATCTGAAAAAATATATACATTTATTTTAAAAATATCATCATAAACAGTTAATTAGTTTCACTTGGGAAATCTCTTCAAGATCAGGAGGTCAGAGGTCAGCTACAGAGCCATTCAGAGCCTTGTTAAAGGACACTTCCGCAGTGTGTGTTAAAGTCACACTGCAGGCAGGAACCATTTCTGTGTTTTAACTTTAATCTCCTGAAGGTCAAATTCTGTGTTACCCATCCTCACCTTGCTGCACTTGACACACTTGTAAGCACCATTGAGGATGAGGCTGGAGCACAGCAGGTCAGACTGGCCCTTCACACTGTGGCTCTTGGCGTGCAGCCCCCCCTCAGGAAACAGCAGCGCCGCAGCGTGCCTCCTGTAGTCGCCGTAGGCCTCCTCGCCCAGAGTACGCTCTGAATACAGGGCCGGGTGGGCGCCGCTCCTGTCCCCGTAGAAGGCCATCGCCGGCGGGCCCCTGTCCACCTCCACGCCGGGATGGAGGCCCTGCGGCACCAGGGGCCTCAGCCCAGGCCCCGGGTAGCTGCTCCAGGCGTACGGCCGGAAGGGGACGGTGAAGGGCTGGGTCTCATCCACCAGAGGAGACAGGGACTTCTCAGAATCTACTGGAGAGAGGAACAGATGAAATTTTAATGAAACCACTGACATGGTTAAAGAGGGGCGTTTCCAAGGCCCCACAGGGCCCGGCGGGGGGATAGGGAGTCATGCAATGTTCTTTCAGAGAATTCCCAGATGATGATACTGTTGGAGAAACCAGGAATATCAGATGGAAAAGAGGCAGGACACGAATAGGTGTTAAGATATATTAAGCTTAACGTTATTCCGAGGCCAAACACGATTTAATACAGAAAAAAAATAAACTTCTCTGACAAAAATAGCTTCATTAGTTATAAAAGGGTACGAGAGTCATACAGTGTGACAGCATTCTGACATAGAATCATATGAAAACATGTGGAGAGCATGTTAAATATTTAAACTCTCTTTAAAGGCAGTCCGCTACAAAGGCCCTTATATTTCAGTGAGGTCATTTATTCAGATGTGATCATCTTCAGAGCTATTTTATTATTATGGTTTCAAAATGTGCTTTAAAATATCACAATACATTTCTGATAGACATAATGCAAAACAGAGAAAATATGAAAATAAAATACACTGGCGTTATAGAGTCCTGGAGTGTTTAGTGTGAGTTTAACATAACCTCTGTGGTTTTCCTTCACTGCGTAAGGTTTCAGTTTTCCCCTCTGGCTCTTTAATGTGTTCACTGTTTATGAGTTGCAGTACAGCATCGAAAACAATGTGTGTGTCTGTGTGTTGGTCGTCCTTACCCGGTGATGCAGAGGGTGACGGAGGCCTCCAGAAGTCCTCATAGTCCGTGGAGCGGCCGCACAGACTGTCGGCGCAGCTCAGGGGAGACTTCGGGGAGAAATCAGCAGCGTCGGTCGGGTGGAAGTCCGGAGAGAGGCCGTACCTGTCCACCGAGGGGTCGGCGTCTTCTGGGAGCTTATCCGCTTCTGAGAAAGAGGATGTCAACGAGGACAAGTCAGCATCTTAACGAAGATGAAGTGAGGGGAATTCTGCTGCTGTCTTTAAATTCTTTATTAACTGGAAATTTAAAAAACAAATTATCATGGAGGTCACTGTATGCGCTGATATAATTACAGTGCCCATATAGAAGAATTGACACAATATAACAGGATTATTAGATGAACAAAATTAGAAAAGCGTCAGCGCAGCACGACCTCTCTTCTTCTAACAATAACATATAATATATTTTAATAGAAAGAAACACAAGTTATACAGAAAATAATTAAAATGCGTCGCTATAAATGTTCTGTTTATTCATGGAGGTGGTTTTTTCGTTAACGTGAAATCTCAGTACAGATGAACCAACCACGTAAACATCAGAAATTCCACTTTCATTTTTGATTCCGCATTTTTTTTTTTTAGAAAATTTAAAAAGACAGATTTTCACAAACTGCACCGACGCTTTCCATGAATTTAAACTGTAAAATCACTGATGTTTGTACTCATGCACTTTCTATTTGTGTTTCACGCATTTAATCATAATAATTCTCCTGGAAAATCCAAAATGTTTTGGTTAAAAAACAGAAAATGGATAAAAATGCAACATTCAAAGACACATTTTACGCAGCAAAGGTCATCACTTCTGCACAAACCTGAGCATATGTGCGCCAGTATGGTGTCCAGCTTGCTGTAGTCATCCTCTAAACTCCGGGGCTGGTGGTAACTGTGCGCCTTCTTACTCTTCACCATGAAGGAACGAGGCATCTCTGATTCTGTGAGCGGACAGGTGAGCGCTAATAATCCAGCTGTGGAGACTCCAGGCGTCCTCTGGTGCTGCTCGCTCTGAACCCTGCAAAGATTTGATCTCCTCTGGTGGAGAGATGCGACTCCAGGCGCTTTAAGGGGGATGTCAACCTGAAAACGGAGCATGCGCACACCGTCCGTCCCGTCTGCCAGGTGTTGCGCGGACAGGTGTCACTGCTGCGGCCCTTCCGCTCGCCACACTGCAAAAAATATCCGCCTGCGGTGAATTAGTCAGCACGTATGTGGCCACAGGTAAAAAAAAAAAAGAAATTAGTCTGCAAGCGGGGGCGGCTTGTTGTCACTTCTCCCCAATGCAAATGCGCGTATGACGGAGTGTTTGGCCTTTGTTTTCAAGAAACACCAGGGGAATTATCGGCAGATCGTGTTATTGAGATTTTGAAATAAAAATCTGACAATAAGATGGAATCGAGGGGACTTTTTTTGCAGCGTTGATCCCACCGTGGCCCGGGGCTGCTGGAGCCTCTCGGATCAGGCTGCAGCTCTTCGCCTGGCAATCAGGAGAAGTGATACAGGCCTTATCAGAGCTGAACTCAAGCAGACAGGGTGGGAGGAAACACGGAGGCGCACCCCAGGGTGTCATCTGCTGAGAGCCTATATGTAGCATGTGGTGGTAAAATAAAAGGGCGGGGGAAAGCCTGAGCTGACGGTGTCCTTAATTTAGCCTGTACACCCACGCATGTTTGTCAGTCCACAATACATTTAAATAAAATAAGACAAGCAGCAATAATTCAGCATACGCCCGCACTTTGGATACACCTTCATCTTGTTGGTCCGCGCATGAGAAAGTTTAAAGGAGCTTTTTGTCCCGGTCGGGTGGTCAGTCAGGCCGCAGACTGTCATTATGTGACAGACACTCGCCGTCCTCACGCCCGCGGTGACAGTTTCACATTACCCTGAGCATTATGTTGAGAGGAAAAGACGCCCAAAACAGAGACAATTTGTTGTCTGTTCTGCCCAGGACGCAGATTGCAGCGCCTTGTTAGGCGTCGTTACGCACGGAACAATAGGAGAGAGTCATGCGCCCTGGTGCCTTTTATCCACTGCAGGTGCAACACATGGATTTTTACAGTGATGGAGGAAGAGGAGCTCTGATTCTCACAGGGAAAATAACTCAAATCGTTAAAATTTGATTGGATGTGCGAGTAATCTGTATTGTTTGGTGCCATTTTTTTTTTTATTAAAGAGAGGCCTCTAAATTCAAACCACAGAGCCGCATTTTACTCAAACTGTTTGGATTTAACGTCAGCTACACCCACAGCCACTTATCAATAAATCAGCTCAAGTCAAATCCTCCATAACTGTAAAGATTTCCTGCACAAACCCACACACACACACACACACACACACACACAAACTGGAGGCCCAGATTGGTCTCAACCTGCACCGCGGACACGATTTTTAACAGCACGGCTGTGAGTCTGAATGCATTTCCACTTGTCGGCCCTAATCAGCACATGAAGGACAGGAAATCAAAGCGCCACATGCCCCGGCTCGATTAGACATGACGGCCGCGGCATCCGGACACCGTGCTGCTGCAGATATGAAGCCCGGACCGATAAAAGTCGAACCGATAGGCCGACACGGAGCAGTTTCGTAATAGTAACCAACTGTGGCATCCTGTCATTGCGACGAAGAGTTCAACAGGCGCATTGCGTAAAGTAATAATAATAATGATGATGACGCTTTGAGCATTTTTAATCTTCTGCAGAAGCCAATGTGTGAGAAAATAAAATAGATTTTTTGTCCATGATCGATGACTAAATTAATTCCCTTCTTGTTTCTGCGTAATTTAGTCGAGCGCGTCTTGCTCTCTATTGAAATTTCAACTTTAAAAAACGCCTCTACATGTGAAAACACCAAATGATTCATGCCTCCCACATACTCTTCATAGTACACCGCACAACTCGGATGAATATGAGGTTAGTAAAAATAAATAAATATATTTATATATATTTTAACACAGTGCAGTGCTCTCCTGTGCGGCTCATCTGTTTACATGGTGGGGATCTGGTCTCATAATTAATTTTAAATCCAAACTTACCGATTAAAGCTGAACTGTCGGGTTTTTTTGTGGCACGTGTCAGTTTGGTAGTTACCAAAAAATGAGCTTAAGTTTAGGTTTTTTCAACCAACCTGGTAAAAAAAAAAATTTGAATAGACTAACTGCCCCTTCACTGCGCCACGAAGCGCACGTTCAAAACATCCGCACCATCTCCAATCAGTGCAGTATAAAATATAAAATACACACTCACCTCACAGTACTTTTGAGAAAGTCTACTAAAATATCTAATAAACCCCATCTCGCGTCAGTATTTAGCAGTAATACAAACCTTGGTGAGTCTGTCAGAGTGCCCCGAAGAGAAAAGCTCTTCTTAAAAAATGTGGTTTTCTGCATGAAACGATTAGTAGTTGAGGCTCAGCTCTGAAAACCGCGAGAAAAATCACTTCCTGAAAGCAGTCAATCTAAGCGAGCATCTTCACAGAGGAAGACAGCGTCCCACATGTGCTCACACTCATCTCTAACCACGTCAGGTTAACAACACACACCAGTCCAGGCGTTTACCAAACATTTTTTATTGTGAACTCATCACACACACACACACACACACACACACACACACACACACAACCATCTCATGTAGTCTCCAGAGTGTGCCCGACTGCTCCATAGTGTTGCCATGTGTGTGTCCTTTACTGCACTGCAGACTCACAAAGTGCCATAACGTGTTCCTCCTCCTCCCCTCACACACACACACACACACACATACACACACATACATCTTGTTCATCAAAAAAAAAAAAAGGGGACATTATCATCAACTCAAAGAGTCACAATCTTTTTTTCTGCTTCCTGGACATGACAGCCGAGAGCGACTGCTGCGCTCACTTCCACCTTGTCATCCACTCAATACAGGAGTTAGTGTTCAATACAGACATTCAGAGAAATTCAAAGTCTTTTTACACATCCAGGTCCTTGTGTCGTGAAATGGAGTGGAACTGGCCCCTGCGGATGAGCACCATACAGAGTATAGTGCTTTGCTTTGGTAACACTTGGCAGCTCCTGGTTTACTCTCCACACGTTTCTATTTAATGTTATCTCAGCTCGATCTCCCGAGTTTAGAGTTCCCTACAGCCGTCATCCATTTCCGTGCAAATTTGTGATACACAAAACATACGATGGACATTACTCATGTTTGAGTCATCAGCAAATGTTCTACGTGCTGAGTTGACTTACTGCAGGGGAGGGTGGCGGGAGGTCATCTTGAAAGTAAAGTCAGGATGCGTCAGTACATCAGCAACAGTGGTTAAAAAGTCGCTTTATAAAAAGCATTATTAATTAATGGCACGTTTATGGTTAATTAAACATGAGTTAATAGCTATTTTACTGTTAAGAAACAAGGAAATGCTTTGTAAACCATTCACAAAGTATCAAACAGCCGCTGAAACTTTACAGTAAACAGTCGCTTAATAAATGACTCAAAGCATTTCATTGTTAACAGTAAAATAACTTAACAAATGATGAATCAACTATAAATTAACCATTTATTAATGATACTTATCACAAAGTGTTACCAAAAAAATAAATCTGTCCCCTCGTCTGCTCTAATTAATCACGTTTACCGCTCTGAACACAGCAAGCTGAAGATCAGTTCCTCTTTTTCTTCTCACCTCGCTCAAAACAGGATTTGTCATTTGTGTCACCGTCTTAAACTAACTTATGTCCCTTTTTCTCTCAATTGTACAATATACTCTAAACATCAGATATGCAATAGATACATATTTTCAAGTTCAAAAGGAATTGAAAAAAAAACAACAAAACAAAAAACAAAAAAAAAACATAATACACATTTACATATCTACAGGTATGCAGATGTCACACTGACCTCGTGGTACACCGGCCCTGGTGAAAGGCATGCGGCAATGTGCTAAGGCCAAGCGGTCAAATCGACGCTGGTTTGCTCTGATAGCAGCCTCTGACCAAGCCCGTCCGCACAATAGATATATATACACACACACACACAGCACTTATACAATTCTGCCCTTTGCGTGATGGACACTTAGTAGTAACGGCATCAATACAATTTTGATGTTCATTTTATAAAATGCTTAAAAATATAAAAACACATTGGATGAAGTGTGTAATATAGCATAAAATGTTTGTTTTTTTATTATTGCACAGTCTCTTTCTCTGTGTTGTACCTACAGGAGGGGCTCAGCATCAGACCCCTCCTCCTCCTCCCACAGTAGAGTTTGATACGCTCCACATGTCTTATTCTCTGTCAGTGGTGCTCAGACAGGCCGGTGTTTGCTGCCGTCAGGAAGAAAAGAAAAATACAAACTAAATAAACTAAGTGTGATTCTCATGATATGAAATGATGATGCATTTCCTTTCTGATATTCAGAACTCCAGATCCAGACTGATCCTCGCGACGGACTTGCCGGAAAAACACCTCCTCTTCCTCAGCGCGGTGCTGGTCACACGGTGGTGGACTTGTGGCTGCCGCTCTGAGGCACAGAGAGTCGCAGGGCCTCGTCGTCCTCCTCCTCGTCCTCACTGTCGGTGTCCCCGAGGTTGGGCTGCAGTCTGATACGGCCCCCACTCCTCGGCTGGCTGCCCCGGAGGGTGGGGACCTTGACTCCATCCTCATCTGAAGACTGGTAAGACCCATCATCCCCCGCATAGTGATTGACGATGTGGATCCCATCAAAGGTGGGCTGGTTGGCCAAGCCCTTCTGTCCTTTTAAGCAGCAGATCTGGGAGAGGAAGCACGGAGAGTGTTAGGGGCAACGCAGATGATGTTTAATCCTGCATGCAACACTTAAAATGTGACTCCTGAAGGAGAAAACACTGATGATACAAACTGTTTAACACAACATGGGCCAATCTCAGGCAGGCAGTGATCTGTTAACAGCATCACTGGCTCAAGTAGAATGAGATGTCTTGTCACAGATGTAACATGCAACAACCAAAAGGGAACAATGTCACCAGATATGAGCTGGGTCCCAACTCCATACTACATATATATGTGGTAATGTATAGTAGTGTTTACTGCAGCTTTATATTTTGTTTTCTGACATATACTAGGAGCTTTTTCCACCTCAGTTAGTTAGGTAGAACTTTTTGTTCCAGCGATGAGTATTTTCCATTTCCTGTGGTGGGTCAATACTGTGTATAAACTGCACGCTGGCTGTGTACTGACGACTTTCTTCAGTATATAGAATTAGTCACTTTTCCAGTGTGAAAGCACCACATATTCAAATCTTCCTTAGAATGAGTATGTAGCATGGAAATGGGACAGAGTATTGTATAGTTTTTCTTCACGGGTGAAGGGCAGCTCCATTTGGGGCAGCATGACAGTCCTGAATGTGTCCTGTTGAAAACGTTAGGTCGGTGGCTGTACTCTGCTGTTTATCACAGGCGGGAAGTTAAACCAATGCATATTTACCAAACGAACCTGTTAGTCCTCGTCAAAGTCTTTTCTGTGATATCAACCAAAACATTCTTTGGATGAAGATTAAATATCACCTTTATGTGGCTTGTCCAGTAAGTTAGTTCATCATTTACTTCGCCTATTTCTGTTGTAGCCCCCCTTTTTTTGGGAAAACACACATTGCAACTACTGATGAATGGCAATTGTGGAACGATGACACAATTCAGCCAACAGTGAGCTATGACAAGTTATATGAAGATGAGATTTCCGATTTATTTGAAGTGTTTTCTGTTAGCATGTTTCTGTATCATAGGTGAAGAGACGGAACGGATGAGGACTCACTGGTTGGTTTGACTAATGTACGTCAGGTTAACTTCCAGTCAAGAGTCGCGCACCGTCACGTCTCTAAACGTTTCTATGGAAGCATCCAGGACCGTCTCCCATGCTGCGAGTTAAACAAACCAAATGGACGTAGGGTGGCGAGGGGGCAACACAATGGTCGGGGGTCAAACAACTGGAGGTTACGTGGCACATTTGTACCAACTTACCTGAGTCAGCCTGCCATGCGACAGACAGACATGTGGGAGGAGATGCATTCACAGGCCAGTTCAGAGCACAGTACACAATGAACACAGTCACAATAAGCCTACATGTACCTACTACGTCTAAACTTGGCACTCATGTCGTTGTCAGGAAGTTGTGACCTACTCAACATCTGACTGGCTGCAGTCACAATTTCCAGCAAAATGATGCAGTTTTTTAAGTAAGGAGGACGACTTGTTTTTGAGCCACTCTCCACAAGTGACACTTGAGTTAGCATGATTCATAACAGGCCACATCCAAGTCAGCCACCACGCAAACCAGGTGACAGGTGAAATGACTGAACAGCCTGATATAGAGTCAGATGAAGCCAACGCAAGCAGCTCAGTTGAATTAGAGTTTTGTGTTCTTGCTTGTTTTGATTCAGTAAAGGCCTCAGTATCAAGATATGGTGTTCTTACTGTAAATAACTGATCCGCTAGAAGACAACAAGGACCTCTATCTGCAGTTTTATAAACCATATCAACACAGAAGTTGAGCTGCTCAATCATTAGTAAGTAGAAAGGCGTCATTAGAGGACAGATGTTGCATGCATCTCAAACAACTGCTCAGACCGGACAAAACAAAGAATAATGAATGTCGAAGATAGTACTCAAATCCTCAGTTGTCATGTTTAAGCTCTACATGTACGTCTTTGTTCTCTATCTTGTGAAACCCTCTTGTAGAGTCATCTGTAGGTTATCGTCTCTGTAGGTATGTGCAAGAAGAGGTATACAATGTCAACTCCACACAGGAAGTCTCTGGGTGTAGTTAACACTTGTGCTAATCGGTTAGCCTCAAAGTCAACCATATCTGAGAGAATAGTGAGAAATGCTAGATCAAAGAAAAAACAACAACAAAATCTGAATCTACACTGAAAAAAGCAGTTGTAGAATAAAGGTGGAGCAAAACACTCGTGGACCTATTGTTTGTTTCACACGTCTCACC
The DNA here is from genome assembly GCF_965226575.1 of Pagrus pagrus. Taxonomy (NCBI): domain Eukaryota; kingdom Metazoa; phylum Chordata; class Actinopteri; order Spariformes; family Sparidae; genus Pagrus; species Pagrus pagrus. Next base: position 4,682,466 of record NC_140190.1, on the reverse strand, counting down.
TCGTGTTTTAGATCTGCTATCTGGTCCTTGAGGTCGCGGATGTACTGGCTCGAGTCTGTGTGGTTCAGCTGGCCTTGGACCTTTCCTTCTTCTTTCTGTTGGTAGAAGACACAAGTTAATACTGAGGAAGGTGAAGAACTATTTCTCTGCAGAAGGGGTTAAACTGAAACTAAATGATATATGCAGCATCCGTGTCAAAACCATTGAATAGCAGGGATATTAATTCATGACCCGGTCACTCAAGATAATCCACAGACCTTGTTGTGAGCAGTTTCACTAACTTTAGGAACTATTTTTCTTTCCGTATCACCGTGCAGAGTGAAGCCTGCATCTACTTATGGACGAGAGGCTAGCTAACTAAGCTAACAGCTCAGCAGAGGATGATGCCATTAGTGTTTACATCCACTGTGGTCATGAGCACAAGTACGCCTCCTTCTGTGTGGTGAAAGAAAATAGTTACCACATGAAACTGCTCAGAACAAGGTCTGTGGAGTATCTTGATTTTTGGGGAGAGAGTGCTTTCTAGTCACATTATATTCAAGAGTAGGCTGACATCTCTATGGCCGATGTGTCCAAAACTCAGAACTACTGTACAGACAGGACAAACACTGGCAGGTACTACAGCCAGCACTGGCATCACAAAGTGCCCTCCTTGTATGGCGGGAGAGCAAAGCAACAGATGTCAGAGGAAACACATAACACTGTCATTGCTTGATTTCCTCCCGGGGCCCTGGGGATGAGGCTGGTTGTTGGCTTTAACAGTTAAACAGCGATGTTTACCTTCCTCACTGAAGACATCTGCAGACATTGGAGACAAACATACTCTATTTCAAACCTCAATCACACCCCTGAACCTGCCAGTTCTACAGTGAGCCCAGTGCAAAGAGGAGTTCAAACCACAGGCAGCAGCACGGGAACACTGAGATAGAAAGGGAAGATGTGTGCACACACAGCACACAGCAGGGGTGGGGTGTAGAGGTAGAGTCTTTCGCTTGCCAACACCCCAAAATACAGATAGGGTTTTGATTCCTGTGGTAAGGTGCGGCTCAATATGGCAGGTCCCACTTGGCTTTTTTCCACCCCTAAACAAGTGAGATTATTCCAAGAATCTGTTGTTTTTGAGGTTTCGCTCATCCAAAACACTGCAACGACAAAGGGCAGGCAGTTAATGAGACTTCCTTATGTTCAGCTGTGTGAATCGACAGGTGTCGGGCTGTGGCTGAGGACGCCAAACAGTCTCACTGACACGTCTCCCTCATGTTCCTGCACCCTCGAGGTCTGTTGAACTTTGTTTACTTCTAACAGGAGAAAAATAGAAGGAAGGGGAGGAAAAGCTACGTATAATGACGTAAAGAACTAGGGCAAGTTATATTTGTTTGCTCTACCAACAGCAGTGAAGTGCGCAGCTGATCTTATCTTGGTTCTTCAAATGGTTGTCCTTTGAACATCACAAGCATCACTTATCATCACATCCTGAGCGATTGAGCAAAATCACAGCTCATAAGAAAGAAATTCCCCATGAAATGCACCGGAATTCATCTGACAGCATGCGTCACGTACAGACACACACACAGAGTATTTTTACACTTCTTCGCTGCAATAACAAATAGCTTATTTTAAATTTACAACGAAGTCTGAAAATGTAGGATTCAAGTTATATATTTTTTTACTATGATACAACTTTTAATGTCATTAAGCTGCCTGTCAGAAAAAAATATATGATTTGTGTAAAATGACTCATCTCTCTACTGAGCATATTTAAAACGTGAGTGACCACTCATAAAGACACACTTTCCGCAAACACAGTCAACACGAGAATGTCCTTTACATGCTAAGACATTTAGTATAAATCTCTGGGCATGTCATAGAAACCTCAAAATAAACCATGCATGTCACCTTTGGTAGAGTTTCTGCTTCAAGTTGAGAAACCACTTCCTATCAACTCGGAGACAGTGGAGCTGTGGCATTAAACGGAGGCTATGACTGTGGTAGTGAAAGAGTCCTACACAGAAACCTTTCTAGACATCTTAGTTTCACTGATGTTTTCCATCACTGGTTGTTATCATTAACTTGTATCTTTTCATTCAATCTCTGCAGGATTATCTGTGTCGTTAATGCAGGATGATAACAGTCATCGTCGTGTTCAAAGTGAGTGTGTCTGACGCTGCTCTGTCGTCTGTTCTCAGTATTGACACTCAGACAAAGTAAATCTGATCATGAGGTGACCCGTCACATCATAAAGCGAGCTTTCACCACCAACATGTGTCAAACCATCCCCAGAAAAGGAAGGCAAGATTTCTCTCTTATTGAAACAGTTTGTACCCACAACTTATTGAGCAAGTAACCAAACCACAGACCAACAAGCCAACACTGGCACAGTGATTTCAGCTCAGACAAGTTTGATTTAAAACCCTGCTCTTGAAACAGCTCCCTGTGCAAAACACTGTCTTGATACTGATCATAACTAAAAGGAACATGATGTGTAGGGTTCAGCACTAGGCTATTGCATTTCACCGACATGCTCAAATGAGGGTTTGTTGCGCAGATTCTGCAAGGTTTGAGGGCGGTAGTGGTAAATATCTGGTGTTGCATGTTTTTGCTCTATCACTTAGTAACCAAACCTCAGACCACACTGTGTGATCGGGTGTGCCTCTGAAGGAGAAAGGGGGAGGGGTAGTTTGTAGGTGTCACACTTATAAATAGTCCCGGCCTCCAGCTCAAACTATCTGAAACACCTTAAACTCAGGAATACATTTGAAATGTTACTTTAAAAAACCTGCTACAGTGGCCCACAAGCCCACAAGTCACAACTGTTTCCAACAGAGCAGTCTGTCTGCAACTTGAGTCAAAGTTGACCTAAGCTTTTGGTCTAATATGGTTTATAACACGCTATAATGTAGTCGCACGCTGCTATGAAGAACTTTTAAGTGTTTATTAATGTGCGGTAGTTGTCAACAATTATAACTTCCTCAATTATTACAACTGTACTTCCCCCCATGGGACCTTTTCTTCCCGCTAAAAATATGTATGGTAGTTAATGGCAAGAGACGAATAATTTTTAGATCCCATTTCAATTGTGCCATGAATTACACATATGAGGATAATGATAAGGACAATTTGTCTCTCCGTTTTCTGAAATAAGGTCCCATGGTGGTCCACTGGAACGGTTGTGACCTCCCCTCTCTCTATTGTCATTCACTGTCTTTCTACAGCAGCCTTCACTTTGACAAATACATTAATGAACACTTTAATCTGCTCATATCTACATTAAATTGTAGACCATTTATTCAATGTTCATGTATGGCTTATAAAATGCTAAATAGGGTTGCTCTCGAAAGTTAAGTTGAAAAAAGTTACTGACTTCTTCAAAGTCAAGTGCTCCAACTTAATCAGTCAATATAAGCAATACAAACTCTTCACTTTTTGTGTTTTTTGCAGCTTTGGATACTTTCAGGTCACCGTTTAGTTTTCCAATCTGCGTGGTTGATTTTAAACAGGCTCCACTGACCAGCACATATATGTAAAAACCACAAAAACGCATTATAGTAGGCAGCCAAAGTAAATAGGGTAACAGCTTTTGCTACAAACACTCAGTGGATCGCATGTCCGTTGCAAGAGACAACTAATGAGTGACAAGGTGTCTGGGAAACCTCTCTGTATTTCTGCCTCAACCTTTACTGAAGTCATTCACACAGAACAGAAATGAGAGAAAGTTCTTGCAGGAGCATCTATATGGTAAAAACATGGCTTCCTGTCTGGCTTTAAGGGATACAGAGTGTCTTAAGGTGGCCAAGACTGAGACATCCATCCAGTCTAGATGTACATGAAAAGCTCTCAACACTTCACCACAGCCTGTGCAAAGTCATACGGACCTTCCAGACAGTAAATGGTGCTGAACGTGTCTCTGAAGTACTGACTGGAAGGGAGGTGCTATGAATACAATCACTGCTTCTGAGATTTATATGCGTTCATCATCTATTTTCAGAGATTTTTCCACACCACATATGTGGGTTTAAAGTAAGACGGCGTCTGTTGACTAATCTACAACCATTCACTCATTCAACCTGCTCAAGTGTCACTGAAAGAATTCCTAAAAAGGCAACATATAGACAGACACTACGTAACAAAACTCAATGATGCACCTCATGTCTGGCCTGTAGTAAAGTCACCACCAGTCAGTTCTGATAACCAGCCAGTTACCAGAACTGACGTGCTGAGTGTTTAAAACCCTCATCCTGATTACATCATAACCACAATCATCTTCAGACACATTTAAAGTGTATAAGAGATATATATTCACCCCCTATAAGCCTGTTTAACACACATCATCTGTCTGTTCATAACACAGATTTACTCATATCAAAAGTGTGGTGTTCGAAGTGTTGAGCCCACAAACAAGACTCAAACTATTCATGATTGGTATCAATCAGAACAGCTGAGTGTTGGCAATAGAAGAACAGGCCTGTATTTGTTTTGGTCACCCTTGTTGTGTGTAGCGTTACATTTGTTTGGGGATAAATACTGTTGTCTTTACTCCTGCTTGCTGAGACTGACTCATACAGGGTCTAAGTATTATATTAGTCTTTTCAACTTCACTAAATGTCATCGCAGTGAATTTACGTGCTGCAATAATTATTTTTGGTAGAGAGGATTTTAGGTTTGGAACGTGTGGAAATATGTTTAACACTCTCTACATCTCCCGATTTCCTGTTTACCTTACGTATATAATTTACTGTCAAAGTTAGAAAACCTCAGCTACGCTGCATCATCGATACTGCACTGTGTGGGAGTGGTTTAATCAGATTTGATTGACTCTGGTGTCTCCTTGGCAACATAAGCAAAGAAAACACTGACTGCTATCAGTTTCAGACTCTATGGGGACGTTCTGATTGGTGGAAGGAAATGTGTGACATCAGCCTTTTTCTATCAGAGCCCTGCCTATTTCAAACAAGTGAGATGAGCTCAGACCAAACCACAAGTTCAGAAATCTGTCAGATCATGCCTATGTAGTGAGCCATTAGATGTTAGATGTTCGATGCTAACTGAGAAACATACAGACCAACCAAACCATCTTCCTTCCATCAATAAAAATCAGAATAGACTCTCTATGTCTGAAGACAGTTTCATTAGTTCTCAAATGTGGTTTGCGAAGGAGTTTAGAAAATTCAAAGCTCGGTGCAGACGCACAGGTGTGATGTTGGAGACAGCAAAGATTGTGTTGGGACTTCACCTGAATCTCAAGCTCTGAGATCTGTTGCTGGAGTTCAGCCATAGCAGCAATGTTGTCCGCTTCTCTCAGCCTCACTGCCATCACCTCTTCCTTACTCTGCAAAAAAAAAAAAAATTCAACAACAGTCCTACCAAAGGGCCCCGGGGAGGTGAAATGCTAAATGGCCAGTATGAAAACAAGTATTGTGCAGTTTTTTCCTATCCGTCTGAATCTTGCAGAGGGAAATTCCTGAGAGACTGGGAGTGTTTTAACAGAAACAACAGAACAAGTCACTTCCTCCGTCTAGATCTGGATTATGAGCTCATCAATTTTACATGTCAACACAAACTTTATATTTTGCCACAACACAGCTGTGCAGTGGTTTGTGCACACAGTGCTCAGTGCCGCAGATCAGCAGCAGAGTTGTACCTTGCATTCAATCTCAGCTTGTCTCCGCTTGATTTCTTGAAGTTGCCCATTCAGGTCTTTATTTTGCAGCGTCAGTGTTTGCACACACTCCTGGAGACAGCGACCCTCCTGCTCCGCCCGTCGCAGATGGTTACTGTGAATCTGATTCTGTGTGAGAACAGGTGGACATTTAGAAAAATGAAAAACATATTCTTTTACTTGGATTAATGATCAATTCAATCTAAAACAAAAACTGTGAGTAAAAAATCTGATGAACTGCCTGCACTGCTTCACACTTGTTGTCACGAGTTGTTTAGCACGGATGACTGATGCCCTCTAAAGGACACTGTGTGATATTACAGGTAGAGAACGTACTTCCAGCTCATTTACTGTTTATTAGACAATTTGTAGATACATATCCACCCAACTAACTAAAGTATAAACCTTTAATTTCCTATGATTAATGGCATGTTAAGGATAGAAAAGCTAAGAGTCAGAAAATGCAGCACACATCAATTAGATAAATTACATTTAACATGTTAAGAAAGCTAGTGTGACTTCTGACCTGCGTCTCCATCTCCAGCATCCTCTGCCGCGTCTCTCGCAGCTCCGCCTGGGCCTCTGCCTCGCGCAGCCTCACGCTCATCAGCTCGTCCTGCAGCTCGCTCAACGTGTTCTTCCTGGGGCTGTCCTTCCAGCGACCAGCTGTGCGCGCCAAGTGACGCTGAGGAGAGGCGTTACAGTCGGTCACCTTTCCATCACGTTTTGCACTTTGAAGAAAATGTCCAGCAAAGATAATGTGTCGGTCAAATTGTCCTGTGTGCCGACATGTCTGTGCTCACCTGCCAGTGCTCTTCCAAGTCTCTGACTTGCTGCCTCAGCTCTTTGAGGCCAGTCAGAGCCTCCGCCTCTCTCAGCTTTACCCCAATCAGCTCCTCTTGAAGACGCGCCACGTTGGTGTCATCTGGTAGAGATGTGTTCCTCTAAGGAAGGAGTGTAAGGATAATGTTTTAAAACTGCAGCAACAGATGTATATAGATACAGCTACATCATACAGTAACATGAAAATGGGGATCTCAGAGGATGGGGATCATTTCCACCCTATTTATGTATAATGATGTTTTGTGCATCTCCTGGTGATGGATAAGATAAAATAATAATAATAATAATATTAATAATAATTTTTAAATAGATTGCAGCAGTGCATCATGTCTGAGATAACCCACCTTTTCCATGTCCAGGATCTTGTCCTGCATTTCCTTGAGGGCACACTGAGACTCTGCCTCCTTCAGCCGGGCCTGCACCAGCTCTCTCTCCAGCTGCAGGACCGACTCCTCAGAGTACCGAGGGGCTCCCTTCTACAACAGGACACGCGTGTGAGTAGACAACATGGCATTTCATGAAGAGCATTAACCTCTAGTAATGTAAATCATCCCAATCCATTAAACAGTCTCATATAATATTATACATTTCCTCTTTAAAGAAAACACAACTCAATGCCTCTTTACACTCCTTTTTTTTTCACATTAATAATTCATGTCTGCTCATTGTGGATTATGATAGCAAATTATGTAAAACATTGTAATGCCTGAACATTATCATGTATTTGCATTATCAATAATTAACAAGGTCGATAGATATGCAGCGAGAGGATTCTGTGGGAACAGAGTGCAATGTGTGAAATCCACCAGCCTGTGAGACAGCTGCTTATAAATTCATGAATGCATTTCTGAGAAAGCAGAAGAATGTAAATGGTGGCTGTAGTACTCTGTGTCCCAATCTGAATTCATGCATACCAAAACAGATCATTACCCAAAACTGGTGTGACGAGTGAGAAAAGCCCTGCTCTCTCTCTGTTGCTATATGCTAACTGGGCAGGGGGGGATAACTGTGATGCACCTGAACTGTGGTGAAACACATTTTTACAGGCCCAGGTGTCACTTCTAGCACACCAAAAGGTCTTGAAATGGTCAACCTGACATTTCAGTACCGCACAACACAAACTGATCTGGGAAACATCCCCGTCTCAAAGTCACGGCGGCTCCTGTCCTGCAGGATCTGAGCCGGTGCAACCTGCCAGCTGGGGACTCTGTGGCCCTCCTTACCGCGTGTGGCTGCTGCTGCTGCTGGAGCTGCCTGATGGTGTTGTTGGCCTGCTCCAGCTGAGCACTGGCCTCCTCGCTGTGCTGTTTGACTGTGGCCAGCTCCCGCTTGACCAGGTAGTTCTCCTCGGCCTCCTGAGCTCGAGTCACTTGTCCCTTGGGACATAACCAACCGAGGAGGGGTGGAGTGAGCACGACAAAGAGTGAGACGAGAGGGCGGGCAAATCAGAAGTGAAGATGAGGGATCGGGTTTTCTAAGGACATGCTTGTTTTAGCTCTAGCAATGTGTGATTTATAGTTTAATTCCTTAGCTTTCTTCAGCATGATTTGTGACTCCCTCACTTTGTTTTGCCACAATGTGGTATTTCATGCACTTATTCGATACTGTAATCAGCTATAGTCAGAGAATCGTTATAGTCATCAGATTCTGCATTATTACTGTGTCCCTCATTGTGCTAATCATAAGCATGCAACGCTACAGAGAGAGAAAGAGGAAAAAAGAAAGATGCAACATAAGTAATAAGGGTAAAGAGAAAATGAGGATTATACCTGGATCAATCTATCTGCCAAGGAAGCACTTTCCTACAAAACAGAAATATCAACAAGAGACAGCAGAGAGAGAGAGAGACAATCCAAGGGACAGTTTAAAGCACACAAAAGAACAATCGATTGTTTAAAAGAAAAAAATGCAATGTTCCTTTACCCTCCATAAATATTTGTTTACAGACTACAGATACTGATGTTTGCATTCAAGGGTGGAAAAGGAACATTGCATGCAGGTGTGGTGAAAAAGGTGCAAATAAGCTGGTGACAAAGTGAAAAATGAGGCGGTGCTGATGACACAGTGACAAGTTTCAGACAGGAAAAAGCACAGGACAGCGCTACATCTAGCAGAGAGTGATGTACGGTGCAACAACAGCACAGTGATAGCGTTAGGGAGCTAAGTGTTGTTTCACTGGGCCTTGACGTAGTTGATCATGCGTTTTGACATTTCAGTTAGTAAAGAGTTAAATGATTCTGGGAGTTCGGTGACAGAGACAGGTCAGAGAGCAGCAGCATCGTGCTGGTTTTAAATAACGGACTCGATTAGATCAGCGTTCCTCCCTGCAGGCGAAACGCGGCGGAGCAGACGCCCTTTCTATGATGGCAGACCTCATGCATGGTGCCTTCACCTGCAGCAGTAGTGCCCGTTTCCAAGAGACACAAAAAGGTGCAGAATGATACAAACTGTGCAACTTGGCATGCAGTGCTTTGTATCAGCTGTAACAGCATCAAGCAGCCACTTTCGCATTCCAAACAGGCTGGTTAAAGTCTTCAGTGGTGCCTGGTGAATTTTAAAATTCACTACAGCAAGTTAATCGAGCCACACAGTCGCCATGACACCAAGACAACATCAAGTCCAAAATCTGGCCACCGTTGGAAGCTCCTGTGAATTCACCATACTGTACCAGTCAACCAGCAACGGTTTATCACATAAATGGACTTTCAACTAACACAGCCCAGTTAGTGAAACACAAGACTCCATCATTAGGAGGAGATGCATGATGTATGACACAGCCAGGTGGGTTAATGTAATGTTGATGAGCGGGGAGCGGTGTCTGTTTGGTTTGTCTGGAGACAAACACTGATGCACTCACTTTCTCTAGCGTGTCAATCCTCTGCTTCAGGAGCCTGTTCTCTGTCCGCAGCCTCTGTGAAACAACATATTATAAAATCACATTAAACTAAGTACACACAACAGACCCCTCAGGGCATATCATTAAACATTCAATCTCCACGCACCTTTATCTCCACCTGCTCCTCCATCTCTTTAGTTTTGATTGTAGTGTAGTCTTTCTCTAACCTTAAACAAAAACACAGACAAAACAGTGAAGACAAGAACTTAAGTGTCGATCACAAAATGAAGACATAATTATATAGTGGTATAGTTTACTAGAGTTTAAATGAAGCTTTCCTTTCAAAATAGGAATTATTTTCCTACAATTGGCAGCAAATTACCTAGTAACGTCTGGTAAACTTGCAAGGAAATTATTAGGCAACTGCAGATTATACAGCATAAAATAAAGTGTTATAGGTTTTGCAGCGTTAATTAAGAATTACAGTGTTCTTCTTATGAGTCTAAAATTAAATCAATATTACAAAATCAATGCTGACTCATGTACACAACTGAAACAGTTACAAAATAGTCCTGGAGTTACATTTTAAGATAAACTTGGGAGCCCAGAACAACAAAGATTCATGAGCTGCAGTGAGATGAGTCAACCACTGTGTGATGAGGGTATTGTGTGAATATAAATGCGTCAACAAAAAGGAGCGGTTTGTTGATGTGGATGAACTGAAAGTTGTGCTTACTTCTTCATCTTCTTGGCGTTGTATTTAACTTGATAAGCAGCCTGGATGACCTTATCTGGTCCACTGTCAAGCTGGTGTGGGATGACCCTCTGAAAGTGCTGCAACACAGTGAGGAAACAAAGGCAGGTTAAGTGCTGCACACTCATAAATGCACCCTGAAGTCTGAGTCAGGTATTTCCCTGACCGCAAAAGCACTTCATCAAACGTCAGCATGTTCTCAGCGACAATTTGGAAGGACACATGTTTCAATTATCTGGGTGTGGTAGAGGTTTGTTCCTTGAGGGTGCTGCGTATTTTAAACCAGAAGTCTTAGCTGCTTGAGTGACAGGTTATGTTGAGGTTGTGGTGATTTACCTGTAACATTCCCTCCATGTCGAGCTGGATGAGTTCAGTCTGGTTCATCTGAAGGATGGCCAGTCCCACACGGAAAACTATCTCCAGACCCTGAAGAAAGAGATCACCAGTAATCACCGAGGAGTTGTGTTTTAAAGAATAAATGATGGTCAGCGTGCTGTTGAATGTGTTTTTAAATGGACAATTAAAATGCCCTCTAACAGGTCTCAAGGGAGTAATGAAACAACTCAAACAGTGACTATTTAATGTGGACGCTAGTGTTTGTTTTCTCCAACAGGTGGCGCTAAAGGATAACCTTTCAATGACAATCTGTATTTTAAATGTGGTCATTCTTAAAGCAGTAGAAGAAATGTTAACCTCACATCTTAACTGTGAAAACACTTCAACAAGTTTTGAGACCAACAACAAGACCATTTTTCAGAGGTTATTCGCCACAGTGACATACAGTAGGTGCAACAGTAGGACAGTGTTCAATCTTTCAGATCCTTTCAGGTCACAAACATTGAGGTTAAAGTAATAAGTGCAAGACTCATAGATGAAACATGGAGAGTAAATACAGAAAACAAACACAAGATAAATAAGCTAAATAAATAAAATGACAAATATGCAAACTCTTGATATAAATACATGATACATGTAGGTAGATACAGCATGTCATTCAAAGCAGGTGAACAGCGACAGTTCCTTTTATCTAACCTCACACATGAAGATGTCAAAGATCCTCGTGGCGACGGGCAGAGGGAAGGATGTGAGGAAGATGGTAAGAAACCAGGAGGAGGCGTACATGGAGGTGTGAAAACTCTGAGCCTGGAAATGCATATGCAGCTCGGGGAGTTGCTCCTGCGAGGCAGAAATCATACGGTTTTACACTGTTAACACTGTACATGACGATATTTGGACAGTCTCGCTACAAAGTACGAGGCGTCTACCTGGATCATATACTCAAACTGGTACATGCAGAGTCCCAGCTCAGCCATACTGGGTTTGAAGAGCTCTCGTAGTCTGTAGTCTTGCATCAGTTTCACAAACACACAGAAAGCTTCTTCTTCTGGCATCTAGAAACATAACGGGATGATATCAAACCTCAAATCTGTCTGTTAATCACTAAACATGTCAAAGTATTTGCTGGGAGCTGGTGAATCAGTGTGTACTTGTGCATGTGTGGATCAGGATGGGATTATTACCTGCATGAGCAACAGTCCTACAATGAAGGCACTCCCTTGACAATAGCCAACCTCTCGGTCAACCAGAGAATATGCCTGAGGCAAAAGAGATTAGCTTTAGTTTCACTGATGGTCAAGAGCACAAGTTTCAACAAGAGTTTCTATCCCAAAACTACTGAAAATCCCTCTTTGTGTGATCTGTACACACGACTATCGGTTTATCTGTGTACAATCATGTTCCTCAAACACAAACGGGAATTTACCTTCATGACGTTGAAGAGCACTTCCTGGCCCAAGCTGTCCTTCTCTTTGAAGAATTCGTGTTCAGGGTAAGTACGAGCGATGTCTCTGCGAATCAGCTTCTCGCAGGGTGACGTCATCTTCAGCAGTTCAGAGTATTGATCCTTGATGGGCATATTCTGGGCGTTGCACAACAGCTGCCACACTATCGCCCGAAAGTGGTGAGGAACACCTTTTCTGACAAGGTCCTGTGAGAAAAGAAAAGATACTTCGTGAAATTGACAATAATCTAACTGCATTTTAAAAGTATTAATTGGGAATTTAAATTGGACATTTGGGGACCGTCTGAGTGTAAAGAAACATGTCAGCTTCCTGTGGAGAAAAATAACAGACACTAGCATTTCTTACAAGACACAGACAGACACGCTCAGTTCTCTAGTATCTATCTTCCAATTTCAGCACAGTGTGCATCTCATAATAATACGATTTCCACTGCCAAACATAATCTTGTCAGTGAGGCACTTTTTACTCTTTCCATATATCACTGCTGATACAATTTGGTTAAGCAATTTCCTGTGCTGACAGGGAACACTGGTCTTTCCTGCTGTGATGGGATTTTGTGTGTCTGTGTGTATGTGTGTGTGTGCATCTGGTCAGTCCAGGGTGCATCTGGAGCAGAGGTCCACCCACACAGGCTTTCAGCAGGGGATCCCTCTCCCTCTCTCAGAGGTTAGACAAGACAAACCAAGCTTTGTGCTGGAACAATGCACCGCCTCATATCTTCACTGTATGTGAGCGAAAGCTGCTTTCTGAGACACACCACTGCTTTACACTCGTGCTTGGTGACAGGCTCCAACAGAGATATCATGTAAATCAACAATGATTTCAATGTGTTGTGCTTTTCAGAACTAAGTTGGTGTAGCTGTGCAGAAACATTTCAACATTGCATTGACATTCAACCAGATTTCCACTGAACCTTATATATTTCTCTTCAGCAGTGGTGTTTCCTGATGAATCATAAAGTACTGAAAACATGAACACATCAGGGGTTTTGCTGACAAGGACAGAAAAGTCAACGTTCCTTCCTTCATGCAACAGAAACTAGGTTTGTGTGCAAGTAACGGGAAGAAAACATCACATTTATGGAGGCCTCAGCAGTTATGATTAATATCCCAGGCAAGCTGCAACCATCTGGTCATTACAACTGCTGTTGGTAACACCCATGCATGTTCACAGGTCCTTCACAACAGTTCCCCTTTTATACACGAAGGGGCAAGAAAAACAGAAACCCTGCCCCTGCAGAAGAGGTTCTCTGTTATTTGCATATGCAGCTTTATCAACAGTTTCATGCAACAGTAACTTCATGACTGCATCTGTTTTTACATGTGGACAGGTGTTAAAAAGTACCACAAAGTCATGCTTGAATGAAAGCCTTGCTATCAAGTTAAAATCATTAATTACTTTGGTAAAAATGAAAGTCACCCATACCATTAGTACTTAAGTAAAAGTCTTAAAGTATCTGATATTAAAAGTACCCAAACTAAAATTAAATGTGCTGCTTTGGCTCTGATGCAGCCGCAAAGTTACTACTAACTAATGTTAATGCTGTATCCTGTAAGAAATGCAAGTGTCTAATGTTGTTAGAAATGTAGCAGAGTAGAAGTATAAAGTAGCCGAAAATGGCAATAGTCAAAATACAAGTACATGTACTAAGTTACAGTACATTCCATCACTGCATGTGCATGTGTCACCATGACTGTAAAGCTGCAATTTCAAAGCTAAACACTGAAACAAATGGACCACAAAGTATGCTTCCTGTTATAGAGCATCCAGGAATGTTTGGAGGTGACATGATGATCTGGTCACAGCTGTAAACTTCTGCAGCTGCACCAGGCAGTCAAACATTCGGAAGCTACAGGTACCCAGTCAGTACCATGACTTGTGCCTGTTATCAGAACCAGAATTATCCAAAGTACTGGACAGTGTTTTCTTTTTTTCTCTGGTCAATGTGCACAAATATCCACTGTTCATATGCAGTTCAAACCAAACTGCCTCCGACAGTGACTGAGCCTGGAGTTATCACAAGGCCTCAGAGAGTAACTGTAGAAACAAGCACCCTAAAATTAGCTTCAAATGTCAAGAACTTAAATAACAAGTTCAATGACAACACCGCAGGGTCACCAAGGACAAAGATAGCCTGAGAAATTATTCCTGGACCAAGTAAACATTCAAACAGATAGGACCATTGTAGCATTCAGGCCAGAGCTCGATACAAATGCACACAATGTATCACAAGATAACGTGGCGGCTTTCTTATACAGTTTAAAGCCCCATCCAAAAACAGTGTTGTTGGTTGTTTCTTTCTTCTTCTTCTTCTTGTCAAATGGGCAGTTATCAAAAATGTATTTCACGAGTGCCTTAACCTAGACTTCAGTGCACAGGTCAAATGTGTCTTAGTAAGCTGTTACAGCAGTCGTGTTTCAGTAAGCTCTTAAGTAGGTCTGCACGAGACTTGGCTGCCGCTTCACAGGTAGTAGTGCGCACTAGCCTCACCTTAAGCTGCTTCTCCTTCTTTTTGCGCACCTCCTCCCACTCATTGACGATTCGTCCCCACAGGATCCAGGTGTCCTCCTCAAGGTGAGATAGGTTGGAGGAGGCAGAGGAGCTGGACACCAGGGAGGAGCCACTGTTTCGCCTAGAGCCGTTCATGGAGCGCAGTGACTTGCTGTCCGTCTCCAGCAGCCTGTAGAGAAGGTAAAGAGGTAGGATGTAACGTTAACACGGTGTACACACAGTTAAGAACTGACAAATAAAAATAGATCATTTATAAAAATATGATGAAATTGATCTGAGTCTTGTTCAAACGCAATTTGGTAACGTTTTCTTCCAGATTTTTCCTGAGTATGCTAGAAAGTGTAAACGGATGCAGTCTTTCACCAATTACAAGATACCGACTAACTGCATTTGTGACTCTTTTGCATTTGTGACTTAATTGACAAGTCAATTAAATGTTGGCACCAGAAACACTAGTCAATGAAAGTTATTTGTGCTCAAGTTAGACAGTTTTTTCTTACTTTTAGACTGGCAAACTAGTCTGAGTTAAAGTTTAAGTCAAAAACAAAGTGAAACAAGCATGTGAATCTAAACAACATGAGTCCTAATGGGGTCATCCTGGTGGCCTAGTGATAAATACACAGAACATAAAACCATGCCTGGTTCCACTTGGCTAGAGTACATTTGTTTCGTCTCCTATCCCCCTCTCTCCCCATGTTTCCTGCCTTTCTCTATGCTGTCAACTGTGCAGCAAAGGCAAAAATAGCACAAAACAATATTTTTTAAAAAAGAAGATAGCTTAGCTTTTTACAAGACACCTTTTCAACAAAACAAGTTGAAATGTTTGACAAGACCCAAAGCACCAAAAATGTCACTTATAAGACTGGATGAAAGCAATGTTTACACATGAATCAAAGTTTGAACTTAACGGATGCAATAAGCTGGAAAACGCATAATCAAAACGTGCAATAGTGTTTCTTTTATTCCTGAGTTTGTTACTTGTACTGAATCAGCCACACATTGAGCGAGGTGTTTGGGCAAAGTGGTTGAATGTTGTTTAAAAGAGAAGTAATGTTCCAGGAAAACCATTAAATATGGGCTCGACAAGTAGTTCTGATAGCATTACTTTCCCACTCATCAATCTCAAGACCACACCACAACACAGTAGAAAGAGAAATGGGAAAACATTAGTGTACATCACCAGACATACACAGATGTGCTGGAAGGGTGCAGGGGTGCTAATATGAGTGGAATAAATGCAGAATCTGTGCCAGACCATTTGCAAGCTGTGACTGAGTCAAACTGACAAACCACATTCAGTGTCAAAATCAAAGCAGCCCATATTTCTAGGGCAGTGCTAAAAATGGGGACCTTATTTAAAAAGCCACTCTGCACTAATGCATCACAGCTTTTACGACTGTAAAGTAACCCACTGCATCACGGCGACTGTCACAGAATGATTAGCAGTCAATGAGCACTTAATTCCCCTCTCCAGCTGTCAAGTCTGAACACTCACACCTGATTCAAGAATAGCCCAGAGTCGGAAAAAACAACACAAGAACTAGTCCAGTTATCTGGTGCTTCAGCAGCCAGAACAACATTTTAGTACATTTTAGTGTAATGTAAGCCTCAAAAATCCTCAAATTCTAGAGGGTTAATACGAACATGAGGTGTTACAGGTCTCGACATTAACAATTAGATCTGACTTTTGATTTTAAGGTCACAATTCGATTGGATTTAAGCATTTTTTCCACACCGACGGCTTTGCTTTTTTAAAAGATCATTGCTTTTATGCCCTTACAACTGTCAATTACATTTTACAATAACAATCTTCTTCGAAAAGATAAGGGTGTTTAACAACAACAGCTTGACTCTCTCCGGTTGTATTTTTGCAGGTTAGGGTTTTAGTAACGTTCACCACAAATAAAGATTCAAGTGTTCAACAAAATAGCAAAAGAGAGAAATTCAATTTGTTACAAAGTTTGGTTTCTCAAATCTGTAATCTGTATCAGAGTTAACCCTCGTCCCAAACAAATCAATAAAGGGTTACCCAACATCTGACGCTGGCAAAAATAAAACATAATATTTATAATCATGCTTTCATTCCTGTGATCACCTGAAACTAAGAATCATTATTGTTATATCTATAGAGGAAGTGCATGCTCTTCCACAAAGTACCCTATGTTGCACCACCATGTTTCTACAGTAGCACAGAACAGACAAACCAAACACCGACTCTAGAGACGAGCTTCTGTGTATTTAGCAGCCACCCTAGAGGAAGGTGAGAGGGACGTTCAGTTGGTTCTTATTTACAACCTCAACAACACTAAATCCTACAAACTGGACCTTTAAATGGCTTAAAAAAAATCACAACAGGTCTGTTATATCATCAACAATGAATCCACTGGAGGTCAGTAACTTATTTTCAGACTTATTATCCAATTTCATCCATGACTGGCATTTAAAGTGCACTGCAGTGCACTGAAAAGCTCACGCAGTGTGTTGTTCAGCAGGTTAATCTTGCACTGTATCACTCTGATCAGTTTATCACTGGAGATAATGACAGTGACCTGATCAAGGATCAGCGTGCAGAGAAAACGACCTGCATGGCACCGACGAGCTCATGACAGACACACAAAGGCTCAGACACCTGATCTCGGAAAAAGGCCGGGGCCTCTCCACTGAAGCCCGTTACGTCACTGTGGGTGCTCCCAGAATGGCTAGGGTTACAGCCAAATTTGGGTCGTGTGGGAGGGCGTGAAATGAACGACCAGAAAGACCAGCCTGCCACAGACCTTCTTCACTAAAAGCTGAATAAAAGGAACATATCATAGCCAGAATTTGGCAGGAATTGCCATTTTTGTTCAAGCATTTCAGTTAACTTGTCACAGACTGTCACACAAGGTGCAGTACCAAGCTTTGCTACACATGAACCTGAACGTACTTCCATCTCTGCTAATAATTCACCAGTAGACAAACACGAAGTCTGAAGCTTCGCAAACACAAAATATAATAAAAACTACAAAGAATCAGTTTTGGTCAAACAAAGTTTGCAGTGATTGAAAATGATATTTTTAATCTAATTTTGAACTAGAACATGTCGCCAAACAATTAGACATTATCTTTCAAGAGTGTGGCTGATTTCAACATCATGACATCCAAGTTGTAGTTCGTTACAGCAGGAGAACAAGCTCAAATTACTCAATACTCGATACTCTACATCTTACCAAGATAAACTCATGATGAATTCCTCATGTCTCTGCTTTTTAGGAGCTCTGGAGTGATGGCATGCCAGATTTACAGATTGCAGCAGTCGGCGTGTAACTTCCTTGTCTGTGTGAGGCTACTGAACCTGTGCTCATGCCTTTTATCTGCTCTGTAGGGTACAAAGGCCTCAGCAAACACACAAACACTTGGTAAGCGAGTGCAGTGAAACATACACCCGAATACCAATGTCCTCCCTCATGTTGTTGCACCTGTCTTGTAAACAAAATGATAAGAACTGTGTGTTTGGTAGATATCAGTATGTTGCTATAGGGTGGTTTAGAAAGACGAGGCTGCGTTGTCAGTCAGAAGCAAAGCGTGGCAGCAGAGACATGTGTCTTCTGAAAGGGCCCAGCTGTGTGTTGGGGTGAAGGCAGGGGTCAAAGGGCAGGTGAACTATGAGCCCCTCGACAATACGACTTCTGTTCACCAGATGGGAGTCTGCTCAGAGCTTTATAAAGGACATAAGGGAGAAAATGAAATGTTTCCCTGGTTGGGTTTGATCTCCCTTAATGAGGGAAAGCATCACAACAAGTGTCACTTGGCATTCTGGAGCAGTGGCCATTGTGGGCGTAGCGATGAGTCACCATTCAACAGAGCTTTGCTGTCTTCTTCACCGGAGTTAACTGTGACACAATCCCGAACGCTGCACTGCATGCTCGGTTTCCATGCTGACACAGAGTGCACTAGCCATGGGTGAGAGTCACAACGGAGGAAGAATTCACTAAGTTGGCAAAAGAGGAGGCGTTACGTCATCCTCTAGCAGTCCTTTTAATCTGATGTGAACAATGAGCACACAGAGTACATCTTACTTTTCAAAGGACCTTTTCTGCTCAATGCGTGGCTTTTCTTACCACAAATGAGCAATAACCAAAAGTACCCTTCCTTTTGTAGTATACACAGTAAAACAAACACATCGTAAAGTTACATGAAAACCGCAAAACTGAGGAGCTCCAACAGTCCAACAAGTTCTGGATCCTGTTCCAAGAGGCAGGTTTATTGACTTATCTGCTCGACTTTCATGAGGAAAACCAGGAAACAGCTTCAATCTGGACCTGTTCTTGGTTTTACTTACTTACACACATCAGATTAGCCAGCAAGTAAGACCAATATTGTTTTGGTCTCTATAGCTAACCTTCCCATTCCTGACAACTGTACGGGGGGGTGAATTTGTATAAAGCTCACCTGTTCAAATGATATTAGGGCTCAAATTATGCACATGGCTTCTTTGAGTGAAAGATTGCCACTAGCCATCAGTAACTAGGCTCCATTCAGCCTGCCTAAGCTTCACCCACACTCCACCTTCTTGCCCATTTTTGGATTGGCCAGGAGTTAAGGTGGGGAGTCAGGGTTTGCCAAGATGGCGACAGCCTGAGCCACCACACTGAGCTTCACAATGGCTCTTCAGAAACCAATGGGTGAGGCTACAGAGACCACATTCATGTTTCACACGGCCTATGGTGAATACAGCCAACATGCAAGTACATCTGGCTTGACACGGTACAGAGTGAAATGCTGAGAAGAACAAAGAAAGCAGTCAAACTTCTCAACAATTTTAGATTTCTATAGGATATCGCTCTAAATACAGGGACTCTTAGCCAATGGAGGAGAGTCTCAAATGAGGATAGAGCCTAGTGAGCCACCCATCACACACACACATAGGGATAAACTACATTAAGGTTAGCAAGGGTGAGGTCAAACACCCTCCCTAAAAAGACAAACAAGCAAATGAGTGACTCAGTAATAGTACATCAAAACTGACTCACAGCTTTGCCTTTAATTGAGAAGCACATGATGACAAAAAAAAAAAGAGTACAAACCCATAAAGAACAAAAGCTTAAAATCTTTACTGATCAGTGAAACCAAAAATCCTCCAGAACCCGACAAACTGGAGACTACCACATTTCCTTCCATCGGTACTCTTTGCATTCTCCAGTTAGCTGGCAAGTCGCAACCTGTTGGACTTCACTCTCATGTCTCTGTGTAAATGAGGAGGGGGATGGTGGGGACGTGCACAATGACTCTCAAGCAGGAGAATAATATAAAAATAAAATAAACAAAGGTTTGAATACTTGAATGAATGAAAATGTAATCAAACAATAACCAAATCTTTATATAGCTTTATATGAAAGTTCTGAAAGATAAATCATTTTAGTGGTACGTAAGTATTAAAATTAATACTCAAATCAAGAAGAGTTGAAGAAATCAGGCACTGTACAGCTCTATCACATTTCTGAGCATGCTAATCTGTCTACTGGTGACAAGAACAAGCTGTACAGTGAAGTGAGTGGTGAGTATCCACTCTATCCTCCTCATGTGCACTCTGAGTGGCTTCCCTCAGGCCTTGCATTTAGGTTTTCATGGGCCAGGTCAAACCCGGTCAAACTCTTCAGCACGATTTATCATTTAGCTTCTTGTGGGTTGTTCATTTATTATTACGCTATAGCTTTTTTTGTAAAACATACATTTGTCTTGGGGAAGACACTTAGCAGGTCGCATGCTGCACCAGATACGAAGTAGCACATTTTTAAATGTATTTATTATTTAATCCAATCAGAAAAATACTTTGTATCAGATTGGATAATCATCCAGGGTGATAATCGGATGTCCCATCGTAGCTTACAGAACATACATGTAAATCTATGTATAATTTATGTTTACATGTACTTTTGATGCATAACTGCATTTAATATCAGATACGTCAGAGACTTTATTTTTTCGTATGGATGACTTTTACTTTCAATACAATACTTTATTAATCATGTTTTGACATTACGTTACTATGTTTGAAGAAAACTGCTAACCAGCGGCAGCCTCAAGTACCTCAGGATACTGATGATCTACAAAAACCAGAGGAAATATTCAACATGTCCCCACATATTTGAACGTTTAAAACATTTAAATCAGTCAGACGGTGTTCTCCTTCCCTGTGTAACTCCGTACACATGAAGAAAGTCTTCCCTCAACAGCCTCAAATCAACAACAGTTAAGCTGATGGCCAGGAGAAGCTTTAGACACAGTGAGCTTACCTGTTCTGCTCCTCGAGCTTGGCGAGCAGCTCCACATCGTCAGGACTGAGTTGCGCCGGTGAGGACGGCGAGAGGGCAGGCGAGGACAGAGATGTAGAAGAGGATGTGGTAGTGGTCTGCAGGGACGTGGGCGTGGCCACCTGACTAGCCATCTGACTGACCGTGTGGGACACCGAGTTCTTCACCCATGAGAGAGTAGAACTCAGCTTACCAGCAACCTTGTCTGTCGCCACCTGCAGAGGATGGAGAGCACCTCTTAAATCTGTAATAGCATCAAAGTAATACAACTTTATGTTTAGCAAACAGGCTGAAGTGAAGAGATTCAGTCTCTTCATAGGACAAACAACTTCTTAACTCCTCTCCCTGTCATTTACCTGAAGCTTAACTTGTTAACACTGATCAACAATTGTGAAATTGGCAACCGATTCTTGGGCTTGGGTTGCCAACAGTGCAACTAATAGAAATTAGGAACAGCAAACACGAAGCATGCACCCTAAATAAATGAACTGTTAATGTTTGTTGCATTAGTGATATTTAAATATTGCTGTTACATTTTTATTTACATCACATTTTCATTTTCAAGCTGTTGTTTGACTGCACAGTATCTTAATTACTCAAAACATAAAAGGTGACTAAAATTTTCATTCTCAGCAACCAAAAGCTGAAGCCCAGTTGCCAGCCTGTAAAACACTTTGAATACTTGATTCTGAATACTACTACTTGAATACTTCATTATATCCCAATTATCAGTTTTGTCAGAGCTGCACTGGGTACACAGAGCCAGCAGTCAGTATCGTCTGGATCGACACAGCTGCTTAGTTTTCAAACTCAGCATCAGCAAATGAATTTGTTCAGTTCAGTTTCCACAATCAGTACTGTAAATGGCTTGCTCATTTCCCAGTAAAAATAGTCACATGTAATATTTCATTTTAACTGGGGAAAACACCACCACAATGAATCACAGCAGATTCTGTTACAATAACCATCATTATTTGTCAAGGCAGGAAGTAAAATTTTATTACTGAGATATTACTGGCAACAGCATGAGCAGCAATACCAATATTTCTCAAGGTCTTGTTCTGAAGTTAGAAATTCGAAATATCGTGACAACAGCGTACTCTGATCAGTGCTCAGCAATGGCTAGTCTACAAAAAGAGAGACCATAAAGACGATAAGTACTTGTTGCATATTAATGATGATTTCCTAATAAGGCCAAGTCAAAAACAAAAGCAACTGAACTGATATAAATTCCTACCTGCTATTCCAAACAATCCAAAATCATTGTTTTCAAGCTGCTACCACACTCTGTATTCATCAAGAGAAAACCACAAAACGAAAAATGTATTAAACGGACATGTCGGTAGCACGTTCTATCCTTAAGGTAATCCAATCTTCTGAACCTTTGACCGACTTAATTACACACTGCTCTGAAGTCATATGCTGATCATACTGTCAGGAAGGGTCAAAGTGCTCCAGGCTTCTCTAAGTCTCCTGCTGAAATCAGTGTAACACAGGAAGTGGATCTCTGCACTCAGCAAAAAAAAAACTTTCTTAAATTCCCCTCACACCTGAGAACAAAAAAACGTATGAGCATTCAGTTTCACGGCGGCAGGAAGTCTGGACCCTGCCACCAGGCAGGAAACAAATCATTTCATGCATCGTAGCCTGTATAAAATGATGAGTCATTTCTCCGAGTATCAGGTCATACAGGCAAAAGACATAAAGGAGAAGGAGAGCAAAACAAAGGAGGTGGGGAAAGAGACTGTGGTGAGTGTGGTGACAGGACTGTGCTACAGTACAGGCTGAAAATATGTTACCTAAGCTTCTTTTATCCTCCTGCACACAGACAGAAACTCTTAGTGACTTTACCGATACCACACAACACAGAGATGGACCTACATTTAACATTATTGTTGATCGTCTTTAACCTCCTGTTATTTCATGATTGAATATGATATTATTGTGCTTTGAACACTTGAAAGCAAACGCAGGCTAAAATGCCAACAGGTGGATCGGAAAAGACATCAGATACACACCTTATAATGGCTTATACTACTGTGCAGTTTAGTGGAATGAACATCAGTTCAACATGGGATTTTCCCCATGGGCAGATATATGTGTGTCATTACACTGGAGACCTTGAAGTTCATTAGGGGAAATTCAAGTGTACAACTAAGAACTTATAATTATTTCATTGTCTATAAATCTGTCGATCACTTTCTTGATTAGTCAATTAGTTGTTTGGCCTATAAAATGTCAGAAAATTGTGAAATTGAATCAAATAATTTTGTCCTTTTTGTCCTCAACAAATGGCTCAAATCAATTCATCGATTATCAAAATAGATCAGAATAATGAAGCTCTGATGAAATCCTTCTCTCTATCCTCACATTTCCAGTCTGCATCTTCACTGTGACCTATCCACTGTAATAAAGGCAAAAATGCGCCCCGTGACAATCCAAAGTTAAAGAAGCAAAGCTACTGTTTCTTACATTACACGTTCCACCTCAGGGGTTTTTAGGTATTACCTGTGCCAAGTCTATTCTGAAATGGAGAGAAACAGGAAGTTGCTACACCTAACCTTTACTGTTATCCTAACAACACCCTGTTCCTGAGCTGCCACTGTGGTGAGGGGGGGGGGCATATTTACTGACTGTCATCAACAATATGACATTACAGCTAAACCAACAGATTCTTATCCTGTAGATCCGACACGCCGGCTGCATTAAATCACCATAATGGA
Source organism: Pagrus pagrus (assembly GCF_965226575.1). NCBI lineage: Eukaryota > Metazoa > Chordata > Actinopteri > Spariformes > Sparidae > Pagrus > Pagrus pagrus. The sequence goes on along the minus strand of NC_140190.1, from coordinate 4,659,051 downwards.
TGATAACCATGTCTACAAGAAGACAACACTCACTGTGTAGCACGAATATGATACAAGCAACTACAGAATAAGTGCACCAGTGTACATGTAGATTTTGTTAAAAGTAAAATACACTTTTTCCAATGATTCTCTTACTACGTTATACCAAGAATTCAAAAGAAGAGAAGGCAGTGAGCTGGACAGAATAACAGTAATTGTTCACCATAGATCACTGTAATTGTATTGTAGGACGTTACCACATATGTTTACACTTAAAGAACTAAGTAAGCCAAATGTATCCCAACATGTTTTCTTACACATCAACTGCTGCAACAGACAATTAAAATAGTGATTAATCTGATACCATTATATAGGAATAGATCTTCATAACTTTTATTCTTTTCCACACGACGCAGCACACTGCTCACACAAACAGTGATTCAACAATAATAGGTGTGAAAATGTAGGTTATATTTACCCACTCAGACTGGCATTAACAAAAATAACAGGATCCGCAGCCCGTCGCAGACGTATCCTTATCCTGCGCAGGATAACAATATCACATGGTTGTGTGCAGCGCAAACTGACTCAGACGTTGATCAGCACATTTTCCACATCAACAGCAGAAAAGTAAAAGCATATAGCTCAACTGATAAACAGACATTTAATTAGTTTATAATAAAAAGGATTCAACAAAATCGCAATGTGACTAAATTCACCTGAATAGAACAATAAATATGAGACATCTAATCTTCCTGACAGCAAAGTTAATCCACTTACAGATAACTGCAATCCACTCAGTTTATTAGATTTAAAGGAAGTCATAAATTAACTACATAGGAAGAGAATCAACATTTTGTTTGGTTTGTATCTTACATGAACGTTTCTCTTCACCCTACACAAGTCTTTTTTTTGCCTCACTGAGCCCAGCTACCATTGTGTCTGTACTCTCTCTCTCTGAAAGCAAAGAAGAGGATGTAAAGCCACGAGGTTTCTTCACAGACTGACTCCAAATGTGGGGGATGCCATGCTCAACTAACAGGGCAGAGAAAATGTAGACTAAACACCATATCGAACCAAGTCATGTGCGCCGTTCTTATCAGCTCAGATCGATGATGAACCTTATTGGACAAAAAAAACATTGTGCCATCATGTTGCTTTCTAAGCAGACGAAAAACAATCTGAATGGAGCAAAAATATGAGCAGACCTAAACTTTAATCAGCTCAGTCAGGACAAGGGGAGGCCATGCTTTGAGAGATGCCAATATCCAGGTGGCCTTAGAAGACATTCCTGCTAGCAGGCCCAGCCAACTGAAGCCCTATAAATCCTGGATACAGAGATTGTTTCTGCTTTTGTTTGCCAGAGAACTCAAAAGGGGCCCTGAGATGCAGCGCGCATAGCTAATGAAACCCACAGCAAGGCAAGAAGAAAGCCTCAGCGAAATAACTTCAAGACGATTGGGGAACTGAGAAACAACAAAGGCAGAACACAGGGGCATTTTCTTTCTCCTAATTTAAACTACACAGCACACAGCACCCAGCAGATACCTCGCAGTGCTGTAAAACGCACGGGGCAAAAAGACCGTCAACAGAAACTACAAGATTCTGTCCATGTGGTCTTTACAGCCGTCATCTGATGTGAAAATAAGACTAATTTTCTCTTGCTTTTCACCTTCACTCCTCTTTCATCACATGCCATTTTCTAGACTGTGAATAAGAACAAAATCGTCTGGCCCAGCAGGAAGGAGCACGGCTATCTTCAGGGGGGGAAATGCGGTCCATGTGCTGTGTGAGGGTATTAAAACACAGGCACGACTTACAATAACACACTCACACTGAGGTAGAAAGGCCTTTCACTTCACACACAGAGGGAAGCTCAGATTTTCCCAGTGTACAATCAGCATTTGAATGCTCTAGCCTCGGGCTATTCTTCCTTATTCAGCAACATAATGGGAGCTACGACCACCAGCTAATATATTACACTGCAAAACGTAGCCTTACAGTAGTTTAGGACATTAAATGTTTCAATCAATAACACCAAGATAAAAATCTCAGACTTGGCTGGTTTATTCTGTAGTTAATCTTAAACACCAACTACTGAGCAGTCTGTGAAAGTGTGTGTTCTCTGTTGTATACATCAGTGACTGACATAAGGTCTTCCACAGGCTGCTTCTACACCCCTGAGATATGTCCATAGGTGGTATTATATACAAAAGTTCACTCCTTTCATACAAAAGTTCATCCCTTTCTTTGACAGATGTCACTACACCTTCTTAAAGGAAAAGTTCACCCGAAAATGAAAATTCAGTCATAAGACCATAAAGACTTACCCTGATGCCAGTGTGAAGTGGACCAAAAGTTTCATAGTCCACAAAGCATTTCTGGAGCTTCACAGCAAAACAGTGTTGCAGGATTTACCTTAACAACTGAAGTAGATGGGGACTCGTTTTAAAAAAATTGTAAACTGGTTCCATACAGCTTGTCCGTCTTAAGCCAAGCCTCCGGAAGCCCTGAGACCGAAAGGGTTTAACTATGGTCTTCTAGAGACTTTGGTTACACTGGACGAGCTGTATGGAGCCTAAAGACAAGTCCCCATCTACTTTAGGTATTTAGTTGAATGCTGCAACACTGTTTTGCTGCGAAGCTCCAGAAATGTTTGGTGGACTATGAAACTTCACACCACCATCAGCATGAGGTGAGAATTTTTGAGTGAACTATTTCCTTTCAAGTCACACTACTCTGATCTGAATGTGATTGTTTCTAAATTAGACAACTGAAAAGCAGATACAAAAAACAAGTGCACATGTCTACTAACTGCCTCAACCCAGAATATGTATACTAACTCCCGAATGTACAGCATGTTCCTCACGCTGTACTGAGGCAGGGGGTCAGAGTGAAGCTTGTGAAGCCGTCTGTCGTAACTACAACAAGTACCAACACGTGTATCCTCTGACAAGGCACATCTGGTATCGCAGATGCAACTTGCTGACTGACAAAAAAGTGAAGAGTTGTTCGGTGTTAATTACAGAAGTAAGACTTAAGCCTCGATCATAGAAGCGACACTCAACCTGTGACTGAATCCTGAAAGTATCCTGAAATGTATTAACCAGGTTTGACGAGGTCACTACTTGGCAGCGGAGTATTGAAAGTGAATGCATTTAAAAGGCACTTGTACTTTACTTGGGCATTTCCATTTGGGGAGAATTAACACATTAACAATGAACTGTTCTGCTCTCAGGAAAGTCCCATTCCCCACTGTGATAAATTAACACATATAAAAGGAGTACTACTGCTTTTGCCTTTGACTATTAATACTTGTCGGTGTTGTCGGCGCCTATATGCTACGGATAAATTGTTCATGTATGTGTTATTTTTTTATATGCCATCGACCTGCCAGGGACATCTGTTATGGTCTGGAGTAGTGGTTGTGTTATTGTACTTTTCTGTGCTTATGTGTTGTGTGTTTTTTTTTTTAATGCCATCAACCTGCCAGGGACTGCAGTTGAAAATGAGCCTGTATGACTAAATCCCACATCTAATATTCCCAGTTTAATGCTTGAACATGCTGCGAGATACAAGTCATGATCACCAGGACTTCCACAGCAGCATCGGCCTACTTTGTGCTTTTTCCTTAAACACTATCCTCACATGTATTATTCAGCCTGACAGTCATTAAGGAGTGCTTTCCATAGCTTTTTTAAAAAGGTGTTCAACTTTGGTGTGCTCCACTGTATCTCTGGCCACAGAGCTGTGTTGTGGTTGCAAGTCACTCCCCTGCAGTCTGAGTTAAAGATATCCTCGGCGTCTTTAAATACTTTGCTTGTGCTCTCACATATCAAAACACATTTTAGTTCACAGGCAGTCAACTTCAACAAAAGGAGAAGTCTCTGTTTCTTTAATGGCTCGCTGGTGTTGTGAGCCGAAATGGAGATGTGGCATCAAATGCAACAGTATGAGAGTACAGTATCTCGTGCTCGACGATGCTAACAGTAGCGCTACATAGTTAGATTAACTCTACATTAGCAAGCAGGAGGAAAAAAAAAATCTCACATCTAACATTAAATTATGTTTTGTTTCCAGGCGATAGCTCGAGTCCTTAGCGACCAAAGTAACCAACTTCCACTTAACATGTAGTGACAGCACTAACGAGAAGGGATTCAAGCTAACATTGCTGCTAGCTGTGTTAAAAAGTTCCGTGCTAACACAGTGTGCGTTTAAAATTTGATGTCATTTCACTCACTTGTGCGGACACGGTCATAATTAGCAGTCGTTTTTCATGACTAACTGCTCATTCCAGCAATTAGACAGAGCCCGAAAGAGAAAAAAAAACACACCACACAAGGACATCCTTTACCTTGAAGCGTTTTCAACCAGCCGCACCAAACGTCGTCCGCTTCCCATGCACGAAAGTATGTAGTCCGACCGTTACAAGAAAACGACTGTTTTTCGGACACTTTAACCGAATACATGAGCTATATTTTCCAAGTTAGCATAGCTAGGTTCCCAGTAGAAAAGCTAGCCCAGCGTAGAGTTAGCTAGTTCCCATTGACTCCTCGCTGGGTTCAGCCCATGCAGCCGTGTAATACGTGGACACAAATGTCTGCGGGGCTCGGACAGACGGCGGCGGCCTACCAAATGTTTACATCGCACAGCGCATGCGCCGGCGGCTCCCACCCGACACAACACTGCCACCAAGTGTTCGTGGTGATGAACTGCACCTCACAGGTCTTTACATTCACCCAGGGAGAGGGACCACTGTGTTTACAGAAGTACAATTAGTCTTCACTACATTTATTTAATATTTTTAGTTTACTAGTGACTTTGCAGATTAGATTACGTGCTACATCAGAGCCAAAGTAGCATATTTAAAAAATACATTTTATTTTTCAGTACTCAGATATAGAAAAAAATTCTGAAAAATAATGAATATTGGATCCCATTATCCTCCAGGCCAGTAATCGGTCAACCCATAGTGTACATACATACTGTACGTGTGAATATATGTATAATATACTATCTCTTGTTCTTTTGATACTTAAGTACATTTACTATCAGGTACTTTAAGACTTTTACTCAAGTATGGGTGGGTGACTTTCACTTTTACCAAAGCATGTCGTAGGGTACATTTCACAACACTGCACTCAAGTAAAGTACAAGAACCTCAGACTAGTACTTAAGAACCACGGCTGTCTAACACTTGTGGCGCAATGGCTTTAATACACAGCAATTAGCAATCCTGGTCCATCCTGGCTGCACCATAACAGCATCACCGAAGGCTACTCTGTAATATTTGCCTTATGGTGCTAGTGGAGGACCATACTGTGTCGAATGTAGTTAAAACAGATTTACTGGTATTAGAACATTTTAACAAACCCTAACAGGAACTCTTTCCACCTTTTAGAGGACTGCTTGGCATGTTATTGTGGGTATCAAGGGATGACATCAATTAAGATGAATAGGTGTATTTATTCTACACTGTAGGGATGCAGGTATTTAAAGTATCATCATAATAATCTTACCTTTTCAGACATTTTACACTTTTATACTCAATTTTAAGCTTATTTAAAATCCCTGATTACCTCAACACATTATTAAGATTTGACAGCACTGTCAGAACAATGGAGTAAACCATATCATATACTGTGTTCAGGAAACAGGACGGTAAGAAAAAGGAGCATCCTCGACTCAGTCGGATTGTTTTTTTCATTCTCTCACCATGTATATGACGATATATCACTTCACTTTGAGATTTTATTCAGCTTTGTAACAGTGAAGTTGTTAGAATGTACCAAGGCGTTAAGTTTAAACCCAGCTCACTATGCGTGCTTCAGTCAAAGAAAGGAATCTCAAGCTTCCTGTGACTCTACATGTGCAGTGCTTATCTTATCTGCATCTGATCCTGAATAACTCACCAGAGGTTCATTGCTGAGAGAAAGCTTTCTTCTGTTTGAGCAGATTGGAGGTCAGAACGCTGTTGTTTCAATGCTCTCTCATTTGTGGCATGTTGTCTTCATAGTAGAATCATAAAGTATCTTTAATCCATCCGTAAAAAAATAAGCTGTTTTCGCTTTGTGGTTAGTCCTCACAAAAAAACAAAAAACAATAAAAATCCAAATAAATATACAACAAAAATAAGGTAAAATGGACTATGTTGAGCTAGAAACTGACTCGAAGCAGCACCTGGCTTTCACTGTACGGGAGCAGTCAATAGAAACTGACAGTGAAGTAACCACATCAGAGCAGAAGTTCAATGATGAAAATGTGACTAAGCAGACAGCCTCGATTCACATACCAACCAGCCAGAAAACCTACTTTTCAGGTTTCACATGGGAGCAGTGACGCATATCTACTGTTGTTTGTTAGACACTCCCCTACTCATCGAAGCAGCTGACGTTACAGGCCATTCAATCTGTTACACTGACAGAAACATCACATTCCAGTCTGTCAGATATAAATAACCAGAGAGCTGTGAACACACAATGAACCCGGAAAGTCTCCGTGATGAGGCAGTTTGTGAAGAAGTCGGCCGTAAAAGACTAAAATGTAATGAAAATCAAAGTCTTATGATTAGAAAGTGACCATTAGTTTTATGTTTTGTTTAATAATTCCACATTGATGATCAGTGCTACAATAGCTGTGTGTTAGGATCATTATGTGGCAGGTGCATCAGGTTGACTCACTGACGCTGGTATTGTTTGCTGTCACACCCATATCGCCACAGACATCCGGCTGTCTGCACCATCCAGTCTGATGAATGGCTAAATATTGATGACTACTTATATAATTCATCTGTTCTGAAACGCTGGACTTCTGTGTAGGTAATACCAAACAATTTCTAATTTCCACTTTATCTATTCAGAAATGGGGAAAATGCATTGTTTATAGTCTGACCATATTTCTGAGGTCATTTCATGGAGTTTTAATTTAACTAGCCTAGAGGTGGTAGATTTGTTTTCAAAAGATATGAAGAGTTTATTTGCAAAAACAAACATTCTTAATTAAAACAACCCAACACCAGATTGATTGATATCCCTGTCGTACACAATTAAAAACATGTGATGCCTCCCGACTGCCCAGTAGGTCCCTGCAAAGTGGACTGAACTGGGTTTTCAGCCACGTTAAACCACTGGGAGGAGATCATGTTCAGCTCAAAGGGAAGATTACCCATCAGTTGGGTACCACTTGTGCTCAATCAAGCTTGGTTTTAACCAACATTATCAGTGTTTAATAAGTAGTTAAGTTATTTAAAAACACCAATGCTCAAATAACTTTTAATATTTCTCTGATATTCTAGAGAAACAATCTATCGTTGTCCTCTTAACTACTCCAGTATATTTGCTTGTAGCTTGACAGTGCTGACAACAGGGTGCAGGACACCTGGCATTAATTTCGTGTGCCATTCATAATTATTAAAGACGACATGATATAATCATTACGTAGTAGTTATTAGGAATTATACTGTTGGCTACATCTTGTCAAATCACATTTATTCACAAGTCAGATTTTCAACAGAATACGTTAAGGTAATGGTTTCAGTTTTTGTTTTATTATATATTCAATATTTCATTTCGGTGGTGTAAAATTTCCACAGTAGCAGGTATCCAAGGTATTCACGTTACTGGGGTAACGCACAGAATAAGTGATGACTGCCTTGGTGACGTTGCAGGTTGATCCGAATGGAGGAATTTTGTCTATGGAAGTTCCCTTAACTCACATTTCCTGCACAGGGAGCAGGAAGCAGGGTCTACTGTCGATGTTCACTGTGGAAAGAAAAAAAAAATAATAATAAAAATGGAGATATCTGCTTTTGCAACAATCTCTTCATATATTCCTGAACCTGATATTACAGGGTGGGTTCACAAGACTGAATATTTTCCCACGTATAATTATTCATATCTGACCATGGAGCTAGTTTTATTTGCAAATGTTTTGGCATCGCTCACTAACGTGCCATGCTTCATGTCACAAGAAGAGTGTTACTATTCAATTGGGTTAAAGCAACAGAAAGGGAAAGAAGTGAAGGCTGGATTAAATTTGGGTTGGGTGATACAATAATATACTGTGAGACCAAATGTTATACCATGATGGCTGTCTCTTTAAAATCTCTGTCTTTTTAAGGATAAGTATGAAGCCATATCTAGATCCAAACTGCTAGCCAGAAAACCTGAAATCTGAGAAGCCCTGAACGTTTGATGGGTGGGTGGAGGTTCAGGACTCACCTGTCTTCTAGAAAGTGGTAGTGGAGGAGTCGCTGCATTTTGCGTGCAGAGGCTGTGGGTGGAGGTTCAGTTTAAAGCTTTCTGTTACAGCCTGGGAATGGGAAGCATTGATGCAGGGTGCTGGAGGAGGCTATGGGTGGAGGTTCAGGCTGCAGTTGTCTGCTCAAATCTGAAGGTGAAAACTGCAATGCAAGTTGGTGGCAGAAGCTGTGAGTGGAGGTTAAGGCTGCAATGTGGAGGTGGAGGCAGCAGCTGCAGGTACAGCGATGAACGTTGCTGGCACAGGCTGTGGGTGGAGGTTCAGGTTGCTGCTTTCTTTCACAATCTGGAAGTGGAAGGAGCGTTTCAGGTTGCTGAATAGGGGTGGAGCTTAAGGCTGCTGATGTCTGCTTAAATGACGAGGTGGAGGTGGAAGCTGCAGGTACAGCGATGAGCGTTGCTGGCATATGCTGTGGGCGGAGGTTCAGGTTGCAGTTGTCTGCTGGAATCTGGAGGTGGAGGCAACGCTGCAATTTGTGAGCAGGAACTGTGGATGGAGGTTTAAATTGCAGTTTTCTGTTGAAATCTTAAGGTGGAGGCAGAAGCTGCAGGTGTAGAGATGTAGGTAACTGGCATATGCTGTGGGTGGAGGTTCAGGTTACAGATGGCTGTTGTAATCTGGAAGAGAAGGCAGTAATGCATGCTGGTGGTAGAATCTGTGGGTGGAGGGTCAGGCTGCAGATGTCTGCTCCGATCTAGAGTGGGGGTATCGCTACACATTGCAAGCAGAGGCTGTGGGTGGAGGCACGGGATGCAGCTGACTGTTAGAATCTGGAGGAGAGGGCAGCGATGCAGGTTGGTAGCAGAGGCTGTGGGTGGAGATTCAGGTTCAAGTCCTCTGCTAGAATCTGCAGGTGGGAGCAAAGCAGGTTACCAGACATTGGCTGCGGGTGGAGGTTCAGGTTGCAGTTCTCTGCGAGAGTCTTGAGGTGGAAGCAGCGATTCGAGTTGCTGGAGGAGGCTATGGGTGGAGGTTCAGACCAGAGATGCCTGCTTGAATATTGAGGTGGTGGTAGAAGCTGGTTGGCTGTTGGTGGAGGTTCAGGTTGCAGTTCTCTCCTAGAACCGGAGGTGGAGGCCACACAGCAGGTTGCTGGAGGTAAAAATGTGGAGGTTTAAGCAGAATTTCAACTAAAGCAGAATACCATGGAGTTTTGTTCTGTCACTCAAATATCCCTGGAAACAGACAGCAGAAAGGTGAGAAAATGGGTGTCTGGGACCGTACTGACCACGGTCCAGATAGTGGTAACCTGAATAAATATATTAATCTAGCAATATGCAACATGTAAGCACATGTATAGGTCTTAAAACCAGGGGTGTATTTAGTCACATTTGAGTAAAAGTAAAGATACTTTGTCTAAATATTACTTTGGCAAAAGTGAAAGTATAAGAAATGAATGTATATGCTAACCTAGACAAAAAATATCCATTACAGCCCTGCTTCGGCTTTTTGCATCATGACAGGTAATCTGTAATCTCCTACATTATTTATGACACACACGTCCCTGAGTGCTTGTGGTTTTTTGCAATTTATGTATCTGCATTTTTCACTTTAATGTATTGTCTGTACCGTCAGTGGTGGTGGAGGTGGATGTCATGGCAGAGCTGACTAGCAAACATTCCACAATAAAATATATTAAAAGCACCAGAAAACTTTCAAGGTGTTCAAATCTCACATTTTCCACGATGGAAGTTTGTTTCTTCTTCGTCATCAGTTTCAGTGAGCCTCTAGTCGTGGTGAGGAGTGAAGAAATCCACAATAGAAGCGTTCATCTGGAAGAAAACTTTTCTTGGCTGCTTGAGGTTTTGTTGTTGTTGCTGTTTATATGATGCTCTAACTAAAATGTTGCACCTGGAGACGACGCATAGCAACCATGGAATCCCTCATGTCAACTTCCATCCAATCAGAATGCAGATCAATATCTAACCAGCCCACTGTATGTCTAATACGGGTTTTTGTTTCAGTTTGGATATTTTGGGATGTCAATATTAGAAAATAATTAAATATGAATGTAGTAGGCATACACTAATTATAATATTACAATCAATAATAATGTATCATAATAACGTGCTCAACTTGTCATTTATCTCATCATAATCATAATTTATTTTAGTAGCTTATACATTTGTTTGTTAACTGGAGTTATTTAATTTTCATGAAGTTATTTAATTTTCTTTGGGTAACCAGGTTTTTGCATTTAAAAAATAAATGTAATTATATATTTACTTATTTCTTCTTCTTCTCTCTCTTCCTTTTTTTGTGATTTTGCCTGTTTTATCACTTTTATTTCTTTTCACTTGACTCATATTGACTTTTTGTGTTTTAACACATTCTGGTCCGCCCTCTTGTAATAACTCATCCTAGGCTAGACTTCCTTGTGTTTGGCTTGACTGGTATTTGTTCTGTAATATTGTCTTCCTGAGTTTCCTGCTTTTGCTTGATTGTCAAAGCACTTTGTAAACTCTGTTTTTAAAGGTGCTATATAAATAAAGTTTATGATGTATATATGTATATTGTTATTCAGGTGAATTGCCGCCCCGGCTCGCTAGGGGGCAGCGTGGTAAATCCTCTGCAGCATGGCGTCTCTGCGGCTCATCCTGTGACACGCTATTTACCGCGCATGCGCATGGAAACCTTCCTTTTTCCAGTGCAGCGGAGTCAAGCCCCAGTCTTTGGCTCCGGGCTCCTTCTTAAGGAGACAAAAAGACTGCAAAATGGTTTGTAATTCGTCCCAATATGTGCCTACATGTGTACTTAAGACATACAACTAGTGCTGTGCGGTGTCATACGTTTAAAAACATGTTGCTGATGCTCAGATGAAGTTAGATTATGTCCGGCTAACGCTTACCCGGGTCTGCTTAAACGTGGCCTAATGGCTGCCTTCCCAAACTCACAGCTTCCTTTTGTCCGCAGTCTGCTTTGTTGTGAAATGTTAATTAGCATGTGTCCTGTGAGTATGTAAATTCACATCCCCTGAATTTCCTTTTGATATAGTTAACAATCAGCCTGTTTCCTGATTGTCAACCCTGCTTAGCTATCATGCTAACTGTCGTTCATTCCCATTGGCCCAGCTTGCTAATGTTAGCCGTGGCTAACGTTACCCAGTGACAGCTCAACTAATACAAGACATCAACGCAGTAAACTAACGTGGAGTTAGTTTTTGGTATATAAAACGTGAAGACTCTGATCCTGAGTCGGTTCATTTGTCTCTTGCAGGGTTTTGTTAAAGTGGTGAAGAACAAGGCCTACTTCAAGAGGTACCAGGTCAAATTCAGGAGGAGGAGAGGTGAGGCACCCTGATCTGTCGTCTTCCTCCTCATGTTGAAGTTATTTTAAGTATCTTTTCTTTAAGTGACTGAAGTGTTTTCCTTCCAGAGGGAAAGACTGACTTCTTTGCTCGTAAGCGCCTGGTCGTTCAAGATAAGAACAAGTACAACACACCCAAGTACCGGATGATTGTCCGCTTCTCCAACAGGGACATCGTCTGCCAGGTGAGTGCACGCTGAGAGTGTCCTGTTTTTAGCTCAAGAGATGGGGCTCAGTATTTACTTGTCAACATCTTTGAACAGAGAGGGTTTATGTTTACAGTCATAGATCGACGTCAGTAATGAAACTGATTGCAAAATGCATTTTCTGACTAACTAAAAGCACAGTCTAATCCTACGCAGTTAAATCAAGATGTGGAAAGTTCAAACTACTCTTAGATGCAGCATGACATCAATCTGTGCTACTTTGCAAAGTGTGAATGTGAAAGTTTTGTTGTGTCAAAGATGTGAACAGTCAGTAATGAATATATGAACGTGTCATGACTTGTGATTGCAGATCGCCTATGCCAAGATCGAGGGTGACATGATTGTGTGCGCGGCCTACTCACACGAGCTGCCGAAATACGGAATCGCTGTGGGTTTGACAAACTACGCAGCAGCCTACTGCACTGGTCTGCTGGCGGCCCGCAGAGTACGTATGAACTTGGTTGTATACACTGTTTCACTGCCTCATATTGACCCAGAATGTGAAGGGATTTGATTGATGAGTAGCCCGTGTTTCACCCAGGATAACCTCTTCAAAATAAGTTTTTAGCTGTACTTAGGTCCGTCTGAAATCAGAGTTTCCCTCCGGAAAATATAATGTGGTTTGCATAGCTGGACTCAAGCAAAGGATATAAAACTTGGTGGCTGCCAGATGTTCTCGAATCTCAAATGTCGCCATTCTCTTCCCTCAGCTCCTGAACAAGTTCGGCCTGGACAAGGTGTACGAAGGCCAGGTTGAGGTGACAGGCGACGAGTTCAACGTGGAGAGCATTGACGGTCAGCCAGGCGCTTTCACCTGCTACCTGGATGCCGGACTTGCCAGAACCACTACAGGCAACAAGGTGTTCGGTGCCCTGAAGGGAGCTGTCGATGGAGGCCTGTCCATCCCACACAGGTAACATGTCCCACTTCCTGTCACACACGGTGGATTTGAAATGCTGTGCTTGATGATGTGGGCTGCGTAAAGAAAACAAGGTCTTCATTCAAAAATGAGCTTTGCGTCATTTAGTAATAATTTTTTTTAGTTATATGGTTAATAAACACACATAGTGCTTGTCTTACACTAAGAAACACAGATGGCATCTGTGGCACGCCACAGCAGGGTAATCACAGGTGTTACCAATAACATTAATGATGTCTGCATTCAATTGAGGACGCTTGGATAGAGCAGCCATCATTAACGTTACTGGAACCTGTGCTTTTCCTATTGTGAGAACTCAATGTCAGCTGTGTAAAGGCCTATTCATGTAGACGATTTGTTAACCTCGTTTCTTCAGTGTTTTGTTTTTTTACTCTTAATTGGCGCTCGGAAGTGTGCAGGCTACCCGTCATCTCTGAAGTTTTGCAAATGGCACTGAAACAGTGAGGTGTGCAGTTGGCCTTGTAGTGTGGTGAATGCAGTTTTGAAATGAAACTGTTGCACTCGGTCTTATCCGTCATGTTGTGGTGTGAATGTAAATTTAGGCATGTGCCAAGACTTCTCGTGAGATATTGAACTATTGGTGTTATCTCCCCTCCCAGCTACTTAAACACTGATTTATTTTGCCTTTTTTGCATGAAGTATCTTTATGGGCTTTCAAGAAATCAGTTGTCTATTACAGGGATGCACCGATTGAAAAATTCTCAGCCAACACTTGTTTTTTTATTTACTTGTCCGATTTTGTTTGGGAAACAAATCTTCATAAGTATAAAGACAACTTAATTCAGACCTAAATTACACTATTTGAGCACAAATTCACACTTCTTTTTTTTTTTTAAAGTAACTGCTTCAAAATCCTTTAAGCCCCCTGACACTTCCTACTGAATAAGGACCTTGACAGTATTTACATAGCCTTACAAACCGGTGGCAGGGATGTCACTAGCCAGTACCTCATTAATGTGCCTCTGCAAATTCGATGCACCAGATAAACATCAGCCACTGATGTCATCTTATTGAAGGCCAATAAATCAGCGCATCCTCAGTCATTAGCTTACAGGTCATTCAGGCAGACAGCAATGTGATCAAACCCACAGTGATGGTGTCTCCCCAACCCCTGGCAGTCACACGGGGTAAACGAGCATTGCCGTTAGGGTTGGAAAATGTGATACTGATGTGTTAAAAATCCCATCTGCAGAGACAGGGATGAAGGGAGTTATATGAATGGGTCCAGCACAGGTTGACTGCTTTGGATTACGTTACCTGTTGTCTGGTTTCATCCGCCTCCTACATCCTGTCAGATGTGTCTCGTTGCAGTGAAAAATGGGAGACGAGTTTAATCGGATAAAAAGGCAAGGCTTGCATGTTTGCCACATCTGTTGGCCCCCTGTGTGCAGCTGATGTACCTACACTTACTTGCCGTACACTGATCTGATTTCTAAACTAGCAGATCTGAGGACGCCTTCAAAGAGTGAATCTATTGGAGGGCGCATTGAAAAGAAAACTATGCTAAAACATGCACTTCAAACACCTCGTTTGCATAGAAAATAAGAAATACATTTTGCATTTCTGATGCCGTGTACTGAATCTGTGTAGCCACAGGTGGACGCTCGTGTGTGTATTGACTTTATATTCTCAGCCAAATTAAAATGCAGTCAGTACAGTTTGTTTGAATTCATGAGTCAGTTGGAAACAGCAGCTGGCAGTTGACAAGGCTGCTTGCCTTTGTTTTCACATGCTGAGATCGAGTGGTTATGATATTGCATAAAAGATGGATTTTACGTGCCATAATGCCAAGCTGTGTTCACTGTGCCATGACATAAGGTCTGAAGTTTCTGCTTAGTGATTTTTAGTTCTGTAATGTTTGTTTTTTGAATCTGCTTGATATTTACCTTTTTTTTTTTTTTTTTCTTTGTCCCCCAGCACCAAGCGCTTCCCTGGTTATGATCCAGAGAGCAAGGAGTTCAACGCTGAGGTCCACCGCAAGCACATCATGGGCATCAACGTGTCCGAGTACATGAGCTACTTGATGGAGGAGGACGAGGATGCTTACAAAAAGCAGTTCTCCCGCTTCATCAAGAACGGCGTCACCCCTGATATGGCAAGTCCTCTGTTTTTTAGTAAACTGGCTTTCCACTCAGTTACATGGTACAAAAACAGTGAGTAGGCAGATGGTGTTATGGCTTGGCTTGTGTTCGAAGTGGTCTGGGACATGTATACAACGTGGCAGCCAGGAATTCAAGTAATTTTTTTGTTTTTCGGACTTGCTCTCGTGTGAACTTATTGGCTCATGAGCTAAGAGCTTCCAACTATGAGCTATCTGTCTCATTAGTGGCTAGTTTCACACATGGCCATTAGTAATCACTCGTGAGGGAGAGCTCGGTGTCATGGTGCAGTGGCCACATCGTTCACTCTGGGAAAATAAAAACGCCAAATTAAACTGAATTGTCAATGCTTGTTATACATGTGTCTTTTCTAATTTAAAGAAAAGACTTTAATTCAGACACAGTGCCCCTGTGTGATAGGGCAGTGACTCTTGTTGTCAAAGTAATTTATATTAATGACTCCAGGCTGGAGAGTATCATAATCCCAGTGACACAACAAATGTTGCATTTATAAATGCATGCAGGGCTTAGTGGCTTCAGTTTTGCGACAGTCCTGATCCTTCCCTCAACAGGATCAGTATTGCCTCTTTCAGATTTGCTTGACATGTCCTCAGAGTAGATGGATTATGCATCCCTTGAGCAGTCATATTTATCCCTGCTTTATTAATCACTACATAGTCGGGAGGGAATTTCGAGTGTTGGTGACACTTAAAATATTAGCTGCAAGCTACGCCGGCTGTTAGCAGGAGCAGGGCAGGGTGAAACGATCTAGAAAATACAGTTGCTTGGTTCAAGATTTGCACTTAACAGTCAATCGTGGGAAACATCTTAGAGTACCATTACATATGGACATGGTAAAACTGATGTGATGTGAG
Source organism: Pagrus pagrus (assembly GCF_965226575.1). Taxonomy (NCBI): domain Eukaryota; kingdom Metazoa; phylum Chordata; class Actinopteri; order Spariformes; family Sparidae; genus Pagrus; species Pagrus pagrus. The sequence goes on along the minus strand of NC_140190.1, from coordinate 4,643,387 downwards.
AAGGAAAATGATTGTAGAGTAGGAAAACTGATACGAAAGTAAAAAATACCTGGATCCTCTGAACTTATTTTGAAAAATGTTTTTAACAGTCTTAGCATGGCTAATGTGACTGTAAAACAAAACATGCTGAGAAATCAGATGTGCCGGTAAACCTTTGGACGGAAGTTTGACTGTTGATCTGTCTTTCAGATTGAGGAAATGTACAAAAAGGCTCACGCTTCCATTCGTGAGAACCCAGTCCACGAAAAGAAGCCCCCCAAAGAAATCAAGAAGAAGAGGTGAGAAATACTGACATCAAAATCTGACCTGTCTTTTTGAACCAATCCTGCACAGCAACTATGATACACCTATTATTAAATAAAAACCCTGCAAACGCTAATTGTGCTTGTTTTGTGACCTAGGTGGAACCGTGCCAAGCTTTCTCTGGCCCAGAGGAAAGACCGCGTCGCCCAGAAGAAGGCCAGCTTCCTCCGGGCTCAGGAACAAGAGGCTTCAGACTGAGGCGTTTGTCGGCTCAAAAATTTGTTCTAATAAATCTATTCAAAAAGAGTCAAATCCTCTTGTGTACTTTGTCAGTTGCACTTCATGGACTTAATTAGTGCCAGGAGCCTCTTGATCACTTATTAGTGATACCTAATACCTTATTTTTATGGGTTTTTATTTAATTTAACCCCTGAGTGGCACCATGGCTTATAGACTGTTCTGCTAGTCATACAAACAATGATTGATTACTGCAATTAAAGACTTTTTTTGCCATTTCTGCAAACAGACACAAAACTGAGTATTGTGCCAACGGTACCTGCTTTTTGTCAGTAAATGTGAATCAACAAGTTGACATACAAACTACAACACTGCACCGCAAAGGGTTAAAGATCCCCTACACACGAAGGCAAATCAAGAAATCTGTGTGGCAGTTTTTGCAGAAGAAAGTGTAATTACCATGTCAAATTACTGGCAACCTGCTTCTCCCTCATTTAAAAAAACCCAGAATGTATTCATAATCAAATATATTTAATTTTATACATTTTAACTGCTGGGCATGATGTCATACTACACAGTAATACTTTTTCTCAGTGTATGTCCACTGGAGGCTTCGAGTGTTTATCACTGTGTATGTAAGGTTGGACCAGGAGTGGCTTCCTAACTATAACGTCACAAATGCTTGTCGGCCCCCATCTTAAATATCAGTTTTTCAAAGAGCACAGAAAAATTAACTTTGAGCAGCGGATGTGAAAACTGCCCTCTAGTGTCAAACTGCACAACTCAAACATTTCACTGCAGGAACTAAAGGAGGACTCCTGACATACAGTTCTCAGTCAAATTTATTGATTTGTCATGGTTTCAAAAAAATTGCACTTGCTCATTTTGTTCCAGTATATTAACGGATACTTAATACATTATTAAATATTAAAAGTGACATTCCTTGACATCTGATTCTGGATAAAATACATCAGTTATACATGTAAAGTTAAATACAAGGAGATTCATATGCTTCTGTTTCCACAGTGAAAAGATGTCCATTGATATTTTATTTAAAAACTTAATGGGACAGGAAATCGGTCTTTGTGCTTATCTATTAGGAGTCTTTTGTATGAGAGATTTTCTTCCATAGCAAAGTCTTGAGATTGTTCAGAATTAGTGAGTGCTCAATTTCCATCTGCTCAGCTGAACCTTTCAGTGCGATGCAAGCGTACAGCTGCTTCTCGAGCTCCTCTCTTACATCAGATGGGGCACCTCTAAGAATATAGTCCTTGAGTGCTTCGCAGGCTTTGGCTAAGTTTGGCCTGGTGACCTCAGGAACGCAGCGATGCTTGGTGAGGTCACAGGAGGTGAGGCAGTCCGCCCCGTAGAGACAATCCTCGTCCACATCGCAGCGCTGCTGCCTAATGTCCTCTTGGAAGATGGCTTCGGGAACAATGTACCGGGCATCCATCACCTTTAGGTCGTGGCGATCATTATAGCCAAAACTGGTTGCGCTCACATCGCACATGAGGAAGCTGCCAAAAGTGCCGTGGAAGACGTCCTCGACCAGTTCTAACAGTCCGATGGAGATCTTTGCCTTGTGTGGCCACGACGGGGTGAACCATTGGTCCATGCTGCGGCGCAGACCGGCAGGAATCCACACCTCGATGATCCAGGGTAGACTGATCCCATACAGAGGAGAGTATGGCACCTTCTCCATCACGTACAGGTCCCCACAGAAGCCCAGTAACTTGGGCGTGTGGTCTCTGTCTTCCAGCACTAACGCTAACAGGAATTCATTAAGTTGCAGCAGAGCCCATGTGGAGCGAGCCTCGGGCAGTGAGATGTGACCGTCTTTATTGGCGTCTGTTATAGACAACACTTGGGTTGCCAAGTCTGCGAGGTTGGCCTGATCCCCCACTTTGGCCTGAACAGAAAGAAAACAGTTAAAAGACAAGTCAGACCCTGTTAGATTTTAGTTTATCCCGTGTTTAATGAGACCTTCCTGACCTTTAGGTGGTTGTGGATCATCTCTCTGAACTTTTCCACGGAGGTCCCCTTGGTGGGCTTGTTGAAGGCTGATGCTTCCCTCCTGGGCTCCATCTCACTTCCTAAATCATAATGAGGCGCATCCTCCATCTGGCACTTAATTACTCCCTCCAGGTCTCCCCAGCTCCCAGAGTACACCTAAAATAAAAAAAAGCCAGGCCTGAGGTGCAGCTGGATTGATTACAAGGAGCCTGAAGAGGAGTTTTTGGTTGAAGACTGACCTGGCTGTTTGGTTTGGCAGTGAAGCACTTCCCCAGGTAAAGCGTGTCCTTCTCACACAGGCTGCTGCAAGCTGAGCCGTCAATGACTCCTTTTCTGAATTTGTCACACTGAAACATACGATGGGGATAGTGGTAAACTGCACAAAGGGGACTGGAAAAGGATCACTGTCTAATCTGGAGTTCTGGATATAGGACATAGGACACAGGACAAGGTCTGTGAAGTGAATGACACTGATTATCTCCCTACAAATCCCAGGGGCCTGGCATTCATCTGGATGTTACTTTGACACACACCACCTACCAGTACATCGTTGCAGACCAAGTACATCCCCCTCATGACAACAGCAAGCCCTGATGGCAGTGGCCCCCAAAGCGGGACAATGCGCCCGTGCTGCCATATCACAAAAACTGCCAAGGGAGCGCCTGAATAAGGTGAAAAAGAGCTCAAGGCAACGACATGGCCTCCGATTTCCCTAGATCCCAATGCAATCAAGCATCCCTGGGACCATCAAGGATCCATTGAAGCCCCACCTTGCAGCCCACAGGACTCAAAATAATCCGACACGAATGCCCTGATGCCAGACCCAACAGGGTCCTGTGTCCATGCCTTGATGGGTCAGAGCAAGTCTGATCCATGGTGGGGCATCCAAGGACAGGACTTGTTCTGGCACGTCCCACGGATGCTCGATCAGATTGGGATCAGATTGATGCCTTGAACTCTTTGTCACATCCTGTGCAGTTTTTGTGGTCTGTCAGGGTGTAATTGTTGCCATTAGGGGATGTACACAGTCTGTTTGGATGGGTGGTGCATGTCAAATGACATCCACTTGAACTCAAGGACCCAAGTTTCCCAGCAGATCATTGCATTGTGACGAGATGATCAATGTTATTCACTTCACTTGTCAGTCGTTTTAATGTTGTGGCTCATTGGTGTATGAGAAGTAAAATACTCACTATTGAATTCTTGCAGTCGTGCCCACGACACAGCTCTGTGTAGGCTGAGTACTCTACATACACTATCCAGCTCCCCACGAACACCGCCAGCCAGGAGAAGAACAGGTACTTCATATGTAGGTAGGAAAATCTGGCCTGTTGGAAACACATTGAAAAGCCTGAAAATGACTGAAAAATGAAAATGAAAAACTGTGTTAAAGATTCAGTGAGCTCATATCTTAGGGTTCAGAGTCCTAAATGGAAAACTGCACATAGATCTTAATAAATTATTTGCTATGCACTCTGTGATCTGTGGAGGTTTTATTGCACTAAAATGGCCAGGCTGATCTGAGGCCAGCCTGATAAGATGAATTTTTCAGATGACACACATCATAATGGAGATTAACGAGAGGATGAGATTCATGTTTGTTGCCTCAGGGTGGAATATCCCTCCCTTTCCTTCTTTCATCTGAGAGCACACATCGCACCCTTGCCATGGAAATTTTATTAAAAAAAAAAAAAAAAAAAAATCTAGCAAAGCAGTGACCTGTGCATTAACCTGAATGTTCTTTGAGGCAATGTTTAATCTGGAGACTTGCACAAGCAGGACCAAAAAAATACCAAATTTGGTGTCCAGCACATTTCTTCTGAAGTCACTGCACTAACACGAATATGTCACATTATCATCCTTTAAAGCTGCTATGGTGAAAGCTGCCTATAATTACATCCAGCAGACATGGCGCAACATTAGCGTTCATTCTGAATCTTCTCTGTGGCCACGCAACGACTATTAAAGTCCAACATCCTGAGAAAGAATCAGTCTCTTTAGCTGCTAAATGCTCCGCTGTGTTCACCAGCTGGGCGCTAACTTTGAGAGTGGTGAGCGTGAACTAAAACCGAACAGCTGTGGGCCGTAAAACCAAAACAGTGCACAAAGATGCCAAATCGGAAAAAAGGAAACTCTGTTGAACACTAAAGGTAAATTGCTGAATTACTGTATTTGCTGATATCAGGATGAAATATGACATCATAGCACATAGAACTAATCCAATTAGCCAGAGATACAGTTTTATCTACTCTAAATGATGGAGAGAATAAATGTCCAGACTACTCAGAAAGCGTAACACTCAGGACTGTCAACCACAACAATATAAATCATTTTTAGAGACCAATTATAAAATGCTAAAAGTCAATAGAGCATCTTTTCATTCATGCTTACAATGAGTAAGCGACGAGGCCAGTAAATGGAACACAAATTAGCTAAAAACTGAGTAGCACATCATTAATGCAATTGCTTCCAAATAGGTGTTCAGTAATTAACAGTAAATGTGGTCTGGCACAGACACAGTGGAACATTTAGAGCGTCTCCAGACTCATTACCTTGTCTTTTGATTTTCTTTTCTAATTCCCCAGCTGCTAAATACAGTCTGCTCGGATCCATAATGGCATTCGTCCAACTGTAGAACATTAGTGAAAAATAAGAGACTTTTTAGCAGTCCTACTTTCCCATCTATTAATGATTTTTGCACTCAGTGCTTGACAGTGATGGACTCCCCCGGCTTGCACACTCTGCCCCTTTCAGTTCCAATTTTCTTCACTGGCATAAGTCTCTCTATCTCCCTCCCCCTTCTTCTTTACTCTCTCTGTAACACTCTGCACTCCCATTTTCCTCTGCGATCTGTTCGACCCAACTTTACAACTTATGAGAAATAGCTGGGTGGTCACCCTGCTCTTCTCTGACACAAGCAACCTAATAAAAATGCAAAACTTGCAAAAGCCCAAGATGTGAGGTTTATTTCCAGTATTGGGGGGAAAAAAGGATTACATTTGTATCCGTCTCTAAATGGATCCTCCATCCTTTTTCTGCTCTTGACACCACAGATAATGCAGAATTCAAGCTTTCAGACAGCCTCTGTATGTCACTCTGTAATCTAATTTCCCTCCATGCAGTGGCCTTTAATCTCATGTGAGTCAATATTATCCTCTTTTGAGGGAAAAAGCCTGTCGGTACTCTGCATTGGTCACCAGGACAGCAGCTACCAGAGAGGACACTGAGGTCGCTTTGTGTTATGTAGTGACACAGGATTGAATTTGAAGGCTATTTCTGATCTTTCCAAGGCGAAATATCTTCAAACCTGCATTCACAGATTTTCTTTGCCTATTGCGGGCAGCAACACTGACATACTATCATTGTATAAAATAGTTTTGGTGAGCATGTTAGCAATCAGTTACCAATTAGCACATCCAGCAGATATGGAGCCATATTTGGGTTCATGTTTGTGGTCACCTGATCAATGTAAGCCAGATATATATCTGTTAGTCTCCCCTGACCTCATGAGCCCAGTGGCTAGCTCATTAGCTGCTAAATGCTGAGCTTTGTTCACCAGCTGGTCTCTAAAACCATTATTACACCAAATGTTGCCCATATTCATGCCCATTTCATGTATTTACATGCCACGCCACACACCATGTTGCCATCACTGCTGACAGGAGCTGGAGCTCTTATATACCTGTGACTACTACAAAGTAATTTGACCCAGTAATTAATGGTGATTATAAACTGTTCCACTGAAATCAAAAGCCAGGTGTTAGTGGATGTTAGTGGGTGTTGGTGGGTTTCTGTCCAGTGTGAAAGGGGTCATGTCCTGCCACCCACACAGAGTGGGTTTGACTGAGCTTTTTGGCTGAAGACAGCCGCCTCCTGCAACTAAAAAACACAGATGAGAGCAATGAGACTGAATCAAAACAGTTATGAAGCGGGTCATAAAACCACAACAATGAGCTGAAAGACTCTAAAACGCTTCATAAAGCTGAGAGGAACTGCAGAATTCATCTCTCGGAGCTATTCATGTCACATTTTGCATATGTGATCAATTGTATATGGAGAAGTATTGATCAGCTGACCCACATGGAAAACATGCAGATTTTATGCATATTTTAAACAAGTAGAGTTGCTGCTTGTGAAACTCAGATCATAAACACGTCTCAGGACAGTCAGTGACATTTGCATTTAGCATTGAGTATAAAGTTTGTGGTGCAGTGTGACAGTCTGTACATAATTGGATTTACTCCTGAGGAATTTATACTTACTATTTGTTTCAACCTGCTTGAAATCATCTTGTTTGTCACTTTACATGTAAAGAAACATTCCACTGAATTCTGCAGATTTTCATTCTGGATCTGTTTTGTTGATCGGTGCATCTTTAACTCGAACTGGTTTGGCCAGTAAAATCACATGAATTACAGTATGATGCAGAGATTTTGTATTTCTCCTCTTGAATTATATCCTGGCAGTGTGGTGAAGGTTTGAAACAACATTTAAAGAAAACTAGTACGGCCACGACACTCACTCACATCTTTGTTTCCGATCTGCTCACACCTCCTTTATGTTTTCTGGTTTATGATCTTAATTACAACCCTACAACGATCAATATACATTATGTCCATTCAAACCATCTTACAAACACCTCACAGAAACAAAAAAATGATCCGATTATCAACGACAAGCTATTCAACCCATGTATTTAAATATGACTTCTGCTACTTTGTTTGTTGCTTGGTTTACTTACAAATCTGACCAGACGGACCCACAGCAAGTTTACCAGCGGTGACCACACGAGTAAGTGCTGCGCGCACCTCCCATCGATTGTTCCGTAGGTGAAATGCATCAACAGCAAAAGCATTATGGAAATAACACTCTACGGGGGAAACAAATGTATGGTCGGCCCGTTTTCCAATCGATAGTTTTGTGGCTTTCATTTCAAACTCTGGCCGGTTCATTTCTATCTCTGGGAATACATATTGACCCCTTGTGAAGTGAGAGAGTTACACAAACATGGCTAATGAGGCGATATTGATTGTGGCTGCTGTGACAGCTATTAATTAGGCACTGACTGGGAACTGTGGCCATATGCTGAGGTGGGCGGAAACGAACCGTCTGTCATGATCTTGTTGAACTGCTTCCTCTACATCCACCCACAGCCCTGCTAGAAGAGCCTGTGTGTTCAGACCACTCTGTGACATTACATACAGAGAATCAAGAACACACTGTTCGGTTACAAAGTGCTACCTGATGTTAAACTTCCGAGGCAGAGATTAAAGCTGATCAGGAGCAGCACAATACTGTGTCTGACAGTTGGTTTTTGCAGCCTGCACACCAGTCATCCATTATGCATGCTTATAAAGCAATCCCTCAGAGGCTGCCGGTTAATGGGCTGCTGTGCAGAGCCGAGAAAGACATGAAAACAGAGAAACAAAAGATGGAGAGGGCTGGAGGAGTGAGTGACGGGAGATAATAATGTTTCAGAGTTTTGCCTGATTTTTTACTGAAAAAATATATAACAGGCGTACAGTGTGTGCACAAAGAGTGATCCGGATGAAACGCTGAAGGAAAGGGGACCACCTGAGAGAGTCCAGCATGCCTCTCCGCTTGTCACAGACTCTCAGTCACACTGTCTGCACAGACACTACAAAGATCTGACTCATCACAGTCCAGACAGCAGGCAACCCCCCACCACACACACACACCCTCACCCACCACCAACTCCACCCCCCAGCCCCCACGCACACATACAGAGCACGCTTTTCCGCGCTGACTCAATCCTGCGACATTGACACATGTGAACATTACTTTATCAGCACTTGTTCCGTTCCGCCTCGACGCTGTGAATCAAACAATGTAACGTCAAGAGGATGGTGTCCACAAACAACACGCGCTAGAAGTGCAGGCACGTGTTATTCCTGCAAGGACTGCAGCTTCCTGTCCGGGGAAAAAACCCCCCTCCCATATCTGAACCAACAAGTTCGAGCTGTAATGTGCAAAATGTCTGGGAAGGGCTGCTGAAGATTTATCTGATTCAACATCAGCTCATTTTTTAAGGCGAAAGGGAAGATTTATAAAGCCTTTAAAATAATTACTGAAATCAGTCAAATTGGATGCAAACTCAGCTGCAGCTCCAGTCCTGTCCCTCTCACTCTCTCTCTCTCTCACTCTCGCTGTCTCTGGTATAGCTGTCTGGGATGTGGACTGCATGCTAGTGTTTTTCTTGCATTAATATGCAGGAGCAGTCGTAATAGGACCAACAAAATATCACCCAATTGGCAGTTTATTTATGAGCAGGAATTAAAGTTTGCGATGCTGTGCACTCACCTATAGAGAAAATGTGCTCTGACAGCATCATAACGTCTGAATTAGGCCGTGATGAAAAGCTCCATTTAGGAGGAAACTGTTTTTTGTATTCGCAATCCTTCACCCACCTTTGCTGGTGGCTTTTTGTAGAAAAAATATGATTTAATAATTCCTGTTGGATAGAGGTTATCTTGAACAGCTTTGACTGAATTTTATACTAAAATGCAGAAGACTGCATCTCTCTGACATGAAGACAGTCGGCCTGCATCTGTGAAAAACTACAATAATGTTAGCATGTCATGCTAACTGTTAAAATTGCCGTCAAAAAGTGGAAATTATTAAATAATCTAACAAAGATCAATCTCAATAGATGTTGACTGCTCAGCATCCGCTTCACTGATGGACACTTAAAGGGTAACTCCACCACTTTCACACATTAAAATGTGCTCACATGCAGGTCTTTGAAGGAAGCTGCACGTAATCTGATAAATTGCCTCCAGTGATGTCATTCAGTAGCATTGTGGGTAATGTAGGCGCCAGGTCGATGAACGAGTTCAATAAAAAAGGCGATATCTCTGGTTCTGTATCAATTTTGTTTTTAAACTCTCCTTAATGAGTCCAACAGTGTTATACTGCTTTTCAAAACCTGCCGCCTCCATTACCCACAATGCAGCTAAGCCACTGAGTGACATCACTGGAGGCAGTTTATCAGATTACATGCAGCTTCCTCTGGAGCTACGAAAGGTTTTATACTATTGTTTCAGATATCCAGTGTCCTCCCCAAGACCTGTAAACACGCATTAATGTGTAACGTTGGTGGAGTTACCCTTTAAGTTTCCAATTGCCACTTTATGATTTTATACAGGTGTTTGAAACATGTCTGCAGTAAGATATGAAACAAAAGATAATCTTTTCTGTCACTTGTGAACAGAATCAAACACGAGCAGGCAAACAATGTGCTCAATCAAACATGTTTGTGTTTGATTGTGATATCTGTACTCGATTGTAAAATACAAAGTATACAAATCTGCATAGGAACCAGACAAATATTTCTGTCTTACAGGACTTGTCAGTTTTGGGTTTTTTTTTTTGTATTTCAGTGGAAATAGCTTCTCTCCAAGGATCACTGAATGACACTTCTTAAGTTGTCACTGGAAGGCTGAGGTGGCCTAGAAAACTGAGCGATGCTGCCGGCTGTCCCTGGAGACTGGCTGTTTCTCCTCCTAGTCACTGTGCTTGACAGTTTTTGCCTCCAACATGCAAGGACACACGCAGGAAGCGCCAACAGCTGCTGACATGAGACTAAATTCGACAAACAATAAGTGAAGCAAATGTCTGTTTCCGAATGCAAAGATAGATACAACAAGGGAAAAAACATTCATTGCGAAAAGTTTGACGACGTGGAGGGATTTTACCTCTTCAGTCAGACTTTCTATTTAAGATTTGACTCTGGATCAGACATCTGGGTTCCTGAGACCTCCACGTGTCCTTGAGGGGCTTCCCCTTCGCAGAGTTTAATTTTACTTACGAGGGACGCCACTGTGGACTTCACCTAATTTCACTCACAGCAAACTGTTACATAATGTTCTTCAACAGCTTCAGACACAGGGTCTAGGATTTCTAATTTAAATATATATCTATATATATCAATTTGCTGGACGTGACATGTCAAATCCAAACCCCACAATGCACGTGCATGCAGAAAAAAACAACGAAGAAGAATCACAGATGGACACAGTAAATTAAAGCCCTTTATGTAATGAATAATGAACTTTTGCAGCATCAGAAGCAGCCTCTGACTGGAGCAGCTGAGATGTATCATGGACGTGGTTGCTACAGCAACGGGGATCAGGAGGATGTCGAGCATCAAGTGACTTTAAGATCCAGTCTGGGAAAAAACCTTTAACATTAACACCTGTGAATCAACACCAATCCACATGTAATATGACGGTGAGAAGATAAATAATATAATCTGGTATCAACAGTAATCAGTCGCATCATCGCTCCTGTCCACCAATAACATGCGAGTGTGTTCAGATACTGTATCCTAGGATACACAGACAGAGCCGGGGGGAACATTCCCAGCTGGACTCGTGCAGCAGAGTGAAGAGGGATTTCCCTCAAGCTTACCTGGATGCACAGAGGCTTCCTGAAGAACCCCCATGGAAACAGATCTCTTGCCATGGCAAACGCAGAACATCTCACACAACAAGCTGCAGAAGGAGGGAAAAATTCGGCCGCACACTTCATACGATATCAGGCGACGCCTCCCGGACTGACCCCGGACGTTTCCCACATGTTAAACGTGGTAAATTACTGTCGGCGCTGCAGCGTCGGCGCGCGTTTGGACGCAGCGAGGCTGAGAGGCAGACTGAGCTGACTGCAGCGAAGTGAGCCTCATATTGGCCACGAGCTCTTCTGGGGCGTTCTGACCAATTAGAGGAGGAGGATGGGGGAAGCTGTTTGGATCCTCCTGTTGTTCATTTCGGAAGAGAAATGGCTCACATGCTGACTATAACCGAGACAATTATGTTTACATAGCCCTAAAATCACAATCGCATTTCCTCAACTGGGCTTTAAAACCTGCAGTGTTTGATTGTAACAAAAATATCTGAGCGTTCAAGTTTTTTCTACTTAGCAACCGTTCCAATTTTAGCACGTGTGCCACAAGGACAATGTGTGTTAAATGTAAATTAAACATAGGTTAAAGTGGTAATCTCCTTCTCCTTGGCGACAGCGATGCCGATTAAGCCGCAAATGCAGATGTATTTTTGCTGGAGTTTGGGGTGAATAACATTACCCCAAAACAAGGTAGGCAGAGTAGATTTTATATTTGATATTATAAACTTTAGTGATACCTACCAGCCCAAAAGACAGAGAGCAACATCTGTATCTCCTCTCAGTCCCTTTTCCTCTTTTATTGCTCTCCACTTCAGCAAGGCAGCACGATACAAACTCTGGTTCTTCCTCACTGATGGTCGTTTTCCTTTCACGGACTTCCTTTGTAATAATCTCGAAGATAATGTAAATAAATACCTGTTAAGTCACTGTCCATCACTGAATGAGGCAACACAATGACGATTGAGCCTATTGCCCACTGTTAAAAGCCCTTGCATTTGCTGTAATACCAATGATGTACACTGGGTGGCGACTTTCCCGGAAAATATCACAAGCGGTGCACAGTTAGCGACGCGTTCACCCAGCAGTTGTTGGTCGGCCAGAGAGAGTAGGTCGTTCGCACGCATCATAACAGTTTTGTTTGTCCTGGTCTCTGCTAGCGTTGGCAGTAAACGGTTAACGTTACTGTTAACGGCCGAACGAGCAAAGAAAAGGCCGATAACAGCGGATGATGAAACTTTAAGAAAAGGTGCAAATCCAAAGAAAAAGAAAGCAAATGACGCCCTCAGAAGAAGGCAATGACAAGACAAGACAATGAATAGGTACGTACACAACGTTTCTTTTGTTCATTTCTTTGGGAAGGACTCAGATTTTCCGCCCCAGTCCAAAGGATGTGACTTTATGCACGTTCTGGAGTGCATAAAGTTTCACAGAGCCCCTTTAAGTTACAATGGCAGACAATTTGGCTGTTTTGGGGGTTCATTTTAGCCAAAATTATAATATAATATAATATAATATAATATAATATAATATAATAATCATCTTACATGTAAAAGTGTTTGAAAGATTCTACGACAAAGATTTCAGATGTCAATTAAACACTTGAAGCTGAACACCAGTTACCATTTACATATAAGCACTGTGTATAAATAGATCAGAAATTCTCACAACCCACATGTGCATATATTACACTAGAGTATTGCATCAGCAGTGATTTAATGTATGCTCATACATATTCAAATGTGCTTTACAATATTGTAAAATCGAACTGCTTCATCCGAGTCTTTACAGCAGCACGCATCTACAAACTCCTCTTTAAAGCTGCGCTGAAAATGGTTCAGATGACTGAATGCAATTCAGAAGGGGTCACTTTTCACCGGCACGTGATCATTTGCATTTCCACTATCAGTTGAACCGAGTCTTTTCCCTGAGATGAACCCTCTCCGGAGTGAAGGGACTGAGGGGCGCCCGCCCTGCCTCCGAGCAGGCTGCAGTGACGACTGGCAACCGCAGCCAACCTGTGACTCATGTCTGTGCAGGAGACCAGAGGAAAAGATGTTTTTAGAAGTGTCAGTGTGTTCAGCTCTCAGTACTTCTGACTTTCTGTTGTCTTTTCTCTCCTGCATCGCTGTTTGTACCTCGAGATATGCTTTATTTGACTGTTTCATCATGTTCGGATCATGTCAGGTTGCTAGTGAAAACCCAGCATTTACATAAAAGCATTTATATAACTGAATAATTACACACTTTACAGGAGATGAGGGAAGGAAGAGTGTTTTCTGCTTTTACACATATGTCTCTGTTGTGTCCACAAGCCTCATAGTAATCAAACTATAGAGAAATATCCCCAGACTCTGAAGTTCCTCTCAGTTCTCCAAAGCTTTTTTAGCATCTTTCAGCTCATTGTTTTGGTTTTATGGTCCACAGCGACACTAGTTTTAGTCGATTTCCAAGCAGGCAGCTATTAAACCCCAATGTTCACTTCCTCTTCAGCATCATCTGAGACAGACCCTGCCAGCAGCTAGCTGGTGGAGATGGTGGAGCGTTTAGCTAAAGAGCCAGATATTTCCCACCGGAGTCGATAGAGAACAAAGCAGATCTTAAAAGGAGGGTGAACATGACTCCAAATGAATCCTAATGTTGCTCTGTATCTGCTGGAGGTTTTACAGGCAATTATTAATTCATCATAAAAAAAAACTTTGGAAGGTTAAAAGACAGCGTGTCTTACATACAGTCATGCAGAGTGTGTGACCTTATTAAGCATACCTAAGATAAAGGTAAAACGGTAATTCAGCAGGATATTAAGTTGTAGGGGAGCCAGTGTGAGGCAGAGGATGTTATCTACTTGCTACTAAAGCTAAAGGGAATTCAAGCCTTCTGCAAAAAAAATGACAGACACGTGTTAGCTCAACGGGAACCTCGAACTGGCTTTTGGTGGAGATTTGTAATGCCTCGCTGGTTTGGAAAAATAACACACGCAAAGACCAAAAGTAATTTCAGGCGGACTATCACAGTCCTAATGGAGATGAGACAGATCTCTGGAGGTTTCTGTTAGAGACACGTCTCACAGCTCAGGGGGAAGCTGACAGCAGAGTGGGAGGAAGGAGAATGAGAAGCTGTCGATTCTTAAATGAGATCATAAATGACTTTATACTCGTTTTGATTGATGTTTTATCATTCATGATAATTTACAGGGTTAGCCTACGTCCGTATTTAATGCATGTACTTATTCTGTCAGTGAATCTGTCTTAACAGTAGAGGAGCAGAACAGGTGCAGCATCCTCTTATTCATGAGCTCAAATGACAGAGATTTGCAATTTAATATGACAGATGATGAGCATTAATATGAAATCCAATGTAGCTATAAAGTTCTTCCCCTCTTACATTTAAAAAGGCTCCTGGTTCTCGATTCTGCAGTTCGATTGTTGAGATGTGGGACGTCTTTTCTGGCATCTTATAAATGAAGACGTACGAGACTGTAAGACTGCGTCTCGAGGGAGATGCAGCAACAAAAGGTAATGGGTACTCAGTCATACAGCACATTAACATGTGCATTATCATCCATCAAAACAGACAACGGTCTAATTTTCTGTGATTGTACTTTGTGAAAAATCGCCGCCGAGTGTGAAAACACAAGCACAATTTGTCTTTGCGCTTAGAAACGACAGATTTAATTACACGAGAATAAAGAATTCACGCGGCAACAACGGAGCTGTGATGGCTGCGCCGCTAAAGAGAGGAAACATTAGAGGAGACAGAAACAAAGCTGGCATCAATGCCTGGAATATTGGATTTGCTGGGAAGGAGCTTAGAGTTTTGGAGGAGAGTTATAGGAGCCTAGAAGACAGAGAATGGGTGCAGATAAGGTATTTTTCCTGCGATTATGTAATGCTGATTACCTTGAGGCTCTCTGAGTGGGCAGATAAAGAATTCTATTTCCATATAAGACCAAACAAACAAACAACAACCTCGCTGAGGCAGAGATGAAGGCAGCAGCACCACTGTGGTGCGATACAGCAGAGAAATACTGAGATGGATGAGCTTTTCCAGTCGGATATAGCCCTCCTGGGTCGCCTTATTAAGACAAATATAGATAATTATATGCACAATGTCTGAAATAACAAACGCCTTCTCTACAAACACAACCTTTCAGATTAATTAACTCTGGAAAACATCTGCAGAGATTTCAAATTTCCATGCCTGCGATTCAGTTTACCTTTCATTAACGGCATTCATCCCTTGTTAAGTCGAGCAGCCCACACCTGCTCATTACCTTGTCGCCTCCAATAACATCCGTCAAAAGCCAATAAGTTGCCATGGCAACAAATTACAGGATGTTTTCTATCACACAGGCACCAGGAATATTTCCAACATTCCTGATTAGCAACAATTTGTACCTGAGCTGCCATTATCGTTCCTGAGGCAGGTGCTCGCTGATGTTTGAGACTGACTTCTTATTTGAATGCAGATACTTAAACTGAAAATTAATCTCAAAAGGGAAATATTGCTTTATTAAACCTGCTTTGTTGAAGGAAGGTGGGCAGGCTTATAAGAAATAACTGTTGTGAGCCCTCCCCCTCATGGTGACACTCCTGTATTACAGTGTTACGGCTGTTTCCAGCTCTCTTATGTCACTCTGAATACAACAGACATGAATATTCAGAATGAGTGACAGTGGGTTCACTCTGAAAATCACACCAAGAATGTGTTTATTTTCTGAAGCGGCAGATCTTCTTTTCAGATTGAGAAAGACTTCTAAGTATTAAAGAGGAAGGAAGAAGGCCTGTGTGGATCAAAGTAATCTTACCAGACCTTTAAAGTATAAGTCTGGTGATAATCTATATTTAAAGACCGCATCCAACAATAAAATGATCTTACTAACAAGTATTGTGAGAATCCAAAGCCTGGTATCTTATTCCTTAGAAAACATGTCAAACTACTGGCCAACATGATGTATCTGTGACTGGCCAATATCGGCCATGCTGGGGCCACCGTGTTTGAACTATGACATGTAGTTTCGTGTTGAGTTGTCATTAACAGGGTGAAATATTCAATAATTCTGGTCACGTTGAACGTCGTTTGAAAGGAGAGAGTCTCGTCATTCGGTCAAAGCCAACAGCTCTGAGCTTACGGAGACTCAGCGTAAGCAAGCTCAGCTCGTGTGCAAAGAGTGCATACAAAACAAACCAACACAAGACAGTACATCCCTGCCTTCAACATCATCTGGAGGTCCAAAAACAACATGCAGCATGGTGATCTCGGTATCCAGATAAAGGCCTCCAAAAGACCCATAATGTCATTTGGTTACCGGGTGTCCATCTGGAGTCTCCACAGACTCATTTTTTGTTGTTTTTCCATCCACTTTGAACCTGGATTTGGTCAGGCCTGTAGCCACAGGTAACTGTCTACACTGAAAGTGTAGTTTTCTTTTTATTTCCACTGTGTTCGAGCTGGTGTTACCCGGTGTCAGTAACACTTAAAGTAAATCTGATACTTGGAGAAGAAACTTCCAAGGCTAAGCTTTCAGGATTGATCAGTCATAAGTCATTCAAAGGGCTCAGGGGTACAGTATTTCAATATCAATCGCTTTCATACATATATATTTGGTTATCAAACACCTCTGACAAAGATATGTAATGGAGGCAGGGCGTACAATTAACCTGATTGTCCAAAAAAACACCATTGCAGTGAAGCAGTAAACTTCATTCGATTTTAAATTACCTTAAACATCTTTTCTGTTATGTTCTGTAAAACAAAAGAAAAGTTTTCAAATCGACACATATCTGACAAAACATACACTAACAACACATTGCTCGTTTTCGTTCTTTTGGTGGGGTTTGTCGACAGGAATATAAAGCTAGAATATTTCCAGCCTTATCCTTTATTATCGTAGCATAGAGAGCTTCTAGTACCTTCTCTTTCTGATACAGTCACAGTGCGTAAGAGTGCTCAGAGTGCTTGGCTAAATGTAGATGGGACCATGAAATGTGGCTCTTACATTCTGTGAATTATACAGTGGAAAGCACCTTAACCAACATAATGGTCACTTGAAAACAGGGTACAGCTGCATATAAACCTGAATTATACCAATTAAGCCACCATGCTCCACTGCTCTGAAACATCTCATACTCAGCATGGATGTTGGTTTAAAAGTTGAGCGTTCCCTTAATATATTTTAAGCGTCACACATGGAAAGTCGTTTATTTATGGGACAGAACTTCTGGGAATATGCTGTTCTCACATAAATTTACATAACAGATGGTGTGCTTCGCTTTAAGTGCTTTATGTAAATGTGATGACTAATGTTTTCACGATGAGCCCGTGGAATGAGACTGCGAAATGTTACCCTTTTACGTCCAATCCAATGGTAAATAATAGCCAGATGGACGTAGTGCAGGCGGAGGGCAGAGACCTGGATGCAGCTCCACAGAGCCTGAAGACTTCAGAGCTGCTGGGTCAGGGTCAGATGTGATCAGCGATGCTATATTGTTTGTCATGTGCATGTACAGGGGGGTTTTCCTGGAACACAATCACTCCATTGTAGAAAAAGTGTATCAAATGTATTCTCAGACATTCAAACACAGCAGCCTTTAATAGATCGCTTCTCATACTGCTTTACCCCGAGGGGAGAGGTGTTTCTTCCTGCACTAGATCTCATAAACATTTGTTTATGTCTTCTTTTCTGTTTTCGTTCTTTTTCAGTTTTTATTCATGACATTGCCCATTGATATTGAGCCACACGGGAACAGAGGTTCAGAGCAAAAACACCTGAAGGCCACAGAACAGATCATGTAACATTCAGTCTCAAGTATCACATTCGTAACTGAAATGTTTAATTCCTCTCGTGACGCCTCCAATCTGTTTACATCTAAGAAATCCTTCTCAATAACGACACTGTTGATGGTAAGCGTGTCGGATCCTGATTTCTCCACAGATGCTTGGCTGTACATTGTATCACCCACAGCAACTCTTAGGTTTGGGTTTAGGTTTTGTTAAATATAAAAGTGATTTTGTTTGTGTTTGTGCATCTGGGCAGCCTGGAGGAAGGAGACAGAAAGTGCTAGTCACGCTGCGGGAACAAGAACCCACAGAAAGCCCAGGAGGTGAGTGACCTTCATGTAGGAACATGTGGCACAGTAATAATAGCACAGGAAGTTGAGAACTTATCTTATCTCTAATTTATCTATATATAATTAATCACGGATCAGTCTGTATTTATGTGTAATCACTGCAGTCTGAAGCTACTGATTAGCCCACCAGAGAGATGTGCATATGACATCAGGGGAGTCGCAGGAAAGGAGAGCTGTACTTGGGCACCGGCATCACAGTTTTGATCATGAAGGTGCAGCAGGATGTGATGGCTCTCTGTTGGTATTTGTGCAGTAAATCGTCAAACCATAAATTTGGAGAAAAAAAACAGCTCGACTGCCAGAGACACTCCCCCCGCTGCTCCTCTCCTCCCACCACAGCGCACAGCCGGTCGCCAAAACACCGAGAAGAGGCCAGGAAAAAAAACAAAAAAAACGTCACTGTGCCTCAAGAAAATATCACTTTGAAACGGGCCCTCATGAGAAAAATACTGTGACTGTGGATAAAAGTGTCAAACCACTGCCAAGATTCAAAACACAGGACCGCTTCCCACCGTGACTCTCAGAGACACTGACAGGCGTGGGCTAATGTGAGACAGCTTCATAAGGCTGTTCATTTGTTATGAAAGCAAGTGAAAGAAAGAAACATATTTTAATATTATTTTATGTTTTACAAGTAAATGTAAATTGATACTGTAGAATATGGCACACATAAAAACTAGTTGCTTTATTACCATTTCATAAAACATTTATTAATGCTCAATAGATCAGTTAGCTCATTAGCCGACTGTAAATCATCAAAGACCCTTCCAGTGGACAACTCACCATTTACTGAGGTCTGCAGGAATAGTTTGTCATTTTGGGAAATACTCTAATTTGTTTTCCCACTGAGAGTAAGATGAGATGATCGATACTATTCCCATATTTGTCCATTAGATATGAAGCTACAGCCAGGAAGCAATTAGTTTAGATTAGCACAAAACCCAAAATACAGGGGAAAACAGCTGTCTTGGCACCTCTGACGCTCACTAATGACACGAGCCGTTCCATCTGTTTCCAGTCTTTATGTTAAGCTGAGATAAACATCTCCTGGCTGTAGCTTCGACGCTATAGAGTGGTATCGATCTGCTCCTTTAACTCTTGGCAAGAACGCAAATAAGTGTATTTACCAGAATGTGAAACTGGTCCTTTAAATGTGAACGAAATTGCTCATTAGAAATTGATAAAGCGTCTGTTGTAAGTGTTATAAGGGTCTATAATGTTCAGCTGTGATTAAGGTTGAAGACTGTAGATCAGGGTTCAGTCTATAACTGGAGCGCCCAAACTTTTTTCCTTGGAGGACAAAAATTAAAACTTAATGGTGAACGGTGAGCCAAAACCAAACACCTACTGTAGTCTGTCATATTGTTAAGATGCAAAATGCTACTTGGATCCCAAGTTCCCTTAATTAACTTCCTTCCTGTGCACAGTGTCACACACTGTTCTCATATCATGAAAAATAATTCATATTTAGGGCTTCTACGTATTTAAAGAGCATTTTACAACACAAAGAATCAGGAACAAGACTCCTGCACACTTCATCAGGTTATCTTACAAGACAAGATAACCTGATGAAGGTCTAAGTACCGAAATGTTGTTGTCAATAAACTTAATTGCAGGTGAAGTGGACAGTGTGCACTTGTCGACCTTAAGGTGTGCTCTGTGAATCCTCCAACACAAAGAATAAAACAGCATCATTTGTTGTCATCCATGTTTTTTTATTTTTTTAGCTGTAAGCATTTGGCAGACCAGATCGAACCTTATAGACCGGATTCACACGGTGATCATTTTCTTTGAAAATCACGCTCAGGGTGGGAAGATGTTATGCTGTTGTGTTCCAGGTTTCAAGTCGTATAAACATGAGGAATCTGACAAATTCTTAGTATTGCACAGCTTCCTGATTGATCAGCAACTTAAAAGAGGATGATGGTGGAAATCTGGAGGGACGCCGGGCTGTATTTCAAGGTAAACCAACATATTTGATAAACCTCTCAGCTAACATTAGCATTCATCCACTTCCTAGATAACATTAGCACTGGATGACATCAAGTGTGTTTCTCTATTAATTTTCTTTTTCAGTTGCTGATCAGTCAGAAAGCAGCGAAAAGATAACAATCTGTCAGATTCCCAACATTTATAGGACTATAAACCTGGAGCAAACCTTCATGACATTTGAGCTTCCCACCCTGAGCGTGACGTCGGGGGAAAATGGCCACCGCATGAATATGGTCCATGTCTAATATCTATAACATGCCTCTGCTTCCTCTGACAGTGGAGCAACCTTTGCGTGTCACGCTGGCTGTCCAAGGTCCTGATCCTGGGATAGCCATGAAAACACATGTTTGTATGTTTGTGTGGCACGCGGGGAATAAGCATGACTGTCGTGAAGCTCGCTGACATGGAGCAGAATAGCTCTCCATTTACTTTTCTAAGTAGGTCACAGACACAAACACAGTGAATGACTTGTATTTAACACAATCACACTGTGTTGCTAAGAGTCTGTAGCTGCGGTTATTGTTACGTGAGACCGTAACAGAGACAGCATAGTGTGAGCGTGTTTGTCTTTCGCTGGCCAGAAAATGTTTGTTTTAAATGCATGAAGCATCATTAACTGTCTCTACAATGGTTTTATATTGTTCAGCTCAAGTTTTCCAAGTTTCAGTGTTATTAAATTATCGCTCAACCGTGAATGAAGACAGTTATTTAATTTGTTTTCCTACATAAAGGGCACGCTGACGAAACTTCTGCTCTTCATCAGCTCTTTGTCACTCTTGAGTAAGTGTGAAAATCATCCGTTCTCCTCGAGGGTTTTGTGAAGCCGGTCTTATGACTCGCACAATTGTAAGGCCGTGTACTGAGAGATGGCTGTTTTTAGATGACCTCCAGACATGTGCTGAGGTTAAGGCCTATAAAAAGCTAACCATCACCAGCAGTGCAGTTCATTTGCAAACAAACAGTATTTCATATGCTACAGCCGCAGGAGGAGAGCTCTGTGTTCCAGGGAGGAATATTATCGGCATCATCCTTGTGTCTTATGCTCACTGAGGTTGTTGTGTAGCAGGTCACCCGGTGTCGGCGTGTTAAATTGAAGGTTTTTGGTTTTTTTAGATTTTAAACCCTTCGAGATGAGTAAGTATCACAGTGAGCTGAGCAAGAGGGAGCAGGATTTACTGAAAATCCGCCGGGACAGCGACACTAAGGCTGCCGAACTCGTCAAGATGGAGAGGATGATGCAGCAGACCAAGGACCTGATGGAGAAGAAGACAGAGCCTAGTTCAGATAGCATGGGCTACCAGGAGAACATGGGTCTGTACCACAAACCAAACCTTATAAATTCATATTTCATTTCTCTGTGTTTTAAAAACAACTTGTTATTAGTTGTGGTGTGTGACCGTTGTCTTCTGGTTGCCCGTGACAGTGGAGGACCTGGAGGAAAAAGTGCGCTCGAGCAGACGATACAGGAGAAACTCCCTCCATCACACACAGATGCTGGAGAGCCAGATGAAGACAGTGAAAGGCGAGCTGGTGGGCACGCTGGACCACCTTCAGGAGCTGAGGAACGTCTTGCGCCGCTCGCAGCAGAAAGCGGAGGAGCGCAAAGCTGCGATGGAGAAGTTGGCAGCAGGGCTCAGGTGAACCATCGGCCCCTGCGACTGCTTTCGGTTCCAATCAAGGGTTTTGACCTTTTTAACCTCCAATGCACCAACTGAACGTCGTCACAAGCTGAGTCGACCGCACCCATAAGTTGGTTTTATGGTAGAAGAAGGAGACTGGAGCTGCTGTGTTGGTCCTCAAGATGTCCTCCTCAGTCTCGGCAGGGAGGCCTGTGTTTTGGCATCCAGAGACTAAAAAAGACTCTCTGACAAATGATTTAAAAATAGCCCTTTCTTCCTTTTATTCCCCATTTTTTGTCCTGCTCTTAATACTCTCATATTGTAAAGGCTTACTACTGACATGCTTGAATCTGCTTCTCTGTTGCTTTCAGAAGCAATATGAAGATGATTATACAAACACAGCTGCTTATACCACAGGGAAAGCCACAGAAAACAGTTTTCACACTAAATTAAATTACACACACAGTATGCCACATCTCTGTTCTCAAAATCTCAAAGGTTATTCAGCTCCTGAGATCCATATTTTGAGGAAATATCTGTATGATTGATGACACAGATGAAATTGTCCATCTGCAGCTCGGGGAATCACCTCCACGTTCTCGCTTCATCAACCCCGACTGTAATGAATTTAACTCCCTGCCGATAAAGGCGTGTAAGTTGTCTTTTGTAATGTAATTCTGCGAGTTAATCAACTTATTAGTTCCTTGTGATGTTATTAAATTCAGACAAACTAATTAGTCTCATATTGAATGAATTGTTTCTTGAACAATAATAGCTGTGTTTGTATGTATATGTGTAATATATCAACAGAAAGTAAATGTAATAAACAGGACAGAGTTCATTTTGCTTTCATGCTTTGTAGGATTAGCATATAGGAAAAGACAGTTGCACCATTTTGTCTTGTAAACAAACTCTTTGATAATTTATTGTCAGAAGTGCACATTTAGATCACATATACATGCTGTATTACAGACAGATCTGAAGAGGGACAAACACCACTGCATGTCTTTTTTTTTTTTTTTGTGCTGCATTTTTCCCCCCCAGATGACGAGAAAGTGTCTTTCGGTGTTCGGACTCCCTCTGGGATCAATAGCCTGTTGTCTGTTTCCTGTGGTGAGACATCTGAAAGCTGTATTTGTGCCTTTCCCTGTGGCTGAGATGTGATCACACCTAATTTAGCACAGCTTGTTTCACACAGTGTCACATGCTGGGGAGGCTGACCCAGACCTAAGCATTTTACTGTATTTATAACAGAAACGGGGGCAAAGCTACACAGACTGATCATTATGTGCAGCTGCTTTCTCAGATTGTTCCCGTCTTTGTCTAAAAATGCAAAACACAATCCAGCTTACTGCTTAATACGGATGTTATTTGAGCATATGTCTTTGGTTTGAGATCGTTACGTGCCAGATATTCCTGTATATTTAGCTGAGGGACAGAAAGTTACCTGAAGATGATGATGAACTACAACAAATGCACAAATCTCCATTATCATATTTCTGTTATTCCTTTTCTGAACATTCTTCTTTATTGTTTCAGAATGATTTTGTTGAGCTTGTTGTCAAATAGAGGTGGTTTTACACTCATATCTAAGAGATCACAACAAAATGAGCCTGCAGGGGGCGCTGGAGACTTCTCAGAGAGCAGTCTGGGAATTAAATGTTCTCCTAAAACCACACGCCACTTATTTTATTTCAAATTCATAATCAGTTATTTATAAAGCTGTATGGCCCTGTCCAGGTTGTATGTATGTAATGGCTTTAGGCAGATAGGGAGAATAATTACACTATGCAACTTATTTAAGTTTTATTCATGCACATACACATACACATGCACAAACACATCCCTTTTGGGAACTATAAATATATATTTAAATTAATTTCCTTACCTAACCCTAACCATAGCAACTAATTGCCTAACCCCAACCTGACCTTGACCTTAAAGGTCCACTTTCTAAGAAAGTTGTTTTTTGAGTCTCACCCCCAACTCGTCAAATACTGATGCTTTGGGATTGTCGGGTTCGCCACCATCCCAAGTTGGGAATTTTTACAAATTGGACCTTTAACTTAACCTTAACCACTGATCCACAGATCCACTTTTATTTTCCCCAATTGGGGATACCGTTTTTGTACCCAAAGCTGTCCTTAGTTAACTGGTCTTCAGTCTAAGTTGTTTATGTGACCTTTTTAAAACAGCTAATCAGGGTCTAATCATAACCTCACATGTTATGTATGTTTATGCGCCAAGCAGTTCAGTCAAGCAATAATTCTCCCTTCTCACATTGTTTAATAAAAACAGTTTTAACAGGCTGGAAGAAGTAAAACTGCTGTCACCCTTTATCCTTTGTTAGCCACGGGGAACAAATCCAGAACACAGGGAGCACACAAGGACAGAATGACAACAAGATGAGAACAGACAAACCAACAAAGAGAGAGGGAAAGACACAGACTTAAACACAAGCTAAACTAACGAGGGGGTGAGGTGCAGGAGAGACACAGGGAACAGGGCGATGCTAACGAGGCTGATGTGTGTCTTCCGTAACAAACAGACTATAATGCGGTCCCATGATTTAAACGTCACCTCCACTAAGTGTACTTACTACACAATTACTGTACACATTTAATGTCCGTGACGACTTCTGTAGTCTCATTTAGACACACATTTTTAAGACACCTAAGCGATTTCTAATTAAAGTGATGGACATTTAATGATGCATTTTATGTTGTACCACAAAACATGTTAACATCTTAAGCCTGTGGTAACCACAGACATTATTCCAGGCATATAACTGAAAATCAATTCAAAAACCTCACAGACTTCGAGACGAGGGAACTGGAGGTGCACCACCACTCTATAACTCTCAGCGAGAAAGCAAACCGTGGTGTTCGTGGGGTTATTAATATTTGAATAGCCTAGCTGTGGGTGGAGCACTGACTGTAATATATTTCTACATGAAACAGGAGGGACAGCTGACACATAGTCTGCCTGGCAACAATACAATTCTGTGTATGTGTGTCTGATGATGAGCCTGTCAGAGGCTTTCCTTTTATGTGCCGGCACACCACCTACTCATCAGCCACTAGCAATATGAACTGAGTGACATCTGGCACCACTTTTCAGCTGCCAAATTATTGTGTTACGCACTTACATGTGTTGCACAAGGAACCCACTGTTAGATTATGCAAGCACCAGTGGTGACACACCTCCTGTAGATGGATTCAATGGTTGGCAACTGTTTGTGTGAGCCGGTGCTGAGTTTACTGTACGTGCAGGCGAGACAAAAACAAAGCAGCTGTGTTATGACAGTTTTGCAACATTCACAGAAACCAGAAAGGCATCATAACAATGAATGAGGTGACCACAACCTTGTTATCAATGTTATTCTGAAATACTTTCGTAAGTTAAAGCGTCCATCAGTTCATTTGCCAAAAAGAAACTTACTGCAGCTTGTTTTTTCTCGTTTTTGCTCATTCTGTTGGAGACGTCTGCTGCTTCCTCAGTGCAAAAAAACAACGGCTACGCATCTGTTCAAATAAAAGCATTTTGAAAAGTGTTCACAGTGAGGTCTATCCAGAGTAGGAGGGCGTTGTTTTTGGACACCATTGTGTTGGGGTGGAGGCAGAAATCTCAAAACGTGGCTTGATAACATCAAAACCATCTACACAGCAAGATAGGTGAGATACTTTGTGTAAACCAATGCACTCAGTTGCTCTCGTAAAAGCGACTCATGAAGATGCTGCAGCCGGTAGCTCCACACACCCTGATCCAGATTCAAAAGATACACTACAGCTTTATGTATATTTCTATATCTATAACTGTATATACGTTTTGTAATTTGTGAAGCATGAAGGTGTTTACAGACTTTCATTTCGTTATACAACCCTGTGTTGTTTAATGACAAATAAATTACCTTGTAGCTGTCACCGCCCTTTATGCAGGAACCAAGAGTGAATTAAATTATAACAATTTATCAAATTTCATATGATTATATGAATTGCAACCTGGAACACAGCAGTATGATACTAAAGCTTCACACCCTGAGTGTGATGTCAGAGAAAAAAGGCCGCCATGCGAATACGATCTACAGGTAAATCCCCCAAAACATTAGATCCTACCTGGTAGTGGTAAATGCACCACCACCAGTTTAATGCAGGCTTTCTGTTTCTAGTCTGCAGGCACAAACCATATGATATCACCGGGACAACCTCAGGGGTAATAATGTTTTCAGGCTCGTTCTTCCAGAGCTACAAGAGACATAGCGAGTACACAGAGTACAGGGATCACAAAGTACTGCTGAATTTTAATGAGCTACTCTGCGTTTAACAGGTCGTTCCCGGCTTCTGAAATAAATTACTAAATTCGTTATCTCATCATTCAGTCTGTGGGTCATTTACAACAGCTCATCACACAGCAGAGAGCCCGCTGTCCTGACCTGCACTTCAACTCCACTCTTCAGGTGAACTCATACAACCTCAAATACCTTCACCCTCGCAGCATTAAGCAGTTCTCCAGCCAGGTTATTGTTCTCCTCGCTCGTATCCTGGATAAATCCCAAATACATTAAAAGTAAACCTTGTTAAACGAGGAGCAGTGTGTTGAAAGGGGCTCTGTTTGGGTTTTGCAGATAATCAAGGAATATTGTTTCAGAATATTCATCTAAATATAGATAATACGAGGCAGACTGCTGTGTTTTATTGTTTTATATTTCTATTTGTTCTTACTTTTGAACACACTTACTCACTTTCTTGCCTAGAGTTAGACGACAAGATCGATAGCCCACCACTCTTACGTCTGTATGCTACAAATGAAGCTAAGACAAAGTTAGCTTAGTTTAAGTTAATGTACAGATTGATGATTTTTCAGCTCACCTGGGTTGGTGCTTGGTGTAAAGACTCGAGGCAGGAGGAAACAGCTAGCTCGGCTCTGTCCAAAGGTTAAAAAAATATCTGCCTACCAGCAACTTCTAATGAAAGTCTTTTAACGCTTGACATATATTGTTTGTTTAACTTCAACTCTCATATTTGCCAAGTTAGCCAGCTTTGCTGTTCCCGCTGCTGTCAGTCTTTATGTTATGCGAAGCTCAGTGGCTGCTGGACATAGATCTTCTCATCTAGTATCAAACCATTCATTTAATATACCTTTAACCTGTTAAGCCCGAGCAGAGCCCAGTTGGGCTATTTTTTGAGCACCTGTGGTAACATATAAGTGAAAGTTGTCAGAGGTAACGTTCAGATGTTTTGCTTTGGTTTGTCTACTAGTTTTACATGTTCAGCTTTCTAATCATGAGGAGCAGTTTCATGAGGAGCAGTACTGTGTGATCCCTGTACTCTGTATACTCGCTATGTTTTCTGTAGCTCTGGAGGAACGAGTCTGAAAACATTACCCCTGAGGTTGTCCTGGTGATGTCATATGGATATGAGATTTGGAGCTGCATCATTCCTCAGGAATATTTATTCTAAGGTGTTCCCTTTATTATGATACCTTTATTATTCAAATAGACCTTGTAGTTGCAGAGATACACAATGGAGGCTAGTTCTTAACAGGTTAATCATATCTATAGGACTCTACAGTACAATCTAACTCCTCATTAAAACTAATAAATTAGCAACGGACATGTCAGGCAAGTGAAATCCCTTTATAGGCTGCAAAAGTTCTTCTTCATGAGCTTTTGAACGAAGTGATGCTGCGGGAAATTAAAACTCATGAGACACATCTGGAGGCAGTTTTCAGTCAGTGGTTCATGTATCAGCATGCATCCTGTGCTGGAGCAGAAAGAAGCCCTGTTATCAGACCCGTTGTTGTGCCATACGCTTTATAACAGTGTTCCAGCAAAACACTGCTGAGGGCTGTTTGTCTTCATGTAAAATTTTGTGGCCCAGTTGGAAATCAGAGCTGCCCACGTCCTTCGTAGTTGTGCAACATGAATATGAAGTGCAGGACGGTTCAGTCCTACTCAAGTTGGAACAGGTAGTCTGTAGTTGGCAGCCTTTATTGTGTATACGTGCACTTGTGTTTGTGTGTGGTGTGTGTGCGTGTGTGTGTGTTTAGCCTTGTGCAGGCGCGGTGGTATGTCCCAGACAGGGACTTGTGTGTGCACAACACAAAGAGGCAGAATGTGCTGATGCAGCTCTGACAGTAGGAGTGATGGACCCAGCCCTAACCTGAGGCGACTGCCGGAGCTCAGAGGAGCGATTTACGCCTTCCTTTTCTGTCAAGCTGCCTCGTGGGAGTCACAGTGGTCACACACTCCAGCTGAGGGCAGGAGAGCGACAAACAATCACACCCACGACCCACACACTCGCATAAATAACAACAATGTCGGTGCCAAATCAAACTATGCAACCAGTCAGGACAAGTCGCCGGTTGTTCCTGCCGTGACAGATCTGCTGCAGGACTGAGGAAACATGACTCAACAGCCCACATTAGGTCCAGTGTTTATGCTACTTGCTGTAAATCAGATTATGCATGTTGGTGTATTACTTTTGAATACAGGCAGTCTTCATTTTGTCTGGATTTGAAATGTTCTCATGAAATTAGAGATGGCTTTCCTTTTCACTCTAATTCTGCAGTTTTTCTTCTCGCTGGGCCTGTAATTAGGGCAGGAACTCAAGTATTTGGCTCTTTTATAACGCCGTGAGTTTCCTTCAGCGTTTGCTTGGAAAGCTGACAAGTTAATGTGATGATTACAGAGCTGACACATGGCTCTGAATGGTCTTCAGCTTGACAGCTTTTGTGTCATTCAGTGTCATTTGCTGCATTCATGATCGTGATTGCCAAAGAAAATGTGCCTGTGTTTTAATTTTTGTCTGGTCTCCCACTTTGTCTCTATCAGATACTCTATTGCGTTGATTTTTTTGTGAAAGTTTGTAGAGACATTCACGGACCGAAGAGCACGAATCCCTCTGTCTTTCCCACTACTTTCTGACAGGTTGATAGTTGTGCCTCACTCGGTATTGTTTTCACCTTGTGAGCCTGTGTGTGTGTCATCATGGAAAATTATTTCCTGGAGACGCCTTTTACAGTGAGAACTAGTAAATAAGAGGTTCTGGCAACTTATTTCTAGTATGGCTGATGTTTGTCAGTCTATCTGTGGACACACACATGTGAGAGCAGCACTAATTTACAATTTCTCATATACTTTATATTTTTGTGTATATATATTTTGTATTTTTTGTTACATTACTTTCAAACTTTTGTCTTTAATGCTGATTTTCTTGGTTTCATACAGTTCTTGGACACTTTAAAAACAGAACATATTACATAATTTGGGAGCTGAGGTGCTGTTTAGCAGGTTTTATTACCTTTGGACAGAACCAGGCTCGCTGTTTCCCCTTTTTTTTTAGTCTTTATGCAAAGGAACACTAACTAAAAGACTGCATCATGATCTAATCAATTATGATATCAAAATTAAATTGCATAAACCAATTTGCATTGAGATCCAGATACAACTTCAGAGTGTTTCTGTGAGTGTGAGACTTTAGGAGTGGTAGCATGTGAACTGTGATATGTTCTGATTAATCCAGCATTTGTTACCTGACGTTACACGTTACTTCACCCAGGATTTGTTCCTGCATGAAGTGTGTTCCTCATGCAGCAGCCCTGTTGCAGAGTAGGTTGGGTTGGAATGCAGCTGGACACGCCTCTTTGTTTCTCCGGAGTATATAGCAGACCTGAGCGCAGACAACCTGGGCGGAAACCTGGACGAGCAGCAGTGCAGCAGTGCAAGCTTCTCCACACCCAGCATCTGTCTACCCTCCTCTCCTCACTAGGTAAAGGAAAATTGTTATTGCTCTCCACAATGCGTGTTTTTGCAAAATGCTATAAACTTACTATGATAATGTTCTGTAGCTATTCAGATAGCATCTTTTAAATTACAGACAAATTACTTGTTTTACCTTTTGAGAAATCAGCTATTTTCCAACTACAAATATCTGCAAGACTGATCACGCTCACATTGACACGAACTCTGTTTCTGAATCTGCAACGAAGGCGGTGAAATATTTTGACAATGCACATGTAAAATACACTTTGAATGTGTATAATAGGTCTTTTAAAGGGCAAAGAAAGAATGCAGGAGTAAAGCAGTGTATTTTTCTGGGATTGGTTACTAGAAATTGAAAATTGAACCAAAGTCAATCAGAAAACAGTGGAAAACCTTCCTAAAACTGGGTGGAAACTTCGCAGGGCAATAATTACAGCATAAGATAGATGTTTTGTCTGTGCTTGGCTGTGGGGAGTGGCACTTCCTGCCTCCAGAATGCCAGACCAACACTTTGCTTTGCAGTTTGGCAGTGAGAGGAGAGGACACTCCCTTATTCATCAGGTGGTTTGGTCACCACTTTAAATCAACACTCATCCAATTATCAACTGCTACCTGTATTACAGGTTCAGCAACAAATGCTGCAAAGTAAATATAAGGTGGACCTGGGAGAGCAAGAATTGAAGTGGGAAAAAGCTTCAGAATGCACTGTTGATGAAATGGTAGAGAAGATAAGATGCCAGAGATTGCTCCAAAAACAAAACTTACAGTAACTGCTTTAGTGAACTTTTAAATGCTTTGTGCTGGGCATGAATTTGAAGAGTATCTCAAGTGATAATTAGAAGTGGGGATTACTATGTTTCTATAGCAATGAGGAGGGTGTTTTCTCAGTGCTGGCTGTTTTTTTTCCCAATCTAATCCAAACATGACGGGAACAGTTTCCTGACTTCGAGACTCTTAGTGGCGGAAATCAAATCTGTATGAAACTGTTGATGCAACAAATCCAATATTTTCATCATTGAGTATCTAATCATCCATAAAATATCTGAAAATAGTGAAAAATGAAGCTGGATGCTGTGCTTAAAAAAACAACTTTCCAGTTTCCGGTTGATTTTCTTCTTACGACTTGACAAAATCTCTGAACTTCTGTGTTTTAATGTACTTAGTGTTCGTGCTCTGTCCTGATGGGTTACTTGTTAATGAAGCTGTGTCTCCTCTCAGGACCTGAGCACTATGGTTTACCACAAAGAGTTCGAGACTGCAGGGAAGGTGCCCGGCCTGCAGGTGTGGCGGCTGGAGAAAATGGATATCGTCCCCGTCCCCAAGCCGCTTCAAGGAAGCTTCTACGAGGGAGATGCTTACATCGTGCTCTGCACCATGGACCGTTCTTTCTACCTTCACTCATGGATGGGTACTGAGCTTAGATTTCTTTGCTGATGTCTCAAAGCAATCCCTGGTTTAATGAAGTATCTAATTCTCTTTTTATGTTAAAACTATCATCTGTTGTACCACAGGCGAGAAAGCTACCCAGGATGAGAGGGGGGCTGCTGCCATCTTCATGATGCAGCTGGATGACTACCTAGGTGGAAGCCCAACACAGTTTACTGAGTTTCAAGGCGAAGAGTCGAGAATCTTTCAGAGCCACTTCAAGAAAGGCATCCAGTACAAGGTGAAACATGATTCATGCACACAGAAAATAATGACCTCTGTCCTTTAGGAACCACAATCCAGTAAGTAATTAATGTCTTTGTACCAGATAACAAAAGCAAGACTTGCATTACCAAGTGAAACCAATGAAATGACCGAAGCTCATAGTGTTGTTTAAGTATTGTGTGTTTATATGGGAAGCAGAACTCGTCACGGTGCTGTTTTGGGAACTGTTCGGAGCCGGGGGTTGATTGCTCCCTCAGGTTTTTTCCGCTGAAGGTCTCCACGGAGAGTTTGAACCGGCAAACAAGCCGAGCAGAGAGGTGCTCTCTGATGCCTAAACACCAGAGGGCTGCAGATGTGATGAGATGAACTAGGCCACCGGAAAACGTGTCTTTTGTCTTTTTATCCAAGAGTCAGATGAGAAGATTGATATAATTCTCATGCATGTACGCAAAATATGAACAGTAGGTAAGCTTAAAGACTGGAAACAGGGAAACAGCCAGCCTAGTTAATGTATTTTTTACACTTTGCTTGTTGAAAAGAGTTAAGTAAATGAGATATAACGTGTCAATTAGTGACCTTACGAGGGACCTTACCTTTTCTAACCTTGGATAGAGGCCAGGCTAGCCAATTCCCCCTGTTTTTCCAAGCCAACCTAAACTAACTTTCTTGGCTGTAGCTTCATTTTTAGCATACAAACATGCGAGTGGTGGCAATCTTCTCATCTAAGTCTTGTCAAGAAAAGCAAACAAGTGAACATTTCCTGGGTGTCACTCTGTGATTATTAGGCTATCGTTTGAAATCTACATAACATGCAGATGTAGTGTAAGTTTTCACAGTTCTGATGCTTTATTCCTCTTGACTTGCTTTCCAAAGAAAGGTGGAGTCGCTTCCGGCTTTAAGCAAGTGGTGACCAATGCTGTAGACGTGAAACGCCTCCTGCACGTTAAAGGTCGTAGGAACATCAAAGCCAAGGAGGTGGATATGAGCTGGGGTAGCTTCAACACAGATGACTGCTTCATCATTGTCTTGGGAGAGGTGATCTACAAGAGGGACCAGATACCCAAAATATGTTCTAATGAATTAATACAGGCTTCAGGTGTTGGAAACTTTATTTCCATCTTTTTTTCCCCCTGTGCTCTTCTCCGTAAAAAAACAACACTAGGACATCTTTCACTGGTCTGGCTCAAATTGCAATCGTTATGAACGCCTGAAGACAACTGAGCTGGCCATTGACATCAAGGACAATGAGCTGAGGGGCCGTGCTAAAATAGAAATGTGTGACGAAGGCTCTGAACCAGAGAAAGTCATCGCGGTGAGCTTTTTTTTAACTCATTCATTCACAGGAAACGTAACTGTGACTTTGACTTCATGACTTATTTGTCTGCTAGGAAGAATGCAAGTGCGATGATGCAACCTGTGTGTGTGTGTGTGTGTGTGTGTGTGTGTGTGTGTGTGTGTGTTTACTTATAGGAGCTTGGACCGAAGCCCGACCTCCCAAGTTCAGCTTCTGAAGATAAACACACTGATGTGAAGAACTCCAACAATGCATCTCTCTATGTGGTAAATACGCACACGTTGAGCTTTTAAATGAATTCCTGTAATGTTACAGCATCTTACAAATGCAGGTGATGAATGTTTTGATCATCTCTCCTCTTTCTAGATTTCTGATGCCTCTGGAAACATGAAGACAAACATGGTGGCTGATAAAAACCCATTCAAACAATCCATGCTCCTCATGAGTGAATGCTACATTTTGGACAATGGCGGAAACAAAAAGATATTTGTGTGGAAAGGTAAAAGACCGCGACATCTAAGCATTCCTGCAACCTCTTTAGTTTGTTTTGTGTCATTTATCAATGCTCCAACTGGGAGAATATGATTTGTTCAAAGATTTTAGATTGAAGTCTCTAACCACAGTACCACACACCAAACTGCAGGGAAAGATGCTAGTCCGGATGAGCGCAAAGCAGCAAGGACTGCGGCAGACAAGTTCATCAAAGAAAAGAATTACGACCCAAATACTCAGGTACCGTGGCTGTGCAGTGAAAACCAGAAACTTGATTGTTCGGCTGCGTATTTAAGAATATCCCCCGTCTATATCTGACATGAACAGGTCCAGATCCTGGCAGCGGGGGCTGAGACCATGCTGTTCAAGCAGTTCTTCTTCAACTGGCTGGACAAGGATGAGACCACGGGCCCAAGTAAGCCGTTCATCATGGGTCGGATCGCCAAGGTGGAACAGATTCCCTTCGACGCCTCCACACTCCACGATACAGCGGCCATGGCTGCCCAGCACAGCATGGTGGACGACGGCTCCGGGAAAGTCAAGGTATGGTCACTAGCCTAACTGCGCTCATGCTGTATGTTCATGTCCGCAAAAATGTCAGCGTGTGTAGATGCGACATTGGTGTGTGTCTGTAGATTTGGCGTGTGGAAGGAAAAGATAAAGTACTGACGGACCCATCCACCCATGGGCAATTCTTTGGAGGTGACTGTTACCTGGTGCTGTACAGCTACAACACGGGAGGCAGAGAGAAGCATATCATCTACACCTGGTGAGTGCAACCGTTTCAGCATGGCGTGGTGGTTGTTTAACTATGAAGACAACAACTCCCATGATCCCACGTAACTTACATCTTTTGTTTAGCTTTGACAGAGAGCCCCCTAGCAGCAGAAATTGCATACTGCGCGCTCGAAAGAGTTGTGAATACATTACGGTTCTGCTGTTTTTTAGGCAAGGGCAGAAGTGCTCTCGGGATGAACTGGGGGCTTCAGCCATCCTCACCATCGCCCTGGACGACTCCATGGGTGGAGTGGCTACCCAGGTAAGATGTCTACTGTGAAAACAACGTATCACCCCTGTCTTCAGGATATATACGGTATGTTTAGCTGCTGCTGTGTCTCGGCAGGTTCGTGTCACTCAGGGCCAAGAGCCTCCTCATTTCGTGAGCATGTTCAAGGGCAAGTTTTTGGTCATCCACCTGGGTGGGACAAGCCGTGAGGGTGGCCAGAGTGACCCTGGCAGCAAACGACTCTTCCACATCCGCCAGTCCTCCACCAAGGCCACACGGGCCGTTGAGGTCAGCCTCGGTCATTGCACAATGAATGTGAATAAACTGACGCTTTCTAATGAGCGATTCACACCAAACCCTCCCCTCTGTTTGTGTCTCGCCAACCCAGGTGGAGCCCTTTGCCTCCTCCCTGAATACAAATGATGTGTTTGTGCTGAAGACTCCTGATACTCTGAACTTATGGAAGGGGAAGGGACAGACCGGAGAGGAGATGGATGCAGCTCTGTATGTTGCCAGCCTGCTTGGAGGAGCTGCCACGGAGGTGGAGGAGGGCAAGGAGCCACGTGAGAGCTGAAAAAAAGCTTTGATCTGTGCAGGATAACAGTGTGAGATGTTTCCTGTGGAAAAACTGTGGTTTTCTCTTTGTTTTCAGCTGCTTTCTGGGCAGCACTGGGTGGAAAGAAGGCCTACCAGACCTCCAGGACCCTGCAGATGACAGTCAGAGCCCCAAGACTGTTTTCCTGTTCTAACAAGACCGGCAATCTGATTGTAGGCATTTAACGACATTATTTATTTTAATACTTACACTCATATATGTTTTTCTTTTTTTAAAACCCAATTATTTGAATGTTTTTGTATGGCTACTGTGTAAACATGTGTGTCTCCGTATTTAGGTAGAGGAGGTGCCTGGTGACTTCACACAGTGTGATCTCTTACCTGATGATGTCATGATTCTTGACACGTGGGCTCAGGTGAGTTGCTATTAAAGTGTCGATCCATCAATGTTACACATTAAAGCGTGTCACATCAGCATCGATTATGTAGGACTAATATTTCTTGCTGCCTTATCCCTAAATCTAGATCTTCGTTTGGATTGGAAAGGAGGCCAACGAGACCGAGAAAACCGGATCAGGCAAGATCGGTAAGACAAACTAGTGATATTAGACAATTAGGAGAAAATACACCAGACTTTGTTCACACATGGAGCCTTATTTTCCTTTTTCAGTGCAAGACTACATTGAATCGGACCCGGCTGGGCGCAGGGGTATCCCCATCAGCACCATTAAGCAGGAGGAGGAGCCTCTCAACTTCACAGGATGGTTCCACGCCTGGGACCCCAAGTTTTGGGTCAAAGACTTCGAGCAGCTCTTGAAACAACGTCTCAATTAGAAAACGGAAAACAGAAGCGCCTACAAGACACCTGCAAACATCCATTATTCAGCATTTATTACCGGACTTCAAACAATAATCAACCTACGTGACGGCATCGTCTCCTAGACGAGCTTTTGGCATTTAAAACCTCACAAATGTCTGTTTGCGACAAAAGAATGTATGTTTGTTTGTAGAATTGACCTTTTTACTGCAATGACAAATTGAGATTGTGAAACACTCCGTTTTAATAAACATTTTGAAAATGTTCTTGTCTGATTGAGCGTATTTTTCCACATCTTGCAGTTCACTGTGACAATAAACTTGTTATCATGAGCCTAAATCCTCCCCAGGCACCAGCTCCATGTGTGGGCCATGCTGGATGGTAATCTGTAGCCCATGTGCACAAGGCTTCTGCTGAGTTGCAGACCTGTGGATTAAGGAGCGGGCTATAAAAGCGCCTCCGCGTCGTCTGTCTACCTCTACTACCTACACATCTTTTGTCTCCGCTTTTTTGTTCTTCTCTGCTGCCGGATCTGCAAGACAAACACTGAGCGGGCACAATGAGCCAGAAGGTGGTACTCATCACAGGATGCTCCTCGGGGATCGGCCTCGCCTTGGCTGCCCGCATCGCAAAAGATGACAAGAAGAGGTTTATGGGTAAATTCGCCACATTTTGAAAAAAGCTGAAAACTGTAATACTGTTAACGTGTTGAGTAATTTCAAAGTGATTAAAGCAGCTATTGGATCAAACAGAGGGTAGTTGCAGTGATCAGGACCTCTCATTCTATGTTTGCAATCATTTTCTAATGTGAAATGTGGTTGTTGACATGTTACTTTTAATACAGTACATGATTTTGAATTATATATGCACCTCTTTATGACCTCCCAGGTTTTTATTATTAGCCACACCCATTCAACACTGATATATTTTGAGATATTAGGGAGTAAAGTGTCTCTTATTTAGACTAATCTTTGTCAATGATGAATAATAGTGGTAAATATCCAAGAGTGAGGTCACACGGGTGACTTCTAACACTATTATGTCATTATATGGCTGTGAAGTGAAGAATATCCAACACAAACAGAGCAATAACAGTCGTGTTCAGAGTGAAATACTGGCATTAAAGGTTTCTGCGAACCACCGATACGTTAAGTTTGTACGTTTGATTATGTTTCATATCAGCAAGTGTCTAAAATATGTGGATCATAGCAGGAGGAGGAGAGGATGGTGGTGGTGTGACTGATGGGCGAGAGGGCTGCCGAGCCGTTTGAGACCGTGTTTAACATTTTGTAGGCGTGAAACATAATGTTGTAACATAAAAAACTGAAAGTTTCAACAAAATAAATGTAAATGTCTGCAGATCATCCTGAGCGACTGAGACGCTGCTTCTGGAAAAGATGTTGCACTTTGAGTTTAACAGCTGCCACTTTTAAAACGGTGCCGAGCAACAAAAACAAGATAAATCAATGATTGTGTGTGTTGCAGTGTATGCCACCATGAGGAACCTCAGTAAGGGTGAGGCGCTGGTCGAGGCGGCGGGTCGGACTCTGGGCAGGACTCTGGAGATCAAACAGCTGGACGTATGTGATGAGGACTCCATCAAAGCCTGTGTGGACAGCCTGCCCGAGCGCAGGGTGGACATTCTTAGTAAGTCCAAACCACTTGGTTCAGTGCAGTCCGAAAGCTGCAAGTGGAGCTATATTGGTTCTGCAAATATGCATATTTTGTGTAACGTTTCTTGTCATGCTTGACTTCCTCTCGCAGTAAGTAATGCTGGGATGGGTCTGATTGGACCCATCGAGTGTCAGTCCATCGACGAGATGAAGACTGTGATGGACACCAACTTCTTCGGGCTCGTGCGGTTGCTGAAGGAAGTCCTTCCTGACATGAAGAGGAGGAAAAAGGGCCATATTGTGGTTATTAGCAGTGTCATGGGCATCCAGGGTGAGGCCGGTTACATCTGTTCATCATAAGAGCATTTTTTAATAGTGTCAAACATTGTTTTAACGATGTCTCACTCTCTTCTGTTTTCTAGGAATTTTATTCAATGACATCTATGCAGCATCCAAGTTTGCAGTGGAAGGCTTCTGTGAAAGTTTGGCGGTACAAGCCCTGAGGTTTAACCTCAAGTAAGAAACTGATTCTTCTCGGTCATTTCATTTTGTGCTGGTTTCTTAGTCAGATTCGAATCGTGCTCTCAGCACTCCCCCTCAGAGCTGACATGAACATACCTGCAAACCACATCTCTGTCTGAAACATCTGCATACTCCTGTTGCACAACCGACACTGTGTTACCATATAGAGTAAAATATGCCAGCCAAAATAAGTCATCATGAAAACAGCCATAGCACACCCTGGTCTGAGGCAAGTGCTAACACAGTATCATTACGTAACCGAGTATTAAAGGGAATCGCTCTGCAGGGTGGTGTCCAATAAGAGACTAAATGTAGCATTAGCTTTGTAGCATTCAGTTACTTTTTAACATAACATGCTGCTCTTTAGTTTCCTATTGAGAGATTATGTTTGTGTGTGCCTCTCTTCCTCTCTTCCCTCAGTATCAGCCTGATCGAGCCCGGGCCAGTGATCACAGAGTTCGAGCGTAAAGTCTATGACGAGGGCTTGAAGACTGATCTCAGCAATGCTGACAAAGTGACTGCGGACATGTTCACCAACATCTACTTGAAGAACTACAAACAGATCTTTGAAACCCTCGGGCAGACCCCTGAGGACATAGCAGAGGTATATTATTGTCTTCACCTGAAAGCACTCAGATAAACTGATCTACAAATGGTCTGCAACGATTTAAGTTCACGTTTTTTGTTCTGTGCTGTTCCTCCTAGCACACTCTCAAGATCATGACCATGGACGACCCCCCTTTCCGTCATCAGACAAACACGCTTTACACTCCCATGACCACGCTCAAATACGCTGACCCCAATGGTGACCTCCCGATCGACACGTTTTACAAAATGGTGTTCGAGCACGACAAGGTCTTCAACGCCAGTCTGAACTTCCTCAAACTGCTGCGCTGGAGAAGTCGAAAGAGCTTCACCTTGGAGAAGGACAAGGCCAGCTCATAGAGTCCATACTCATCCTTGTTATTTCTGGAGATACACATTCATCCATGCGTATGTTTCTTGTAGATTTCCTTTGTTTCATTTCTGGCTGTAGGGCTTCTTTGTGATGAAACAATGATTACTGTGAACAATTAAAAAAACTAAAGCCATAAATAAATGCAATCTCTTTTTATGTGAGCTCCTCCGGGTGGTTTTAAACCACAGACCACCCTGACACATTCAGCTGACTACCATAACTCTCTTAATTCGTTAAGCCTCCAAGCCCTTTATTACACAATATGTAAGTAGTGTAGTAAGGAAAACAATGAAGGGCAGTGACTTAGTGCATCAAATGAAGCATTCAGATAATCCAGATAGTTGAGGGTTGTTTTGTATTTTTCTTATTGCAGTCTAAACATTTAAAAGCGAGCAATAAAGATATGTATCACTTTGCAAAACCAGTTATGACACCGGCCGAGGCTATTATGTTTGAGGGACTGGATTATGTGGGCTATTTACACCGGGCCTAATCTGGGACTCAGCTGTTTGCTCTGAGCCTCACACCACATGGACTTCCTGAGGACCGTTTTCATAAAAACATGAG
Organism: Pagrus pagrus; assembly: GCF_965226575.1. NCBI lineage: Eukaryota > Metazoa > Chordata > Actinopteri > Spariformes > Sparidae > Pagrus > Pagrus pagrus. The sequence goes on along the minus strand of NC_140190.1, from coordinate 4,604,499 downwards.
GGTGAAAACAGAAAAACAAAAAAATAATAAACACATAATAAAAGAGAAAATAAATAGAAATGTGTTGTTCTCTACACGACCAGCAGGTGGCGGTACACACGAGCAGTGCGACCTCAAACACCTCCCGGTGACGCCATTTCCGGTTTTTGGGGGCTTGACGCTGTATCCGCATACATTTAAGCTAATGCTACACAGAATATACAGTTATAAATGCATTTATAGTACCTTTAAGATTGTTTGACGTGCTCGGCTCTTTTGGTCGATGCATGAAAGATTAACCTGCAGTGTTGTGGCGACTTTATTCAACCCAGCCAAACTATTTGGACCACTTAAGTCAGCGGCAGTTCATTGTTAGCCTAGCTTTAGCCATGCTCTCAAGCTCCGCTTTCACTTGTCTTCTGGGTTGCGGCTCGCTTGCGACAGGGACCACAGCTACTAGCTAGCTTGTTAGCTAGCTAGCTGAGCCTAATTTCCCAGTATTGACGGTTTGGTGTTTTGTTTTGTTTTTGTTTGTTTGTGCTTGAGCGTTTCTCGGACATCTCATTTTCCCGTCACATCCAGTGTAGCAGCGGTGGACTGCAGTTTTTGTTTTAACACGTATATACGCTGTTAGCTTCAGTTAGCAGGCTAGCACCGCCGGCTAACATTGAGGAAACGTCATTTTTGATGACATTTAAGTTGGTGTTGTCTTGACCTGGGTGTGTATACGTTAACTCCATCGACTCGAGAAGGTGTGTCGACGTCTTGTTTTCACCACCCAGTCAAGAACCGGAGACTTTTTTTTCTCCTCCTCATTTGTTTTGGATTGTGGTCATATATGCCTGCCACGATGGCTTCTTCCTCTGGAAACGACGACGACCTCACCATCCCCAGAGCAGCTATCAACAAGATGATAAAAGAAACTCTCCCTAACGTACGAGTGGCTAACGACGCCAGGGAGCTCGTGGTTAACTGCTGCACAGAGTTCATCCACCTCATATCCTCAGAAGCCAATGAAATATGCAACAAGTCCGACAAGAAGACCATCTCTCCAGAGCATGTCATCAACGGTGAGTCCTGGATTTGCTCCGTCTTTTACTCAACCACCGGTGTTTTGAGGGATTTTAGCAGGGGGGTGTGTCCATCCGCCTGCCATGAATGTTCAACCACAGAGAGTAATTATTGCACTTTCGCCTCTTTGCTTTCACACCTCAGCCCTCGAGAGTCTCGGTTTCGCATCGTACATCACTGAGGTGAAAGACGTGCTGCAGGAGTGTAAAACTGTCGCCCTGAAGAGGAGGAAGGCGAGCTCTCGACTGGAGAACCTGGGCATCCCCGAGGAAGAGCTGCTCCGACAGCAGCAGGAGTTGTTTGCCAAGGTACGACAAGGACCGAGTTTAATCTCGATTGTGGTTAAATGCGGTGAGGATGATAGTTTCTGCAGGGACGTTTAGGATTGCAGCTCAAGTCATTTAGCAACATGTGGTAAACTTTTAAAGGAGCGCTGTGTAGTTTTTGGGGAAGACGTTTTAATCTGACCTCAAAAGACAACACAGTTTCATACTGTTTCACTTTGTTTATATGTGGCGGACCCTGCCACCTTTCTAGCTCCTGGGGACCTTATTTTCCTCTGACAACAGCTTGTTTATTCAGTTATGGATACATACCTGATAACACCTTGTTAATATTGTAAATATTCAGATTAGCTTGATTTATTCTACAGAAACAGTTTTGGTGTGTTAACTGAAGAGCAAAACAAACAACATTTTTAACATATTGGTGATGTCACCCCCATGATTACACAAATTGAAAAAGGTTAATAATATATGAATCTTGCCACAGACAAAGTTTTGCTTTAAAGTATCATAATAGAGTAAATGTTGATGTCACATTGTAATTGCTATAGAATAATGATGCCATCAGCGTTTAGACTGGTTCTCTATAAAACTCGCTTTCACCATTTAATTTTGTCAAATGAAAGCTTACTGGTGGTTGAGTCAGCAGCCGTTTCTATCTGCTTTCACGTCTCCGTTATAGACTAAATGAATGATTATACTGGGGATGCATTACTATTGATATCTCAGTATTTTCCTTGTAGTGTGCACAATGTTCAGTTGTGAGTCGTAGCAGCTTTATTAAAACAGACTGTGATCCAAAACGAAATGCAAAGACACAGGGATTAGTTTTAATATCTGTGTTCATTGTGCTGCATTTCTATAAACACATCTGTTGCCCTCACTGTTTCCAGCACGCTTTTAAACATGCAATGTCACGGTTAATAGGCAACATGTGCATCTAATAGGATGCAAATGACAATAAATTACAGGTAGTCTAATGAAAGACACTAAAGACTGCGATCGCTCAAGTTTGCAGATAGATGTAATGTCTGGGCAAGAAAAGGTTTTATAACTTTAGTGTACAATGTGAACAAAAATAACATTTGGGACACGCTTTTAGAAAAAAATGCTAAACACTGGTGAAGTTCATGGAGCTCCATTAAATATAAAATAATATTTTCACTGAAGAGTTCAGTAATAAAATGGTCAAGTCAGCTTTTAGTTGCTTTTTGTGAGTTGATATAAATGTAACTGATTGTGTTAAATGGGCAGATGATATCTCGTATCGATCGCAGGCCCCTGTTTCAAATCGAAATCATATCGTGGCAGACTTTGTGATATATCAGCAAATGTTGAACCCCAAATATTGACCAATATAAGTAGTTTACAAATGAATCCTTGAACCTTGAATTTTGCTCTGATTTAAATGTCAGACAAACATAAACATGCAGTGAGGTTACCCGCCTGCATCAGTGTTACAGCTGACCACACTGAAATGTTTTGGCACCTGAAAACGCTTTTATAAAAGACAAAACTCAAGTTTACATTTTGTGATTCAGCAAAGCCATTTCCAGCGCAGACTGTTTGCTTGCTCAGCTGTTGTTTTTCAAGCAAATGAGGAAACAAGTCTACTTAATACACATTAAAAATGCACAACGATGTCTGATAATGCATGGCACTTTCATTTAGCACTTACACCAGGAAACTGGCAGCAGCACCATAGTCAAAAGCCTAATATCTTTTATGAGGCAGAAACACAGTTATTGTTGTTCAGCTCTTATTTGACATCAGATCTCACCATCAGCATCCTTTTGTAATCGCCTAACAAGCTCTTCAGTTGTCTCATGTCTCTGTTTTGGTTCGACTGTGTTGCTGCAGGCGCGGCAGCAGCAGGCGGAGCTCGCCCAGCAGGAGTGGCTACAGATGCAGCAGGCAGCCCAACAGGCACAGATGGCAGCAGCATCTGCCAGCGCCGCCCAGCAGGCCGGTTCCTCTCAGGACGAAGACGAAGAGGATGACATGTGATCCCCGGGACGTCGTTCACCTTGTCCGAATCCCCTTCCTGGGATAGTGTTGGCGCACAGATCTCCCAGTGCTGTCATCGTCAGAGACATGAGACCGCTGGTATTACATCAGTGTAACATGAGAAAATGCACATTGGAATGGACATTGAAGAGAGAGATGAAGGGGGATTTCAAGATGGCCACACATTCTGATACCAGTACCTGAAAATGATTTGGATTGAGAGGCTGTTAGTGAAGTTTTTGATTAATCTCTTTATTCCCCCTTTTTCCCCCCAGTTGCTTCTGTTGAATTCTGTCTTGACATTATGTTGTGAGTAATTTGTAGATTTCTGGATGTGTTGTAATGTGGACACACTGAAGGCAGACGCTGCCTTGGATATGTCAGTGAATTTTGGTGATAACGCAGCAAGTGTTCGCTCCTTCAGGTACTGCACCAGATAGCTTCTGTTATCCGTTGTACTAGATCACTTTTGGTGGTTCAGGAGAACTGCTCTAGAAAAACTTCAGAGCAGTCGATTTCTCCTTTTCTTGTGGTTTTGATGGTCATTTTTACAGAGACTATTTTCTTTACCCTCCCTCCCATCGGTATATTTGTTCAACATCTTTTTGGGGGGTTGTGAATATTGGAATTTTTTGGTTAAGTATAGGAATAAATTGACATTTTGTTTCATTTTAGCACATTCAGATACTTTATGTTGCATTTTCTTTCTCCCTTGAACCACACACAGTATTGATAATTAGCCACACCTTTCAGAAACAGAATATTTTTGTCTCATAGAACCAAAGATCGACGACAGACTAACAGCTCCGAGTTAGTGTTTTTTTTGTTTTGTTATTTCTTCTTGTTTTTAAAGGTGTAGGTGCTACTGTGATTCTCGTCGCTGACGCCAAGTCAGTGTAAAACAATGTTAAGGATTATTAACCTTTGACTTTGTAAGATGCTTTGATATCCAGGCTGAATTTGTTATTTCCTCTTACCCCCCCTCGGGTGCAGTATCAAACATTTGCATTGTGACTGTGGTCAAACCTCAGTGTAAAGACAAGTAACCTAGTTGTGACACACATTCACTCGCCTATGCTACAACGTTGTATTCTTTAAGCAATAAAGGAATCATGTTTTATAGACAACGGTTTTGTTTTTTTTAATCATACAGCACCACATGATGGCTACACCCCCCATCCCTCCCGCACTCACTCTGTTGAGCGATGATCTCTGACTCGTGGGAGTCTCAGATGTGTGTTAGCGGCAGAGGAGCACTTACCCTACTGGGAACACGGGCTTGTCGTCTTGAGTGTCACTGTTCCAGATCATCCTATAAAAATGGCCGGAGCGATCATAGAGAACATGAGCACTAAGAAACTGGCTTTCATGGCTGTCTTTATTCTTGTTTTCCAAATTCTTTCCATCATACTTGGAGCATTAATTGGTAAGTAGACAGATTTTTATTACTCTATGTACCTAAAATCTGTTAATTTGAACTGGCTTCTCCCCGTGTGATGAGATAAAGCTTTATTCTGTCAGTACTTCACAGAATATAACTCAAACCACATGCCTCTGATGGATTATTCCCCCTTTGCTGTAGCTCCCAATCCCACCAGTGCCATTCGCTACTTGGCTACCAAATGCATTAATCGCCACCGGGCACGCGGCTGGCTCGTGCCGTGGGGATCAGGTCGGTGCCAGCAGGTCCACAGCTTCGACGAGCCTCTGGCCAAAATGCTAGACGCCAACGACATTGTTTTTGCTGTGCACATACCTCTTCCCAACAAGCAGATGAGCCCCTGGTTTCAGTATATGCTGGCTGTTCTGCAGTTCGACATTGCATTCAAAATGATCAATCAGATCGGTAAGAGGCGAGTCTTCATCAGAAATATGAATATAATGCAGTATATAATCTAATGAACTGAATCGTGTCCTTGTCTGTGTAGAAGATGATGTTACCATCACTATTGATGCCGGCCTGGCCTACAGGGATGATCTAACATCTGAGTGGACCACAAAGTTTCACTCAGTGGAGCAACGGCCACTCAGATGCACATTTGCAGTCCCTAAGGTAAACCTGTGTGACAGCGTCTAATACATGCAAATAAACTGATATCAAATGTTGTTTATTAACCCATAACAGCCCGTGCATTTGCAGACATATGAAAACGAAGGCCGCTTTTATCACTGTGACCCCATACCGTTCATGGAGCTGGGAAGTGTGGCGCACAAATATTTTTTAATTAACCTGCGCTTGCCTGTGAACGACACGGTGAACATCGGCATTGGAGAAATAAAGGACATCCAAATAGTGGTGAGTGCAGTTCTCACGATTTAATTTAAAATTCAAGGCTGCGTGCGTTTAAAGTCTTCTCCTCTCTAAGGGCATCCACCAGAACGGAGGCTTCACTAAAGTGTGGATCAGCATGAAGACTGCGTACAGTCCCTGGATATTTGGGGCAACAGTTTGGTACTGGCACCGGATCGGCCTCATGGCAAGACCTCCAGTCCTTTTGGAAAGGTATGTGCCAAGAAGAAGAAGAAGAAGAAGAAGAAGAGTGGGCTAAATGTGTTCATCAAACCAACAACTGCTTCGCTTTAATAACACCAGTAATGCCACTTCAACCATAATGCGTTTGTGTTCATGTTTATGTGACATTTCATATTATTTATTTCATTATTTGTAGTTTGTAGTTATATAGTTAAATAACACACTGGGCCTCCATACAATCCCTCCATCCATGCGTCTTTACAGGCTTTAGATATTTTATTGCATCTTTTTTCAAAGTTACACAACACAGCTCCACTGCTCTTGAGTTGAAACACTGAGTGCAAACTAAAAAGCCCAACGCACTTCACAACCTTCTGTTGTACTTTTAAGAGGTGCACAGGGCTTCAGGGGGACATGTGGAGAGCAGGGGAAATGAAAAATGCTTGATCCAAAGTGCAGCACTGGCCTGCTGGAACCAGGTCAACGCTGTGCCTGCAGCACAGAGTTACCTGTCTTTTAAGAGCCAGTTTAAGTGTAAGTCACTACGGTGTGTACTCTCCTTGTGCAGGGTGATTCTTGCTCTTGGTATCTCCATGACGTTCCTGAACGTACCCGTGGAGTGGCTCTCCCTGGGCTTCGAGTGGACGTGGATGCTGCTGTTTGAAGACGTTCAGCAAGGCGTCTTCTACTCAACGCTCTTCTGTTTCTGGATCATCTTCTGTGGCGAACACCTCATGGTTTGCACTTTTTACTTTTTCCATACTGTGCTTGTGTCTTTACCTTCATGCCAATTTCTTTCAACAACAAATCCTTCAGGACCAAAGTCAGAGGAACCGGCTGTCAGCGTACTGGTGGCAGGTCGGGCTGGTGGTGTTCTGCTCCTCTATTCTCCTCATATTTGACCTGAGTGAAAGGTAATGACACAGCTGCTTTGATAGAATATTTTTATATTATATTATATCTTTTCTTTAAATATGAATGTTCTTTATTTCTTATAAAGGGGCGTTCATTTGGCCAACCCTTTCTACAGTGTTTGGGCGTCAGAAATTGGGACAAAGGTGGCAGTATCCTTCAGATATTTATACTGCCTAAGAAGAACATACTTTAAATGTGGGTGTCTTTGCTTTTTTCCTTGACCGACGTCACAGATCACCTTCATTATTGTGGCAGGGATTTCTGTCAGTCTGTATTTTCTCTCCCTGTGTGTCATGGTGCATTGTGTGTTCAGGAACATCGGTGGGAAATTGCAGCAACTTCCTGCAATGCCAGAGGCCAGGAGACTGCGTTATAAGGTTTGATTTATTTATTTTAACGTCTGAATCACAAGTAAAAAGTGAAATATTGGGATATTGAAATGGATAAAACAACATCCTGGATGTTTTTTTTCCACTCTTGCTGGTTGTCAGGGTATTATCTTCAGGTTCAAGTTTCTGATGCTGGGGACTCTCGCATGTGCAGCCATGACCGTCATCTTCTTCATATTAAATCAAGTATTTCCCCTCTATTGATCGACATTCCTAACCGCTGGTTTTACGATCATCGTGTTTGGGCTCAAATAAAACATTCCAACTTTTCTTATTTTCCACCAGGTCAGCGAAGGCCACTGGCACTGCGGAGACTACACTCTCCAAGTCCACAGTGCTTTTCTCACGGGGATCTACGGCATGTGGAACCTGTATGTCTTCACCATCATCTTCCTCTACGCTCCCTCCCACAAATACAACAGGAACAAGTCAGCGGACAGTCTACAAACAGGTCGGTCACACAACCACATCATAATCCAGTTATCGAATGAAAAAACAAACAAACGACATCAGACATGCAGCGGATGTTTTTCTCAGGTTATGTTTGCTCTTGACAGATACGCTGGTGAAGCCGGAAAGCCAAGAGAGCCGGCTGACGAGTGGAGAGCATGGGCCGACGGAGACCTACAGGATCACCGGGAAGGTGGCTGAAGAGTGACTGTCGGGAACAAGATCGTTTAGAAAACTATCATTTTATTATGCAATTGTTGTTTCTGAACAGTTAGGTTTCTGTAAAATGTAACGTTTGAATAGCAGTGAAGTCCATCTGATGTTAAACATAGATAGAACAGCACTGCAACTTCCACCATACCTTGGGCCCTGAATGCCCCATGCTCACTTCATGGCAACTGAACTGAGGTGACTTGGTTTATTGTAACTGTTTGGTAAGATGGAAACATTTATTGCTAATTATAGCACATTATAAACTTGCATAACAACAACCTTAGTAGGATGACAAAGGGGCAAAACAGAAGTTAATAGGGCCCACCAACTAAATTTGTGCCCCCAGGGCCCCTAAATCTGACTTTTTATGATGTTTTTTATCTTAAGCTTGGGAGCAAAGTAAACGAGTATGAGACATCACAGCACAATGATGTCACTGTAAGCTCCACAGCATGGTCAAACATTTGTATTTTAATGTATATTTTTCTGAACTATGTGTCACTAATGGTTGTTGAAATGTTTAATTTATGTCTTTAAATAATCTCCTTTTGAAAGAAAACTTCTCTCTTTGTATTTTAGTACTTCAGGAGCCCTTTTATCTGTGACGTCTGTCGTTATTACAGCAGCTTTAAGAGATGATTCCTCCGCTCGCTGTGCTGGGATATCAGACAGCATGTTGGTTTTGGCTTCCCGGCTCCCACTTTGATTCTAGTTATGATTTCATAAAGGAAAAGCCACAACTGGAGTCCTTATCGTCCTTTTCACTGTAGGAAAAACACAGCTGTTCCTAATAACATGAACAAGAGGGTTCTGTTCAAGTGTCCCAGTAAGACGGTCCGACAGTGAGCCGGCACCACCGACACCAGGAGGCTGAAAGCGAATTTATTATTTACAGCTGTGCTTCTGTCCTTCGTGGAAAAGCCTTCTTTATCTTTGGGGTTTTGAAATATGACATACTGGAGTACAATTTTAAATGCAGGACCTTCACTTGTTAAGGAGTACTCTTACATTGATGTATTGGTACTTTTACTAACACTTACATAAAGGATCTGAATACTACATTGCTATGGAGGAACCAAAATGCAGAAATCAAAAATAAATAAATATTTATTGATTATTTATGTGTAAATGTGTCACTAAAACTGATCATTCTGTTTTAATTTGCCTCTACATTTATTTATCTTTCTATAAATTCCTTGTTTATTCGCTTCCCTATTTAGTTTCCCGATTGATTAATTGATTGATTTATTTTCACTTTGCTTTTAACTTATTTATTTCTGTATTTCCTTTTTACACGTGACGCATTTCACAATTGATTGAATATATATTATTTAATATTCTAAAAATATTTCTATATTTTATATATATATATATATACATACATATATTATTAGATGGCTTCTATTGAAAACTTACCACTGAAAAAACAGAAATGGGCAAAAACTACATTTCAAAACGTCAAATTTACTCCTTTTATTTAGCAGACCTCTAAAATGTGTTTCTTTTTTGTTTGTCTGTATTGAATGTAAAATTTTAACATTTTTATTTTTTATAGAACTTAAAATTAATAAAAAACAAACAAACAAAGCGTGTGGGTGCAGTGTGCAGTGGTTCCGACAGAGGGCGCTGCCGCCTCCTCTCTGCAGCAGCAGATAAGAGTCCAGCCCAGCAGCTCAGCAGCAGATGACTGAGTCCTCGTCCTCCTCCTGACGCTGAGCTTCACACCGACACGACTCGATGTTCAGTTTCTGGCGTCGTCAAACTTTTTTCTGTCGACGCGGCGACGAGTAAGGAAACTGCATGTGTGAGTGACACGAGCTGCTCTGACGTTGTTGTTGTTGTTTTCATGGCCGGACTTTGAAAAAGGAAACAACAAGTGAGTCGGATCTGAGAGGCCAGGTGAGTCTCAGCACAGAGATTACACGAATAATCTTTTTACTGAGTGTAACATGACATGAGGACAATAATGCTGTGGTTTTAATAACACCAGCGGGTGAAACTGCGGCCTCCTGTCGTTCACTATCATCAGAACAGCAGTTTATGTCAAGAAAAACAGCATGAAGGTTGTTTTCATCAGGTGGACAGGTGCCTGTTCGGATATATATCCTGTCTGTGACACAGCACAGCAGTCAGTGACACTCAAGAGGACTTAGGGAGCAGATACACCAGGTCCTGAATTTAAAAGTTAAAAGTGTGTAAGTTTCAGGCCTATCAGAAAGAAATGTGCTTAAAATAGCAAAAGTAATGCAGAGTGGCTCCTGTCACAGTCTTATATTGTGGATTATTGTGTTTTGATCACTAACAAATTCATATAAGAGCATTTTGATTGCTGTAATTCATTGTGCAGCCAATTAAAAATACTCTATGCTACTGGCTGGATCACAAGTATGTTTTGTATGTGTAAAATAACTAAAGTGTCAGAAAAGTCACAGAAAATCTCCCTCAGAGATGTACAAGTAAAGTACAAGTGTGTCAGAATTGTACTTAAATACCTGAGTAAATGTACTTCAATGCACCACTATAACCAAGAGATTCAGATTTCTTAATTACTGATGAAGGCTGCTTGTTGTTGAAGGACAGATGCAAAAGTTTCGCTCACACATGGAAACATGGAAACACTTGAAGTTACAGTATCACACCAGAGCCAAACCTTAAAACTCAGTATTTAAGCTCCTTGTTTGATCTGTTGGATTATAACAGGACTTATTGATCTGACGATGACCTCCTACACCTCAGGTTGTGTGTTTGCGTCAAATGAGATGTGTTGGTTTGGGAAACACATTGATTGATTTAAAGTGAACTGACAGTTGTTTTTCATAGTCGGGTCAAGTTTTTCTAACGCACAATGTGTCTTTGTCTTATGTGACGATTATGTGGAGGTCTTGAACTGGTTGGTTGGACCTAACAAGCATTTAGAGGCATCACATCTGGTTGTGGTAAACTGCTGTGGACACTTTCCAATAATGTTTTGACGTGTTGTAAACCAAATGAGTAATTTTGTTGTCATTGGGATGCTGATGTACATCCAGATAAATAGTCAGTGGTGTTTTTTAATCTAGATAAATCATCTGGGCGTCCATGCAGAAGTCCAGAAACCAAAAAAATACCAGATACAAGAATAGCCACTGACGCTGTGCAGACCCGGTATCAACATGTGTCCAGAGTGATCGGATCACAAGTGGACAGCTCTGAGGACAGGTGTGAACATCCCCAGGACACATTCAGTAAGCATTAGTGATCCGATCACTCAGACCGCATTCGGAGGTGGTCTGAGCCGCATGTGGTCACAATCTGTGGTCACCGTCTCAACTAACTGCAACGTCCCCAGACTCCCTTTGAATTTACGTGATTTTAAACATCGGTAAGTGAGGAGAAACTTTACTAACCTTGCAAAATAGCCACAATAAATGGTTTCTTTCCCTGTAAAAAGTATCTGTAGAAGGTTGTTGCAGCAAGAGAGAAAGTCCCCAGACTCCCTTTAAAAAACACTCAATTTTGTGAGTTGTTGACTTAGGAGACACTTTATAAGCTTTGCGAAACACTCTCTACAGCACATTCTGAACTATTTGGGCTTTCTCATAAATTCGGCAAACTTTATACATATACTATTTGTGTAAATAAAAAACATGGTGTCCGTCTGTCCCAGTGATGTAATCGGATGGGATCCTTGCATGTCAAGACAAATGTTAATGCCAGGTCTGAATTCCCACTATCACAATGGACTACTGCTTTTATAAAATTAAAAGTAGGGTAGCACATTTTGACAGGTAGTAATTATCTGCCAGATTCTTCTAGTGCTGTAAGTGTAGTTAAAGATAAGGGAGCACATTGTAGCATCCAGGTGTACCCATTAAATAATAATAATAATTATTGTTATTGTTATTATTTTGCTGTCTGAACCACGCTGCCCTGTGTTTTCTCCCACAGACAATAATTACAGTAGCAGAAGCCACAAGTGTTAACTTGTTTCAACGACTTTCAATCAGTCGTCCTTCTCAGGAAAAGACTCCCACATATGAATCATCTCACCAAAGTCACATCAGATTTTTTAAGTTTTCACTACACAAGTGAAACATTGGCTTAAACATCATTAAATGGGCATTCCTGTATTTAAACCCTTCAGCCCTGTGATTTGATATTTTGGTGTGTAAATGAATGAAGAAGTGACCGTCAACTCAAAGTGCTTGTTTTTGCCAGTGACAGGCTCAGATTGTTAGTGTGGGACAACATTTCTAAATGATCCCAAAAGAGAGAGACCGTTTAGTTAATGAGTAAGATCCTTTTTATTTAACCTGGAACAGTTGCTATCGCTCTTTCCAAATCCACAATACTCCATTCATCAATCCACAGACACAGTCATGTTATCAGCAAACGTTCACTGTGTTACTCTTCTCACCAGTCACCAACTCTGGTTTGGTCACTTATGCAGGTAGACATGAAGATACGCTGGCTCTACACACTGTTGTTCCCCTTCATGTTCTCTGATGTCCTCTCCCACATCTACTTGAATGAGTTAAGGGGTTTATCATAACCAAACCAGAGCTGGTCCGAATTCAAACCATCCAGTTGCAGAGTGTCGTACTCAAGTTTTCCAGTCAGCTTCATGTGTGAGATTGTGTTTAATGCTGAGCTGAAGTCAACAAACATCATTCTGATGTAACTGTTGTTATTTTCAAGATGCGTAAAGACTGAGTAGAGGCCACTGGATATGGCATCCATGAAGTGTGTTTTACGATTATAAAATGTTTATCTAAATGGAGCTTTGTATTTTTACACTTTAACAAAAGCAGTCAGTGGTTTGTCAGAACCAGCGCTCTCAGTGGACCTCAGTTGGCGGTTGACGTTGCCCTCAAGGATGTCGCAGCCCTTGCAGACAGTTTCATTTACCGGCCAAATTTCACAACTTTTTGTATCTATTGCATACATTTGGTTTGATTAACACACCAAATTTATGCAATTTTTGCATAACACAACTGAAATACACAAAGTTTCTCACATTGGCTACAAGTGTGTGCTGTTGAGTTGCTATAAAGACCTGAATTATTCAGTACTGTAGTACTTATGTATCAAATGTGCATATTTATTGTACTTGTATATTTAAGTGACTTAAACATCTGCTCCTCTAAGTCTTAGGTATAATACATGAGTGTTTCAGACTGAGCTCCATCATAAGAGTCTTTGACAGTGAAACAGTCCAGTAAGAGGAAGGACTCACAGTGTTTTTAGAGGCATACCAGACTATTTCTCTGGTTATTTTTCAGTTTGTGGGAGATTTATCTTCTCAGCAGCGACATGGCTTCTGGCAGAGTGATTCTACCTGAGTGGGCTTCTGGTGCTGACGTGGGTTTGGCTGCGTTGCCTGGTTACACCACAGTCACTGGCTGCAGACCTTAGCATGGTTTAATCTCGTGAGAGCGTCGACCCTCCCCTCCCCTCCGTCTGTCCCTCGACTCGAATTCCACGCTCAGCCTCCAGGGAGCTGGTGTGTGCGTCACTGCCCTGCTCACAAAGACCTTCGGAGAATGCTTCCAGTCAACACAGCGGAGCCGACGGCCTCGAGCCTCGTTAGTCCACAGCAATATGTGAAATATGTTCTGCTGTTTGACACACGTCAGAGGCTCTCTCAGCCTCCTCGCTGGACCGTATCCCAGTGATGAAGGTATTATACACTCGGCGAGTACGAGTGGATGTGTCACAGATGTGAGTCTGCTCAGTACACAAAGCATCGCTGCTTATCAACAAGTGACGAAGGCTTTGACAAAGGACCCTGTGAGTTGTTTTGGCTGTAGTGTCTGAAATCGTATTCGAGATGGAACAACAAGCTACATTTTGTGTGGCAGTGAGTCGGCAGTGACCAAGCATATTATTATTATTATTATTATTATTATTATTATTATGTCTTTTTTAAAGTCACAAGTTGCCGAGTCAGACCAACTCCTTTTTGTTTGACAGTTTTAGACCATGAAATGAGATTTATCAATTAAGTCAGAAACTTAATCATCAACATTCTGGATATTTTAAAAAATGGTTTGCAAAAGTGAAATTTGATCTGATTCCAGCTCCTCAGATATTAAGAATCGTTGCTTTTCTAACACAATAAATACATTTGGGTTTCAAACTGTTGTTGGTAACACAGGACAAACTATTAATGTGACTTTGTGGCAATTGTGACATTTTTCCTGCATGTAACAATTAATCAGTGACCTGAAAAACAACTTAACAGAATATTCTGTAATGAAGATAATCACTAGTTTTAACAGTCAACCTCTGTCCTGTAGTCTTTAATACAGATGGAAATGAATCAGAGTTCAGGTGATTCCTCGATCTGAAAGTGCATTTAGCCTCGAGTCTCCTGAGCTCAAGTGCATTACATTATTTCCAGGGTAACCGAGTTGAAGAGAAAGTCAAAATTCATGACTCAAAATGATCTCAACGATGAGTCCATCAGTCTGACGAGTTGATGGAAAGAAGATTTTCTACTTTTCTCTTACTCATTTATGACCGTAAATAAAGAGTCATGACACTCTATATATTGACGAAACACTTGAATAATCGTGAAAATAATCAGCAGATTTACCCATAATGAAAGTAATTGTCAGCTGCAGCCCCACCTGTATGTAACAGATACAATCAGAACGTCTGCACGACGGTAACACAATAACATCCTGCTTTCCTAAGAAATTGCATTATGCGTATTATAACCTGATCATATCAACAATAAAGTGCTTGCAAATACACGTACAACAAGACTTTGCCTTCCTCATTCTGCCTCTGTTTGACCTCTTGTTACATTACAAGCAGCCTTAATTCAACTTTTTTTAAACAAAGCACTTTGGCAGAAAACGCTTTTATCGGTACAACATCTGATGGTTTACAGCAGCTGGTGGTGGACAGTGTGGAGGTTGAGGGTGTTCCCTTGTTTTTGGGGAATAAAAGCAAAGATGTGTGTGGCAGCGGCGGGATACTGATGTCAAATAGCTGAGCGCTGCTATAGCAACCTGGCCGAAGCATAGATGAAATTAGTCTTGCAGCTCTCCTTGTTGATGTTAGTGGGTTAGCAGACTGCCACACATACATACAGGGCCGTGTATCTCTGATTGAGATGTAACAGATAGAAGGAAATATATGATAATAAACTCTGTCACCGGATGATCTCTTTCTACACAGTTCATCCTTTGATCCAATGTGCAGAAGTGAGGAGAAAGTGCTGCCTCACTGTCGCTCTCCCCGTCCTCCGGGTCAGGGTGTCCTCACAGCTCCCAGGTCATTCCCCCTGCAGAGAGACACGCAGGCCTGTGTGACAGTAGCCAGGTCACCGGCCAGTGTCATCCTGGGTATGATCACACTGACACTGTGGGACACGGTCATATCGCTGCAGTGGGATATTTATAGACATGTGCTTTGTGCGGTCCCACATGACATGCAGCTCAACTGACACAATTACACAAACCATCTCCGTGTCTCTGCGGTGCATCTGTGCAGCATCAGGGGAATGAGTCTCCTGATAAAGCCACAGTCATTAAATTTAATTATCTTCTCCTCATGCCCTCATCCAGTCAACTGGTTCCTGTGGGTGAGGTATGCACTCATGTAATTGTTTGGTCAGGTTGTACTATAGACATCTCTCAGTGTGTTTTAATGAAGCTAGACCTTTATTAACGTGATTAATGTACCAAAAAAATAAAAATAATTTCCTCATCATTCACTTCCACCATGACAACAGGATGTGTAAATTGAGCATCATCTGATATCTTCGTGTTGGACCGTCATTGCAACGGACTAATCACATTTTTGTATTGTCATAGTTCTGCTACTCGAAGCAAAAGACCATAAAAATAGATGCGTGGAAGAGTTTATCCTTCCTAACACGGGGTCGTGAAAGGATCGGTTTTAACTCAAACCATCTTTTCCTAAATCTAACCAAACATTTTTTGTTACGTAAAAATAACCAAACATTATTGTTGCCTTAACCAAACCAAAAAAATAATTAGTGAATTGAGTGTTTATATAATAAGTGAACAGGTTAAGAAGCGGGATACGACCCGTGGTGTCCTGGGTGAAAGTCCAGTACTTACCCAGTCTGTCACAACGGCTCGCTTTAAACATGGACTTCGTCGCTTTTCTTGTAAGTTGAGCTGATGGTATGATGGTGTTCCAGAAACAACAGCAACACATGATTTGTCAGTTGCAGAGATCAACACCAACACAGCGATAAGTGAGAAGCAAACACGAGCTATGTCCTGTATTAGTAAATGTACTATACCTGCATATTAAATGGTTTATTTCAATAAAAAAGCCGAATGAATGACTGAAAACTAACTAAAAAGGATGCAGCTCTTACACTAGTGAGGAAGCAAGACAGATATTGTTGATGAGACCCGTGCTGCGACTGTGTCTCACCTGTGAGGAAAGGTGTTATTGTCCTGATGACTTCACAGGTAGTGAGTCTTAAGATAAGTATGTGTTGTTGTGTGCACAGCACAGACTTCTAAATACTCATTGTATAAAGCTTTAAAATTAAGTCATATACTGTATTATATGGTGTTAAGTTCCCGTTAGACTTCATTATTGTTTACACTGACCCGGACTCTCCGCCGCCCTGCAGTGACACTAGGCAGGATGGTAAATGATGAACTACACAAGGAAGTAAGAGATCGCTTAGCAACTGAAACACAGCAGATAATTAACACAAATATTTGTACACTAACAGACGTGAGTGTTGGTCTAACAGATCAGCAGTTATACTCAGTTTGCTCTGGTAATATTTTCTGTGTAGCGTACCCTGATTTAATTTGTTTCTCCTTCACCTTCGCTTTAGATTGAAATAATTCAGAGATGCCAGAGTTTTCCCTTATTCTCAAACATACAAACACCCAAGCTGTTGTTTCCAGTTAAACTATAAAGTTACAGCTCGTCTCTGTCCTCGTCCGGGACGCTACCTTTACTTTAAAATGTACAGAAAGGACTTACACAGCAAGTTTCTGACCAGCACGGCTGTGACTGTAACATTTCTTGACTTTAAAGACACAATCAATATATTTAAAACCATTTAATGATTAGGTTTACTCACATATACAGTGAAAGATCGACTTCCTGAAAACATTAATAGTGTACTAACTTTATGTAATTAATAGTGTGTGGAGAATGTTAGCATGTCAGCAGTGATAGCAGTGATAGTTGTTTTTACAAGTTATACAGCTCTAATTAACCCATTATGCACTGCAGCAATTAGCTGATTGAAAATAATTGGCTCCACTCTTTGATAATCGATCAATCGTTTCAGTAATTTTTCAAGCTAAAATGTTGAATATTTGCTGTTTCCTGCTTCTTAAATGTAGGAATTGCTGTTTTTCTTTGTCATACATGATAGTCATTGAAAGGCCTTTTCACACTGCACTTAGCTGAAGGCAGAAGCTAAAACTCTTCTTAGCACCAGGCTAAGAAAGTGTTCACACTGGCACAATCCTGGCACTTTTTTCGAAGTGGGCTAGCCCCGACTCTAGCATAGGGCTGACTCTCACTGGTCTGGAGAAGGATTTGCTCAACAGTGTTTTTAGTCTGTCGGCTCTGTGGTTCACACCACCAGACCCCACCTCCACTTGTTGTATGGAGACGCAGCTCTCAGACCGAAGGACTGGCCATCTAACTGGTTTCACTGGAGTGTGGCGGTGAATGCAGATGAAGCAGAAGCTGGACTATTTTCATTCACAGCAGATTTTCTCATGGCGGCATTCAACATTCTCCCTAAACGATGAGGAAACTCGTGTCAGTGGGCTGGTATTCATCACACTGTGGGGGCTCAGGCTCTCACGGTTGTAATAAATGAACAGTTTCCTTTAGTCACACGGATCTGTCAGTGTTTCTGATGAGGTAAAACAAATTAGCAAAAATATGTTTTCACTACCTTTCCACTTCAATGCACTCTGAAAAAGCTTGACTCCCTGGTGTTAAATAGCCATTCACATGTAACTGTTTGAGTTGCTCCAGATTAATGCTGTTCACCCAGACTGAGACTTCAACACATGCTCTTTGAGATCTCTTCCCACACAGGTCAGTGTCAGTAGACTGGCTCCCATCTGTGTCAGCTGTTACCACCAAGCGTCCCCGGCCTTTGCTGTAATTGAGAGATGGATCAGATAACAAACATTGCTTCACCAGTCCATCCATTATTAATCACTCACAGTTCCCTTAAGTCTTTCATATCTTCATTAACTCTGTCTGCCGACTGCCTGCTAGGTGCTGCCGTCTGGTGGTCACGACAGCACGTACAGTGTTATAGGAGCATCATAGGAAATGTACGTACATGTATATTCGTCGGTTGTTAGTTCCCTAGCTACAGTATATGTTCTTCAGACATGTGACTCAAGACTTAAAAACTAAAACTAAACTGAAATCACAGAAAATAATAAAAATATCATCAATATAATTAACTTCCAAGTCCAAGTCACACTGACTTGAATCCACATCTCTGTATGAAGTCATAATAAGAGCTGTTGTTGCTCACTGTTTCTATTATTGAGTTTTTACTATAGGAAACTTCCTGCCCAACTAATTCAGTTAGCAGCTCGATTAAAGGTTAGATTATGATCTACACATTCAAAATCGAAGGTTTCTTTTTCAAAGGAGACATTTTATGCTCATTTTCAGGTTCATCATTTTATTTTGGGTTACTACCAGGATATGTGTACCTGCTTTAATCCTCAAAAAACGCATCAGTTGTCTCATACTGTCCAGTAGCAACTCTGTATTCCCCCTCTGTCTGAAACTCTCAGCTCATACACGCCTGACCCAGCACTGCTAACAACAACAGGGCAGCTGTGCCCAAACTAGCTGCTAGGCATAAATTATGCAAATGTTTGAGTCTGTGACGTGGTGTGATGTCACAAAGTTACTGAATTAAAGGCAGGACTACTGACGAGGCGTTCAGGAGCAGTGTTCTCTGTGGGAGAGAGGAGCTTCTGTTGGTGCGGACGTTGACCTTTTTAACTTTCAAGATCTTTTACATGCACTAGAGCAGATATAACACACTGAAGGAAAGGGAAAAAACAAAAAAAAGCATGATAGGTCTCCTTTAATAGGATTGAAAACATGTGAACCAGCCCTTTAAATGACTCTAGTATCACGTGCATTGTTGTCAGTACAGGATGTTACCAGCGTTCAAAGAGCTGCAGTGTAAGCTCTGAATGACATGTCAGTGTGTTCATCCAAACCCTCCTCAGATCTCCTCATCAGCACATGATGCTGCTCACACTGAGGTCACTCACCCTCCTGTGTCCTGTGCTAATACATTTTCTCCACATGATGGCAGTGTCGGGCAGTCTATTATGATTAGTGAAGGTAACCCTCCATCATTGCAGTGCACTGCACACTAAAGTAAATGATATACTAGCCAAACAACCTCTGTCGTTGTACATATATGGTCGGGGTTTTGCTGAACCGAGAGCAAGAGAGAAGTCTGTTTCTTGAGCAGCAGCCAACAATGTTACTGTAGTGTCTGACTCTGTTTGCGGTTGTCTGGATGTTATGTGTCAAGAACTGTGATGGCACATTTTACTGAAAGCACAATGGCTCATTACTACAAGTGTAGCGTCTCTATGTATTAATTAAGGACAAGATACTACAGGCAAAAACAGTGTCTTCATGCACGAGTCATGAAAACATTGTTTTCTTTCACGTCTTCTTTCACACTAGTGGAAAGAAAAAGCACAAAATACACATTCAGGTGTTTGTTTTGGTTCAGATTTCTGTTGTGGAAAACGATGCAAATTAAATTACCCTGTTCACCTGTAGCGTACTCATACAGTATATTACTAGAACGCAATAAAGCTTCTATGCATAGGGGGACGTATGAGGAGACCGGAGTGGATCATAGTAGATTTATAATGATTCCTTTGAGCTCTGTGTAAGTGTGACTATGACATAGAATAAACTGATGGATCAAGAAAATAACCAGCAGGCAGCTCAGGGCTGTGATGCTACGGCTCAGGAGGTAGAGCGGTCCCTGCAGTCTGCATGTTGAGGTGTCCTTGGGCGAGATACTGATCGGGTGGCTCGTCCATCGTGTGAGTGGTTATCAATCTCGATGAGCAGGTGGCGTCTTGCATGGAAGCGTCTGCCACTAGTGTATGAATGGGTGAATGCTGACTTGTGTTGTAAAGCACTTTGAGTGTTCAGTAAGATGAGAAAAGACATTTTGATAATAAAATTGTATCATTAAAGTGCAGTTTATAGACAACCAATCAAAAACGCAGTGGTTACATTGTGCAATCAAGGGAAAAAACTTGTTTATTGCCATTTTAACTAACATTTTTATGCAAAATCTTTACATTTTTATGCATAATTAATACTTCCTCCAACACTTAGTGGAATAAAGTGTCATTAGTCGGAGGTCAGTCACTTAACAACATGCAAGGAACAAGAAAAGTAGTGTTATAATTCCTAAAATCAATTTCAGGTCAGGAGAAGGGATGATTTTTCCCAGAGACATCTTTTTGGTATGATTGATTGCATGAACGCCACTTGTAATTAAACAAGAGAGTGAACCCAGTGCACATGCAGGTGTTAAACAGAGGCTCTTTCTGCAGGCGTGCAGGTGTGTTGCTAAGTGGCTGCAGCTTATTCTGCACAGCTGGCAGAAACCTGCTCTCTGTTAATGAACCCAACGCTGATACCAGCATCCTGTATTTGATGGCGAGCAGTGAAGTCTCAGGTAGTAGGACTGTCGCTGAATGAAACCTTGTGCTCGATGCAACTCGAGCTCTGGAGAGCCAGGGTGTGTGTTTATACATGTAGGAGGAGGTTTACACATTTACTGCATTATTGTCGCACCCGAGGGAGATCCGAGGCCTCTTCAGGCATGTCCTCCATCCTGTTTCATAAGCGTTTGCTCATATATGGACATCTTCCTTCCTTCTGCTCGGTTGCACTACGTCCGCTTCCTGAACAACACCCCCCCTCCCCTCCACACACTCTTCCTCCAAATCTCCTTC
Organism: Pagrus pagrus; assembly: GCF_965226575.1. Taxonomy (NCBI): domain Eukaryota; kingdom Metazoa; phylum Chordata; class Actinopteri; order Spariformes; family Sparidae; genus Pagrus; species Pagrus pagrus. Next base: position 4,583,729 of record NC_140190.1, on the reverse strand, counting down.
CCACTCCCCACCATCACACACATACATACACACTCCTACTCATGTTGGTTAGCCATGGGCAGAGGCGGGAGTGTCTCTTCCTCTGTGCAGGAAGCAATGTGGTTAATACTCATTTGATCACCGGTTCTGATGGCGTGCACTGGTTGTGTTCTTTGTCTTTTTTGTTTTGGTGGTTGCAGCTTCCAGCGGATGAAATTAGCTCATATGTCTGCACTGGAAGCTCCATAATTCCCTCATTCAACATGTGTCACACGTCAGTAGTAGGAAAAAACAACCCTGTTTCATCTGTGTGCAATATCTCTTCTGTTCTTGGGAACTACAAGTCTGTTCTTCCTGTAAAAATAAATCCTAGACTTCAGGAGATTTACGCTCTTCGTGTTATTTATGTACGTGCACCTCTAACTCTGGGAATTCAAACCAGGATCGGTGTGCGCTGGGTGGCCTCCAAGTGCCCTGGATGCATGCAGATCCTACTTGAGATTAGCCCGTCCTATCTGCGCAGCCCTAACGCAGACACATGTCGCCTTTGAAGTAGGACAGACGGCCTCATCGAGTTTTTTTTGCCACGGGGCACAGAAAGTATCACCAGTGTGCAGCTGGAGCTCCTTCAGCCACTCGACTCTACTTTTCTCTTGTTCACCTGGAAAAATATTTACAATTCAAACCTCGTGCTTCAGATGTTTCCATCGTGTAGCTTATTAGCAGGAACATTTTCCCGTGTGATGCTTCGTGGGAAGAAAACAGAATGTCCGTCCGAGCCAACATCGTGCCTACACAAAACCATTAGCGTGAATGAATTATTACTGCAGTTTCACATGTGTAATTACCATGCTCCCCCCCTTCTTGTTGCCCCCTTGTGACATATTATCAGCCCACTCAACAACTAGGTCACTGCAGATCCCGTTTCCATGGATAGAAATTTCACACAACTGCCTGCCAGGTGCTGACTTCACCTCTGTCTGCGAGGAGGGTTGCACGTATGGACTGTTTTTAGCCATGCTAGCGTCATGTCTCCAGGGACGTCCACTGGCCGGACCACCATTTAGGTCCAGACTGAAATATCTCAACGATTACTGGATGTGTTAAGGTTGAAAGTCGTACATATGTTTGCAGTCCCCTGACGATGAAGCCTAATGAGTTGAGTAAAAGGATTCTAGCAGCTTTGGTGATCCCTTCAGTTTTCACCCAGCGCCATCATCAGGCCAAAATATCAGTTTGTCTAATAGTACAGTCCCGCCAGCCTCAGCTCTGCTTTGTGTATGGTGCTAATTAGCAAATGCTCACATGCTAAACATCAGTATGTTAGTATGCTAACATGAGCAATTATCGGATAGAACAGCCCATTGACATATTTAAAGATGGGCGACATGATAGCTCCCTGGATCTAATAAGGCAAATCTGGACACAGCGTTGGAGGCAGAGCCCTGGTCATACCTCTGGAGGCGGTTCTGTGGTGCATGAAGACAAAAAAGCTCTTCTTCCAGTTTATTTAATTACCTGAATCCTCCACGTTGTGGGGGCCATCGAGCAAGCGCACTAGAGGCTTTCCGCCCGACAAGCCGACTCACTTCCCGTTTACACCCTGGCTGACTTGAATAGGGATAAAATGATTTAATTTTGCAGCTCCAGATGTTATCAAGACTAAATGAATCAAATTGTTATTGTGAAATGAGTCATTCTGCAGGGTTGTGATGCTTAAAAAAATGTAGCCAGTGTTTTACAACTACTTCTTTCACAATGTAAGCTTACGAGACAAAGTCTTTTTGGCTTCCTGTGCATTTGCTGATGTAATTACACAGTTTGGCCACTATGGAAAATTGGCTTCAAAGCCAGACGCTCTTCCTGGGTGCTTGGATAGTTCCCCAAGAGTGAAGCCAAAACATCTCCATCACCCCACCTCCATGGCTGCAGTGTAGGTCATAAATCACAAAGCCTCCTGGAGCCTCTAGCATGGCGGTAGACTTTCAAGGACAGGGTCGCTGACAAATGAACATTTACTCATTATCTAGTTACCCCCATGTCAATCGAAAGTTTCACAAAACATTTCTGGTGCTTCTGAGCAAAATTGCGTGAAAAAATGGAAGCAGATGGGGATTTGATTTAAAACGGCAACAAAAAAAATGTAATTGGTCCACACAGATCATCTGTCTTAATCCAAATCAACCAAATTGATTTATAATGATGTTATTTACACTCTTTGTGCAGCCAGAATGGTCGCTGTAGCTGCTAAGCTAACAGCGTTAGCACGCGCCCTGTCTGCAGTGTCCAGAAATGTTTTGTGGACTCGAGTAGATAATGACTGGTGAACTTAACCTTTAAGTCTTATGTTGTTTCTTATTTAACTTGCTGGTTCATGGAAGGCCTTTTTGGAGAAAAGCATCACTGTGTCTGCAGAAGAAACCCTCTAATCATGGCCGCAGGGTCCTGACAATAAACAGTCCACACAGCTTGCTTTATCTGTCTTTGTGCGGCTGTGTCCACTTTGAGACGCTCCTGTGCCACGTGTCTGGCCAGACAAGAATTCCACCCTGATCTTTCCTGCGGGAGCCGTCCAGGGAATGTCGGCTTCCAGTTAACAAACATAAGGGTCTGGCAGTTAAGAAAGGAGGACCAAGTAGCAGTCAGGATGTCACCCTGCCCAGAAAGTCTGCCCAGCCACTGGTTACATGCCTGGGATTCTTCTCTACAAACGGCTCTTTCCTGCTTTGATTTTTTTTTCTTCTCTGAAACGTTTTCCTCCACCAGACAGTGGCAAAGGAAATATTTTCCAGTCCAGAAATAAGTTTCTTTTAATTGCATTGCCTTGCGAGTATACACTCGGTGGTCTGTGCTGCTGTAAGAATGCGCCTTTGATTGATGTTCATTAGGGGCGAAACAGGGTGGTATGCTGCTCGGCATTGCAGCCGCGTTCCATTGGAGTTACACTGTTCTGAAAACAAACCGCTGCAACCGGCCCGCACATACTTTCCCTGTGAGATCCTGGTCGGTGCTTTGAATGAATACAGCATTATAATGCTCCAAAATGCATGGCTGAAAAAGGCTCAGTCATCATTTGAACTCTCTGCACCAGAATAGGTTTGAACATCATATCATGTAGGTCATTGTCGACTGACATAAAGCAGAGCTTTGGGTTGGATAATAAGCAAGTTATCATTGCATTAATGTGATGAGGGATGTGTGCCCTTTTAAGGAACAGATTGTCTCGGTCTCATGTGTTTAATGATTTACTGCAGTGTGATAACGTGGATTCAGAAGTGTTTACCTTTCATAGTGAAACCCGGCTCTGCTGGTTTTGTCTTGAGGAACAGCTGTTCAGTTTTACCTCTAGACAATGACCTGGCAGGTCAGAACAGTTGAGAAACAGAGACAGCCTTGTTGACATTAAAGCTGTGAAGTCCTGCAAGAAATCCTGTGACTGGATTTTCACGGGTTGTGGTTGTTGGTATGCATGCGGTCAGCCCTTTAGATTATCATACACACATGTCTAAGGTGCAGCATTCCTTCTGCGCAAATGCAAATCTCCCCCAGTAGCACGTGTTTGCACTCATCTGCTACTGAGCATCCTGCACGCATGAGCTAAACATGTGCCTGTGTGCCCGAGTGAACGTACTGCAGAGGAAATACCTTTCACATTTGTCCTCGTATGGCTTTTGTACCACAGTGTCACACCCTGATGATGCACAGTGGTCTAGACTGAATATACACAAACAAGCTCCTCAAGAAAGTCAGATTCTCCGTCGTCTTTCATTTTGCAGGAATTCACCATAATGCATGTGCACAACAACCTCAGGAGGACCTGTGGACCTTATGGCCTCTTATCTGTTTGCCCTTCCTGCTACAAAAGCCCTTTTACTTTTGGTTGTCTAAGAACGAAACTCGATAGATCCCCAGTGATTGAACAAGTGCTCAGATCTTTTATGAACCGACAGAGGATCATCACCTGAATCTGCAGCTCCACTTAACTTTTATTGTGAGTTTCAGCTCATTGTTTGGCTGTCAGGCTGCAACTTCCCCGGTTTTGACTCATTCTTACCGCTCTCATTGTGCCATTTTTAGCTGCAGCAGCTGCTCTAAAAGCTCCTCTACCTTCCAGTACCTGCTCAGCACCAAATACCAGACAGCTGCTAAACATAGAGTAGCGTTTAACTCAAGCTTAAGTGCCAACTATTTCCCTCAGGAGTTTGTATTGTGGTTGCCATTTTTACCTTTATTTGACATGACAGTATAGCGGCAAGGGGAGTGAGAGGAGGGTAAATGCAACAAAAGACCCCATCTGGAATCAAACCTGTGGCCATGTGGCATGTCTCCCAACCATCCATCCAGCAGAGCACCTCATACTGTCATGTTTTTAAATCATTTTTGTTATTATTGCTTTATTACTCCTGATTCATTAACAAGTAAGAAGCATTTAAATGTTGCAGCTGGTTAGAAACAATGCTGGCAGCTCTGTGAGGCTGTACCTGTGCACAACTAAATGCCAGTGTCATAATGCTAACATACTTAGATTGACAATGATAACATGCTAATGTTCAGCAGGGACAATCGTCGGTATGTTCACTGTCTTAGTCTAGCATATTAACATGCTAACATTTGATAATTAGCACTAAACACAAAGTAAAGTGCATCATATTTTAATCTCATCGCCTCTTTTGTCTGTAAAGTTTGAATCTGCTAATTAACTGGAAACTATTAATGCTGTTTATAGCTGCAATATAGAGCTGCAGGATTAGTATACTGTGCAAGTATACGCTGCCATAAAACATGCAACTCTTACAACTGTTTTCAGACCAGTTGAATGTGCATTTCAACTGTATTTTGAAATGCACGTTTCAACTATTGAATATGCATTTCTAGATAAAATGCAGGAAACTTAATCTGCAGTTGTCACCAGTAATTGTGAAATTCAGGCATTTTCCAAACCTCCCCCTGAAACAAGTGATTGCATTCAGCGGGAGAACTTGAAACTTTCCCGTGTGCTTCGCTCTAAAACCGTGCACTTTGCCTGCCGTGACCCTTGTGCACAGCTGGGTGAGGTGCATGTTTGGGATTCCTTCTCGGTTAATAATACCTGTTTGATTGCTCTGAATCTCACAGCTCACCGTGTATGCAAACTTCCCTGGTAATAACGCGTGGGGCCAAAGGGCGGATTACTAATGCTTCAAGACTGCAGGCTCGCAATCAGGTGGCTTCCAGACAGCGAGAAGTCATGAGACAAAAGCTGCAGCCACTTGCAGAGCCTCCCTAAAAGGACACTTTGGACGTGGTGTCCACCCCAGCGGCTCTGACGTACACAGCCCTCTACCTCTGCCTCCCCCCCACGGCTGCTCATTATGTGCAGTTTAGTGCTCACTCAGCTCTGGGGTGCTCCAAAGTTCACAGGAAGGAGAGGAGAAGGGGGGGAGTGTGAGAGTCATTCCTGTTACTGAGGTCAGAGGGATGTGTTTTCTTTCCCAGCCCTCCCTTTATTCTGTCTCCCCCTCTGTCTTTTGTTCGTCGTGATAAGAGAAGTCAGGTGGCAGCAGTGAAGAAGCCTCACAATCACCTTCTGCCACCTTCACCTCAGTGTTGGACACATGCTGATTAGATCAGCCTTGTTAACTACACAAAGCACTTGGAAACTTTCATTTTCTATCTATGCAGCCTGTTAAAGCTGTTTAGATACTCCATTCAGTTTGAGGTATTTGTTTTAGTGCTATATACTCTTGCATGCACCTATCTTATCTAAATATAACCAGCTCAATTTAACTGGTTATATTTAGATAAGACGGCCTCACGCAAGAGTTTTACATAGCAATAAAAACAACTACCAGTAATTAAAATGTACAGTCTCACTAGATGCCTCCAGACGACTTACACAAGCCAACAACCATCAGCAGGAAGAGCTGGTTATATCTGTATAGTTGCAGGGTCATATCTCAACTTATCCAGGTTGTAAAATATTTGTCATGGTCGAGTGCTGAGGATGAATTGAGGAACAAAAAGCTTCCCTTTAGTCTGGTACAGCAAGTTTTCTTCGCTCCACCTTCGTCATGTTGCAGTTAATAGATACAATAGACACATTACATCATCGCTATGCATCCTGGAAACAGCTGTGTTTAAAATAGAAAAGTAGTAGTTTAAAAGTATGTTGCTTATTTCTTTCACTCGCTTTCAAAGCGGATGTGCACGCGAGCTAGATCAGGATCTTTAGACTCGAGGCGGTGGTGCTCCTGCCGCCCACAGGGGCCGCCAGAATCAACACAAATTAATGTTCCTTGTAACTGCTTTAAGTTTTTTAGCAATAGGGGTAGAAATAACTGCTCATATTCAGGTGAAGGTCCTGCCATTATTCGCCTTAAGTTAGCCAACTCTGAGCGTGACCCACACATGTGAAAGGGTAGCTGTTGCACTCTTACATCGACGGCTTCTATTATTGATAAATTACTTAAATTTGGCCTGATCCAATTTAGACCAATGTAGTCAGTGCATCTTAAATTGCATGCTAGTGACCTAAATTGAAGTTTCACACCAATTTTAATAACAAAGCTCAGTTTCAAGCTCTTCCTTCCAGACTTTGGCTAAATCTAGTAGTGTAGAGAAGATAATGAAACAACATTTTAAGGGACGGACCCCCAAGTACATATTTTTCATCTTACCTGTAGCGCTAATTATCCATCTGGATAGTTTTAGTGTGAGTTGCTGAGTTTTGGCGAGATTGGCATGGACATATCTGCCTTCTCTTGAACATAATGGAGCTAATTGGCACTCGGTGCTCAAAGCCATGGCGTCCTCCGAGGCAGAGCTGTAACTTTAGCTAGCTTAGTTAGCCCTCTCGTCCATGACTAGCCGCAGGCTTCATCACGTTCATTCCTACATAAAACTGCTCACAAGAAGGTTTGTGATTTGTCATAAGTAACCAGGTCATGATTTCTTTTTGGCGCTTTTACAACTAGTAATGGAGTTTCATCTAGATCCCATTATATGGGAGAGAAGGCAGACATCTCCAAAAATCAGCAACTCAAGCCGGATAAATAGCACTACAGGTAAGAGGGAAAATATGGCTTTTTGATTTTTGGGGTGAACTGTCCCTTTAAAACCTTCAGTGGTGATTTATATTATATTTTATGCAGAGATTATAGTTGCATATAGCAGCTGAAACATAAAACGTGCGGTAAAACGTTCTTTGGGTGTCCGCCAGGTGTCACTGATGTAAACAGCATCTGCAAAATCCTTGCTACGGCCCTGCATGAAAAGTTATCAGTTATTCTGCTAGAACATGAAGGAAAACCTGAATAAATCTTCCCTCGAGACAGAATCAATAACGGAAAGAAACCCCATCATGCATGTAAAAGGTTGAGTGTGTGTTTGAGTATTTGCAGGACTTTGTCGTTAGACTTGTGTGTGTGTGTGTGTGTGGGGAAGTGTGGAAAAGGTGAGCAGACTAGATGTTAGTAACCCTGGAGGAATGGCATGAAAACATCGGCTCCATGTGTAATGATAAGTCTGGGGAGGAAGAGTTGTTAATGGTTATCCTTAAGCAGCAGACCGTGTCAGAAAAGCGTCTCGCTGTCTTTGATTGATATCACGTTGAGTTCTTAACGCCCTCGACATCACACTGATTGCATCCCGTGTTAGCGGTGGCGAGGCGTGATCTGGAGCGAGCAGAACGTGATCGGCGTATGTTGCAGTTAAAGATGGAATGAGAGGAATTTTCTGCAGCCTGTTTCGCTTTGCCACATCGTCGGAAGCACAACGGGCTGATTTTCATGCACAGTGTGCACCTTGTCTTGTAAAATTGCACCGATTTTTCTGTTATTTTCATGAACGACGGGTTGGTGCATTTAGTTGGAGGGTAAATGCTGGATTATTTGTAACAATGAGAGCTGTGACTTGGTTGTTTGGCGCGGTGTGAGAGCGGCAGGCTAAAGGTGGTGTGAGAATGAGGGGCTGTGGGTTTTACTGAATTCCTATCCGGTGAGTGGAGCATTGGTTTCTGTCTAGACAAAGCTCAGTTGTCGGGGAGACCCATGCAGATCCAGGACTGCCCCGGGCTCCAGGAAGTATTGGTGGGAGAGAGTGGGGCTTTTTTTTTTTTCTCTCTCTCTCTCTCCCTGCTCACTTTTCCCTCCTCGGGGGATTTCAACGAATGCAGTCAACTGCTGAGAGCGGGCTTTTTTGTTTTGTGGTGGGAGTTTTTCTCCCATGATAGGGTGGAGACAGCTCGGTGCGTTTGTGTGGAGATATCAACGGCATAAAAATCTCACTGCTTTCATGTCTCCCACTCGGCAGGAAATAGCAGCCCTGGCCCACCTTGCACACAAAACCATTCACAGTCGCAGATGCACACACTGCACACTCACTCACTGCACTGTGTAGGATCCTGTACAAACTTTTTTTAACCTGGCATCAAACTGCAGAAGTGTCATCTTTTAGGTGTCTGTTTGTGGAGCCACTCTGTAAGCTCTATTGTCTTTGAGTGACTGTGTACAGCAAGATAAGGCAAAGACAGGCGGCGTGACGGCTCCCACAGCACCGGATCAGGAGGCAGACAGGGGTGACTAAGGGCTCATTAACTGTTACACTCAGCTGTGCCCCGAGGGCTCTTCCTTGGAGCCGGTGCGCCGTTCCACTGGAGCCGAGACAGTTTCTCCTCTTCGGAGGATTTGAAGTGATGACAGGAGAGTTATTGTGTGTTTCCAATATCTAAGTGAAGATAATACAGTCTGGAAAATCCCAGAAATAAGTTCTTCACCTTAGTTTTTGAATGAGGCTTTAGAAAGAGTGACACAGTTCACCCACACAGGCCAACATGAATGTGAAATTAGCCAAAGTTTATTTTGGGCCATTATCAGTCCTATAGTATGGTAGTTTGTTTCTCAGTACCCTTTAATAGAATAGACCGGCAGTTAACTTTGTCAAAGAGCACTACGATTAATGATTTCATAGATTTGACTTGTCCCCAAGTTGAAACAAAAATACCTCAGCCCCATAATTGCTTATTTTGTTCTAACTGTCAGCCAGGAACTATATATACATATGTGTGGACCTGTTGTTGCGGTGTGTCCCGCACCGTTGGCATTAGTTGGTCCTTGTCGTCGGCGAATCAGCGACGGAGCTCGACAGTGGGAGAAATCACTCTGATTGGCTTTTCAGCGAGGCGAACGCTCGTTGGCCGTCTGCTGTAGTCTTTGTGGTGTGTTCAAGGGACCATCGGAGACATTAGGATCCATCCTCTGAGGACCATGAATGTCTGAATAAAATATCATGGCATTCCAACCAAGAGTGATATTTCAGTGTGGTGTTGTGGAGCCATAGTGTCAGCATGGCTAAAAACACAGGTCACAGAATGAAAGGGTCTTGCAAGAGAGCTGCCTCGAAACCTCTTTTTATTACACTTGTTCAAAGCGAGCGTTCGGCATGCAACAGGTTTGCGTGATCGCCCCCCGCCCACAATCATCTGCATGACAGCGTTTTTCTTTATTAATAGCAGCAGCTGGTGGCACAATGCGTTGCATCTGGCCCCTCCAGATTTTAGCTGCAGACACGGTTGGAGCATTTTCTTTGTGTCAGCTTTTCATTTCTCCTCTCTGTGCAGTCAAATCAAAGCAATATCTCTCCAAGCCAAATCCACAGTTTTCTTGGAAAACAATCAAAGCCGGGCAGTGAAGAAACTCTTTTTTTTTTTTTTTAGCTGCTTGTCTTCTGTTGACTTCCAAACACATGAAAGAAAAGTCACCAGGACTTCAAAGAGAGCCTTAATCCACGCATGTTATTCACTGTACCTCGCTGTAGATGAACTTATTTCTCAGGGAATCAGACGCACATTACTCAGAGCTTTGAACTTTTAAATGTGTCAGTCTGCAAGCTGTGCGACTGAACACACACACTTCCTAACACCCACTCAGAGGAACCTGTTTTTCTGCACATGGGGCCCAGGTGGGAGAGAAAAAAGGACAGGATGACAGAAACTGGAGTGAGAATCTGTTGTCCTACAGCTGACCTCACCCAAGGCAAAGGTGTTGCATGCCGCTGCAGAGCTCAGGTGAAAGGTGTTCGGTTTGTGACTCAGCGGCTCGGAACGCTCGCCTCCTGATCTGGTGTGCGGCGGAAACACCGACGCCTCCTGTGTTTTCTTTTCAAGTCGGCTTCACGCGGCGGGTTTTCAAAGCATTTTTGGGACCGCGCGTGTTTGGCGACTTCACAATCTGTCACCATCAAAGCTCGATAATCGATGGTGTTCGTGCAAAGATTGGCATTTTATAGCCTTAGTCATAGAGCTCGTCTCCACCTAAACTCAGGAGTGACGCTGTGTGTTTGTTTCTCTCTGGGAGGCCTCTGTCTCTTTCCTCTGCACGCCTCACTGGACAGTCTGGCTCCCAGATAGCATCAGCCCGTCTGAGATTAGCGCTCATGAGGGCGCAGTTAAACTTGTAAAAGCTCTGGACTCCTGTCCCGGTGCCTCTGTTCCACACAATGCCAAATAGCAATTGTGAGCGTGGCACAATACTGATAGCCCGTCTGCATTGTCACCGTGCCACTCAAATGTGCCTAAGCCTCGGAGCTTATTGTAGAGGCAGCCACAGATCCCGGTCCAGGAGCGGGTTCGTGCAGCCTGTCGCTGTTGTTGCCAGGCAGTTTAGCAGTGTAGCGGACAGATAATGGAGCTGCTCAGCGTCCCATGGCCCAACATTTTGGGAACTGGACAGCTGATAACTAATCATTGAGGCTGCAGCGCTCCGTCTGCCGTCTGTTAATCAGACACTGAGCAACACCTCTGTAATCTGTGAGCACAAAACACCTTGGTTTGTTTGTTTGTGTTGTCTTTCAGTGCACTAAAAATATAATCTGTGCAAGGAGTTTATATTTGGATGAGATGAGTCAGATGTAATGCATAATAGCGCAACAGAGTTTATTACTCACATGACAACATGCACAACATAGTTTGCTTTATTTGTCCCTGGTCCGTCCGCAATAACTAATTACATTGAGCAATCAATACTGTAAAATGAGTTGAAGTGAGTATGAAAAAATGTACAGAAAAGTGAAGAGCAGCCAGTTTGAGAGCCTGAACCAGGAAACACTTTGCATTGTTGCATGCAAAATTGTTTTTGATACGTTTTCTGACGATCAGCTTCATTTATTGACTTATTGTTTTGTTATTCTGTGATAAATTTAATGGGCAGCGCTGAAATTATGGCCCTGTTCACATTACAACCGTTTTGCTAAAAGCTGAATAGTTTTTGCTTTGCATTTTAGTTCCGCGTTCATCTGACAATATTGTGAAAACGAGTTCTCAAGACGTCTGTGAATGAAGCTGAAAAGAAGTCTAAAACTATATTGTAAAACTTTCATTATGAACCCTGTAAGGATGTCACTTTGACTTCACTAGGGAACTAAAAGCTTTCTTTCTGGCTCTCCGCTGGACGTCTCTTCAGCATTTTCAGTAGCGACGTTGAATTGACGTCTTTTGGAAATGTGTTTGCTCAGTGGGAAAGAAAAGACCTGAACATATGAGTGGAGAAAAACAACTAATGATAGCCTCTGTTACGATGTGGGGGGCGTTATTCTGGCATTGTTCATGGTCACCTTTTAACCTATGAAGCTGTCTTTTCCAGGATGACAATGCGCCCATCCATAGGGCACGAGGGCTCACTGAACCGTTTGATGAATATGAAAATGATGTGAATCATATGCCGTGACCTTCATAGTCACAATATCTCAATCCTACTGAACACCAGTGGGAGATTTTGGAGCAACATGCCACATAGCGCTCCCTCACATCATCATCAAAAACCAAATTAGGGAGTATCTTTTCGAGGAATGCTGTTGAGCTCCAGAGACTTGTAGCGTACTCGACGAGCAGTCAGAAGATGCCTTTTGTCGCTGTTTTATGTCATTGTCCAACAAAATCCAGTTACGCTGTTGATTTGAATCCGGTCTAACTAAGTTATTACTGTATTTGTTCTGGCAGCAGATCTAAGCACTGCACAGTTTCACACCACAGGGCAGAACTTACTGTCATAAACTCTGCAGAACCTCTGTGTTGGCAGTGTTGGCAGCCCACCTGTGCAAACCCCCGCAGCCACATCAAAGACATCGCTCCGCTGTACGACTTCAAATATATTTCTCATCAATGCTTTCAGTGTGCCACATGTTTACATTCACCACACATAAGTACACATGCTGGATGCAGACAGGCACGCCACAGCTGAAGGCATAGCAGACATTCTTTTGGCTGGAAGGATTTTAAAGGCTCAGTCCGCACACAAAGAATCACACACCCTGCAGTGACAACGTTCGCTGTTTGTTTGCCTTCGTCTTACTGGAATTAACGCTCATTTCACACATGCATTTGTTTGACTGAGGTCCTGACTTCAAAATAAAACAATATGGCAATAGCTTAAAATGTAGTTTATTGCAGTGTTTAATGCAGAATAGTCAGTTTAACAGTTACAGTGAGAAGATTGATACGACTCTTGTATGTTTGCTTCATCCTGGAGAGGTAAGCTTAGACTGGAAACAGCTAGCCTGGCTCATAAGTCCCCATAAACCACGAACCAGTTGTTGTTTTTTACAGCTTCACAGCTGCTGGAAGGCAGATTTTTTTTAACCTTTGGATCGAGCTAGGCTAGCTGTGTCCCCCTGCTTCAAGTCTTAATGATAAACAAAGCTAACCAGCTGCCTACTTCTATTTTAGTGTAGCCTGTAGATATTCATCGTACTCTCAGCAAGTTGCGGTACGCTGACGACTCAACCTTGTTCTGTGCTTCATCAACATTAGAGACTCAATGTGTTAAAGGAGACATATGTTTATTTTCATCATTTTATTTAGTTTCACTACTAGAACAGGTTTACGCGCCTTAATGCTCAAAAAACACATCAGTTTTCTCATACTGTCCAGTGCTGCAGCTCTGTATTCCCCCTCCGTCTGAAACGCTCTGTTTTAGCTCCTGTCTCTTTAAGGCCCAGTCTCATCTGATTGGTCAGCTCACACACGTCTGAGCTGCACCGCTAACATCAACAGAGTGCTAAACCCTGCGCTAAATCAATTCTTACGTGCCCAAATGACATGGTGTGATGTCACAAAGTACTGACGGGGCGTTTCAGGAGCAGTGTTTTCTGTGGGAGAGAGGAGCTTCTTTTACATGCACAAGAAGAAAACACTGAAGGAAAGGAAGGGCTGGGCTTTGGGCTGCTTGTAAGTTGCATACAGCATTATTAAATAGATGAGAATTACTATTGAACAATGCCTTGGTAGTAGCAATGTTCTTGCTAATGTCAGCTGAGCAGGTCATTACGACCAAATTAGCTTGCGTTATATAAGATAATTGACTTAATTACCTCCATGATGGGAAGCATTGCAACTTCAAGGAAGTGTTCTGTCTGTGCTCCGTCTTCTATTATGATTGATTTTACTCGGTCACACCTGGACAGCTGCACAGTCGTTTGGGTGAGCTGAGAGACGGCTTAAAAACAGATTGCACAAAACAGAACAGCCACATCAGCACGTCATTGTTCTCTCTTGCCAAATGTAATTTGGAAAAGAGCGCCACACCTCTTTTGTGATAAACTAGCATGTACTGTTTTCTGTTTCATCTGGCGGAGCCAAGCCCACAACCAAATTAAATCACGAGAACCTGAACAATGAGAGCTTCTTTTGCCTGGAAAAATGCCCCCCACCAACATCAGACAAACCAAAAGTGCACATTGATGAGGCCCATTAAAAGTAGATATAGTCTCTGAGAATGTTATAATCCCTCAAACGCAGCAGGGTTACTGTAAAACTGACCACCACATTTCCCTGAAACAGAGGATTACTTGAAAATTCAGCACATTTGAGGCTTAGGACCTCACTGGATTAGACAGCTTCTTGAGGGGAGCTGCACAGCAGAGTCTGTGTGCGCCCACACCGCGGGGACGAACCAATCCTGACGCTAGTGTGTGTTTTCTGCACTCGTTCACCTCTGCCCCACTGTTTACTGCACACGACATGCCACATCTGGCATCGCCCGCCTGAGGGGGAGTGTCTCCACAGGCCCCAATTTTGCGACTGCTGCTGTGGCAGCTTGATTTCTATGAATCGATTGTGTCAATTATTTATTTTGTTGCATCAGTTCTTGTACACAGTGCTGTATCGTAGGCAACTGGACTTGTTTTGGTTGGCTGTTTAAGCTGTTTACCACAACCTGGATGACTGAGAAGCTTCATCGGCATCAATTCTAGTAAACGCTGCAACATGAACACACATGTCTATTGACAACAACTTGAAATCAGTGCTATTGGGATATGATTGCACGAAGCCTAACGGGATGTTTCACTGCAACTTTTATCATCCAGCTTCAGTGGGACAGCTTCAGATAAATGCACACGACAATGTGACAAGATGAAGAAGAAGAAGCGCTCAAAAGAAACAAGCTGCAGACACGAGTTGAGTGATTAAAGGTGCAGTATGTAAGAATTGTCCGCCTGTCGAATACATACGACAGATAAGGTGCAGCATGTCGCCAGAGAAACCTCTAACTGCCTCAAACTGTAGCTGCTGTTTGTTAGTTCGCTCATTTAGCTCAGTTAGCTGTGCAGCTAGTGGTCCAGACTGGGAGCTTCAAGGACCAGTTGTGTGTTGGTATTTACAGCGCCAGCACAGCAGCTTGGGGCTGGCTGCTTCTCTGCAACACAATAAACAGACGTCACAATGTCAAAACCTTTTTTTTTTTAAGGATTGCATCTTAAAAGTGTAATGTGTAATGTTTAATCTGTAAGCTTGCACTGTTTTATCTTCCAAAACATAAAAGTTGAGTGTGTATCAGCTGTGATCAAGAGCTGCCATGTTACCAGTCTGCAGAAGTGCCACTTTAAAGACAACACAACAACCACAGACACAACAATGGAGCAGTAAAAGCAGAAAACACTCAGCCTTGTTAATGTGTTTTACAGCTCATTACGCCTCTTGTGCCTCCTCCCAAACTTATAGAGCTCTATAGTAGCTGCTGGCGTCACTCGGTGTCCATGCAGACGTTGTTGTTGGGGGGGGTTTAAGGACCAACCCTCGTGTGACGCAGCTCTCCGATTTCCTGTGTCCACTCATGCCTCACCGGTGCAGCTGAGGACTTACAAACTACAGCTGTGTTGATAAGACAGCCTCAAGTGTTAAGTGTTAAGTTCCCTGGAAAGATCAGCGCACAGGTCAAGAAAGCAAAAACTACGAAAGCAGCGACTGTTGTTTTAATGTCTGATTCAAAAAGTCCCTCAGCAGCCATGCTTTCAGTTTCCTTGGTCGCTGCCCTGCATGTGTAGCTCCTATTTTTAAAACCTCCACCCCATATTTTATCATTTATACTGTAGAGGCTAGCTGGCGATGCTGCTTCCTGTGGAGGAAGCGGAAGGGAGTGTGTGGGGGGATTAAAGGGATGCATGGTCTCGTCTCCCTTCTGTAGTCGGTCCTATAGTCCATGTTTCATCTCTCTTCCGTTTCAGCGTGTCCCCCTCCTCTGTAATATCCTGCACCAAAGCACAGAGCAAACATTTACCACACCACATGTCAGAGATCGTTTCTATCAGTCCCACAGAGCCACTTTTTGTATGTACTTTTCGTGATTTGCTCAAGGAACAAGAGCTGCAAGTTCCCGGGGCCGAACAATTGTTGGGTACACAGAGTAACTCTTATTTATTGCTCAACCGCATGTGCAGCGTGTTCTACTTTAACACATGGTGTTCTTCTTGCAGGAGAAGCTGTTCCTGATTCTTCTAAGAAATCATGTTTGTGCATAAAACAAGTTGCGACTGTGCAGCCTCTCGTCTAAGTAGTTCAGGGAGTGACGTAATGAGCCTGTAACAGCGGCTCATTGTGTCCTGGAAGTGGGAATTGTGAAACAAGAGTCCGTTAGGTTGGGCCACTGCTTTTACGCACATTGAGTCAATTCCAGAGTAAGTCAACTGTCACTTCTGGTAAGTTGCACGGCTATATACACAAGAAATGTGTGCAGTAACACTGTAGTAACTTGACTTTTTTTTTATCATTTCTACAAAACTGTGCAAAGCTGCTCATTCATTAAGTTAAGTGCTGCAGCCGAGGGTGCAGATTTGATCATTTTTTCATTATGTAGATACATTTTTATTAGCCGTGCTGTTGCCACACAGCCAACCACTTAAATGTCTCGCAAATATTCAATGAAATACCATGAAATGTTGTGAAGACGTTCATGGTTTTCACTTATCCTGTGAAATGTCTGAATAACATTTACATGCATTTCCCAGACAGGATAATGTCAAAATTTAAATTTGTCCAATACAATGACTTTCCTACCAGCTGTACTTTGTCCTTAGGGGCTAATTAGCAAATAATAGCACGCTAACACACTTGGCTAAGGGAGGGACGACGGTAAACATCGTCTGCTAAACATCAGCGTGTAATAGGTGTCGTTCTATGTGCTGTATCGTGGGCAGCTGGATCAGAGTCTGTGGTCCGGCCGCGTTCACTGAGTAGCTGCTGAGCCCAGTTCGGTCGTCCGCTCGGTCAGCAGACGTTCAGGTGGTTCACTGCCCCCTTTGTTTGTTTGCATATTGCAACTTTAATCTTAAATTATACCGCTAACCTTGGATGACTTCGTACTGTGACGACTTTAAATCAGATGGATTTCAAACAGCTTTCCAGCTACGTGTATATGAAAAGAGATCATGCTATCTAAATAAAGCTACTAGCTAACAATGTGAAACCGATGCCAATCTCAAATCCAAGAAAAAAACTATGGGATACGATGATTTTGTTGACAGTGCTTTCAGCAGCAGCCAGACCTCTGCGCTTGTTAAAGGCCACAGGAGCATCTTTCTGCCGGGAATCATTTGAATAGATTTGTCATCACTGTGGCTTTGTTGGTTTCCCTTGTGAAAATGTCAACTGCATATCTGCATCTACATCTCTAATAATGCAAATGCAGTGAGCACAGTTTCTTTTCCCTGTTCTAGGTTTGAGCACAGCTGTCCAAAGACTGCGATGTCATCAAAAATGCAGAGCTCCAGTAGCATAGCTCAGGCCAGGCGGACGGTGCACCAGCTGAGGATAGAGGCCAGCATTGAGAGGATAAAGGTAGCTTTTCATATTCATTCACGTGACTCGACTGCTCTGCTTCTGCTACATGTATGTCGAGGTAGATCACTCTGTGGACTGATGTCTTCGCAGGTGTCCAAGGCTTCGTCGGACCTGATGCGCTACTGCGGAGAACACGCCAAGAACGACCCGCTGCTCATGGGCATCCCTGCTTCAGAAAACCCTTTCAAGGACAAGAAGCCTTGCACCGTTCTGTAGAGGAACACCTGAACTCTCGCTGCTTTCCTTTTCATTCCTGTATGGGGGAAAAAAAAGCTGATAGGAATATTGTTCACAACTTATCTTAAGGCCAGTGTACTCCCCTTAACCTTTTCACGAGCCCACTGCAGTTCAAGGAACGACTCCCTCTTTGTCATGCTGTCAGATAACACAAACACCAAAGACCAGGCAGAAGTCTGAAGCTGCGGCCTCGAGTCGAAGCTGCAGCTCAAACAAAGACGAGTAAAGCTGAGTGCAGCTGAGACGCAGAGGGCCGCAGACCTCGGCCTGAAAATGGGAGAGTTCCCGACTCTCTAATTATCACAGCGACCGTAAACAACCCCCCCTCAATCATTTGGTCCAATCAGATCCAGGCTTTCAGCTTTCACCTCTTGCTTTCATCAGGCTTTGCTTCAGGAAACAGTTGTTATAGTTTGTGTGCTGCTGATAATGAGCAGCCCAGATAATGACATCCTGTCTCTGGGAGAGAAAAACTGTGCCGTCCATCACGGGAAGACAAACTGATGCACATCTCCTGCTTTGTAGTTTGTCAGCTAGTCACAGTCAGAAATATAAAGTCATAAAGTTCATATTTATAACAATTTAATGTTGACAAATCCTTTTAAAACAGAAATACTACACCGACAGAGCTTGAAGAAAGGTGCAGAATAAAGTATTGTTTGTTCGAGGTTTGTCAGACAGTATTGTAACGTCACTGGTGTCACGTGTTATCTGCGTCTTGGTAGTTGCCAGTTTGTGGAAAAAAAGGAAAAGTGCAGCATATTGCACTGCACTAATGTTAGCCAGCTAGCATTAGCAATGTTAGCTAGTGCACAAACTGGCAACCACTCGAGCGGGCAGATGATTTAAAAACAACAGGGGTGTTGTGAGGTGAGTGCAGTGGAAAGGGGAGAAGTGCAACATCAGGTGGCTGAATGTCATCAGTAACACCTTTTAATAATATATGTTATATATTAAATTATTCCACACTCCAGAGCAGTTAAATTGGTCCAGATTGTCCTGACATGTATGATATAATCTTTCCTCAGAAAAATGCTTCAGTTCAATTGTTGATAGGATTTTTATTTTTCAGATCTCGGGAGTTTCTTCTTCTGTTGTTGCTTTTGGATGTAGTAAAGTTTACCTACAGTGTCGACCTGTAATGTTGGGATTATTTGAGCTAGGTGCATTCTTGTTATAAACTTACTTTAATTGAATCCTTTGAATACCAGAGGAGGATTTCTCTTGTCAAAACACTCTTTTTTTTATTTTTTGCGCTTTTTGTTTACATTTGCCTTAATAATGAATGTAAAGCTTTCGGTGCTTTCTGTCTTTCTCTGAAAATGGGACAAATATGTACCATTTCACTGCACGTTGTGCGTCACCTTCTTGCATCATCGAGGGTATTCCTTGATTTATATAAAGAAATATTCATGATCCGGCCATGATTGCTAGAAAAAAGAGGATTCGAGATCAATCTGTGCCATCCTGTCAGCTCTACCTGTTCAGTGTCACTATTAAAAAACGTCAGCGTCCTGATTTTTCTGTGTTGTGTCCGAGCGGAGGCTCGTTGCGGTACGATCCAGGCACTTTGAAAACGACTGTTAAACTCTGGAGTTTGAAACATTCCATGTTTTATTGTGAGGACGTGCGACGGGCAGCGTGTCGCTGTGACTTTATCTCAGTTGTGTGTTGGTGCTCACGCAAAAACTATTAGCAACTAATTTTTTTGCTATCTTAACCAGCCAGGGCCTTAAAGATGAAGTGATCCCATTTCAACTCTCGACTACCTTTGAGTCACATAAGTGCTGTTGTCTTATACTGTGAATAACAGAGGGAGGTGGAGGGAGTGTATCTAACTGTAGGCTGTTAACTCCATGTATGGCATCATATGTTGAATAATAAATAGCGTATCTCAAACTGTACGTCCATAAATATTGTAGCGCAGGATGTTCGTCCATGAACCACAGGATGTGCTTGCTTGTAACTCTTTGCTTTCACTTTATAGGACTGAACTTCAGCTTTTAATCTCTGTTCTGCGACATTAATTCAACTTTTTGAATTAAAACTGTTTTGTTTGGATTAATGGTGCGTTTGGCCTTTTTTTTACTGTGTGTGTTTTATTAAAGAGATGATTCAATGAATGTGGTTTGTCACACCTGGTGAGTCGAGGTAACAATTTAGTGTTAATGTCTTATTCTGCACTCCACTATTTGAAGTCATTTATAGGTTTTTTCCAACTAATGTTAAAAGATAAAAGAAAATAACAAACCCTGACAGGATAATCGGGTATTTTGACAGTCTTGGTTGCTAAGTTACCTTCAGTAAATCCCAGAATTCATTGCTTAAAGCGCACATTTTCTCCGTGCTCATTAAAAATCTGATTGTAAGAGGGTGTTTTAGTGTTTTTCAGCCCATTGTTTTGGTTTTACTTTACTGCTCATATCAACCTTATTTCCAGCAACAACAGACAGCTGCTCTGAAAACCAACCGTCCACTAACATCCCCAGTTCTCACACCGGCTAGCCGGCGAACACAGCGTCGCATTCAGCAGCTAAAGAGCTAAAAAGTAAAAAAAAACTCAACAGGAATGTCTCTTTTCCAGAAATCTTGGAAAATGTAGGAACTATTTTCTTTCTGCTGAACTACACCTGCGAGCTGTATCAATGTGCAGAAGTTGAGTAGGAAATCTATTCAGTTTAAGCTATTCTGTCCTAATTTGCACTCATCGGTCCAATAAGCAGTCCTGCTAACCAGTCATCATTCTGGTGTCGGACTCGCAGGTCACCATGTTCAGATGAGTAGATGAGTATCTCTGGTATCAGGTCAGGAGCACATAAACATTCTTGTTGCTCTTATTTTTCACGTCCCCCCGGAGCCACGACCGGCCTGTTATGCAATAATCCCCGCTCTTCTCAGCAGCCCTTTCTGTCCTTTATCACTCTGCTCAGGTGTGATGTTACATCCACAATCAGGTCAGGCCATATTTGTTGGCCCACATTGATGTTACCCCTCCCCATTCGAGTCAGATGATGGATGGCGCTGGCTTTGTAGCAGCGATGCTTGCGGTGATTGTGTTACCTGTCAGCGCAGTGGAGAAGCTCCAGGATAAGCCAATAATCCAGTATCGCCAATATCTCATGTGCTTTTCAGCGGCCCCCTCCCCTGTGTGAAAGGGAGGCTGTGAGGTGGAAAATCGTGGTTTTTGTCTTTTAAATGATCAAATTGTCTTCCAGGTGTCGTTTTACACATCCTGCTGTGGTATTTCTGATGTTATTGTTCCACTTTCCGAGGAAAAATCTCCTTTTTTTATTGGCATTTTCTCTGTCTCGTCTGAAAGCGCGGTGTGCACTTGGTACTGAGAATGTTTCCACAGAGCAGAGTGAACACTAGACTGTTCTGCCCACAGACTGTGGATCTGAACTCACTCAGTTCACATGTGCACGTTTTGTCCTCCGTGCACATTTTTATCACATTTGCAAAACTGCACCCTTTAACTTCAGCCGATTAAACACGACCACAAACCCTCTGGCGACTCCGTCACACCCACACTCGCTCCTCCCCTCGTCTCCCGGCCGGTCCTCTGCATTTTGACCCACTTTCCTCTCTCTCTCTCTCCATCCACCACTGGATAGGACCACCAGAGAGGACTGTTGTCCTCTTCATCTCCCTGCAGCAGGTCAGCCTCTCTGCTGCCTGTTAATTACAAGTGCTACTATTGTGAGTGGTCAGGGGGGGGGGGGACCGCCTCTATTCACAGGGCTATTTTTTGCCATGAGGCTAAAGTACTGTACAGCTCTAGCAATGGAGACCTGAATAGCCCTGACTCATGCATCCATTGTCTTGTGACCCCTCTGTGTAGAAAGGCTTTGTCCCTCCCCATTCTGCGCAAGCACCAATAATTTCTGGCTTTCTCTGTTTTTTTTTTTTGCAGTCTGGAATGAGTCTTCGACGAGGTTTTTTTCTCTTCTTCCCTCTGTGCTATTTTTAATCCGGTCAGCAGTAAATTTAGCTCTGATGGCGTGGATTGCGGAAAGGCTGTGAAGAATGAGCTGTCAGGAAGAGCCCCATCCCACAGATTCATACTACAATGGGAATTCTCCTCCCCTCAATGCAACCAGATCCTCAAAATGTGCAAAAGGTCACATTTTACAGGAGTTCCCATGAAGGGAGCGATGCTGATTTCAAGGAATTGCATGCTAGCAGCAAAGATTTGGCACCGATCGGGTTACTTATTCAATATTTTCAGCCTAAAACACTATTGCTTTTGGTTCAAGCTGCAGAAAGAGGTCGCAGGTGTGGAGTTAATACTCAAACCTGCCCGGTGACATGCCAGGAGACAACCAGAACCAAAGTGGGGCAACATGCTGAGCCTCATATGTTATGTGGGTGTGTGTGACTTCCTGCAAGCAAGCTAAACCTGTAGTACCTGGAAATCATCGAGGCAGAACCACCGCGTGAGCTGTCGTTCGTTTTATTTCATTCAACTTAACAAGGCAGAAGTCCATGAACTATGCACAATAAATATAATTCCTTAAATTAATAAAACACATAAAAACATCAGTTAGTGGACAAGTCTGAACATTGCATTGCCCTCAAAATAATAATAATAATAATAATAATAATAATAATAATAATATAATAAACTGTGAAAACTTTCCCTTTTGTGTTATCAAAGTGACACATCTTTAAATACTATTAAATTAAATGTGCTGTTAAAAGAAATGGTTTGGTCGAATTCTCATGAGTTCATTGAAGCTGAGAGAGTTCTGACTGGTTCCACTCCAGCGTGGTCCAGTTCTTGGAGTCTTATCAACTGAGGCTCTCTGTCTGCTTCTTTTTTTCTTCCCCACCCCTCCAGTCCAGTCCAGCGCTTGTGCTCACCACCACGTGTACTTGTCCGCTCACATGATTCAGTTTCCTGTAAAGGCTTCTTTCTCGGGAAGAGAAAGGCGCAGTCATACGTTGGAAATCCTGGAACTTGGACTGCTGAGTCACACTTCCTTGGCCCACGAGTCCACTCTGACCTGGTAAATTTGTTGGAACGTTTGGCCTCCTTTTTCTTTCTTGTGTTCGGTTTTTTCCTGCCCCTCCCGTCTCCTTCTCTCTCTCTCTCTCTCCCTCTGGGGCACTTTCCAAAAGAAGGAGTCCAACACAGACATTAACACAGGCCTTGTGCAGTTACTTTTCCCCCAATGCACACAATACATTAATAATCCAAGCGGTTTCATCGGTCGGGCAGGTTGATCACGGGCACCCACTGATCCAAACAGCGGCTGTCTCTGCAGAATCTGTTCACTTTGCTCAGCGCCGGGTCCTTCCACAGGGACGACTGAGGATTCTGCAGGAGGAAGGGAGAGGGGGGACAAAGAGCATTAACATCTGCTTAAGTGCAAACAGATACAAATTATACACATTGCACAACAGCTCCGTGCAGGTACTGACAATGACCTTGGCGCTAAAAGTAACACCGGCACAATGTGGGCAAAACAACCCCCTCGTCACAGTCTGGAGGGGAAGTGAGCAATGCAAATAAGTGCAATAGTGAGCAGGCATGAGTAATGACACTTACAGTAACTAGAACACAGTGCAGGTCCATGGGCTCCCCTCCGGGCTTCACCCCTCCGAGTATTTCAGCCAGACGCCTCATGTTGCTCACCCGCAGGATGTTGATGTCGTTCTCGCAGCAGAACGCCTGGATTAAGGTGAAATGGATCTGGAGGGCCACGTCCTCCTCGTCGTCCGTGGCCAGCAGACACAGCACCACGTTGTCTGGGTCCCTGAAAGGAAGGAAGAAACAGGAAAGAGGTGTGAGGAAAAAAAATCTATCTCAGGGTTTATCCTTCGTTTGTGCACCGGAGCTGATGCCACCCTGCAGTTATCTCACTGTTAACTTACGCGTTGAGTGACTTTGCTGCCTCATAGACTCCAACAGTGATGCAACCCTGAGGTAATGCCGAGCTCAGGACCTCCTCTAATGCTTTGGCCACCGATTCCATCCTGAAACACACATTTATACACGTTTATTATAAAAACATACACAAAACACTCAACACAGACACACATAACTGTTATTTCACACATGTTATGTGGTAATATTATGCAAATTAAGTGGGTGGTGGCTAATAATGTAACATTGCATGTGTGATACAACCTGCAACGTGTACCAACACACAACAACACGAACATTTCTCATTAACACTCAATAATAATCAAAACTGACGCTAGCTTAAAACAGCTAGCTAGCATAAGTTAACTTTAGCTTCTTGACGTTAGCCGACCGTTGCACGCGTGTTAGCTCACATCAAAGTACAGTATAAACGAATAAAATACATTTATCTCAATGACAGCGAGAGAGAAACCTCAGCAAAGTAAAAGTAATATCCACGTTCAAGCATTTGCAGATTTTTCTTCCATCCAAAAGTCTTAAAAAGTGGTGTAAAATTCACGTAAAAAACAGCAAAATGTGCATTAAAAAAAGCAGCACAAACTGACCTTTCTGATGAATTATCTCCACTGGTGTCTTCAAAAGTCATATTGCACATCCGAGCGGCTTGTGTGTTCAGTAATATATCCAGAGCGAAGCGTGTGCGACCGGTGCTGAGAGCTGAGCGTGTCGGTGTGAGCCGGTGAGTCCCGAGTCTGCAGCGGTGAAACCCTCCGTCCTCCGTCCGGCCCCCGCGGCTCATCTGCATAAAGCCCCGGTCACATGCACGCGTCACCGGCGTGCTGTGAGTGGAGCGACACCCTGCGGCCGGAGCCGGACACTGCAGCTGGGAAACAAAAAACCAGCTGCTCACAGATGATTCATCACAAAGATGATGGAGTGAAAACTCTGAGTCGAGGATTTTACTTTTATTTTTTAATGTTTAACATTATATCAGCTTTAAGTCTACCAGTGTGTGAAGTGAAGGGAGCAGGCTACACATGCACACCAGCACACACACACACAGACAAGTCATCAAACAAGTGATTCATTAGAAGGCTGCTCCCAGAACCAGACCGAACCAGAGCAAACCAGCAAAAACTATATTTCTAAATTTGATTTGTATTTTTATTTTTTGGTTCAAATCATCTGAGGGGACAAATTGAACCTTATGACGGGTCAGCTTTGGCCTCCAGGCCCCACTTAGGCAGCCCTGGTCTCGAAATACTGTCTTTTAAAACATGAGCAGAAGGACTTTAGAGAGGTTCTGCACCAGCATACCATCATAAAGGTCATAAAATGCAAGAGTCAGCATGTAATCTGCAAAGTAACTAGTAACTAAAGTTTTCAAATAAGTGCAGCGGAGGTGGAAGTGCTATATTTTCCTCCAAAAAGAAGTTGAAAATGGAAATACTCAAGTAAAGTACAAGTACCTCAAAAGAGTAATCACCAGACATAAGCAGTAAAGAGGAGGATGCTGCTCTCCGGGTTTTCATGAGCAGAACTTTATGGAGTTCTCTGTCCTGATTGGATCAAGTGGGCAGGGATACCAGAAAGTCTTTTCTCTTTAAACTCTATAACAGTAATTACTTTTGGACTATAGAGCTACTTAACACTCAGTTTAACAAATAAATAATATTAATAATAATATGTGTTAATGTGTCAAAAGTAATTTTCTGGCAATAAATGTACTCAAGTATCAAAAATACAAGTAAAAGTAAGATTAGACATTACTTCATTTTAAAATGCACTACTTTGGTTCTGATGCATCATGTAATCTGCAAAGTAACTAGTTACTAAAGGTATCAAATAAGTGCAGTGAAGGTGGAAGTACTATATTGTCCTCCAAAGTGTAAAGTGGCAGAAAATGGAAATACTCAAGGAAAGTACAAGTACCTCAAAACTGTCCTTAAGCGCTGAGTGAAAGTACTAAGTTACTTTCCATGACTGAGTTTACAGCAGCCTAAATTAAAAAGTTCATTATTTACACATTTTATTATTGGACCAGTGGGCTGATACTAAATAAATATACACAAAAAACATATATATATATACAGAAAGTATAGCCCCGGGATATATGAGTGTAATATAATGTGTTAGAGCGCCCTCTGGTGGGAATGTCACACATAACCGGCTTTTTTTTTCTTTTTACGAGAAACATTCCTCTCTGGAAGTTTTCCCCGCTGACCCGGGATCAGTTTCCACGAGCTCCTGTTCACCGGTCCTTGTCAGAACCTGACCCCAGACCAGCTCAGCTCCACTCGGCTCTCCGCAGCCCGTCTGTGACGGTCCTCTCTGCATCCTCCAGACCGGCAACGTGGCAAAACTCAACACCTGAAAGTTGCGCTTCTTTTCCCAGATGTAACCTACAGTCGGGTGGAGGGACACGGAACAAGTTTGGGAATATTTCCTCTGGCTGGATTTCTCCTGAAGATGGACGATGTTTCCTCTCCGCAGCTGTCAGGCTGCTCAGGGCGTGTTTACAGCCAGCTCTGTGAGACAGCTCACAGCTGGACCGGGAGCCCACATGAAGGATTATCCACATTTATAATCTGAATGACTTGACTTTGATTTTTTAAACTCTTTTCCCTCCTTTCATTGTGATTATTTACACTGTTTATTCAGAGCACTGCTTCCTGTGCAGGAGCAACACTTGCATGTGTGAACTTTATCCTCCTGTTATCATGCTGACTTGTTATCAGCTCATGTTGGGACGTTTCCTGTGAAATGATGTGGCAGTCGTTGATGCACTTTGACTTTGCGTCTGGCATGTGACAGCTGGAAGAACCTAAACAGAACTTTTTTTTTACTTTGGAACTACAAGACTACAAGAGATCCTGTGTGAAGGGGGTCAACATGGATCACAGAGGTCACCCCCGGCCCGACTCTGCTCAGCACAGAACCAAAGACAGAGAGGACTACTACAGGTATTCCCAGCAGGACAGGGAGCAGAGCTACCCACCACCGAACCCCAGAGAGAGGGACCGGCACTGGGGTCATCCTGACCCCCGATACAGGGCTCATTTCACCAGTCCTCCTGCCAGACCGGATCCTTACAGCACGCAGCAGTACCCTTATGTTCACGGCCACCCAGAACACCAAAGGCCCCACTCCAGGTGTGTACACTCATGGGACGGGTCACGGTTTGTTTTTCCTGTGCTAAGGAAGAAGTTAAAGGTGCCATATGTCAGAACTGGGCACCTGTTGAATTACTCCAAACAAACAGGGGGCAGCGTATCATTGTTTAGGTGAACTGCTCATTTAAAGGAAGAAGAGGGATGTGAAACGCTCCATAAATCAGTGTTTCAGCACGATACCTCCTTTTATTTCCAGGCATGGGTACGAGTATCAGCCGCACAGCCAGTGGGACTACAGAGACGGCTACGGTTATTATGACTACGACTACTACAGAGGACAACACGGACGACAAGGTACAGTGATGCAGAGCAACTCCACGAGACAACCGCAGCTTTTATTAGTTTCAAACAAACACAATCATACTTATGTTGCTCTGATGGTAAAGATGCTGGTCAGTGGGCTGCACAGGACTCCTGGAGGACGGACCGTTACCATGACAGAACATACAAGCAGGAGCATTCAGCGGGGTCCAACACTGACGAGTACAGGTGAGCTGCCAGATGAGTCAGCTCCTTTATTGATTTGTAATTTATCTGAGAGCAGAAAGCCGATCGATTGTAGTCATTGATATGGTGTGCTTGATGAACTTCAGCTTCTGTGTGTTCAGTCAGACTTAGACTCAATGGCCAAAGTCTTGTAATCCTTAACATACTGATACCTGTGTGCTTTTCATCCTGAAACGTCAAAGCTGCTCCTCACCTGGATTTGTATTTCTATGAACATATTGTTGCTTCAGCCCTCTCAGGTACGACCAGAGGAGAGACAGCTCCCAGCATTACCTCAACGACGGCGAGGAGAATCCCTCCAGAGACAACGAGGAGGTCTCCTCTTATTACCTGGGGACGCTAGAAAGCTCCAAAAACTCAGGGTTGTCCTCCAGCAGCTACGAGCTGAGTCAGTACATCAACGGAGCCGAGCCCAGTGAGCCCGCTCACACATCCGACGCTGCAGGTGAGTGTTCAGGTAAAGCTTTTTTCTCTCTTCGCTCAGTTTTTATCATCATGATGTTCTCTGTCGTGCTCAGAACACGGACCTGTGCATCCGACGTCGGCTCCTCTCAAGTACTCAATCCCTCATGCGATCGTCAGCTTTGGGCCCGCAGGCCAGCTGATCCGGGTCACTCCGGGCCGGTCCACGCAGGAGAACGTCAGCCAGCTGGAAATCCACAGTCTGGAGGTAGATTAGATGAGATACTCTTCATTTTAAACACTATATTCTTGAATAATACAAGAGATGTTTTTTTTTTTTGTCTTTATGTGCACAGGTCATTCTCTGTGAGACAAAAGAACAGCAGGAGATGAGAAACTTCCCAGGACCTCTGACCCGGTACTGCTTCATAACCTAATAATGTTAATAAAAATGACTGATACAATTGTGAGACTATTTTTAAAAGTCAATCTTTAAATGTGTTTGATGTTTTTTCATGTTTTGAAGGGAGGATCTGCACAAAGTGGATGCTATAGAGTTTGCCCACCAGAGGGCAGCCGCCTGCATGAGAGCTGACCAGCTGCATGATAAGAAGTCTGCTGCCCTCCTGTGGCATCTACTGATACTGCTCTGCAGGCAGAATGGAGTAAGGAGACAGTAACTCAACATCACATTCATCATGTTTTTTTCCTGATACGCTCGTCACTAAATGTCCAACTGTTGCAGCAAATCGTTGGCTCAGATATCGCAGAGCTGCTGATGCAGGGCTCACACTCAGATGGCAGCTGGGAGTCAGAGGCTCCCACACTCATCGACTTCAGTGACGGCACGACTGCTGAGGTGCCGCCCTGTAAAGGAGACGACCTGCTCACGGGAGACGTCAGCAGCTTCAGCTCGGAGAGCTCAGGGAAGGCCCTGCAGAGTTACACTCAACTGCTGCTGGCAGGGAGGAAAAAGGTTTTTTATTTAGTTTCCTTATTTGAATAAATGTAGCAGACAAGTAAAGTAATGCATTTAAAAATCCCACTGAAGTCAGAGGACACTGTAAGAAAAAAAATAATGTAAAAAAAAAAAAAAAATCCTGTTTTAAAGAAATTGCAAAAACATTGAATAGATTTTTTTCATCAAAGGTTTTACAGAGGAACACAAATTTATCACAATCACTTAAAGTATGAAAACTAAAAGTACTTGAAACATTTTCACGAGAGGACCAACGGGAAGGAAAGAAAAAAAATAATGTGTATTAATTTTTTAATCTTTACTTTTCGGTGACATCTCGGAGATGTTTTCTTTTAGGGCCCTTAAATAAAAATAAAACTGTCTTAGAAGTTCAAGGAGGAAGTCGTTCCACTTTGGTTGAACTACTAACAATGCATTGTGTTATATATAATATGTAATTATAGGATATATATTAAATATGCTCCTTTTTAAATGTGAAATCTTAATCTGAAGAGTAACCAGTGACGACAGCTGTCGGATAAATGTAGTGCGGTAAACTTGCGATGTTTCTGTCTGAAGTGTAGTAAAAGTAAAAGTATACTTGTGTATATATGAGTCCAGTGTGAACTCCCCCATGAAATAGTTTACATCAGGCATTTCATAAGGACACGTTCTGTAACTGAGTGGCCTCTAAGCTTTACATAACATCTGCGTTTGTCCCCCTCACACCTTCCCATATGTTTCCCAGGAGGCCTTGGAGTCGGCTATGAGCAGCGGCCTGTGGGGGCATGCGCTTTTTCTGGCCAGCAAGATGGACAACAGGTCCTATACCACTGTGCTGAACAGGTGAGGCAACTAAAGTCATTTGAGACACGACAGCTGCGAGAGGTCGGCGCAATATACAACTCTACACACGAGTGGTAACGTGTGAAGAAATAAACTTAGATACTTATGGCCTGCTTCGAATGTGTGTGACAGCTACGAGGAGGTGCCGTCACTTGTATTTGGGGTATAACCTCAGCTTCCTGTGTGAGTGAGGAAGTCAGCAACCGCTCGTGTTAGGGTAAGAATATCAGGGTAAGCCAATCAGAGGCAGAAAAGGGCGGGTCATACCCAATGTTGACATCACCCATTGGTTCATGGACAACCGTTTCAAGGCTTCGAATCTGGCATCACGGCCATTATTATTTTGGTTATTTCTCATTAGCTTGCATGCAGTCAGAGTTATTTTTACCCCGTCGCCCTGCTGGCCATCAGAACCATCGAGCTCTGTCCATATTTTATACAGTCGATGTTCATGCCTTTGCCGTCCTGGAGAACATAACTGCACTCTTAAAATCTTGTGTGTCCATCAAGTGATGACACATTGGACTAAAAACAGGTTTATCGCAGACAATCCTACTAACTGATCCCTCAAAAGGAAAGTAAGGAACTCCTACAGCAACTAAACGAGGGAGACAGATGCTTCGACTTGTGACCTGTGTAGCATGTGGCAACGAACATGAAAAGACATCTACTCGATCCAGCAGGTCCTTTGGCTTTCTCACAGTGTCCAAAAATGGTGGCCTTTATTTAGAGGAGGGTAACCAGTGTTTAACGTAGTGTATAAGTCTGCTATTTCTGACCTTTAGTAGTCAAAAGTGCATCAATCATTATTAAGAAAGCAATAATGAGTCATTGTTCCTCTGAGCTCACTACATGTCATTATTTCATTATATATTACCTTGTTTTTGTGCCTCGGACCAGACCAGGAGGTTTTATGATCAATGGTCGTCCAACTTTTCCATTCTGGTGAAAGTGATATATCCAAAACGCCTCGAGGGAACTTCTTAAAAATCTGGCACAAACATCGACTTGAATTGAACTCAAGGATGATATAATTAGAAATTAGTCATCAAAGGTCACTGCGACCTCACAAAACACTTATTTGTCCATAACTGAAGAATTCAAATGCTTTTTACGACAGTTCACACAAATGTCGAAGAGGATAAACTGATGACTTTTTATATCCAAAAGGTCAAAGGTCAACTTCACTGTGACGTCAGTTCAAAAACACAAATGAACTCAGGAGGCTCAGATGGTATCTATTCCCCCAGATGACTGAACTGCACATCTTGTAAACAGATGGATGGTCAGTTTTAGATTAGAGGAGCGACTTCACCCGTGCATTGTGTTATCAGCCCCAGTGTACACACTCTCATACACACAGACGCACAGTCAACAATACACATGATGCATGGCAGAAATAAGACTTCATGTACTCCTGTAGGGGATTATTCGACACAGTCCTCTTCTGTCGTTGTTCAACACCATAACTCAGGAGCAGAGAGGGAGATCTGGTCTGATACTGATCTGGTGACGCTCATCTTGGCTGCCCACCTCGAAACTGCTTCTGATTGTACGATCTGTCGGTGCTGTCGGGTTGAACAGCCACACAGTCTTCCACAAGCTCCTTGGTGATGAGCTTCAGGTGACTGATTATCTATCAGTCCTCTGTACTCCTCTGTAAAAATAGCCTCTAAGTGAAGTCAGACAAATAGTTAAAGTGTAACTCTCGCCAAAATGCAACCTAGGCTTTTTTTGTGAATGTACCCGAGTCAAACCTTCGTGTAAAAGCATAATTACGACGAATGAAAGCCGCTTTTAAGATTTACCGTAGTTTCGCTTTCGGGTCAAAATCTTTTTCAATTGCGTGCTAGGGGCAACTTTATGGTAGCATCAAAATGGCTATTTTTGAAACACTAAGAAGACTCGACACAGCATGAAACTTTGCTCGTAGTATCACCAGGGTCTCTACCAGTGTTGTCACGATACCAACATTTTGGTATCAGTACCAGTACCAACATGTATTTCGATACTTTTCGATACTTTTTCAAATAAAAAGAGAACGCAAAAAATGTCATTACTTTACTACTTTATTTTAATAGAAAATCTTAGAACAATAACATATTAATCAGTAAATAAAATAAAATACCACAAAGACAAGCTTTTCTAATGCACACAATTTTCTCTCAGACTCCGGTCTCCTGTAGGCTACTGGGCCGGGTCTGTTCGAGCCTGTTTGAACTCATCCCCACCGGCAAATCGCACCATATTGCAGAGCAGTTTGACTGACAGTTACCGTTAGCATTAGCCGTTACAGCTAAGTAAACATGAAAGTTAGCTTACCGGTCGAGGAGAAACGTAGCCATTTCGGCGTGCGTTTTGAAGCCGTTAAACTCCTTCATTGCAGTCCATCGACTCCATGCTTGGCCTATGTTGACCCTCGACTTTGCCCTTCTCTGGTCACTCAGCTGCTGAGATAAATAACGCCGTCTTCTCTGAGGCTCCCAAACAGCTACATTAGCAAACTCCATCTCACCCACTGCCAGCCTACAGTAGCTGCGCCGGAACAACAGACAACCCTGGCAACCCGCAATTTACAGCCACTATTGGCTGGTAAAATGTAAACAGAACGTCATTGTCGAGCCCGTCAAAAATGTTAAAAATATTAATTCAGACTAAAAAATATTTTTTTATGGAAAAGCAATACTTTCATTCTGTACCCCTCAAAACGCCCCGTGGATGTATTATTTTTTTTAAAATATTGCTTTTAATAAAGATTCTACATATTCAACCTTTAATAAAAATTATGAACAGATGTAAAATGTAAAAACAAGAGGTGTATCTCATGCAGCCAGTGTAGTTACATGATCACACACTGATTTTGAGTCAATTGATCACATGACCTGGAAGCTATTGAGCTAACATGCTAAGATTTGCATGTAAAAAATAATAAAAATTAATAAAAAATATTTAGAGACGTAAAACGTAAAAACAAAAAGCGTATCTCATGCAGCCAGTGTAGTTACATGATCCCACACTGATTTTGAGTCAATTGATCACATGACCTGGGAGCTATTGAGCTAACATGCTAATGTTTGCTAAGAATTTTCCGCCCTCAGCCATGCACGTTTTAAAACGCTGTTTGCCTCAGTACCCCGGTACCAAATTAGTACCGGTATACCGAACCCTAGTCTCTACACATGAACACGAGCATTGAGAACATTGTTTGTGTACACAGAGTTAACTAAAAGGAAGGTTTTTGAACAACTCACGTTAGCTTTAGCTTGCTCTGCTCGCCGCCGTCCTGCCAGTCGAGATGCGTCGATCCTCGAGTGCGACGTAACATGGAGCTTTCTCATCCAACGTGAGGACTTTTTAAATTTTAAAAGTGTTTTTTTTCGTCGTAATTATGCTTTTACACGAAGGTTTGACTCGGGTACATTCACATTACAGGTTGCATTCTGGCGAGAGTTACACTTTAACTAGAATCATACAAAAATACACTTATATTAACTTTAATTAAAATACTTGTAAGTCTTTACAACACATTATGTGACTCTGGACAGACATGGATGTTAACTACAACCTGACTGGTTAGTAGAATCATACATCTGCGAGGTGGTAACTCTAGTTCGGCGTTTATCTTGGCGTCTGGGTTATTTATAATTTACAGCCTGTATTCTTATTATAGTACATAACGGAGCATTAACACTTTCCTGTGGAGTGAAAAATGATCTGGCTCGACGTATAATAAACTCTGTTAATACCTTTTTAATTTCCAAAACTCCGTTTCTGTGAAATATTTATCATGTAACCCAATCTGTGTTTTACAGACTATTTTGGCTTCATCAGTATCAGCATGTCCCACGCGGCACGTGTCCTGCCGTGACTCTGGAGGAATGTGTGGGGGAGGGTTAACACGTAGCCAGGCCGATTTTTGATTTTTAATTGACAGTGGTGGCAGAATTTGTTCCATTGACGAGGCCTCCATTTAGAAATGTAATGGAAAAATGCTCTTTTGGCAGGTTTACAGGCCAGCTGACGCCCAGCGATCCCCTCCAGACCATCTTCCAGCTGCTGTCTGGGAGGGTCCCTGCTGTAGCCACGGTAAAACAACCAGAACATAAACACACGTGAATTAATACAGAAAGAGATCTGAGAGTGATGTTCTCTTCCCAGTGCTGTGGAAGTGAAAAATGGGGAGACTGGAGGCCACATCTGGCTGTGATGCTCTCCAATGACACAGGAGATCCCGTCGTCCAGCAGAGGGCCATCGTCACCATGGGAGACACTCTCGGTATGATGCGCATTCACAGACTGATCGACGGTTTGTATTTGTGTTTCTACAAGCTGATTGTTTTTCGGTTGCAGCCTCCAAAGGCCTCGTACACGCCGCCCATGTGTGCTACCTGACAGCCAGCGCTCCCTTCGGGGTGTTCACGCAGAAGGCAGACAGGCTGGTGCTTCTCGGCAGCAGCCACAGGTGAGCTGCAAACTGCTTCCTCATGCCAATTATGTGTTTTAGATGTTGTGCATGTAGTCAAAACTTTGATGGAGACACAAGGCAAGAAGTGAATGTCATTCATTGCTCCTTATTTCAGGCAATCCTTTGAATACTTTGCCACAAATCCTGCCATCCAGTGCACTGAGCTGTACGAGTACTGCCAGACACTTGGGGGCAAAGGCTTTTCAATACCGTCCTTTCAGGTAGCTCCCATTTACACCAGATCCGGTTTTTTTTAATATAAATAATACACATCTCATTTGCAGTCATGTTTAAATAAATCTGATGAATGTTGCATTCAGGTGTATAAGTTCCTGTACGCCAGTCGACTGCTGGACTGTGGGCTCGCATCTCAGGCCTTTCATTACTGCGAGGTGGTGGGACAGGCCATCCTCAGACACAGGGAGCCTTTCTTTGTGCTCACCGGAGAGGTTATTAAGGTATGTTCATTTACACACAGACCTAATAAACATACAATCAAAGTGTTTTGGGTGTTTATCAGTTAAGTTGTACGTTGATGTACTGTATGTATGCGTCCTTTCTCCTGCAGCTGTCAGACAGGCTGAGGCACACAGAGGGTCAGTTCAGTGAAGGAGGGCTGAGCGGAGCCGGGCAGGAACCCGACTGGCTGAAACATCTCCGTGCGAGGTACCACAGTTTACAGGTGAGAGCTCCAGACCAGCTGCTGCAGGGCCGTCATCTCAGAAGGATGTCTAGTATAAAGGAAAAATGTGAAAATGAAATATAACTGATCAGAAATTCAACGTTTTTCAACCCATTACATTGTTATGACGTAATGAGTTTTGTTTGTAGTTAGCACCTACATTACGTACGTTGGACAAATTGTTACAGACCTGGGATCTGTGGGGGGCGCCAGATCACACAAAATGCCAGTTTTTACATAATGTTGCTTTAAACCACCCACAACTGCTTAACCATAACTTAAACCAACCAGATCTGCATCAGATTGTACTGTATTGTTCGTCTGACAATATATCTTTATAACTCAATCCTGTGTTATTTTACTCAGACGGGGAGTTACGACTGTACTGAAACATACCAGCCACCCCCTGAAGGAAATGCCCGCGATGAGAGAAAATTGTGCTCAGGTAAATTCATATCATCTCATTAACTCAAATAATGACATGTGTAGCTCATAGAGGAGTTTATTCTGCTTCTGCTGTCAAACTCAACACAAATTCAGGTCCCATTTTTCATGAGACAAGAAAAAAACAGCAATTTCTTTCAAATTATGAGCACAAATTTGTTGAAATCCATGTTAGTGAGCGCTTCTCCTTTGACAAGATAACCCCTGACAGGTGTGACGTATCAAGGTGCTCATTAAACGGCATGATTAGTGCACAGGTGTGCTTTGGACTGGTCACAATGAAAGGCAGTTTTATCACACAACACAGTGCCACAGGTGTCACAAGGTGTCGCAGTACGTCCAGTTGGCCTCACTACCGTAGGTCACATGTCACCACATCTTCACCTTCATCTTCAGCTTCTTCACCTGCAAGATTGTCTGAGACACTTGATAGAATCGAGCAGCCCTTAACGGTCACACCTGTGCTTTTCCTGCTTTGACAAGTCGAAATGTCTGCTGTGAAAGTGAGACAGCCACTGAAGAGGAGTGAACCGACCTTCCACAGGCCACAGACAACAACCTGATTATCTCTATGCAAGACAGAAGCATGAAGCAACTGGTGACATGCAGCTGCAACATCTGTGACATTGTGCTGTGCAAGAAAACTGCACTTCAGACTGGCCTTTCATTGTGACCAGTTCAAGACACACCTGTGCACTAATCATGCTGTTTAATGAGCATCTTGATATGTCACACCTGTCAGGTGGACGGATCATCTTGACAACGGAGAGGTGCTCACTAACATGGATTTCAACAAATGTATGCTCAAAACTAGTTTAAGAAAAACAAACGTGTTTGCTTGTAAATACTCTCAAAGATACGTAGAAATGTTGCTGTCATTTTTATTTTGCTACAGAATCAGACTTGGACGATCCAAGCCGGGACATCCAGAGTCCAGAGCCTGAGCTTCTTTATTACAGAGGCAGCGAGGATCAGGAGAGCTTTGAGCATCCAGTTGACAGAAACACAGAGGAAATGACAGCGACGTCATGGGATGCTAGTGGAGCTCAGAACTGGTACAAAATGTTCAGAAACTGGCCTCATTTAATTCAACCACATGTGATACCCGGTCTGAATGAACGCTGTTATGTCACTGATCCCTCCTTGTTCTCTCTGTCCAGGCCACACACCAATTACCCACCGCCAGTAACGATGGTTTATGCTCCCTCAGCGCCCACAGTGGCCGCGGGCCAAGACTTCAGTTATCATAACACAGATAGCGCTGAAGTCACAACTGCCCCGCCTCATTGTCCTCAGAGTGATCTGCCATCGGCAGCAGAGGGTGAGAAGAAGCCCTAATGTTAGACAGCATTCATGTGTCTGTATTGATGTTTATTATGGACTCTGGGGAGTTGGCGTGTGTGTGATACTTTGATTTCATTGCTCTTACAGGGGCTGGGTTGTTCTCTGTAGCCGGCCCAGTGAGTAATATTCTGTTCTGATAAATAAGCAAGAAACACAAAGATGGCAACCTCCTGGTTCATTGTCTTCGTTTTATTTTTCCTTGTTCAAAATGTCAATGCTTTATAGCTGTAATGTTTGATTACAATACAAATATACAGTGTATTGACATATACTGAAAAAACACAATGTAATATATTTAAAATACATTTCCATACATGACAATAGACCACATACAGTATATTTGACAATACATGCCAGTATATAGAGTGCCGCAGGAAAGAGTCCCAAAAAGGAGAAATCAGTTCAGATTTTTGCACTGTCGGTTCCCTCGTCTCAAAGCAAATGGGTTTTTTAACAGGGTTTGGTTAGATGCCTGAAATACGGTCTTTTGTTACCACAAGCTTAAGAGATGAACATGTTTTGTCCTATGACATAAAGTATGTTTAGGCTTCTGTGTCTTTCAAAAAAGCCGGTTGCTAAACAAGTGGCTAAATGAGACTACAGAGGTCATCAGGGACATTAAACGTCTCCTTACTAGATAACATATTGGATACATAACACACCTGTATTACAGTAGATTAGACAATGTACCTGGAAAATATGATAATATTTCTTACAATATATGAAAAATGGCAATATCGTTGTTATATTCAATCATGCATTACAGGAGAAAATATTGGCTTATAACTGATGACACAAATAATGTAAATGAATATAATAGATTTACATGTGTAGAACATTTCTACTGCATCAGTGAACCTTTTCGTAGCGTTGGTAATGTTTCCAGAAAGTCATGTGTATGTGTGTCTTTGTCTGTGACTGCTTTTTAAAGACGGGGGGTCAGATGCTGGAGGTCGGCATCAGTCAGCAGGGGCAAAGCCAGCACAGCACCCTGCAGGGTCCAGAGGCCTCCGAGCAGAACCACGGGCCTCCTCAACAGGTGGGCGGAGCCTCTGTCATTGACAACATTTTAAACCACGTCGCACGAGTCGTTTGACATGTGTGTATTTTCTGTGTGTTTCATGTAGAGCACAAAGGCGGGATGGTTCAGTGGTTGGTTCAAATCAAAACCCAAAGATGTTCAGAAGGAGAGTCCGGAGCAGGGAGGCCCAGCTCAGACAGTAAGAGTAGAGACTGAATATGCTTGAGTATTCATAGTTTTCAATGTGGTGATGTAAGATATGTATTTTTCTATGTTTTCTCAGAAGCTGCCACCAACTACTAGTCTCTCTCCTCCTCCTCCTCCCCTGCCCGGCGTCGTCCCTCCTGGCACGTTCCCGTCACAGCCTCCCTCTGCAGGGATTAATCCATTTTCAAGGAAAGCAGGTGAATTATGAAATGATTTTTCTAATTTTATTTCATTTAGAAGTCATAAATATGTTGCCATGTTCAGAGTGCGAATTATACGAAGACAGTTGGGGGGGTTAACTTTTTCTCAAGGGTTTAAAGGGAACCCATTACGACGCAGACGCTTCAGTGAACTGAAGTCTTACTGTCCTGCTTGTTCAACATAATATCTGCAGTCTAGATGATGTTAAATCCATTACACCAGCTCACAGGGAAAGTACCACACCAACAAAGTATTGTAGATCAAAACTGCCAGCAAGACCATCGTCTCCACTCTCACACAGACCCACACAATGCACAAAGGACCAAATAATCCATCAACATGCCAAAGAGGTAGACAGATATGTTACATATGGCCTGACTAGCATTCAGTCTACATTGTAGATCCATTACTGGTCCCAATACCAATATGAATGGATAAGACAGGACTCAACCTATAGGCTCAAAAGCCTCAGCATTATTTCAGAAGTGAGAAACATATGGATCCTGTATGGACTTTCTATTAGACTATTTTCAGTGTAAGAAAACTGCTGATTTTTGGGTGGTCTATGCCTTTAAGTAGTAGCTAGGCTAATGTTTCAGTCTTCAGTCTTAAAAAACTGACCAGAGAGGTTTGGTTTGACTGTCCTTGGCTTTCCTCCCTGTCACCCATGATGTTGAAACCTCGCCGTACTCATGTCTTCCTGTGACTCTGACGTCCTCCTGCGTCCATAATACGACAGCACATGCGTGTAAAAACTCACCAGCAGCCATACTGTCCTGCAGCCTGCGTGACAACCACACAAAACATAGGTGGCATTATCATCTCTAAGCTGTTTTTCAACTAACTCTTTTTTTAGCACTGATAAAGTGCCCAATATTTCCCACTATCATGTTTCATATCAAGTACAGAAATGCTCTGGATGGACTCACATAGTAACTCATATGTGACGGAAACAGCTGAGTTGTGCTTCCCAGAAGGTGACGGCAGCAACTCACCAGTGGACGCAGGAACATGTTGACCTCAATAAACCCTCACAGCCACGTAAAAGACTTATCAAAATGAAATAATGAACTAAAGAAACTAAATACATTACTCATGTACTGCACTTAAGTACAATTTTAAGGTTCTTGAGTATTGTTTTATGCTACTTTATACTTCCACTGCACTGTATTTCAGAGGAAATCATTGTACTCTCTACTCCACTACATTAATTTGACAGCTTTATATTACTTAGACAATCTTATAAATCACACTGCCTTATTAAAGATTAAACAAGTGGTTCACAAACTGTTCAGCTTGTGAGCCCTGACAAAAAAAAATCTGTGGATTTGTCTCATTCGTCTATAAGTTGTTTACAGTTCCACCAAAGAGACATTTCCCCTCACATTGTTTCTGATACGTAACTGTTTGAGGCCCCAAAGAAGTAAAACTCTACAATATTTCACAAAAGTGCAAAGAAAAATCAGAAAAATTAACCCAAACTTATGTAGCAGAAGTTTGTTTTTCTTCTTTTGTACCCGACCTATCCTCTCATGACCCCTTAGCAAACATTAGATGACATTTTGGAAATGCTGAGCCGTAGACACGCGTTAGTCTAGCTAGATAGCTACTTACATTATCCTACAGCGTTTTGAACACGGGCCAGCAACTGATGGGAGTGACACAGGCAGATCATTCACCTAAGGTAAGGTTAGGAAATGATGCGGTCCACTTTAGGAGCTTCTGAAATCATATTAAAAGATTCTTCTAGGCGAGTATATGGAAAATATATGGTAATGTTTACAAGTATAGGTAGGAAGGATAAACGTTCAACCCCCCCCCCCCCCCCAACCTGTTGTTTTCACCTCTTTTGTGGGTGTCTGGGTCGTAATTAGGGTGGTCAGTTCCCCCAAATCACCCCTGTAATTCAAACCCTGGCCATGTTCCACATTCTTGTAATGTGAAAATTGTGAGGTCGCGACCCTTTTAGAGGAGCGTGATCTTTTCTGTTTTGCTGCCATTAACACAGTCAACCAACGTGTCTGATTTCATATTTCCGCTGAAGCAAATAAGATGCAGCTTGCATTTTTTTTAAGCACTGAAATTTAAAACAGCGATAAGGCTGACACACACACGACATTTTACCAACAGCAAACTATGCAAATATGATAGTTTTCTATAAATATCCTTCTTCATAGGCCAACAGCTGGGGTAGGAACCATGACCATGTGTCACAGGTAAGTTAATCCACTTACAGATAAATATATCTCTAACATTTTTTTGATTTTTGAAGGATTTAATCACTTTAACATGTTACATTGTTATTTTTAGGACCACTGACACCACTGAAACCAAAGTGGGGACATCATTCCACCTGCGACTACCAGCGCCTTAATGTCTAATGAGAGCTTCACCTGAGTTTGGATGAAGACCATTAAGATCCACACAACTCCTCACCACCAACATTTCTTTTTTAAGGATGCCCTTTCACAACCCCAGCTTGTGCACCTTCATGTTCCATATTAGGTCCAGAAATACTCTGGATGGACTGACATAGTAACTCATATGTGACTGAAACAGCTGAGTTGTGCTTCCCTAAAGCTGACGGCAGGGAACTGTGTGAAGGATTAGACCTTGCGGAAAAAGTTTGGGAGTGCAAAGTGTGACCACTTAAAAAGTCCCCACTGAGTATTGTATGTCAGACTCACGGCTCAGGTCACCCGCAAATGATTATCCATTCAATATGATGCAAGAGAATCAGCTAACCTTGAGTTTAAGAAGCATAAAGTACAGTACGATCATAACATGTCTATGCACTTAAATAAAACAACTTACCAATAATTAAAAAATACATTAAAACACAGATGAGATCTCTTAAATGTTTGTCGTAGGGATGTTAATGATAAATGATTAATAAATTAACTGATGTTAATTTAAAAAAAAAAAGTCTCAACTGACATTCAGAGATGGGTGCAACACATCAAAAAGACATTCTATATAAACTGATATTATAACATTTGGGTTTTGATGGGCCGGTCGTTGAACACCACTGACGCTAAGGAGAAGGACTTTCTGTCGGCCTCAAGGAAATTCTGGCAAACAAACCATCCGGTGTCTCAGGAAGGGTTAGCGGTGCTTAGCCCCGGCTGTGTTGAGCCGGGGATGATAACTGCTGACTGGGATTGGGGATATTGTCAGGCAGCGGAAAGGGAGTTTGCCCGTACAGTCTTGTGGACTTTTTATAGAGAACACCTGGGGAGCACCATGGAGGATACAGCAGGAGTATGGGATAACGGGTTAATTCCTACGAGCTATCCGGTTCCTATAAAACCAGAGTGCGAGCCATGACCCTATA
This sequence comes from Pagrus pagrus, assembly GCF_965226575.1. Taxonomy (NCBI): domain Eukaryota; kingdom Metazoa; phylum Chordata; class Actinopteri; order Spariformes; family Sparidae; genus Pagrus; species Pagrus pagrus. The sequence goes on along the minus strand of NC_140190.1, from coordinate 4,542,974 downwards.
CTCGGCACAAAGTCACATTCCCAGTGTGTGTTGGACTCCGCCAGGGTTGTCCCTTGTCCTCGATCCTGTTTGTGATATTCATGGACATGATCACAAGGTGCAGCCTTGGTAAGGAGAGTGTCCGGTTGGGGAACCACAGAGTTGTGTCTATGCCGGTGACGTGGTTCTGCTGGCTTCTTCAGCCTGTGACCTCCACGGGGGCGGTTTGCAGCCAAGTGTGAAGCAGTTCAGATGAGGGTCACCACCTCCAAGTCCAAGGCCATGGTTTTCTACTGGAGAACAGTGGTGGTTGGGGGGTTAGACCCCTGCCCCAAGCAAGGGAGTTTAAGTATCTCGGGGTCTTGATCATGAGTGATGGGAAGATGAATCGTGAGATGGACAGGTGGTTTGGTGTGGTGTCAGCAGTACTGTAGGGGTTGCGCCGGACTGTTGTGGGTAGTCACCAAAAGAATGAGATTGAGGATACAAGCAGACGAAGTGACGCAGGCTGGGCTCTGCCTTAGAGATAGGGTGAGGAGCTCGGACATCCGGAGGGAGCTCGGAGTAGAGCAGATGCTCCTTTGCATTGAAAGGAACCAGCTGAGGTGGTTCGGGTATCTGATTAGGATACCTCCGATAGACCCAGAACTTTCTGGAGGGATACCTCGTTTTTTTTTTATCTCGTCTTGCCTGGGAATGCTGTGCGATCCCCCAGGAGGAAGTGGAAAGTGTTTCTGGTGAGAATGATCCTGCTCAGCCTGCTGCCAGATAACCAGAAGAAGATAGATGGATGGAAGTTGAGTGGAGATCCGCAAGTCATTTTTTAGGTTCATCATTCAAGATACTTGGGTTTTGCGTCAAACATATAATAAGTCAGTGGTTAAAACTGTTTTCTAATCGAAAAACATATTTTATATATTCTGAACGACTGATGACTGAGTGAAATTGCTGGAACATTTTACAAATCCTAGTTTGCCGACTTTGCAATGCTTAGTGAAGTAGAAGTGGTCGGACGCATTCAGGTGAAAAAAAAATGGAGGAACGTGTTCTCATGATGTCACGCTGCCTAGATGGATGATACCACATGCAGGGAGGGGGGGAGGGAGGGCAGACAGGGACAGACCTCTGCCAGGCAAACTGTCAACACGACCTACACTAGCTAGCAGATTCTTGTAGGATCAAACTGTTTGTGTGCTTATGATATTTAAAATGCCTTCGTCTCAGAAAGTTATTAATATTTCTGTTGCGTAAACGTTTGTGTGACGACAGAGCTGGTTTGGCTTCTTATATTGTATATAAACAACAGTAACACACAGTAATATATACTCATGGAAAATATTTTAAGGTAATATTTTTATCACTGTGTCGCCTTGTAAGATGTTCTGATGTAACTGAGATTGTTTTTTATATCTGTCGTACGGCTTCTGCTTAATGTATTATGTCAATGCTGTTTTGTACCCCTGTACCGGCACATGTATTGTATTAATTACCAGTTCATCAGTCACATATTGAATAAATGGATCTTGCCAACAAATAGCAGGGATACCACATGGGGGCCTCTCAGTTAATGTAGAGTAAGTGACAACACAACAGGTGCTGTCTCCTTTTACCATTAGTCTGCAGTTGCCAAGTGTATATGGGACAAACTGACAGGGACTCACACACACACTCTCACACACACACACACACACTCAGACAGACAGCCAAGATTACCAACAGCCACTGCTTACTGCCATCCATTAACATATCAGAGCATAAAAACATTTATAGGGGTAGTTTTATGAAAGACCGTTTCAAAAGGTGTCCAGAATATCTGTGCTGATCCTTGTTTCAAATGAGTTCACGGAGAGCAAACATGAGTAAAAACTGATGCTGAAATGAACATTTTGTTAAAAAAAAAAGTTTTATTGCACTTCATCACACTACAGTTTTTGCAATGTTTTTTCCCTGTTATCCACCACAGCTTGAGCTCCTACATGCTCAAGTTTGAAAGACCCTTTTAATAACCAAACATGCTTGGTGAGTGTACTAACAAAATAAGAATACAACATTTACTACATATGTACACAGTTTTAGGGGTAATTTCCCTCTTTATAACGGGGTAAATACTATGTGCTGTCATAGCAAGTGACCTTTGCAGTTAGAGCCTCTGTAAGCTCTGTTTTGGACTACTATCACGTTTCATTTTGTTTCTTTACCCCACATTTCTGATTGCGTATGTTACAGGATTATCACCTGAATCTGATAAATGAATCACCCACAATGCAACTTGGCCACAGAGTGACATCACTGGAGGCAATTTTATCAGATGACGTGCAGCTTCCTCTTGAGCCACAAAAGACTTTAAACTACTTTTTTCACACATGCAGTGGCACTCCCCGAGCCCTGTAATCACACTTTAATGTGCAGAATTGGTGGAGTTACCCTTTAAGAGTCCACTTCATCTGTCAGGACAATATAATGTAGCAGCTTCCTGCCAATGATTGTTGCTGTCATCTCCTGTGTGATGCTATTTGGTGGGTATTTAAATCTCCGGGCGTCCACAAATTCATGATGATGAAGCAGTGGACCGTTTGAAATGCCACTGTGGCCGTTTGAGTGCCATCCATACTTGAAACGAGTCAGCATGTGCTACCTTGGCCACCGTACAATGAATGACCAAGGCATGCAATTACATCACTGGTTGTCATGTATCATTATTAACTACCTGAGTTTCCTAAATCCTTTTTATTTCCTAACTACAGTGGCAATGTTGTGCTTGTTATTAACTACATGTATAATAATCTTAATGCTCTTAATCCTCTAAATCTCTCTTAGCATGCTCATAAATTTTACACCGTTAAGCTGTCAGCTCCAGTGTCGATGCTGCGGTGAACTTTTATACCAAAACATTTGGAAGTAAGAGCCAGGTTTTACAAGCATTTAAGGCACAGTCATCAAATATACATACCTGGACATAAATAAAATGGTAACCTTTGACCTTGAATGGATCCGATTAGCCTGGAAGTGATTATTTGAAAAAATGATCCCACCGCATTTAGATTTACAGTTGCAAATCGAATAAATTGCACTCACACAGTCCCTGTCTTTACACAGATCAGACACTGTCCCTGTGGTCCAGCATATGCTGCTGAAGCTTTGTGGCACACTGGAAAGACTTGTCACACTCTGCACACACAAAGATCCTCCCAGCACAGGTTTGCTCCTGGTGAAGCTGCAACGCGGCCAGGTGGCTAAAGTTCTTGCTGCAGCCCGTGCACCTGTGGGGTTTCCCTTTATTGTGGATGTACTGGTGACGAACGAGGCGGGAAACCATGGCGAACGCCAGGCCGCACTCTGTGCACTTGTGTGGCCGCTCTCCGCTGTGGATGGCCTCGTGCTCGGTCAAGTTGGACGACTTTGTGAAACACTTGGAGCACACGGAGCAGACGAACGGACGCACTCCTCTGTGGATCTTCTGGTGCTCCGTCATGCGACTTTCCAGAGCGAAGGCCTTCCCACAGTCGGGGCAGGAGAAAGGTCTTTCTCCCAGGTGCTTACGCTCGTGACGCTTCAGAGAGAGGGGTTTATTGAAGGTCTTGCCACATTGCGTGCATGGGAAGGGCTTGTCATTGGTGTGGATGTTCCTCTCATGCTTTCGCAGGTCAGAGGATCGAATGAAATCCTTGCCGCACGTGTCGCAGACGTAGGGCTTTTCACCAGTGTGTGTGCGGATATGCTTGCGGTAATCTGAGGACCAGATATAGGTCTTGACACAGAAGGGGCAGTGATATGGTCTTTCACCTGTGTGTAGGCGCTTGTGCTGCTGCAGCGTGCCCTGGTGAGAGTAAGCCTTGCCACATATATCACACACATGTGGCTTGAGGCCAGTATGCGTCTGTAAGTGACTCTGTAGGTTGCAGAACTTCTTGAACGCCCAGTGGCAGTGGGTGCACTTGAAGGGACGCTGCTCTGTGTCGTCTCCACCGCGTTTTTTCATCGCTACCAGAAGTCGAGCCATCTTGTCTTCTTCGTGCTTTTTAAGCGATTTCTTCACAGGACGACTATTCACAGTCTTCTCTTTGGTCTTATTCCCACCTCCACCTACATTATAATTCTCAACATTGAGCTCTTTGAGCTTTGATGCTCTCTGTTTGACTGGAGGATCACTTTGTACCTTATGGCTCTTGAGGTATTTCGAGCATTTCCTTTCCTCCTTTTGCGCAGCAGCATTAGATCCATATATTTTGTTGCTCTCAGAATATTTAGTGCACTGCAACGACTCCGGACTGCTGCATTCTTGGTCATCATCAAGTCTTGTTTCGTCCCCCGGTGACAGCTCAGAAAACTTCTCCACGAGACACCACTTCGGTACCTGGGGGTTCAGATAAAGGACTCCAGTGTCGCTGCTCTCTGGAAGTGAGTTCACACCTACACAAATGCTGCCTAATGCAGAATCAGCCTCCATTTCATGAGTGCTGATTAAGATCTGTCCATCTGGGGGAGAAGGAGTGATACAATGCCTGTCTTCATGCTCCTTTCCACTTCTCTTTTCAACAACTTGTCTGTCAGACATCCCTGGGGAGATCTCATCAGCCATGGTCACTTGTGCATCGAGTCATGAAATCATCTACATGAGTTTGAAGCTGTTCAGGGAATTCCTGATGCCGCCTTGAAAAGACCTGGAAAATGCAATAGACAGAGCATGTTATTACCATCCTCATCTAATCCTAATGGGCATGCTTTTATCATAGCTTCCATTCCCTTCCGAATATAAATGATCATATCATATTTAAGTCTAATTTCCTCACATGACCTTACAGATCTGTTTGCAATGCTTAGCTGCAGCTTTCACCAGATATCTTGGGTATGTTCGTCACATGAACGTGCACCTTGCACATCCACATTCCCAAACTTCAACAGTTTTGCTTATCTTTCCATAAAAATACAACACATGAATTTCAACTTAACAAACTGAAAACATTATACCAAGCTACTTACCCTGCGGTCTTCTTCCAAGCGGGGGAGAGATTTATGCTAGATCCAGTATACCACTACGGGAGATGTTCAGTGAGTGGTGTTAACAGGCGGGGTTTGGCAACAGCCGTCTCTGGGTCAGCATCTATCCGGCTAGTCAGCACAGCCGTGATATCTTAACGGCCTGGCTCAGCTTACCTTTCACTGGCTTAGCTTACCACCCGCTCGTGTACAGCGCCGCTAAGTAAGTCATACAGTCAATATCACAGGCTGAGAAGTTGAAACTCCTGTTAAGTTGATGAAAACATACTACAAGGAACATTTAACTGTCAAAGAAACGGTCTCAATTTAATACTGATGCTTCTATATGAACAAACTAGACCATTACTGAGAAGCTATTTCTATAAAGGTGTGAAAGATATTTTTACTGCCTGTCACTGGCTCACATTCTGACTTATCCCTGCAGATAAGTCATAAAATGAAAGCTACTTTTGATGGTGGAGTGCTGAAGGTTAACTGAGGAGGAGTCACGCAGCCTGATGACAGAAGTTGTTGTCCAAAACATGTGCAGGTGTTTCTCAGATCAAGATCTTTTGACACAAGGCACTGGTGCTGAGACCGCTTTGGTCCACAGGAGTCACCAGAATCTACAAATAAATGAAAGTTCCTTGTTTTTTGTTTTTTTTTAGCTTAAAGGTGCAGTATGTCAGAATTGGCCAGCTGTAGAAATTATACGCCACACAAATAGGGGGCAGTATATCACCAGAGTAACTGCTAACTGTAGCATTTGCTAGTTAGCTTAGTTAGCCATATAGCTAGTGGTCCAATCGCGTGACTTGTTGTCACTGCTTATTACAGGAGCCCTGGACTGCTGGGGCTAACTGGTTAGCATGCTAGCTTCAGCAGATGTCTCTGTCTCTGTTAAGTCCAGTGTGCCGGATTTAGGAGGATCTATTGAAACACATTGAATATAATATTCATAATTACATGGCCACCAGTGTATAATAATCACCTGAAAGTAAGAATTGTTGTGTTTTTATATCTACAGGGAGAGCAAGTCCTCTTCACAGTGGTCCAGATCTGACAAGCCACCGGCTCTAGAGAGGGTCCTTCATGTTTCTTTGAGTTTTGTGGCCTCTGCCGGTTCTCACGCATGCTTGGAGGGGGGGAAGGGTGAGGAAACAGGTAGAAGGTTAGTTGTAAACTGCAGCCTCACCACTAGATGATACTGAAGCCCAAACACTGGGCATTAAAAGAATGATTTAAACAGTGAAACTGTATGTAGACATATAATATGTTTGGTGAGGGACTAAAACTTGTAAAACATGTATGGCTGCGACTGGAGGAGGGGGTCTGAGTTCCAGTCTAGAGAAGAATATCATTTATTTTTTCATTGCATGTTTTGTAAAATATTCCTCAGAAAGTTTCCTTTGAATCTACTTCTGTTTCTTTTTCAATAAAGACACCATAGAGGAGCCGACCACTGTTTTTTCCAGACTTAGTAGATTTTACTGTGACTTCAACTAATCAATTAAATCAATTAAATGCTGACAGAAAGGATTTAATACTTAAAAATAGTTACAGGTGTTTGTGTTTGTCTCCTCCTTTTAAAGTGAGTATGTTTATATTTTTATTCATTTTCCAAAGATCTGCCTCCATCTTTTCTGTGATTTCTTTTTCTTTTTTAGGTAAAAGATTAAATAAATGATTTTTATTGTAATGTGTATTGAGTATCCTCTGGGGAAAAAAAGAAAAGTTCATGTTTTTGGAGAATATGTAAACTTCTGTTCTTCTGACAACAAAATGGCTGCACCTTGATACTTAAACTGTCTATTATGACGCCACACATGCACATAATCAGACTTTAATTGTCATTTCTATTGAACTGCCTGCTTTATAATGTCTACAGCATGTGACCACAGCCTGTTTACTAATGATGCACTTCAGCTCACAGCAGCCTTCACTGTATTTTTCCAATTTCATGTGTAATGTCCTGTTATGGCCTCTGCACGTCGCTGTTTACCTCTTATCCGATGAACACATGCACCACAGACTGTGGAAAATCACCGGCTCCACACAAACAAAAAACCTCAGAGGCAGTAGTATCTTTGAACACATCTCAGTGTGGACATGTGTGTTCCTAAACAATAACAGAAGGTTTTCTTTTTTTAATCTTTTGGAAAAGAGGAAAGGATGTGAATCAGCTCCTTTTATCTCTTTCCACTTGAACAAAGGGTCTTTGTCTTAAATTTCCAATCTTGAGGAACGTTAGTTGTTGTATGTGTCCAGTATTTGGATAAAAAAAAAGCTAAAAAAAATGGGGACTGGCTTTAATTTAGTGTGACAGAGTTTAAGAACACTGTGTGCACCTCTCGGACTTAGCAGATAAATAAGCTGCAGTTCGGTTGTTTTGTCGGTAGATGGCCTGGTATCCCTTCACTGCTGATGTTTGGTAACCATTCAAAATAATACTGGAGGCACTGAGTGATGAGGATGGAGTTTCTGGGAATCCACTGGTGGTATATTTAACCTTCAAGACTACTGCTTTGATTCATTACAACATCGTTTTTTGGATTTCCTGTTATTCGGGTTAGGGTTAGTGTTTCTTTTCTGAAATAATTCATAAAAAACGTGTCACTAATCAGACAAAATCCTTCTGTGACCGTTAATGACTGGCCGACAGGCAGAGAGGAGGCTTTTTATTTACTTGAGACGAGACAGTGGCCCTCTCTTTTACACTGTAGAGACAGACAGGGTGCGTGAGAGGATCTCATGAGACTAATGTCATAATGAAATGGACATTGCTGGTCTGAAATCAGTGCTTTTTTTTCCCCCCAGGAGAGCAGGTTGGAAAACGGACACCTAACAATTCACCTTAACAAAGCCCTGTTTTGAATTCAGATGCACTTTGTTCGTCTGCGCGTATCAAGTTAAAGTCTGCGGAGGTTCTCATGCAGTTTCCCAGACAGCAAAAACCAAAGTGATACGGGTACATTTCCAAAAGTAAGCTCTCAAAAATATTGAACAATATTGTGAGTGAAAACAGAAAAACTGCAGAATGAACATATTAAAGGAAACGGCAGAAATTAAAAATGACCTCTGGAATCGTTCCCGACATTGTGACGGGAAACCTGATTCCTTCTGATTTTATCCATTATGCTTACATAACTCTGTCTTTGTGCATATGCGTTGTTGTATAAGACCGATTTCCAGTTTCAAAATGAAGTCTGACTTTTTAAAATCAAAACTTAAGTTGTGTCTTAAAGGACACTTACAGTTTCAGGTTTCAAACTTTGCTTTAAACTGCCAAACATGAACCTCTTTGTACGTAAATGACAAGCGATATAAAAGCTAAGGCGATCAGAGGGCGTTGAAATGTTCCCGACTTTATGTTTGTTAACTGGAAGCTGTCACAACAAAGCTGTGGTGGGGCGTTACGTAAGTGTCTTTCGGCGGTGACGCAGGAAACGAACCCGGATGGCGAAGCTGTACTAACAACAAGCTTCAGGAGCATCACCTAGGAAGTCCCTGTTGGGATTAGAAAGGCTGCGGTTTGTTAGTTTACTGGGTGTTTGTGTTCCTACGGAGAGTGTTCCCTCATGACTGCTTCAGAGGAATGAAGGGAAGACACATGCACGCTCGCTTACACCGAAAGTCTTTATATCCATCCTTCGGGATCATCAATGAACACCAACAGATTTTTAAAGAAGTTTAATTATATGCTTTGCCAGAATTAGCAGGACGTGAATGGATATGTCACTGATGTATACATAACTCGCTGGCGCGCTGCACGAGAAAAAGTGCCGAGTCATTGTGGAGGTGGTTCTTGAGTTTCACGGTGGAGGAGGCCGCTCTTTAATTGAGAACATACCCCGATCTTGGAATTTTCCACAGAACTCTGTTTCTCCGGGTATGGAAATTGTTGGATTCGCTCCACTATGCATCCAGTTGCATAAGTTTTTAACATACAGCACATTGACCCACATTGTCCCCCTCAAAATGGAGGGCTTAATGTAGTTATACAAGAATACAGTGTGTTCCTCCCTGTGAAGATTTGGTGTTTCTTGTGTTTTTGTCGCCTAATTGTATTAAAACATTGGATTTTATTTGTTTTGTGTCATTGCACCAATTAAAATGTACATGGGATGATTTTCTTTATGGCTTTCAGCTGCACATTGTGGCTTTAGAAGTGCAAAAGTTGGACAAAATAACAGAAACAGTTTGCAAAGATGCACTTTCAGAAGATAAAGATCTTTATTGACTGATCTTTTATGCGTAAGCAAACAAAATTAAACTCTCTTTGTTTTAATGACTGAATAAACAACACAATTTCATACTGTTTTACTTTGTTTAAACAGTATTTGGCGGACCCTGCCACCTTTCTAGCTTCCAAACAGTGTTCAGGGGACCTTGCTGAGAACAGCTTCTTTATTCAGTTATGGAAAAGAATAAATGTTTCTGATTTTGTTTTATTGCCTCATTAATAAATATTAAGATTCTTAAGTTTGAATTTCTTCTCCAAAGCTACGTAGTGCCCCTTTAAAATCTACTGAATGACCTTAAAAGATGATCATTGGGTTGAATTAACACCTCTAAGATAAAGTGAGGCGGACAAACTGAATTTAAATTAAACTTTTGACCCAGTAATGACAATATCAGGGTACGATCCAACTTTCCTTATGAAACACAGCGGAAATAAAGACAGTGAGTACGTACTCGACTGCTGGGTCAGTCATTTCCAGCTTGCAGACACTTTGGCCCATGCCAGCCTTGTGTCGCCAACTCCAACATGATACCGGAACGTGCAAGGAACTGACCTGTTGTACTAACGCATTGCAGGACAACGTGCCAGTAAATAAAGAGAAGGGGTGTGCAGCGCAGGATCTGATCCTGATTTCTCCACCACGCTGTTTGTCACAATTATTATTAGTCTACAACTGTGGAAGTGAGATAAAGTCCTGATGGTGCATCAACAGGGCAGCAAGTCTTAATTCAGTGCATCAGGAGACTTAAAAACTGTTGAGTTCCTCCGTCGTGAAGCTGTCAGCATAAATCACACCGTCTTTGACCTCGTTTCTTTTTAAACAGCAGTTGGAGTCCTTTGCCTCCGGCTGCGATCACACCTGCAGTTTCTCACTTTACATGTATTTTCATTCGTCATGACGGTGCTAATGTTTCCTGAATTGGAGCTTTAAAAAAAAAGAGGCAAGACTGAACTTGGACGAATCTAATTCACCTGTGTTTGTTATTCAAATCTGTCACTGGCAAGTGAATAAAAACAGATACTTAATAGTGCTGTAGTTATATCTGACAGGCATCAGATTTAGTGCCATTAAAGGCTTACAGTAAATTGTAGGTGTACTTAAGAATAATCCACTCAGAGGGAAAATGTCCCTATTTTTTCACCATTTTGATTAAAGCTTGTGTTAGTCCACATGTCCCTGACACACCAGGTCTGTGGCGTGTCCCGCATCATTGGCACTTGTTGACGCAAGCACTAGTTAGCTTTTCGGATGAGCCGGTCGACGACAGACATCCCTTTGATTGGCTGTTCAGCTGAGCACATCACGGCACAGGGAAAATTCTCATCAGACGATAAAATCCAGGCAGTTAGTGTGTTGCGTCTGAATGAAAACATGCACAACATCACAGGAGATCTGACCCGAGTCCTTCACAAAGACATCTACGGTCCAGCATCATTAAAAAACAACTTCCACAGGCTTGTATAGACAACCGAGAGAGACGTTACTTTATGATCCACTCACATATGGTCAATGAAAAAGTGATTCATACATGTAAACTGTGACAAATCGTTACATAGAGCACCTTTTACTCCAGCTCTCAACACAGGCTCCAGGTGTAGTATCCATGATGTCCTCCATTCAGGTGTTTTTATTTGTTACCTGACATTTTAGTAAAAATGGTGCGACTGCAGGAGGCAAACAATGCTCTGTCATAACGATCTCTAAACCTGCAGTCCTGACTCTTCCAATGACAAATACAGACTACATCCACCTCACGCTGCAGAGAGTAACTTCTTCTCACGTAAGCGCAGAATGTACGAGCTCGTTGGCCGCTCGCTGGAGTCTGTGTGGTGTGTTCAAGTGCAGCTTTTTGAGTTGAGGTGACAGTCGGCCTTCGTCACAGCCTGTCTTTGATGGTTTTTAGTGTGTCAAGGACCATCACATACATTTCTTTTGCCACTTTTTACACACAAACTGCAGCTTTAAAGGTACAGTCCGTCATATAGTCCCAGATAGCACCCGCATCTTTCCCAAATGAAGGTGGATTTCGTGGTTTTTGGACAGAGCTGGTCTAGCTGGTTCCCCCTGCTCCTAGACTTTATGTTTCACAAACAGTCCCCTGGCTGTGGCTTCGTATTGATTCAGAGAAAGCAAGTAAGGATATTTCAAATAATACCATACATACAAGATGAACAGTGTGAATGTGTCTTTGAACAAAATAATCTGTGCATCTGCGTTTCCTAAATACGAAAAGAAAAACTTTACAGTTTCTGAATCTTTTGACTTTTAACTTGTTGTTGTTTTTGTTTTATTTTGACCCACTGACCCAACATTTCTTCTATTTTTCTATTTTTTAAAATGTTGCGTTTGAAAAATGGTATGCTTTCACCAGGATTACATCCAACTTGCAAAAGTTTGCAAAAACTAAAGGAAGCTTTAGATCATCCTGTCTTCAGCTGACCTCCCCTTTAAGGCAAACAATAACATCCTACATTTGTCCTAGTTAGTTTTCTCTCAGCACAGGACAGCATGTGGTCACAAACATTAACACGGTTAAGTCTTTAAATAACCACTAAAAACAATTTTGACTCAACAAAATCCATCACATATGATGAAATGTGATTTCTGAACTATGTGGAAACCTTAAAGTTGCATCGATACCTTTTCCAAGAACTGATGACTGAGGTGTTTTTGTGTATCTGACTCATGTCAGGCCCTCAGGCATGGCTTCGTCTGCTTTGTGCTCACCCTGTGCTCTCTTGTGTGACCTTTGTAAAATTCCACTATCTTTGTTGGCTGGAGGATGGGGGTTGTGTTGCCTTCACGGTTCCTGAAGAACTTGGGGTTGGGGGGGGAGATTGCTAACTGCAGGATGGGAACTGACAGCTGGGGGGGGGGGAGAAAACAGCGGTGATAGAAACAGTCAAGAAAGAAAGTCCAAGCAAACAAATCAGTTGTGAAAACGGCTCGTTCTGGGTTGTTTTTGCTTCAGACTCATCAATCCTATATGTTAGCAACAATTGACTGATGTTGATTCAGTCTATTCAGATAAACTGTGACAGAAAACAAAGATAATTCACGGCGTGTTTACTGCGGATTAGTTTGTCCATCAAGGCAAAGACTTGTGTGTCATGTGAAGTCGTTGCAAAATACTTCTTAAAAACCAGGCTGAGCCTTTGGACGATGTTTTCAAGACGACGCTACAATGTACATTTTTCCCGGGAACAAAATGCACTTCAGCAGCAGAACCAAGTGTACCCACAGGAGAAAGAGAGAACTCTTTGTCCTAGCTGTGTATTAGTAACTCGACACCAGCAAAATACGAATAGCGGAGAAAAAAAAAAAAAAATCTCGTCTAGCCCGGTCTTGTCAGCCGCAGAAGAGAAAAATAACTGGAGCTTCCCCCCCATGTTTACAACGTCTCGGGTTTGCAATGACTTCTGGTGCAACTCAGCTCAGTGCATATATCTCTGCTCTGTGCTCTCATGTTTCTTATTACTGTACCAGATCAGCTGTGGTGCACGTGCATCGAGACTGCTCAACCGGACAGGAAGCACACAAGGAGTCTTCTTGTACGAGCTTAAAGGGAATTAATTTACATTGAACCAAATATCCAGCTGGAGAAAATATTTCAGTAATTAGATTCAACCCTAGATCAAAGTCACTGATAAGATTTAAAGGTGCAATACGTAAGAATCGAGCCACCTTGAATTCATAGTCACAACACATGTGGTAGTAAATGCCTACTGTTGCTAACTGTACTCTGTTTATACATCCATGACTGTAGCTACTGTAAGGTCAGTTAGCTCACCAGCTAGCTCCCAGGTTTTTTTTTTGACATTGAACATGAACAACAGTGGAGGAGAGGATAATTGTCACTAATCGTAGCTGTTTGCAGACACCCAGAGCTGAACGATAACATATCTACTGTGAGCAAGTGAGCAAGAAAGTCAGATTACCTGGTACGTTTTAGAAATATGTCTTAGCACAGCTCTTATCGATCTTCTTACCAGACAGCATTATGATGTTATTTCAGCGTCCTTCTGATCCATTTATTGCAGTCAGATCACAGGGAAATCTCCTCATTTTGGGGTCATACCAATGTAGTAAGACAGATTAATTCAGTCTACGTCTACTTGCCGGTCACAGTTACTATTTATTGATTTTAACACACCAATTAAGAACCTGCCCCTCACTGGAGACAGATGGACAGCGCCTCAGGTAGCGCTGGAAGCTGCAGCCATCCAGATGCAGCTCCAGTAACGTAAGTAACACAACACAAATATTCTCGTCGCGTGTGGTCTGAGCGTGGCATTAGATAGAACTGCGGGGGAGCGAGACAATTGCGTGTCACCGGTTTGAGACACACCTTCAAGCAGGTAGCCCAGTTGTGGTGGTAATGACAATCCTTGCCATGCCAAGTCAAACAGAGGCAGATGTAATGGAAAACCGGCAATAGTTGGGCTAGCCAAAATCGCTCTGCGGTTTCATTAACACTTACAGTTTGTTTTGCAGCAAATTATCTAAGCTAACAGATGATTGTTTGCAACACTGGTGCCTTTAAGACTGACAGTGAGCCAACGTTACTCACACTTTGGTTAGCTGATAAATTTTTTTAGTTAATTTGAAATGTAAAACACCTGACTTGTTCTCAACATTTTATGCTAAATCTTGCTGAATACTATGTCGGTCATTAAACTAGGTAGGTGACGCGTTCACAAAAAAAGCTAGGACTCCCAGAACTGCAGCCTCTCCTACTGCAGGCGCATGCTACTGCGGCTGGCTAGTTAGCACGCTAACTTCAGCAGATATCGCTTCAAAATAATAGACATTTTTGACATTAATTTTTCAATGTTTTGGACTAAAATGGTTACACATTGCACCTTTAATGCAACAAAATGTAACTTCTTGGAGAAAGATAGTTGATTGCACAGTCTCCTGACTTGGGTCAGACGTCTGCAGAAGTATCAGCATTGGACGACCAAGGGAAGAAACTCAGCAATCAACTATCTTCTTTCCAGGAAGTTACATTTCATTGCTTTAGGGTCAGATTAATCAGGGCAGTTCATAACCGCCATGTGTTTATTTAAAATGCCGATGACGTCGGTCACACTTTGTGGCGGTCTGATCTCCGTCCGTGCGGCCTGATGGTCTCTAACCTCTCCGTCTCACTGTGCGGCTCTGCTTTCACAGCTGCCCAAGTTTTCCGACCATCAGGCCAGCAATGCTGCGACACTGTTCACTACATGTCCCCAAACACACCGCTGGAGGGGGGGGAGGGGTGAAGCTCTGGGAGGGGGGGGGAGGGTGAGACAGAAAAACCAGCCTGTTGTCCGGTGATAGCTGGGGGAGAAGAGACCACAGTCATGTGAGGAGATTAGTGCTAACATGGTCAAGGATGGTGCTTCATGTGCTTTTTGGACTCTGATTAGGTCCCGAGCCTCTGATTAAACTGCTGTTCAGATGGCTCTTTATTTAACATGAATAATCAGTGTTGTGTGATGAAAACGGCAGAGTGAGATAACGTCCTAATATTTGATGCTAAACTGCCTTTTTTGGGACGTTTATTTAAAAAAAGGAGCCACATTTGTAGTATCCAAACTCCACTCTTTGTTCTGTGCTCTATACATACCCTTGACCGGCTGTTGTTATGTAAGAGCCTGGTATCCATCCCCACCCCCGCCTCTCCTCCACACACCAGATTGCCTCGGTTTAGACTCTGGTTTCCATGGGAACGAGGCTCGAGGCCTAAAGCTTTCCTTCGTGAGACCTCCTCTTTTCGTCCATTTGATCTGTGCAGGTTATCTTATCTGAAATATCTATAAATGTTTATCCTTTTCAATGGTGATAAAGTGGTGCATTCACACACTTACACACGCCTCTGTACCAAACAGTACAATGAGGTCAGATTACGTAGGAGAACCTGAGAGGAGGCTCTGCTTGCAATGCTATAGGAGCGTTTAAATAGGTTGTGCAACAGTCAATATGCAGAACAATACTTGCACACATGAGGAAAGGCATTTCAACCTCCTTATGTATCACTACAGAGTTTGTTAGCAGTGACTCTGTCTCGCATTTGTCTCTCGACTGAACTTGTCAAAATATGCCACTTACTGAACATTTGGTGGTTTTGTCTGATACGTTTCTTTACAAGCTGCATTTACGTGCAGTCAGATTTGCTGAGCTCAGGTTGTGGAAATGATTTAAGGAGGCCAACGTAATGTGGGACATCTTCGTCTGGCAGTCAATCGCGAGACAAATCGAATTTGGTGTGTGTTCAGACTGCTGTCAAATACATCGCTACGAGCAAAGACCACTAAACGCAAAGTTACTCCAGGTTTTTCTCAGGACATCCAGACCAAATCAAGAAGAAACTAAATATGGAGCTTTACTAGAACTGTTGTACATTAACTTTACAAAAGAAACTGAACTGAGTTTGGCTAACGACGTCTTACCTGTGAGAACAGGCCAAATCTGATTTCATTGAGAACAAGCTGTACCAAAATCACCAGACCACAGGTATTTTCTGTCTACACATGCCAGAGATGCCTCTCAAACCTGTAATGCAATTTCCTGTTGTAATTAATCAAATCTACATGTTCTCTATCCACCCCTTGATCCATAATCTCACCCCACTCGAGACAGATTTTAGTTCAAACTGGGGACACCAATTTTGTTTCTTTAAGGCAAACTGTCCGCTGGTGTTCACACCTTAAATCTAAACACACGCCTAAAACTACACCTACACCTCCCTGAATGAAGTAATGTAGTTATGTAACTAGCTTTATCCTCACCTTATCTTTTATTCACATAATCTGTCTGTATGTCTGTCTGTCTACCTACCGACCTACCGACCGACCAACCTACCTACCTACCTAGCCCTCTGCACATCAAACCCACCAGAATATCACCAGAATAAATGTTTGGTAAACTCGGTTCTGTACAAGACTGTACAACCAACAAGCTACAAGCTACGGAGCGGCTGGTTGCAGCTAATACATTTTCAACACTCACGGTTGTTCATCTTTAAGTTAGGCTAAATGCTAAAACTATAAGAATAAATCAGTCGAAGACAAACTTGTGGTATTAGTTCAAAGCAGCAACCTTCTTAATTTTAAATTTTACTCTCAAGCATGTTTCAAATCTTTGTAAAATTGATTTTCATGCTCGATTCAAGTGAATGAAGCCTAGTGGCTGCCTGGGAGGTCGGAAAAATACATTCAAATATCACAAACACTGCGGCACGATTTGAGAAATGATCAGCAGAAATACAAGACATACTAAAAAGTCGGTGCTTTAATTGGATAATGCAGAAAAAATGTTCTTGTGTCCTTTAAAGTAAAGACATTTTTATTTAATTTAATGAAAACAACAACCAAAACAAAAATATGCTGGGTGGTCTAAATACGTTTCGAAAGCATCTGATTCATTTATTTTGGCAAGAAAACAGCCTGAGTGAGAAGAATGACTCACCCTACTCAGATCTGTACATACTGAGTATTTACTCTGATCGTCAAACGAAGCTGGAGGCAGTCGCCTGAATGAGACAGTGTCAGATACAATCAAAACAACATGGCGAGGAGCTTTAAAGGAGTACATAGTGTGCATGTGCTTTTTTAATGTGATGTCCAAGGTTAACAATCAGCCTCCCACGTGTTCTTATGCAACTGTTAATCAAACATAGTTTAACAACATTAGTTACCTGAACTTGTTTAAGCAGCTAATGCAATACGTTGAGGTAGACAGTCATCTGTGCAAGAGCTAAAAGAGAGCTCAGGTCTTCAAATAGACTTTGGAAGAACTCCCTGTCTTGCCTCCCTGGCCTACTTCAGAAGAACTAGACCAAAGGTTACACAGTCCTGCGTCTGAACAACATATCAGGAAGAAAGTTACACACACACTATTTTTGTGTTGAGCCAACCCCCGAGGCACCAGCCAGAGTCTGCACTCACGTGCGATTCAGCCAACGACGTTTCACTGTAAAACTGTAAATCTGCCAGGACTGTTTGAAATGTTTTGATCTCATCTGTATTTTTACGCCGTCAGGCAGACACTTAACTCTGGTCACGTTCCAGAGATTCATATCAGCTGACAGTCAAAACCGGCTCGTGCCAGAATCTCACTTGAGGGAAAAACAGGATGCACGTGGGAGTCAAAAGGAGTCCAGAGTCAGATGTAAAAATGTTAGCTGTTTATTCAAGTTTTTTTTTTTTTTTTTTTTTTGCATGTGACAAGTGAAAAAACAGACAATTCAGACATGCGTCATTTATATAAAAAAAACATATAAAAGTAGGTTTACAGCACCTTGTCTTTGCACAACATGATCACAACAACATTGTGACAAGACTGATAAAAACATTCAAATTGCTTTTGAGATCCTTTGGGTCAAAGTTACAAGAGCTACAGCAAACTCCTGCTGCACTCGGACAGTTCGTCATTAGTACAAATTAAACACGTTACAATATTGTAATTCTATACAAATCATCAGCTACCATGACATCGTGACTAAATGTGTTGGCAGTGTTTGTGCCGGAGGTAAACCTGCTGCTTACAACCGAATGTAAAAACAGGAAACCCCCCTCGATTATGATTTCATCTGTCAAGTAAAAAAAAATCCCCCCCAGAAAAGGTAAAGATCAATCTGTCAAGTCTTGAAACAGACAAAACTAATTACAGTTCTGGTAACACTTGGCCTTAGACTGTTCATTTTCTGTAATCAGTGGGCTCGTCTCCTTCCTCTTTCAGTAAACACGTGCGCACCAGAGCCTCGGTGACGATGTAAGGGTCGCAGTTGGCGGACGGACGGCGGTCCTCGAAGTAGCCCTTCTTGTCCTGCCCCACGGCACGGGGAATGCGGATGCTGGCGCCGCGGTTGGCCACGCCGGCTGAGAACTCGTCGATGCTTGAGGTTTCGTGGTGACCGGTGAGGCGTCTGGCGTTGTCGAGCCCGCCTTTGGGGTCGTAGGCGCGGATGTGATACCGGTGTCTCTTTGCTAGCCTCTCGATGGACTCCTCAATGACTCTGAAGAAAAAAAAGAGGGAATTAGGAACCCGAAATTCAAAATAACACGACCGTTATATATCATTTAATACCAAGCAACGTATTCTTACTTCAGTCCGCCGTCGTCTCTCATCTCCTTTGTGCTGAAGTTGGTGTGGCAGCCGGCGCCGTTCCAGTTCCCTGTGATTGGTTTGGGGTCGAAGGACGCAACCACGCCGAAATCCTCACACACTCTGTGCAGGATGAAGCGAGCTACCCACAGATGGTCTCCCATGTTGATACCTTCACAGGGCCCGACCTGGAACTCCCACTGAAACACAACAGAGACATTTTAACATTATTTACTGATTATTTAGTGGTTTTTGATTGAAAAATTCAAATGACAGAGAAGTGAAAAGACAGCAGGACCGTACCTGAGCTGGCATGACTTCAGCATTGGTGCCACAGATGTCAACCCCAGCGTACAGACAGGCTCTGTAGTGTGCCTCCACTATGTCTCGTCCATACGCCTTATCTGCTCCCACTCCGCAGTAATACGGACCTGACCAGGTGGAAAGACACCAAATATTAACTCCGCTTGTCTTTAGCATTGTAATGTTTTATATGAAACAACGTGAGAACCCGATAATCACCTTGTGGACCCGGGAAGCCGTTGGAGGGCCAGCCGAACGGATGTCCGTCCGTCCCCAGGATGGTGTACTCCTGCTCAATCCCAAACCAGGGGTGGTTGTTCTCCACCATGCTCATGATCTGCTTACAGGTGTGTCGCAGATTGGTCTCTGTTGGAAACAACGACAGGGATTAGCTGAAATAAGAGACAGCTTCGGAAAAGCTTTGACCTTCAAGGTTTGTTCTCATGCGCGTACCTGCTGGCTTGCGGTTGTACTTGAGCACCTCGCAGAGCACCAGCTTGTTGGGGTCTTTCCTGAACGGGTCCCTGAACATGGCTGCGGGGATCAGGAACATGTCGCTGTTGGAGCCCTCGGACTGGTAGGTGCTGGAGCCATCGAAGTTCCACTCGGGAAGATCTGGGCGATCGAAATCAGTCGTCAACTTCAAACTCTTACAAAAATGACCTTCAACCATTTTTTTTTCATTGATGATAGAGGAGTCGGGTCTTACCTTCGATCGTCTTGGGTTCAGAGTCCAAAGTTCTGGTCTTGCAGCGGACTCCCTCTCCAGAACCATCAATCCAGATGTACATGGCCTGGACCTTGTCCCCCTGAGGGAGGCTCATGTACTGCTGTTTGACAGCTTTGTTCAGTTTTGAACTCGCTGAGGTGGCCATTTTCTTGACCCTGAATGCCTGCAGAGAGTGAAGAGGGCAGAGGATGAGCTCTGCACACTGGATCCCAACATTTAATACCAGAGAGGATGTCGAGCAGTAACACACGAAGCTGACACAACGACATGTTGTTTAAAAATGCTATGGCAACAGCAGC
Source organism: Pagrus pagrus (assembly GCF_965226575.1). Taxonomy (NCBI): domain Eukaryota; kingdom Metazoa; phylum Chordata; class Actinopteri; order Spariformes; family Sparidae; genus Pagrus; species Pagrus pagrus. The sequence continues at coordinate 4,523,352 of NC_140190.1, read as the reverse complement.
ATCAGTGATCCAGACTATAACCGGATCAGCTGTTGCTCTCACGCACATGCTTTGTAAATAATGAGCAAGAGATGTATTAAAGAACATTATTACACTAAATTGCGAACATAACAAAGTGCCAATTTCGCCTTATAGACATAAATCCAGCTGCAGATTTCTATGAATCTGTCCGTGTCCGTGAGTCTCTTACCTTGTGTTAAGTGTAGAAGAATATCAAAAGGTTAAAAGAGTCTTTAGACGAGTGGTCAGTGTGAAGCTTTCTATTGTTTTTCATTCCTGCCTCTGTCGCTGCCTCCACGGAGGATTTATAGAGCTGCGGCGCGTCTCCGCCGCCTCTGATTGGCCGAAGCGAAACGTGACCAGCCCGTGATGAGGCGCCGCAGCGGTGAACAACAAAAGGCAGTTTTCCTCCACAAAAGACCTTTTTTTTAACACCGTCGCTAACCTTTCATCAACTTCTGTGAAGAGTGACAACAAAAACAAGCGAAAGCGAATCAAACAGGATGAAAGGCGACACATGAAAGAGAGAAAACGACACATTTTTAAACACTTTTTAAAGTCTGCAGGGAGAATAAACACGCGTTGCGCCCCCTGGTGGCCGCAGACACGACGCTGCACACAGAACAGTTTGTTCCCAAAAGTTCAGATATTCACTTAAAGGCAGAATATTTTATATAAATATCAATGAATCATATATTTAACCCACACGTGGTTTGATATATTAAGGCTTAAATTACATGTGCATTTTAAATGTAAGTTAAATGTAAAATGTTGCATTTAACCAGTGATGGAACGTCACTAATACATATACATAACATACTAAAGTACAATTTTGAGGTACTTTTACCCAACTTGAGTTATTTCCATTTTCTGCTACTTTGTGCCTCCACTCCACTATTGTACTTTATGTACTTTATTGTACTTTATTGTACTTTATTGTCTATTTGATCACATTTGTTTACTAGTTACTTTGCAGATTGTATCCTGCATCATTTTTAAATTAATTAACTTTACTTGAAATTGTATTTAAACATTTTTAAAAAACACTGATTCTGATAATCAGTCGACTCATATACAATATAAACATGGAAAGTGTAATTTACTTTTCTTTACATTTACATTGAATATCTGATATATTGACACTTTTACTCAAGTGCTATTCATGTGGCTTACTTTCACTTTTTACCAAACTAAAATGTCAGTGTGAATAAATTAAATAACCTGATGTGTAATTTATGAATTACTTTTATGTATCATCATTGAAAAAAACACTTGATAAACATATATAATATGTAGAAGTTCCCCTTAATTCTATACGTAATAACTCTAATTATCTTGTGCTGCCTTCCCTCTTCCAGGTCACCACGTCGGAGGATCTTGTTGTATCAGATAGTCTGTCAGTGTAATCTGTTACTCTGTGATTTTGTTGTCCTGTTCTGTACATGTGACATCTGTTGCATGTGTGTCTGACCTCAGAGAGGGACCCCTCTTCTCTTCTGTGGCTCCTCCTTTGTTTTCCCAACGCTACAAGGATTTTGTTTCCCGGAGAGTTTTTTCGAAGGACGTCTTTCAGTGTACGGATTGTGAAACCCACGGAGGCAATATATGTGATTGTAATTTTGGTCCATATAGATAAAATCGACTCGCACCACATAGATGTTAACTATTCACACTTGTTAACCTAAATAAATGATTTAAAAAACCCTCTTGATGGAAACTGTGTTGCTGTTTTCCTGAGCTCACAGGACGGCCACGCTAAAATGATGATTTTAAAGAATATAATGCATTGCTGAAGATCAAACTACCCAACAGATTAGAAAGTAGTTAAAATTAAACATCTATTGCAGTAAATTGCATCATACACATTAATGCAGCAGTGATAAAGATCCAGAAAAACATCAAAGTATATGAATAATAGTAAAACACTGACAGAGTACGTCTACTCTTGATATTTTAATGACATTTTGCTGATAGTACTTTAATTTACTTTTGGTTAAGTGAGGTTTTGAATGCAGGAATCTCACAGTGTGGTATTAGCTCACAGGATTAGATGACTTATCTAACCACTGACTATCTCCCAGTGCTTTGATGTGTTTTAACTGGACCACACAGATTAGATTTGGACGCTCAACTTTTAAACATGGCTCCAGTGAACTGTGAAGTTGTGAAGCCAAATAAATAGAAAGTAGAGAAAAGAGGGTCGAGTTACAGAATTAAAATAAGGTCTTAAAACGACAGCAGGCGGTTGGTGACAGAGCATAGAGTGAAAATCATGATTCTGGTTTTGTGTTTTTGGTTTTCTGTTTTATTTTGAAATGTTGCCCTTGTGTGTCGTGTGTTGCTTTTAATTTCCTGCTGTTTTCTTGCTGTCCTCACCTGCTCTTGTCTCCGTCTTTAACCTTTCCCTCCTCCCAGTGTCTTCAGCTTTTTACAGCCCACCAGCCCCTTCCCTGTTTTTCTGTTTATCTCCCTCACCTGTGCTGCTCCACCTCTCTCCACCTGCACCTCATCCCCTCGTTAGTTGTGCGTGAATATAGTCTGTGTGCTCCCTCTTGTCTTTGTCAGTTTGTCCTGAGTTTATCCCGTTTCTTCTCCTGTGTTTCACCTTGTCTGTTCCAGTGTCTCCCCATGGTATGTTCCTGGTGTTTTGTTCCTGGTGTTTTCACTAGTTTGTACTTTAACTTTTGTTTTGCTGCTTCGGGTATTTAAACGTCTTGTTTTTTGGATTTTACTCTGCGGACTATTTCAGCTTTTGTTAATAAAAGCTCACATTTAATTCCTCATTCTGCCTCCTGGGAGTGTTTCTGCATTTGGCTCCTCTCAACTTTATTTTTTACCTAAACTAAAACAAGTTGGTCATTTTAAATTGTGAATATGAATTTATCACTCAGATTGTTTTTATAAAATGAAAACACTCAAGCAAAGTACTTATACCTCAAAAAGTAGAGCAAATGTACCATTGTATTATATTACACAATGCTTTTGGTGGACCAACACCCTGCTGGGAAACTTAATGCCATCTGTACATCTGTGATACAAGCAGATATTTGATGTGAGTCTTTTAATTCTCAATGTATTTGCCTCATTTCATATTGTGTTTACCACCGGTGGAAGACAAGCTGTTCTTCAGTGAACTAATTATAGTTTGCAGTTGTACACAAGCATTTACAGGATGGGATGAGTGGAAAAACACTTGGCAGACGTGTCACTTAGAGATTGCTACCTGTAAGCAGACAACAGGCTCCTCTAAAAACAAGTTTGTCGACTTCGAGCTGGATCAACAACCGTAAGCTGATAGGAACTTTCATCGCCAATGAACATGAGTAGGCCTCTAGTCTTGCATGGCAACAGTGAGAGGTTATGAAAAAGTGGCAGATGACGTTTTAAGATGTGTTTTCACTTGCCTACCAGCTCGGCAGCCGAAGGATTAATGTAATTAATGTATTGCTCAAGGATGGTTAAGCAGGTCGGGCCAGGTTGGTGCCCTCGGTGGTGGTTTTCTGGCTCAGAACGACGAGGTCGAGATACAAGCTGAGGACACGGAGTCAAAGAAAGGCCTTCATAATCCTAATTGTCTCAGCAACTGAAACCTGAGTGTGAAACTCATTCACTCTGTGTTCAGTATTCAAGAAAAAAAACCTGATGGTTTAAAGTCAACAGGATGTTTTAGGTCTAAAAGTTCAAGTCGAAATTTTAAAGGTGCCGTATGTAAGAATTGGCCAACTGTCCAATTCATACTCGAAACAAATGGAGGGGCAGCATATCACCTGAGAAACCGCTAACTCTAGCTGCTGTTAGCTGTGCAGTAAGCTGTTCAAACTGAGAGCTTGGGGACCTGGGGAGTGTTGTGCCATTTTTCCACGAGCCCTTTTGGCCACCCCAAGTCAAACCGAGCCGCGCTGATTTGCTTCTCCATCACCAGCTGCTCCGGAGTCGGGCCAAGCCGTGGCCTCGGTGACGTCCTGCGACTGTGTCCAACCCGAAACAAACACCCGTCTCCTCCTAAACTCGATACTGAACATCTGCTGCGTATTACTGGTTCGTCTTGTTCACTTTGTTGTGTTGTTTCAGGAGTCGTGTTCAGTGACTGCTGGTGAAAACACAACGTTTCCTGTAATGCAATCTTCGATTGGACTGGGCTGATCGGGACAAGTGCGTCACTGGTTTAAGACACACCTTCAGGCAGGTCGACCAGTTGTGCTGGAAATGCAAAACTCTGGCCGAGTAAAGCCGGGCCAGCAGATGTAATGGAAAAACAGCATTAGTGTTTGTACACTGTTGGTAGTATTTTTGGACTGGGGCGGGCCAGGGCTAGCTTATTAGCATGCTAACTTCATTAGATACCTCTGCAACATAATAAATAGATAACGTATCATCAGAATCAAAATTCCTTCATTAGTTCCGCTAATGGGGGAAATTTGTGCGTCACAGCAGCCAAAGGACAGTTCAATATAACAATAAACAATAACAGTAAAAAATAAACAATATAATAAAAAGGTAAGCAGAAATAGAATCGTAGATACATAATATGTATGTTGTAATGACGAAACTGTTATTTTACATTCTGTTATTTTTTGTTTTTTAAAATTGGACTGGTGGAAATAAAAACAGCCAAAAGAAGCAAGGTTTCTGAAATTGCAAACCTTTTTTTTTGTAGTAAAATGTTTGAATCAGTGGTGCTCAAAATTACACGTTACATACTGTAGCTCCCAAATAACCAACTAATATATTTACAATAAGAAAACATGCACAAACTTGACTAGAAACATCAAATCATGACATAGAGAGATGCCAAACAAATCTATACCTTTTAAATTAAAAGCACTACACAGGGTTGCTGTAAGACAAAGGAGTGACCTTCACTCATAAGGTTGTTTACCAAGCTGCAGAAAACTAATAATGAAGGAACAATAGTGTAGTTCTTCTCCAAAGCTCCAATAGCAGAAAAATTACCAGTTTTTCTTGCCAGTGGCTTTATGTTGGCAGCGGAGTGATGAAAGAAAAGGCGCCAAAAACAGTGTTTCTGCAGCTCTCTGCACCTGTAAGGTTGTTAATGGTAGCAGCGAGACTACTAACAGATTATTAATAGACGTATGTTTAACACAGAATAGTAATGTTTGCACATAATAAATTCCAATTTAAAAACATGTGCACCAAATCTGTGTAAAGCCTCTTTATTTTGTGATTCGGGGAGTGAAGCCAGACTCAGAGAGACAGATTTAGGCCGGGAGAAGAGGATTGGGGCCCCTGGTAGTGCCAACCTGCCAAACATTTCACAACTAATGCTGTGTACAGACAAAAACAACCGATTGGACCAATTTTATAAACAATACAAGCAAGTAAACAAGCTTAATTCGGTCTATGTAAACTAAGTTAAATGAAGCCATCAGAACAAGCTGAGTCCACACACCTGTAGCAAAGTGGTCTTTAGTCACCGTTGTTTTAACATTGTCACAGCAGTACACTTATGGTGACACGCACACTGACAGCTCGTCGTGTGTGTGTCCTTGTTTGTTGACCGGAGGCCTCGCTGCAGCTGCTGACCCTTTGGCAGGAGCTCCCGGAGCGTTTCACGGAGGGGTCCATGTCTGTATAATATACAGACATGGACCCCTCCATGTCCTCTAACACGCAGACCTACATAACCAGAGCTTTGTGTGACACATTGTTCACAAGATGATTAATCCAAACAAATAACTGTGGAATTATATAATTATCTAAAAACTACAAAACATTTCAATCTCCTTTCATTGGAAAATCACTGAACAATGTTTCCTCAACACTTTATCAATGGCAGTTAAAGATGTGTGGTCAGACAGCGACACCTAGTGGCTGAAATGTAGAATACATGTGTATTTGTTGAAAGAAAATATGAGCTTGCAATCACTGTTTCCACATCGTAAAGCCACAACTACAATCTGACTGTACTCAGCTCAAGTCATATATTTAAAAGTAACTTGAAGAAATACTACTAAATAAATATAAAAGTACAAGTACTCAAAAAAGTGACTTAATTACAGTAATTTCAGCAGATGTAGTTAATTACTTCTTCCCCTTCAAAGACTCTTAGAAGGCAGAATTAATTTTATATTTATATTATTTATTCAAGCTACAGTTCTCAATGAAATCCACATTGTATTTGTTTAGTTTCAATACATCAAGGCATGGCGAGTTTATTTACAGTATATAGCATCATTACAGAGACATATATGCATTAAAGTAAGACATTTAAACATTAAGATAATGTTACAATTGCATTTAAAATGCATCAAATAAATGGATCTTCTGCTCGAGAAATGTAGTAAAACCTTCAGGATCCATAAAAGTCCACATTATGGAGCACCTCAGACATAAATGGTTGATGGACTGTATTTATATAGCACTTTCTCCTCTTATCCACCGCTCAGAGCGCTCTACAGTACAAGTCAGCATCACACACACATTCATACGCTGGTGTCAGAGGCCGCTGTGCATCTCACCGCCTGCTCATCAGGAGCAATTACCACCATACGAACACTCACACACTGATGGAGCAGGAGCAGTCTGCAGTCTACGTGTCTTTCTGAAGGACACTTCAGAAAGACACGTCTGAAACATACTTTGTCACATCTGTTATACTCGGAGAAGGACATGTGGAAAATATGTTTCTTGTTGACGTTCTGAAGATAAAACGTTGCCAGACTTCAGGGTTTGATGAAGAATTTTCCCACCAGTGTTTTTGGTAAACAGCGGTTTGTTGTAAGTAATCAGTCTGACTCATGTACATTTACAGATTCCTCCGATAAGATGTACTTATTTTTGGCTGAGTTCTACATTTGCTGTCTGTGTAACAGGCTGTGTAACTGGGCCATAATGCCACATGACTGCCTTTAACCTGCAGCATATAAAAGCCTCTGAGGACACTAACGAAGCTGTGGAGTGGAATAATTCAGCTGGTGTCTGTACATTGTGACAATGAAAGAAAATAAAGAGATACACAAAGTGGTGAAAGACGTCACCCACCACAGCCACAGCCTGCTCAGCCACTGAGTGACATCACTGGAGGAGCTTCACCAGATCACACGCAGCTTCCTCTGGAGCCACAAGAGACTTTATACTACTTTTGTTGTTTTAAACATTCAAGACTTGTAAAACACACTTTAATGTGTAAAACTGGTGGAGTTACCCTTTAAGTTGCACTTTGCAAGGCAGCCTGAACTGTTTCTGATTTTCATGTGAATCCACAAAACTTTACAAAACCAGTTTTTCCTCCCGATCAGCTGCAGTAGACCATCAGATTATTATTCCCTCAAGCAACAATACATCTGCACCGAGTGATTTAATAATGGTAGTTAAAAACATTTGTTTTACATTTAAAATCTGAAACATTTCACAGCAGATTTTAATAAAAACTGAGTAACATAATATTTAGCTTTTGTTTCTTTGAATGTGATGAAGACTTTGAGTTTGTGATGTTTATCGATGGGCTCAGAGACTGACCCTCACATCCGTGTTATATCACTCCTGCATTCACTTTCTGCAGGGAGCATACGGATGATATCTGTCGTTGCTGCTACAACAAACTGCTGTTACTGTGGAAAAAATCATATCACAAAATCTGGTCTGCACAGACATGTTCTGACAGCACAAAAAAAAGGTCTGAGTGACAACGTAAAGAATAATCCAGCATAAAGACGCTCAGTAAGCTGTTGTTCCACAGCGAGCACCCAGAATAGCTTCAGTGCTTCTTGTCATAGATTCTCCAAGTGTGTCTGAATTCATTTCTTCAAGTTGTTGCATTAGTTTGTCACCTACATGTATTGCGCATCTGACTCCCACAGCAGATGGTCTATACTGCATCCAGAGTTTGATGCACAATGTCATCAATCAGTGGAGCACTTTGGAGAAACTGACATGATGTCTGACTCTTTAGCAGATGTTTAAAGATGAAAAACACCCTCAGCTTCAAACAGATATGTACATGTAGACTAGACCTTTCATTGATTGTTGAAGTTCACCAACATTTTCCCAAATGTTCACAACAATGTTCAAACCAGGAGAAATACATTATTTTATTCAAGGTAACGGTGCTAAAACTTCCTGGATGTTCAGTGGCTTGGTTGAGAAATCTTAATATCACATACTAAGTTACTGAAGAATCTAGGAATACCCTAATGAGTTTTATTTCAAAAGTTCAACTGATGAAAACGATATCCACAGTTTCCACATCACACTTGTCTGCGTTACATTTCGGACGACGATTAACTTCAAACTTCTCAGTTGTGACGTCTCAAAATCCTGCAGGTGTGTCCACATTAAATGCTCAGTATGTAATTTCTGCTTTCTCAATCATCATAATAAAATACGTTAGTAGTATGGGACCAACCACCATTGTTGATGAAAATATATCCATGTGACTCAGGCAGACATGGTCATGAAGTTATATTTTTAAGTTTTGCTTCTGGGAAAAAGAGATTTGTCCCCCTCAACAATCTTTATCAGTGAAAACATATCATTTGAAAGTTTATAGTATTATGCAATTAAAACACTTGTGCAAATTAGAAATGCAGAACAATTTGTTTGTAAGTTTCTAAACATTGGTCCCCCCCTCCATGTGCCTCACAGTGGTTTGGTCCACTGCCAATCAACCTGCAGCTCACACACCTGTCCCTGTGGAGGTCTCTGAGCATGGTGCTGGTGCTGGTGGTGCTGGTGGACCATAGTAAGTAGATATTTTTGTTCAGTTGGGTGAACTTTTTCACTGGAGGTGCTATTTTTCTCCTGTCACAAAGTTTTAGGTTTAAGCACAAAAAAATCGCTGTTTTAGCTTCAAATAGCTGGTTTTGTCACAACAAACGGTCTAGAAAATGTCCTGAGTCGTCCTTAAAAACATTCAGGGGGTGTCCCCTTCAGGAACTGCTCCTGAGAATGTGCACAATGCCCAAAAACTGTTGCTATGTCCCAAATGTCCCTAGTGCAAATGACACCTATGTATAAAGTCAATCATGCAATAGGCAAAACACCTTTTTGAGTTAGCCATTCTTATGAGTTCTGTCACTGCATGAGGATGAACAAAGTCTCCGGTAGCTCAGTCGGTAGAGCGTGATCCCAATATTCAGAGGCTGTGTCCTCGCTGCAGCGGCCTAGTGTTTGAATCCGATCTGTGGCACTTGTCTGCCCGTCCCCATCCCATTTCCTGACACTCTTTAGCATTTCTGTCCAATAAAGCTGTGAAAAAGGTAAAACAAACATATGGTCTGAGGCTGCTGACCCTCTTATTCCATTTCCTGTCGCTCTTCAGCTGTTCTGTCCAATACAGGCATGAAAAAGGTCCCCCAACAAAATACTTATAAAAAGGTTAAGGGCCTCTTCTGGCCTCCCAGCAGCCCAGTCGGTAGAGTGTGCACCCCATTTACCGAAGCTGTGTCCAGGCTGCAGCAGCCCAGGGTTCAATCTGACCTGTGGCCCTCTGCTGCATCTCATCCAGGCTCTTCATCCCATTTCCTGTCGGTCTTCAGCTGGAATGTCCAATAAAGCCATGAAAAAGGCCTAAAAGGAATAAGGTCCACTTCTTTACGTGTTGCATTCACTCCCACCACAAGGTGGAGTAATAACTCCACCTACAGTCTAAACAGTATTCTTACTCTTAACTCCTCTGAAAGACTGATGAGAGCCTGAAACATCAGGGACAGCTTCCTCCTTACTGTGTCGAATGAATCTGATTGAAGAAGTCGGTCCGTCAGCCCCGACACACTGACAGCTTTATGTTCTACAGTGCATGATGAATACGTTTGTCACTGGCAGGAAAATTCAAAAAGAGTATTTTTTATTTTTTTGCTTGATAACATATCTACAAGTACAGAAAAAGCAAGTAGAAAATTCTCTTTTTATTGGAAGAGTTTTACAGTAATTCATGTTTGAGGACGGATATATTGGCTCGGTAATTTGCTCCCCGTCTCTCTTTTGGCTCGGAATACTAAATATTTGGGGGGGGATTTAAAAAACCATTAAGTGGGCCACATAAAAGAGAGCCCGGCGCAGTGATGGTCATTTCACCCCTCAAACAGGAATGGTAATTGGCTAATTTCTGTTCTAACGTGTGCCATAAAAGCCCTGCCAGCCCTTTTAATTACGCCGCCGTGAAAAGACTTGCTTTGCACAATAAAAAATGGTGTCAATTAGTATGCAGAACAATGTTTAACATATCAGAAAATTAATCTACACAGCACTTTGAATTAAAAGTTTCTTTCTGGAATAACTAGGGCAGGCCAGCTGAGAATGCTATTGTATGTGGTCTAAATTACTCCTTTGTTACCGCTGTTGAAAAGCAATTAAAACAGGGATTCGAGTGTGGTCGTATTCTCCACCAACCTGTCAGTATTATATACTGGAAATAAAAAAGAAGAAGCTCTATGTCTGCTATCTGCTCCAGCTGAAGCTCGGGCTCATTTATGTCGAAGCCTTGAAGTGAATTGGATTCTGAAAGGAGAAAGTATTGAGAAATTGGAGGCTCGAACGCCGAGTCGGGGATGATTCTTGCCAAAGGAGGTCCTGTTTACTCGTGTTATTGTTACGGAAGAGATGAGCTTATCTGATACCTCGCTCTTATTAATGATGAGGGACTGTGCGGCTTGAATTTTAAAGCTGCCTCAGGCCGTGTTTTTATGCTGCTGGACTGTATTTCTCCTCCACACATCCTCCACACTTGTCTCATGACGGTTTTACAGCATCGTGTTTCCATTTAAAAGATGGTTTTATTGAAATAAAAAAATGTTTTATTTGTTGTTTTTTATTATATCCTATTGTTTGACTATCTATAGTGTCTTCTTATATATCTCTGTGATCAGATTATCAAATTATAAACCAGCTAATGAGGTGTAACAGGCCAAAAACTGCAGTTTTCACCAGGTCTCAGGTCTGATCAGTGTCACCTGGCTTCTCCATCTAAATGCCAGCAGCCTGCTTCCCGGGGAGAACCACCCCAGAGGCGGTCGGCACCGGCTCATTTCCCTAAAACACACTCTTTTAATTAAACAAACGAGCATAATAAAGGAGAGAAAAGAGAAAGGGAGATGCTCCGACGATTCCCGTGTGAGGAGAAGTTCATTAATATTTAGAGACCCTGTGGGCTTCCCGGGCTTTTCTCGCCGCTCCACTCGGCCTTTGCCAGTAATAAGGCGGCAAAGGTGCGGGCGGCATGCTGGTGCTGCAGCGCCTAAATGACTGCAGCTCTTGTTAGAGGTAGAGTTACTGTACGCATGATGAGGATACTCTGGATACTCCTGAATGCACTTGGTACTTCTGGAATATATGTGTTCCTGTGCATGTAAAAGTTCAACAGGAGCTCCACTCTCCCACAGAAAACACTGCTCCTGAACACCTCGTCAGTAGTCCCGCCTTTAATTCTGTGACTTTGTGACATCACACTATGTTACATTTGTATCATTTATGCTTAGCTGCTAGTTTGGCACGTAATAATTGATTTAGCAAAGCTGCTCTGTTGTTGTTGTTAGCGCTGCTGGGTCAGGCATGTACGAGCTGACCAATCAGAAGAGACTGGGTATTTGGGAGGGGAGGGCCTTAAAGAGACAGGAGCTAAAACAAAAGCTGAAAATTAGCATAATATATCAGGCTAGCTCCTCCTGTTAAAAATGAACAAATCTCCTACTGATATGAGGGATATGTGGTGTAGAGTTTTGGATCGCTCGGCTAGAAAAAGTTCAGTTTAACCTTTAAAAGTGTTTAGCTCTCTAGCTGTGTTCTGAACCATTAATCTTGTAACTGTATGAGCTCAAATAAAGGTCATTAAGATTTTGAAATGATTAATCCCAAAGCCTGTGGTTTTATATCATCCTCGTAAATCTGTGAGAGAGCGCGTCTGAATGGGAAGAAAAGATTGTAGAAATATTTGACAGCGTACCGTCGATAATGTTTTCACTAATTATGGCAACAGAGAAGTTAGACTTCTGAGTATGTTGACAAATCTTTTTTCTACAGAGCTCGTAGAAAGGTGCAGAATAAACGTCTCTTTTCCTTAAAAACATTGTTATGATTGTGAATTCATTTACCGTCTTTCAGCTCATTGTTTCAAGTTATGTAATGCTGCTGTTTTTAGCTAAAGGCTTTGTCTTAGTACTCTGCAAGCACCAAACAACCAGCCACCAGACAAACGTAGAAGCCAGCTGGTGAACAAAGTGCAGCATTTAGCAGCTTAAGAGCCCGGTATTTATCTCAGGAGTTGGTGGAGACCAAAACAGAGCTAAAAGGAGAGTGAGTATTGGTCTTAAATTCATCAGGTGGACAGAAACATGACTCCAAATGACTGATCATGTCGCTCTGTGTCTGCTGGATACATAAGTAAAAAACTGTTTGCCAAGCAAGATGATAACACGTCAACGTTGTGTTTACAGCAAGCACAATTTAATGCACAAATTGTGTTTAGAGATGGATGTGCAAGTACAGTGTAGCATTTGTTGCTCTTGGAAGCTATTTCAGGAGATTCAGTTCAAGGAAGTTCACTGAGTGTAGCACTATATATCATTTTTGTGTTCACCTGAAGTATTTTAAGTACCTAACAGTGAAATATTCAGGGGAAGGTTACTGAAAATAACATTGCCTTTTCCGTTTCTGGAGAATACATTTGATTTCTCCTCAGGGGCTCGATGCAACTTTTGAAAACCTGACTTTGATATCAAAGAAAACAGTTGGTTGTGTTGGGCAGGCGTTCCACACTGTAGGCTTGTTGTATGTCTTTGTAGTCATGTTGTTGCTTGTCTCTTAATTGACAGAGAAAGTAGACCAGGATGTTATGGATTGTGGGTGTTATCTCCAGTCTAGCATCCCCTCAGCGCGCCGCGCAACTCATTTCTCACTTTGGTTGCAGGGGCTTGGAGCGCGTCTCTTTCTTACAGCCCTCAGAAGTCAGGTGGCCCTCAGCCATTCCAGCTGTCTGTCGGGTGTCATTGTGAATCAGCGTCACGCAGGGGTGTAAAAGACAATCACACAGTTTTTACATGCTACATTTGCCTTTAATCGAGGGGAAATCGTGTGCTGGAGCCGAGCCCCGAATAGAAATCTCCAGAAACACTTCTGTGCATGTGTAATTAGGACAGTAAATCTCCTAATTAGCTTGTTGCGTTGTCAGTGGTTATAGCAGCATCCGGATGGGGTAGTGGGTGGAGAGGGTCTTGGGTGTGGTGGCGGTGGTGGGGATCCAGCAGATGGCTGCGTGTTGTCTTGCAGGCACAGAGTGGTGGAGCGGAGAGGCTGAGGCTGTGTCAGACGTTCCTCCGTCAGGCCACTGCCAGGAGCCCGCCGACCCCCCTCTCATGCCCCCGACCCGGCTCTCCTCCACCCCAGCAGCCACAGAAGCAGAAGTTAAGAATAGAGGAAGTCTTGTCACATCGCATGTAAAGGCATCCTGTGTTCTGAGGGGTGATACACGCTGGAAACAAACAATCTGCGCTCGGCTGTGCGACCCTGATGTTTGTTTTTTTCCCCTAGTTATTAGTCCCTTTTGGTCAGATACTGTCACAGATCTGCACTGCTTACAGTTGAGTTTCGCCCTCAAGTTGACATAATCCAACGCGGGGCCCTACTGTTGGGTCCTTTTTATCGAGCCGAGTCTGAATTTACCACTGGATTAAAGTACCTATGCTGTATCATTAAAGATTTCATGCTGTCAAGTCTTCTCCTTTCAATTTTTTATTCAATGGTATTTGTCAGGGGAGAGTGGAGGAAAATGTTTTAATGAGATGACAAAGATGCTTTGTGTGAGATGAGTGTGTCTTATTCAAAAACTTAACACACTGAAGATTGGATGTGCTGCGGTTTGGGGAATACAAATGTAAAAAAAAAAAAAAAATCCCTGTAAATACAGACGGATGCAGTAACAGTCAGTAGTTGGTCGCCACTGCTAAAAAATCCACCCTATTTAGGACGAATCATCGCAGCTGCCCTGAGTCGTGCCTCAACCCGTCTGAAATCTGTTCTGACGCAGAGAACAAAAGCAGTTTCGGGGACTTCTTCCTCCTCCAGATGTTGAACTTGATTCGAAAAGAAAAGGTGATTTTGAGGGGGTTGGGGAAAAAAAGGGGAGGGAGGGAAGGAGGGAGGGAGGGAGGACAACGGCAGCTGCTGCGAAGAAAAGGGAGCAGACAGGGATGGAGCATTACAGTGCAATGCCGAAAAGGTGAGACAAAAGCACAAAAACATTTCACGGCAGCAGCAGCATTGGGTGAAGTGTGCGCTTTGTTTGTCAGATGTTGTTGTGTTTGATGGATTTCTCGCTGCGCCGCCTTGTTTTTCTCTCCTCAACTCACCCTTCGTCCTCACATACATGGCAGCCCACGCAAATGCAATCACCCGGAGAGATCGCTGCTTATTGTTCGATAATGAAAAGTCAATGCCAGCTTAACGATAAAGTAATGGCTGATTAAACAGTTAAATGACTTCTGTAAATGTGTCGAAAATGCAAAAACTCAGTCTTACCAAGTGTATTCATCTGATTTTTGGTCAAAACCAACTCACTACACTTAGAAAGTAGCATTTCAGGAGATAAACTGGATTTTTTTTTTGCTACATGCAAGAAACACCTTCCTTTCTTTGTTTTGCTTTTTTTTGATTATGTTTGAAATATAATTTTTTTTCCCCAGTGTATCTCTACAGTTAATCATTTTTACAAAACAACAATAGTAATCAAAGCCGAGACCAATGATTGACTGCTTCCTGCGAGGCTGCCTCACCTGTGGTGTCCCCCAAGGATACATTTTGGGTCCTCCTTTTTTTTCATGTGTATCCTATAAGACTTCCTTTACAGTCTTTTTTGTTGTTGTTGTTCTTCAGTCATCCAAAACAAAAATAATTTGCTCACAATCTGGCTGTTATATTTTACTTCAAGCTACTTGACAACCAGTTTTTTTAGGATGGTACAATCATTCTTCAGTCAGATGTGGACAACATCGCAGTGTCACTGCCACTGTCCTTCTAAGGCATCTAAGGCTAGCCAAATCTGTATAAGGTACAAAGTACATTTTATACAATGCTCTGTTTTCAAAAACAACACTAGGTTTGAGTCTTTTTATGCTATATTCACAGGGATAACCACAAACATTGGACGGTGAAGGCTGAATTGAGGCCTGGGGAGTGAAGCTGCTCTGTAGTCTGATGGTACAGCAGCAGATACTTCTGTATCTTTTGCCAGATGGCTGATGGGTGAACAGACTGTGGTTGGGGTGGAAGTTGTCTTTTAATATCCTTTGAGCTCTGCAGACATCTCACTTCATCAATACTGAGCATCACTTATTAAAATTTGTGTTCAAAAGCATTTCTTCTATTTTAACTTACTGACTTACGTTGCTCACTATCTTGCGGCTAATGTGCACTAAAGCAATCTGATTGTTCGGGGCTGATAAACACTTGTGCGCATAACATGAATGAAGTAAAAACCTGCGTGAGTCGGCCTTAAACACACAATTAATCAACAGACAAAGTAAAGTAAAGCGTAAAGTTTTACTGACTTCCTTCCTCACTGTCTTGCTCTCTCCAGGAAGTTACTTTTAGTAAAACTGTGGATTTCTCTGGTTTGAACATCATTGGAAAATTTGGGATTAAGTAAGTGCACAACTCAACAAAATAAAAAAAATGTTTTCAGACATTTTAACACAGAAATCTTACATACTATATCTTTAAACATTTGCCGCTGTCTCATTCTTTTGTTCTGGCTTACTCTGTTATTATGATTATTATAATATATATTATATCTCAAAACTTGATTGAATCCACATCGATGGCAGCAATCAGTAGTATAAGTGTATAAATATATTAAAATGTAACTGTAACATCCCTATTTTACTACAATTAATAATTTAATGACAAGTTTGATGTGAATATTATTTTGTCAGATGTCAGTTTGCCAAAATCAAATAAAATTTCCCAAAAGTGTCACAAACTGAACACAATTTGAGACGCGGGGTGTCCTATATATATCTCATATAGTTTAATTAAATGACATCCAGTGATTGAAAAAGATATAGTTTCAATTAAAGAGCTTTAATTGAAAAAGGTCATTTCAAAAACTAAATGTTCTATTAGAAATTCAATTACCTCGCAGAGAAAAGGAATATAATATAATTCTACATAATGGACTCTGGAATGTAATAAGTCGGCCAATTAACTATTTTTTATTTGATTTAGGTAGATTTTATGATCTTTGTTCACAATATCAATTACATGGAGAGCTTTGTGTAGGCAATGTTCATAATGGCTGTAAATGGCAGAGGAGGAAAGAACCCTTGACTAATTAATGCATCCCTAACCAGCTTTCAATTATAACACAAATCATGCACTAACACACATCTAGGTCAGGATTCTCAGCCTTTGTTCAACGCAGAGTTTCCCACAGAAAACTTATCTTTTTCTCCAAACTAAAGCTGGAGGACCCAAATGTGGTAAAAGGTTATAACACTGCACGTGTACTTACGCTACGCTGGGGTTAGTTTGCAGAGGTTGTGGCTCGGTGCCTTTTTAAACACCGTCAGGTGAATCTTTGCTCCGTCTGGCTGCTCGTACACGTCTGACAGATATCAATCAATCCACAGATGAGGTCAGCTGTTTTAATTTGCTCACGCGGCGTCCTGGGAAATGAATATTCAGCACTTTGATGATAAAGCTTTGCTGTTTATGCACACTGACCACATTAATTTGCTGGCACTGTTACTTTTTTTTTCTACAGCACATTTGCTACAACATACTGTACACGCTGCCGTCACAGGAGAAGTTGTTCTGGGAATTTTTGGAGGAAAAAAGGCAGAAAATATGAATGTTTAGTGATGCAATGCAGGTCATTTTCCTTTTTTTTTTACCCAGGGTGGTCGGCTTTTCCTTTCTTTTTCTTTTTCCCCAGCAAAGATCAGCTGTTCTTTCTTTTTTGGTAACCTTGTTTAGGACAGGACAGGCTATGAATGGCAGGAAATGGGGGAGACAGGGACAGAAAACATCTGCCAGGGAAACACAGTCTCAAGTCATATGAATAAGTCACATTAAAATAGATAACATGGGAAAACTGTTCATTGATTTTGAATATAAAGACTGACTTTTACTCCCGATGACATGTTAACAGTCTTAAAGGCCGACCAAGTGCATAACTAAGAAAAAGAATATGTGCATCCAATAGTGTTTCATTGTGAGGGAATGTAAGTACGTAAATATATTGTAGTTTTTAATCAAATTACATTTATTTAATAGCTATAATTATTGGCAACTTCTCAAAATAAATGTTTTTAATAAACATTTTTATTATTGTGTTATGCACACAGCTGTCCCCAGCCTGCATGGGCTCACACCTTAAATTCATATAACCCAGAATCATTTTAAATTAGCTCACACCCAGACATCTGGTGTAAGATGGTCAGGACAGTCAGAGTCTGAGTCCCCTTAAAGTAACCCCTCTCCTGTAAATGTTTATTCTGATTTCTTGTATTATTTCTATTAGGTCCCAACACTAAGGTATAAATGTGGTTTCAATTGCTGATGCAGAAATAACAAACCATTTTTTATGATGTATCTATTGATCTTAAAGCAGTCAAATATCTTAAGATACTTCTTAAAAACAGAAAGAAGAAAAAAAATTAAGAGGAAAAATCCAGAAACATCACAGAGGACATCATGACCTCTGTGATTCAGCTGTATGTTGGTAGCTATTGTCATATTTCTGTCGAAGTATATTTAACGCTTAAATACGTCGTCTTTACATACATTTTAAAAAGCAGGACTTTTACTTGTTATGTGGTGTTTTTCCAGTGCGGTGTTGACTTCAGTAAATAATAATGTGGATGACAAAAATCCAGTTCCAACATGTTTCGTGACCGAGTTGATGACCGAGTGACATAAGACATGATGAGTTTGCTTTGCTTCGTTTTAAAAGCATCTCAGCCTTAACACTGGAAATTAATTAATTACATGGACGGAAGACAAAAATATTTTCAAATCTCATTTTACTTTGTCTCCTTGATCTATTGATTGATCTCCACCCAAACCTGCCGCCTGTATGACGTCGACAAGTAACATCATTTGCTTTCATCTGGAGCCGAAGCGATCAGATGATTAATCGATCAGTTGATCAACAGTTAATTATGCCTCAACTACTTTTAACTTTGTAATTATTAAACTAAAATCTTAAAAATGTCCTTGTTACAACTTCCTCAGAGTGATTGTTAACTGCTTTTCTCTGTTTTATATTATAAATTGTTGGTTTTGGACCGTCAGCTACACAAAACAGACAACTTGAAGACGTCACCTGGACTCTGGACACTTAGTTAATTGTTAATCAAGATAATTGTCAGTTGCAGCCTCGTCTTTCTTCAAGGCTTGAGATGAAGCTACAGTATTGAAGATGCAGAGCTTATAGATGGAAACATGAGTTGTGTTCCAGCAGGGGGCAATGTTAGCCAGCGAGGGAGGAGAATCAGGAAGGAGATGTTTTTTATTTATTTGTATTTTTTTTTTTTTACTACAAACCAAAACAGTGGACTGAAATTATATGTTGCCTGATATCAATTAAACTCTACTATGATG
The DNA here is from genome assembly GCF_965226575.1 of Pagrus pagrus. Classification (NCBI taxonomy): domain Eukaryota; kingdom Metazoa; phylum Chordata; class Actinopteri; order Spariformes; family Sparidae; genus Pagrus; species Pagrus pagrus. The sequence continues at coordinate 4,504,800 of NC_140190.1, read as the reverse complement.
TGTGGTAAACAGGAAACAAACCATCGCTGATTACAACATGCAAACAACCTGATATACAGAATGAGATGAACTGGCCCTTTATGTCGAGGAGCCACCTCACATGTACAAACGCCCGCTGCAGAGTTGGAGCTCTGTTCATGATCACATCGTCACAAAATAAACAAACACCTGCTTCACAGGCAGCAGACGCTTTGATAAACCACATCAACCCATTGATGCTGCACACAAAACTGACTTTATTACACGTTTAGTCTCAAATCCCCAACGTGAACACACACACACACACACACACACACACACACACACACACACACACACAGTGTATCACTACGAGCTGCATAATTTTCACAGCACTTCCTGAGGCAGAGAGGAGTGCGACTACCACATGAGCAGTGGATTATTATCACTGCATAATGTATTTTCACCTTCGTAGTTGAAGTGAGAGTGTCATGAAATTATTCAGAATTATTACCGAAAAAACTGAGCAGGAATCCAAAACATCACCTGCCTTTGAGACGATACAGGCTGGGAACATAACACACATGTATTATCGTCAGGTCTGTACTCTTGCTTCAGGTGTAGCCTTCTGGACAGTTTCTGAAGGTAACTAATTACATTTTCTGTACTTAAAGGAGCATTATGTAGTTTTGGGGAAGCTCTAACACAAACTAAATGATCAAACTCTCTTTGTTTTCATGACTGAATAAACAAACTGACCTTAAACGACAACACTTTGTTTACATGTGGCGGACCCTGCCACCTTTCTAGCTTCAAACAGTGTTCTGGGGCCTTATTTTCTTATTTTCATAGAGTTCGTATTATTACCTCGTTAATATTGTCAATATTCAAATTCTGAGTTTGAGTTTCTTCTCCAAAACTACATACGGCCCCTTGAAGTGCTATTTATACTACTTTATACTTCAACAACGCAACATTTTAGAGCGTAATATTGTACAGTTAATCCCTCTACAGCTATCTGAGAGCTACAATAACTGGTTATTAATAACATAGTGCTACAGTAACTCGACAAGCTACACAATTAAAATGTTACCTAAATGTTAAGCATTAATAAAAATCAGGGTTGAGAGGTAACAGTAACCTGATCCAAGTATCACATTGTTTAAGTAATGTAACCTGATTACCTTTGGATTACCTCAATATGAAACATAAGCAAACAAAGACAAAAGAAAATGAAAATCAATAAAATGTCTTCTATTTAATCTTGATTCACAAGTGAGTATTTCATCCGAATGCACCAAATACTTTGCTGTCATATGTGTGAATGTTACAAACTACTACTGTATTTTATTCTGTATTTTTTAAATTATAATACAGTCAGTAAACCCCTTTTTTAGTGCATGTAGCTGTAATCTAATTACATTTTTTTTATGTAACTTTAATTGATTACAGTTACCTTAATTACATAATTCCTTTACATGTATTCCAAGCTTGTTAATAATAACAATAATAATAATAATGTAATAACATCTCTTCTGAAAGAGACCTATATATATATATATACATACATACACATATATATAATTTTGTATATTTTGCCAATACTACTTATTTATGTATCTATCCAGTTTATTTCTCAGGGACAGTACACATTAATGAACATTACTGTAAATATGCCAGAATGAGTGAAGAGGCTTGTTTTCATCTGTCGTCCCTCGCCAAGTGAAAAGTTGTCAACCTAAAATCGTTCTTTTATTTACGTAAACATTTTAAATGCAGGACTTTGACATGTTAATGTGCATTTTACTTTGACTTATGTAAAGGATGTGTGTCCTCCTTTCATCACTGCCTCTCATGTATATAAGGTGATGTCATTAACAAATACGTTGCTAAATACAAACAGAACATATGACATTAAAAATACTAATTGGATGTATAAAAAGATTAATGGATCGAGGAAAGAAGTCTTGTATATATATTTACTCTGAGAGTGTATTTTATTGTTTCTTCCTCTTTGTTCAGCCTCTGAAGCACCCGTGTCTCAGCCGGGCCACGGGGTGTCTATCAGAGTTAAGTTGTGGAGGGAGATTAAGCTTCTATGTGTGTGTCTGTGTGTGTGTGTACACTATGTGTCTACTCCTGTGTGTGTGCATGTGCACGTGTGTGTGTATGAGTGAAGGGTTGGGGCGGCAGCTGGCCGGGGCTTTTTTTCAGCGCGCCCGCCTTGGGGAGCCCCCACTCCAGCTGTGATTGATGCGCTCCTGTTGCTGACCGTGCAGAGGCCAGAGCACAGGGACCCGCTGAGGCTGATGTTTATTTGTGGTCAGAAACCGCCTCGGTCAGGGGGCCCCGGTCGTCAAACATCTTAATCCTCACAAACACAGCTCTGGGTCTGATTTTCTCCTCGTAAAAGGACACATCAAGTTTTTTTTTGCTGTTGACTGGAGGACACTGAGCTCAGTCTCTACTGATTGTACGCTCAGTTGTTGTCTTTAGCACTGTATTCTTGGTTATAAAGGAAATTGTCCAACATTCCTTCCATAAGTGAAATTGTGTGCTGGGATCCTTGTGTGTGTGTTGCTCTGACGCAGCCGTGGACAGTGGAGTCTAAACACTGAGGACTTATGTTTCTGTGAGAGAGTGGGAGAGTGCCAAATGCACTCACGTCTCTTTGATCACAGTGGACGTTGGCTCCTCGGTGCTGAATGAAGAATGCTTTTTGTATGTGACATTCTGGAGCACTTAGAGGAAATGATCGGTCAAAGTGCAATCAACAGGCGCAGCCAGAGCTTCATACCTAACTCCCCGCGGGGCTATCGAGGTAAAAAAAAAACCCTACCAGGTCCCAAACTCAGTGTGGTGGAGAGACGGGAGCTCGGAGAGTTTGTTTTGGTTCAAGTCAACTTGTGTTCAGTCGGAGGGGAGGAGGCTTCACAATCACAAATCCTGATTGTGTTTGCAGAGCGCTGCTAATTATTCAGTTGATTGCATGAGGCTCATAAGGCAAAACTATTTAATTGTTATCGGAGATAATGAGACAACAGACATTTATGAACACTCACTGCACAGCTTATTGGTCTTTATGTTAATGGTTAAATAAAAAAACAATTGTAAATGTCAGAGTGAAAACAATCTCCCACATCCGAGAGGAAACCAACCAATTATCTGTTGGTTCTTTGTACAGGATCGTGCATGAGGGACTACTTTGTCTCTCTGTGGGTCAGTGGAGGTCAGTAACTGAGCACATTTATTCAAACCTGTACTTAAGTACTTTTACCTCGAGTTTTTCCATTTAATATTACTCTACTAAATAGGAGAGAGAAATGTTGTGCTTCAGACTCGATTATACTTTGACAGCTGAAGTGTCAGTTGTTTGGTTTATAAAATGGTGGAAAATGTTGATCAGTGTTTCCCAAAGCTGAAGGTGGCGTCCTCAAATGTCCTTGTTTTGTCTACAACACAAAGATATTCAGTTTAGTGTCACAGAGGAGTCAAGAAACCAGAAAATATTCACATTTAAGAAGCTGGAAACAGAGAATTTAGACTTTTTGTTCTTTAAAAAGTTGCTCTCATTGATTAATCAATTATCAGAATAGTTGGAGATTAATGTGAAAGTAAGAAAATAAGTACTTACTAAGTAAATAAAAGCAATACTGTGATATGTACACATTACTGGCAAATGTACTCGACGTTTTAAAAGTAAAAGTATTCATAATACAGAAAGAGTCCCTTGTGAGTGTTTTGCTGTTACATACTGTGAGATTATTAGTGATGCATTGATGCCTTTTATTGTTGCAGCTGCTTAAATTGGAGCTCGTTATAATCATTAATAATTTAAACACTGTTGAGTAGTTTAAAGGTTATATATGAGATTTTGAACATTAATATAGCAGCAAACAACTTTATGCTGTATAAAGATATAGTGGGGTGATGTCATCCTGACACAGAGTAAAGTCCAAATAAAATCCAAACTTCTCTGTTCTTTGTTTTGGTAGCTGTGTGTGCATGTTAGTGCATGTTAGTGCACGTGAGCTACATGCTACGAGCTGCTAATGGCTCCAACTTGCAAGTACCATGATGGGTACATACTGTACATGCTAGAGTCAGCATGATAGCTTATTAACTGTTAAATACTGTATATTTTAATGGTTATCTGCAAATGTTGCAATCGCTAGATGTGGCTGAATGTTTGTTTATAGCATCTTTAATCTGTCATATTTTATAAGTTTATCACATCTCAAAAGTCGTCAAATAAATGTAGTAAAGTAGAAGTATGTAGTACAAGTACAAGGACCTCAACTATATTCTTCAATATATGATGATATAATGTAACTAGTTACATTCTACCACTGGTTATAGACTTATAACATAATATAACTATGACTATAAAAACTATAATAAAAGTATAGATATTGCATTTAAACATGATTTTTAACATAACATAACATTTTCCTGATCATCAGAATCAGTTGTTTTATTTCTTTATCTGATGCCACCACAATAAATCAATTACTTTAAACTCTTTGGCTCTGATGCAGCAAGTAATCTGCAGAGTAACTAGTAACTGTGGAGTGGAGTGAGAGTATAAGTTAGCAGAAAATGTAAATACTACATTGCAGTAATTGAGTAAATGTACTTTGTTACATTCCATCGCTGCCATTAATTATATGTAACATCTCGGATCAGTTTATGATGTAAGTTAGGTTGTTAGAGATGAATCTACCTGTCAGTGCAGCCGTGACATTTAAATGCTCCATATATTTTAAGGCAGCTGCGATAATTAAATAATAATTGAACGCCCCAGAAGGAGCCATGGCAGGATTTTCATCTGTATCTGAGTGGTTCTACTTCACTGCTGCTTTACTAATGCAGAGTGTCTGTCTGCTTGTGGAGCATCATGCAATGTGAGTTTGTTTTTCACGGAGACCTGCCTCACACCTCCTCTCTCATCCCACATTACAGCGCAGGTTAATGGTTTGACTTTTAAAATTAACGACCCCTAAAGATATACAAGCTCCCGGAGGTTAAAGGCGGGATGTATAATTTCATGTCATCGTTACCGTCGTGGGCCGCAAATTTCGATCTGATCTCGAAAGCCGGAGAGAAAAATGTTGTTTTGTTGCCTGATTTATGTTATCACGCAACACATCCGGCAATTATTGTGTTTAAAAAGTGAAGATGAATATGCATCAGCTCTCTTCTTCCCCTTTGATTGCCTTTGAATTGTTATCTGAATTGACTAAATTGTCTAGAAACAAGGGGGCCAACGTGAAGGCTAAAACAAATGCAAAGTGATTTCAGCAGTGTTTTATTGATTAAGATCACACTGGGCCTCGGTGCTGCACGCTGACAACAGATGCTATACATCCTTCCAGGTTCAAATTAAGCTTCCTCCTCTTGGCGTGCTGGAGTGTGACAGTGATGCTCTCGCTACACTGTCTAAAACATTCAGTGGATTACCAGGAATAATAAAACCAACACCCCGCACTTTAAACTAGATGTGCCTATCTGATGCAAGTGGGAGGTGGGGGGGGTGAGATTGATCTCCCATAATGCTTTGTCTTGATGAGACAATGAAAAATGGCCCTAGCCGGCGACATGTCAATATCAGGGCTGGAGATGCACCCGCGGTCCGGGGTTCTTATTTAATCCGGTTTTCTTTAAGATGATAGCTCTTGTTACATTTTCACTGCCTGTCTGTCAGCTTGACATCGCAATATTCCCCCTCTCCTCACTTTCCTGCTCGGTTTCATTTATTTTAAAACGCCATTTCACACACGGCTGACTTTAACAAGGCATTATACAGCACTGAGGGAAGGTCTGGGAGATAGAATTGTGACAGATACAACATTTTTTATGGCGGAAAGACAGAATATTGTAAACAGCGGAGTGTATAAACGTGGTAGAGTTCAGAGAGGAGAGCTGCTCATGTATGTATAGATGTCATTCAGTCTCCTCGTCCATGTGGAGATGATGCTCACTGTCACTGCTACTGTTTTTTTTTTGTCATTTAGGGTTCATATGCAGCAGCAGCAGCAGAGGCGACTGCTCAGGCTTCATTCATTAAAATGCAAACATTATAATTCAGAGGACATTGATTACTGAGGATTGATTGTATGCCATTTAGCTACAAGGTGTTATTGGAAAAACATAAAGTATGTCACACAGGCAAATATATGCAAATAGGCAATTTCACCAGCAAATATTCGGTGACATGCAGCTTTTTTTCCTGCAGCCTCATCTACCCTGACCACAAGGATATTGAGAATATGTGTGCACACATGCAAATTATTCAAAACATAAAAATATTTTGCCTATAATGTCTCAGGTCAGGACAGAAATCCCCTGATACTCCCAAGGAAAAAGCTTCCCCCTAATATTAACGCTCCATTATTTCCCCCCTGTCTGGTCTGGATGTAACCACCACAGCATTTTTACTGCGAGAGTGCAGTGTGACAGTAAGGGGTGCAGTTGCCTCCCTGCACCCTCCACGACGCAGCTGTGGGTGAAACATGCCGTGGCTGACATATCAGTGATGTTTATTAAGAGACGAGTCTATCAGGTCTCATAAGCCGGTTCTCGCAGGCGGCAGATCTTTTGTTTCTTCCGGAGGGTGTCATCAATCTTGCGTGGCTGCGCTCTCCTGAGCGCTTGATGGGAGATCACGGATTCCTCCCTGCTATTGCAATGGGTTCAGTGGTGGAGGCAGGTAGACTGCACACACACACACACACACACACACACACACACACACACACACACTGATACACACACACACACACACACACACACACACACACACACACTGATACACACACAGTGAAACCTACATGCTCTGTAGAGCATCTCCAGTCTGGGATGAAAAACACTGAGGGAGGCTCAGTTGTAGACATGACACTGTAATTCTCTGTGTTACCAAGAGGAATAACTCTGCCAATAAAAAATAGTGGGGAAAAAAAGCCAGTATTTATATTTTCTGTTGTTGACACACGATGATGACTTTGCTCTCAATATCTGCTCCCGTTACGTATTCGAAATGCATTCAGCAGATGTTTTATTTTCAGTGTTGCAGATTTCACACTAAATAAATGACTTTCATTTCTTTGGTTTCTGTCAATCTGCATGATTTTTCGTCCTCATGAGGCTCCTAGAATTTTTTTTTTATGGCTGCCGGTTTTGTCGTCTTCAGCTGATCTCAATCCCCGATTACAAACAGTAAGAGCAGGGACCCCCGACTACATGAACTCTGATTCATATTAAACTGGGCCTGCAATAATGTATCGGGCAGCCTATAGTGCCATGAATAAACAAGTCAGCAGCAGTTGTAGCATGGCTAATGTAAGCAGCGTTGTGTCTCAATAGTAAGTAGTTAGCTGATTAGTTCACTGTTATTGATCGCTGCTGCTCAGCGGATTAGCATTAGGTTAGTTTGCAGCTCACATGACTGCAGGGTGAGTCGTTGGTAGACATCATCAATGTAGAGTAAAATAAATGGTCATTTTTACAAATGTATCTTTGCTAATTATATGCTGAATTCACATTAAAGGTGCAGTTATAAGAATTTTAATTTAAAAAAGTCCAAAAATAACAAATTATCAAACGATAAGAATTTTAATGTCACTTGATTGATTGAGATATCTACTGAAGTTAGCATGCTAACCAGCTAGCCCTGGCTCATCCTTTCATGTAATATCACTCTGAGCTCCCAGTGTGGACTTCTAGCTGCGGGTAATTGGCAATTACACAAAATAATGTTGCTTTAAATGGAAGATTTTTACCTAATTTTCATGACAACAAGGCAAACTTGACCTCCTGAAGAAGACAACATCATATAACTAAACAGCTTAATAGAGATTTTATTAAAACCATGAGCAGAACCTTAAATCTTAAAAAACGATCATTGCTCTCTCCAAACTAACACTTCAGAGGTCTGGAGGGAAAAATAAAAAACTCCAAATATGAAATGAAACAAAATTCAAAATAAAATCACTGCTGCAACAAAAACATGACTGTAATCAGACTGTAGCCCCAGTAATTATCAACAGTTTAATATTTTTAACATCTCTTATACAAATAGCAACAGTTAGAGAACTTGGTATATACATAATAATATATAATTGTCACATATTACACAGATGAGTCTGCAGCACATTAATGGGAGCACAGAATATGTTAAAATGAGAAACATAACGTTTAAGCAGTTGTAAAATCGAGGTACATCCAACTAAAGTAAGTACCCACTGAAATGTTTTTATGGCGCGGCCCTGCAGCGATGTCTCCCGCCTGTAATATGAAATTGATATACTTGGCATGTAGAGGCTTGGATAAAAAGTGCCCTCTGCACCAGCTAAAACCAAATGAAAGTAGATAACGGCATCGACTCGGAGCCTCCTGCAGTGTCATAACTTGTATGTAAATCTCTGCGGCCGGGATCGTAGACCTTCATTAAGTGCGCTTTAGTAGATTTATGAAGTGATCTGTGCAGGAGTCGTTTGTAGACGCTGTTCGCTTTAGACCTGGACATGATGAATATACTCCACTTGGCTCTGGCTGGACTGCTGAATCTGAAATTGGTGCTGTCCAGAGAACGCTGCTTGTTTCCAGAGCTGGATGGAGCACTCCTGTTTATTCTCCGACTCGACTCCACCGTGTTGACCTTTAACAAAATATGCCACCACTCCCGTAAAGGGCATTCATTCCTTTAAGTATATTTTTTGCCATTATGATTCTTTTACAGTCTCCGCTGCTACAACATGGTTACCTTTGTCTAGAATATTAACTGTGTAACATTAAGCAGCTCTCAGTGCTCCGGTTCTTATTACAAATGGTATTCAAACCGAATAGAAAAGGTTAGCGTGTTAGCCCTGATTCCTCCTCTCTCTCTCTCGCTTGTAATGAATTGGAGGGATCATTTCATACTAATTGCTTTTTCAGGATGATAATCCAAGCAATAAACTGCAAGGAGGCGTTGCTCGTCTGCAGGGAAATACGCCCAAATGAAATAAACACCCGTTCACTTTTGATTGGAATCAGTTCAGCCTCACAACAGAACACATGCCGGCGCCCGGACAGAAAGAAGGCGAGCAAGTTTGAATCAATATTTCCTATTAGAGACGCTGATGCCTAAACCAACAATGACCGGCACTGAATGAGGTCCAAAGCATTGTGTGTTCAGGTGTGTGAAGTAATTGAATTCTCTATTGAAAAGGCTCCTCTGATTAAACCGAAGAATAAAAAAGGAAAATGCAATCAAAGCGACGGTTGCTTGGGACAAAGAGTTACCTTCAAAGTTTGTCATCAAAGTTATTGTGATTAATGTGGGACTCAGTTCCTCCAATGAGATCGTGTGAAAGGAACATTCTGGAAACATATATTTTTCTGCATTCAACTATTCTTGTATTTAAGTTTTTCTCTAAAATATATTTTGCACAACATGCGCTGCGCTCTCATTTGCGTGTGTTTATAGCTACCAGGTGGTGTATTGTGTTAATAGACGGATAAAAATCAGGCGAGGAAATGGCCCTCCCCAGCGCTGACCCTTCCACCACCCCGGCTCTATCTGTCAAGCTGTCCTCCCTCTGACTTTTCACCCTCTGATCCCCATCTCCTGCTTTGGAGTAAGAGAAAACAGACCAGCACTCCCAGAGCACACAGCGAAAAGCCAGTCTAAGAATGCTGCAGAAAAATGTCTGGAAACAAACGTACTGTGCAGTCTGGTCAGGACAACACAGGGAGGTTCTCATTCACAAGCAGCTTATTGTTGCATTAGAAATAAAAGTGGTTTTGGATTTGTTCTTGTTTTTAAATTGTGCACACTTTTTGTGAGAGGAAATCGACTCGGTCTTATTACCATTTGTACTTTGTACATATTTTGCCATCTTTCCAAAAAAAAAAGAGGCAAAAACATGCACATATTTGTGGATACTGTGTCGTCTGGGTGGATGTTTCCCACGGCGGTGATTGACGGACATTTGAGAGTCAGCTTTGGCGACATGTTTGTCAATTACCGTGGTGTGTCATAGCCCCGCGCAGCCCAGACACGTGACAACCTCCCCGCTTACCCCACATATCATATCATTGGTAATGTAGGCAGACTGCCCCTTGACAACATTCAACTTGTAGAAGAACCCGATGCGTCGGTTGTTATCCGGTCAAAAGGTCGAGACTAGCACTATCGGGTAGCTGTGGTGATGGCAGCTAACTTTGTATTTGAAAGGTGCTACATAAATAAAGTTTATTATTTATACACATTAGAAATACCTGAATCAAAACACTGAATAAAAAAAAAGTCAAAATATGAGGAAAAAGTTTGTTTTTGTTTCTGTTTTTGTTCAATCACAATAAAATGCGACAAAGAGCAACAAAACATTGAATGAATACATCATTATGTGCATGAAGCATGAGACTTAAGAGCAAGCAGCTTATAACAACCCATATTTATTTTCAGACGATGACATCTAGTGGTCGCGGTAATTGTGACAGGAGCAAAGAAGGAAGTCGACCAGGTCCAGATATGGAGGAGACGGGGTCGGACTTGTAACCAAGTGACCGCTGAGCAAAAGTTGAGGAAAGAAATTCAAACTCTAATTGTAACTAAAATTTTAGTATTTACAATATTAATGAATTCAATAACTGAATAAACAAGCGGTTCTCAGAGGAAAATAAGGTCCCCAGAACACTGTTTGAAGGTAAAAAGGTGGCAGGGTCCGCCACATGTAAACATAGTAAAACTGTTATTCAGTCATGAAAACAAGAGTTTGTTTATTCAGTTTGTTTAGGCACAAAAAACTCAGTCTTTCTGTTCTGATTCAAACTCCTTCCCCAAAACTACATATTGCAGCTTTAAGTACTTTATTGGATACAAGACGAAAGTGAAGTTAGTGTGCTTATTTTAACCCAATTAGTACTTTCCATGATCGTTTATGTAGTTTTTGGGATATGCAGTTGTTTATGTTTGGGACGTGTTGAGTATTTGCAGTATTGAACATATAAATTGCATAAATTTACATTTTTTCTACAGATTTTCTAAGAATTTGGTGAAGATTTGATCTCATTTGATCTCCTGACTGGATGCCACAGTGTTAAAAACTGGCGGATTAAACATCCAACAGTATGTAAATACAGCTGTTATGATGCATAATATGTAGGTAAATCAGATTTGATTCCAGGTGTATATTTTCTTGGATCTCTCCCCCGTGTCCTCAGCTCCTCTGATATCTCTGTATCGGTTCTAGATCAAATTTGCTGTGATAAAATGCTGGTGCAGGGAAAAAGTAAGAATTGGCTGCTGTGCTGATTGCTTTCCTCCTGCCTGTGTGTCAGATAGTGGTCAGCAAGACACTCTTTAGTGTGCTTCATCCCGTCTCCACCTGCCCGTTGCCGTCCGTCCGTCCATCCGTCCGTCTGCAGCTGCTCATTCTGTGGGCCTGGCAGAGCAGAGAGGAGGGGAGCAGGACTGAATGGATGTCTGGACGGCTGAGGGAGACCTCTCTTTTTAAACTCCCATCTGATAGGACAGCACAAAGGAGCCAATCACGGTTCTGCTGAAGTCGGTGTATTGGAGACACATACATTACAGGGTGAGCGGGTGAAAGAGAGTGAAGGTGAGAAACAGAGGAATTAGACGGACTACCTTGTAACCCTTTCTGGTGATTTTTTGCTTCTGCAGTCTTTTTTTAAAACTCAAACTGATGGGCGGTTTTGATTATTTTCTTCCTCTTAGCTTCCGCTCTTTGTGAAGCAGCGACAGCGATTAACAGCTCGGAGTGTGTTTGCTTTGATGAAAAAAGTACCGACATCTTCATTCAGTCTCACAGTTTGTTTTTGCCGTACTGATAGTTAACGTTAATGTTACAGACAGCTGCGTCTGGGGGCTCATGGGGAATAGTGTAGGAACGTCTGAGATGCAGGTGAATCAACTGTTATACAATAAACTGTATTTATATATAAATATAAATATATGGTTATAGGCCCACATCGTTAGCAGAAGAGCTTTGTACTGGAATGAGCCAAGGCTAGCTGGTTAGCATGCTAACTTCAGTAGATGTCTCTGCAACACATTACATAGACATCATAATGTTGATCTTATCATTTATTCACATTCTGTTGATAATTTTGGTGAATTTTTGATTTTTTTCAACTTAAATTTCTACATAGAAACCTTCAGAGGGTCAATGCACCCAAATAAAGTCTCTAGTCTATAAAAAAAAAGTCGTTGACAGTGTGAATTATTCATATAGTGAGAGTGACCATTGTCTCTGGAAGACATTTTTACATTTTATTTGCTAGATACCAATTAAGGTGACTGAGAAAATGTTTTTTGGTAATTTAGGTGAACTGCCCCTTTAATCGACACATATCATTTATTAATTTTGCATTAGTGTTGGCAGAATCACAGTAGCATTACTATTTACAGTGTGGTATTTTTATGATACTGCTGTAACATTTTCAGATGAAAAATATTAAACATACAACGAGAATGCGTCTGAATTTCCAGCCCTGCTGTCATGACTGAACACTTCAACAGACAGTCGGCCGGCGTTCACTCCCAGCCACATCCGCGCTGCCTCTGAGAGGAAATATTAGGCCGAAACATCTCAGGCGTGATGTGCCTATTAGATTATTCCAGAGACCAAACAACAGAGCTGGGAGAGGAGGCAGCGGAGAGGGTGGCAGACTGGGAGCAAAGCCTCTCTGAGCGCTGGCAATCAGGTGGTATTAGGCTCTACCAGTTAGAAGCATCAGCGAGGCAGACACAGCGCGGTGCTCGCCGTACATGTGTACACACTCTCAGCCATCATCCCAGACACAATAATGGAAAACCAGATACCTTATCAAGCTCGACTGTCAGAGTTGAGGCCGAGCCGTAGAGATTAAGTGCGGGATATGTGTGACGGTGCGATGCATGTGGTCGGGAAATGGGGTTTGGGAGGAAGTGTATGTGCATGTGAGCGAGGGGATGGAGGGGTTAGTTGCAACTTACTGAGGTTTGGTTGCAGAAGAGTCCCAACTGTATTATATCTGCTTTGTTACGGAGACACACTGCAGCATGGTTTTGTTCTCTTTATCCTTCTGGGAGATCCTTAGACTGTTTCTTGATTGACGCTGGAGATCCACCCACTCCGGGTTGCTAATGAGAAAAGCCCCGAGGACACAGAAAATTCAGCAGACATTACTCCCTGACCTTTGTGAGGTTTTGCTGGGGATGCCGCGGCAAGGCGTTCATGCAGCCACGCCGTCGTACGCGTGTCAGGCTGCTCGGGGCTCCGCTCGGGGACGGGGACTAACACTAGGGAGCCTCGTTATGTGCGCAACATCAAAACGAATCAGACTCCGACCGCCACCCCTCATCTCAGGCCCCCACTGCGGGCTGCAGGGTGAGTGTGTGGAGGTAATGAGACCATGGTGCTCCTCGGCCCCCACCGCCACCTCCACTGCGAGACACTAACAACTACTGGTGCCCCGGGGATGTCCGTGAGACAGGCAGTGAGAAAAAGAAAGAGTGAAATGGGGGGAAAAAAGAGTGTGAGAGAGAAAGAGAGAGACCAGGCAGTCCACCTAACCAGCTGAAGTGGAAGTTATCCTTATGAAGTGTGTGTGTGTGTGTGTGTGTGTGTGTGTGTGTGTGTGTGCGTGTGTGACTCATGCACTGCCAGGGGTTTTCAGAGGTCTTGAAGGAGCTGTGCCAAGTTGTGTGGAAGTTTCTCTGGTTGCCAACAGGCGCTGAGCAGTCGAGCCTCCTCCCTCGAGTCACACAGAAAAGCATTAATGACTCGTCGCTAATTACAAATTTATGTGCACATTTAATCTTCGACTGTACTGTATTTCTGTTTTGAGCGGCGGTAAATATTGCACAGAATTAGACGTCCCTCGTCAGCTCTGTATCTGCAGCTGGAAACAGAAAACGTTGTTGTCGGAGCTACAGACCCAGACAGACAAATCTGCAAACAAATCTCATGCATGTTCTTCCAGCAGCAGCCTCGATTATTTCAAGGCTCTTCTCTCTGGTCCGACCGAGACGTTCTTGGATAACCTGCAGATCAGCCGACGGCAGCAACGAGCAGCAGCTTGTCTGCCAACACGAAGCAGACAGAGAACAACACAGTGTATAACTCCGGATGGAGGTATCTTCATTAGTTTCTTGTTAGTTTTAGAATACAATGTGATTATTCTGTGTTTTTAAGGTCAGTTGGTGGACTGACGCCAAGAGTTTTGTTTGTTTCATGTCGGGTGATGAAGAGGCAGGTTTTCAGGTCTCTGGAGCAGCAAGTCAGAGGAACTCCAGGCATCAAAATCTGTCTGTACTGTGCCTCTTTATATTACGCTCACATGGAAGTGAACCATGATTATAATTCTCCAAATTGTAAATATTTGAGAAGAAGTTAAAGCTCTGAATATTCTCTTTTCTGCAATTAAAATATACTGTATCTAACTTGCACAACCAGGCAATAACATCAATATTGGACAGATCTGCAAAAATATTATATACTATATTATATTACAATGTTTTTTAGTTGTTGTTGTTTTCTTATATCAAGTACCAGTGGTTTTACTCTCTGCTGTATCTGCACATGCAACCCAATCGCCGAAGTAAACGTTGGAAATGTATGTTTCTTTAGGATCCATTTTAAAGTTCACGCTGTGACGACGTTGTGCTCATGGTCAGGTTAGGTTTAGGCAAAAAAATTCCTGTTTCTGTCGCCACAAAGCTGTGTTGAGCTTGTAAATGTTGAAACACCGTCTCGAACAGTGGTCTCTGGCTCTCTCTCCTTGCTGTACCAGCACCACCATCCCCTCGACCTCCTGACACTTAAGTCAACTGATATGCAAGTAACGTGAACGTGATACAACATGTATTGAGAAATGTCAGTTACATGTGACACGTACAAATTTGAATGTATCTGTCAGTTTCCATGATAAAGGCTGATGTTGTGGCGTCTCATCTATCCACCTTGACCTCTTTGTCACTGTACAACAACATCACCTGACTTCCTCCTTTGCCTCCACTTCAGGGCTCGTCACTTGAACATGAACACAAGCTCTGCGGCTTTTTGAGGCACTGAAGCGACTGACGCTGACAGGACGGCTGGGAGGACAGTTTCCACAAACTCTGCCCATCATATAACTGTAGCTCATCTTAAGGTAGATATCCATTCACTGTGCAAATAACCACTGACAGTCACCATCTTTAGTAGTCCAATACCATGAGTCATAACTGTGGGAATCTTTTTCTATTGCTAACTGCCATCCCACATGAAGCAAATGTGGTGCTGGCTTCCACATAATTAAAAGGTTGGCTCACCCAGGATACAAAACAACAGATTTGTGTCCCTGCACCGTGCAGAGAGTTTGGGTATTTTTGTTCAAATTATGAGATATATTATTCCCTCAACCCCAAAAGCCCCAGAAACAGTGCCCCACTTACTAATGCATAAACACTCCAAGTCAACAAAGCTACTGTCTACAACACAACTCTAATTGTTCTTCGCTGTTGTCAGCATTTTTTTTTGTGCCAATCAGGCCACAACCAAATCAAAACTTTACTATATAGTTTGATTTCTTTCTTTCCTTATTGTCACTTTTCTGAGAGCGCGAAAGGCAAACCTCGCCCTCGGTGAGTAAGTGTTGGCATACTGGAGCTTTTGTTTATGTCATAATTAGTGGGCAACTGTCTGAGAGGCAGAGATGGCACCGCAAACCATCTTTTGAAAAAAATCTTCCCACATACAGTATGCCATGTGTTTTCCTTGGGTACGCCTCTGCTCATCTGCAGAGCCACTACATGTAAAGTCAAATGCAAATATAGCACCTGTCAGGCCTTTCACTGATAAAGTCATATAATACTTTGTCTTTGCACCAGACATCAGGTTATCTGCATGTTATCACTATTATGAAATGATAATAGTTTTTATCTTATCTCAAACATTAGCTGCACCCTCAGTGCTTGTGCACCCACTTCAGCTAACGCTTTTAGCTTAGCAGGAGAGAAGCTCCAGAAATGTTTTGTGGAAACTTCACCCAACTTTCCATCGGCATGGGGGTGAGCAGATAATGACTGAATACTAATTGTTGGGTGAACTGTTCCTTTAACTGATATAGATCCACCTCTAACCTGCAGGTAAGGATCCTGGCAGTGCAACGTTATAATGATCAGCTTGTGCTAGCTTTTGATCAGGGACAGGAAAATACATTCTCGTCAGTGTCTGCAACCGACCTGATAGATATTTTAATAAATTAAGATTGATAGCACGTTATCGCTGTCATGGATACGACATGGTGTGAAATGTGCAGGAAAGACTGAACCAAGATAAGTCTCAACTAAAACAGGAAGAGGACTCCACTTGTTTGAATACGAGATGCTAAGAGAGAGATGCTAAAGCTGGAGTTGCTACACAACTGCAAACTAACTACACAGGTAGGTTAGCTGTCTTTCTCTATCATATTTACCAGCTAGTTAACAGACGATAAAACTTCAGTTAGATATTTAATTAGCTAAAACACTGATGTCTCATTGGCTGTATAAAACCTACATCTACATCAAACCTTCTTTGCTAGTTGATACTATAATATTCATTAGCTTAACTTCCATTAATCAGATATTAGCAAGTTATCCCATGACAGCGGTCAAGCTAGCACTTCTAGCACAACAACAACAACAAAAACAACAACATTTATTTGTAACATTTGAGTTTATACAGGTGGAAAACCATGTAAAACCATATAAACCAGGACAGGCACACTTTAACTGGGTCCGTTTAGTCCATCCAATATTTTGTTAACAGCAATCAAAGCATTTTCTAACACTTTCATGGGGATGGTGGATTCATACGTTAAAACAATTAGCACTTATTAAAAAAAAACAAAAAAAACTGTTAGCCGTCTTTCTCACACGTTGCTACTGGATTTGCAGGTGTTAGCACTGGCATTGTTTCAGGTGTGCCGGCTGCAGGTCTCTGTTTAATGTGTACGCTGGCATACAGAACATTAACGGTGGCTCTGTTACGTTACACCTGTGGTTATTCTGCTGCGACAGAAGTCTATTAAAAAAAAGAGTATCACATATATTATTGTATAGCATCATATCAATTACTGTCGGGGTAACAGAATATTAGATTAGTAAGCAGCTTTAATATCAGTTTTGGATTAATCCCACAATGTCATAGTGTTTTTACTCTCAATAGACCTTAACGAGCATATTTGCTGCAGGTGTACCAGTAAAACTAATTATGAGTGTTTTCTATTCAGAGTCACCAGTTTCAGGGCCGTGGTGCTGAGCTTGACTCGGCAGTATTGTTAACCGGGGCAGCTAAACAAAGACATTGTTAATGTCATTAGCAAAACCTGTGCTTTACTTGTTCAGTTGGTTACCAATAGGCCTTTATCACGGCCGACATTTTGACTTGTCAAAGCAGAAAAAGCACAGGTGTGACGGATGTTAACGATGGCCTCAACGTAACCGCTGTGTCTTCATTGAGAGGCTGCTCATGTGTTCAGTACCATTCACTGTGTCATCAAACATAAACTTCCACATGTGAATTTATGGTGGGAACGACACTTACAGAAGGAGCGGTGAGTGTATGAAGTGAGTCAGTGCTGTTTGACTGACCTGAATTTGGCCTCTGATAAAAAAAAACAAAAACATCTTGAGCCGTGAAACAATAAGCTGCATCCTTCACAAGTTTATTCTAGGTCTATTGTTCAGTTTGCATGGTGGCAGTTTCATCACCGCCTCTGAAGAGGTGCTCTTCCTGCCGTATGCAGTGCACGGACGGTGACGGCTCTTAAACTCCGTACTGTGGGACTTTAAAGGTCAGCACAGGTCTCACATTTCAACGTCTATACTGAAGTGTTAAAGGTTATATTGATGACGGTTCTCAGTCATCCAGGTCACGGTAACTCTTAGTGTTGTATCGTAGGCAACTTTCAGTTTCTTGAAGATGTTTCACCTCCCATCCAAGAGGCTTCTTCAGTTTTAACTAACTGGAGGGGAGTCGCAGGCTTTTAAACTCGGTGTGGGAGTGTCCTTACAGAGTCGTTAAGGACACGTGTGAGTCGTTGACCCGACCGGCCTTCATGTGGGATGCTAGGGCTAGGTGAGCCCAGGTGTGAATGGTTGTTAAGCTGTCTGGGGGGAACTCAGTACTGCATTGTAGGTGGGTGATAAGTAATGTCGTAGGCCGCCTCCTCTGTTCAAAGACGGTCGTTCCAGTTTGACATAGGTGGATTCCTTTACTCCTCTCTCAAACCTCTTTAAAGCAACATTAGGTGGTGCAAAAAAAAAACTGGCAACGGCTTGTTTCCAACAACAGCGGTGACGTAACGTGAGTTCAACGGTGGTGATGAAATGTCACATTTAGAGGCTGAATATTATCAATAAGACCTTTTAAAAATAAAAATCAAACACCAAACTACCACTCATCAAAATAATACATGAATAATAAATACACTGAATCTGTGTGACAAGTCAAAACGTGTCACCTTCTTACGCCGAGCATTATTGTGGAGACGGCGGTGGGTCTCGGTGCTCAAGTAGAAAAAGGAAAAAACACCACTATGTTGCCATGGCAACAAAATGTAATGCACAGTACAGGTACAAGTCGTCAAGCTTTTTCCACTAATAAACCTGTCCAGTCAAAGTCTGTCTTTCACTCCCGATGGAAATAACTGTTGTGGAGACGGTGCCTGTCGTATATAAACTTATTTCATACCGGTCAGAATATGAAGAACTGATGTCATGTTCTCATATTCACAGCAGTTATATCCATGTTTATTTAAGGGACAGACAACAAAACAAACACTGTAACTGATCACAAAACAGCTGATTCAAACACATTAGTTCAGGTTTTACTACACTAATAATGCCGAATGCAGTTTATTTTTTTAAAACCTGGTTGTGTAACTTCTCTTGTTCTGGTCCGGTCAGTCATTTTGAACCTGCTAGATTTTTGGCTGTTCTCTAATTTCAGCACAAATTAAACTGGTGAACAGGAGGAAGTGTCTCCGGCAGCATGTGGCACAGCAGCTCAAGCTGTTAGCAGCTGAACAGGCGCAGCTGAGGAGCAGTCTCCTCGGGTCTCAGGGGGCTGCAGCAGCAGTCTGTCTGTCCTTACCTATTTCACTTCTTCTCTGCTCTCTTTGGGGACTTCTCCTGTTAGTGTAGTGTTTGCTGTAAGAGACGCGTCTGCCTTTCCATCTGTGCCCAGTTTGAGAGTGAGCTAAACTGCAGTCAATGTCACACAAGAAGTTGCTGAATTATTAAGAGTTCCAGATTTGCTGTGCACTGCACATCTTTGATCCATCTGTTGGAGGAGCATTCATATATGGCAAAGTGTACCTGCTGCAGTTGCTGGCAATCTGTCGCGGATCAAAATTTGATGGTTCATACATTTGTTGTCACCAGACAAGAAGTTTGGCTCTCATGGTGTTTGACTCCACGTTACCCAGCAAGCTTTTGCTCTCCCACTTTTCAGTCCTCGGAAACTCTGAACATTTTAAAAGGGAAGTGAACCGAAAGACCGTTATGCCACCTCGGCCAGCGCTTATTAAGAGTTTGCTTCCTGCAACAAGGAGAAAGAGATAATAAGACAGACAAAGAGAGAGGAACAAGTTTAAAAATAGCCGTACACTAACACCTTCCTAATCATCTGGCCCATTTCCTCAAGGTGAGATGGGAGAAAGGTTAGTGCTGCGTGTCCTCACTGAGACATGTATCACATGTATCACCTCCGCTTTAATCAACAGATTTTTTATTAAGTGAGCAGCCTTTTGTCAAACAAGAGCTGTGGGGTACATCTCAGTTGTGTAAATGTCATCTTCTGACCTATATCTATTGTACGCATCATTATTCTCACCTTTAGACAGACCAGCAGGTAAAGTACAGTACGTTAGACTGCCTGAGTATGCTAGCTAATATGGCTGAACAGCTCTTTGTTCATAGCTTCGCCTCGTTCTACGGTAGCCCAGAATGGACAAACCAAACACTGGCTTTAGAGCGGGTCTTTTCCTCTATAGTGGCCTTTAAGGAGGGTGAAAATCGAGGGTTGTTCAGTTGGTTGCAATCTGCGTTCCCGCCGCTAGATGCCACTAAACCCTCACACACACACTTTAATAATTAATTACCATCTTATCTATATGTCATCTTAGATTTAGGATCATTATATAATGATAAAGTGTTGCATTACAGTAAAGTGATGTAATTTTCTGAACTTACCAGGCTGTTCTACATTGTCACATAATCGATATCGAGGTGTATTGAGGTGCTTTTGGGATTTAAAAATATCCATATGTGTATATTGTATCACGCTACAGCCTTAAAATGTTGGATATTATTTAAGATCTCATCAGCCAGCAGCAGCAGTGTGTGCAGGGTGTGTTAGTTACGGTGCCGACATAACCACCATATCCCCGGTTTGATTCCAGCGAGCGACCATTGTTGCACGTCTAAACACCCTCTTAATGCGCCATTAGACACACTTTCCTTGTTGCAGTTTTCCTCCCCTGCTCCGCTCCTCAGTGTGCATTCGTCTCCATCGGAAGGAGGTGGACTTCCTGTCCGTTCAGAGACACGAAAGTATTGTCTTTGTCAAGATGGTCAGGACGCACTAAATCCCCTGTGATCCCCCGATGTTAGTGGTGATCTCCAACAAGATGACTCACACACGAGCTGACTCACACAAAGCTGATAAAATCACCTCTGATGATTTCCAAATCTCTTCTGTCCTGTCTGTTTTTTAACACTTGGTTATATTATGAACACTTGGGCAGTTGAACAGATATCATTTCAACACTGTAAATCTGCTTCACCACAATAACATCAGACTGATTATGTTTGTCGTAAAGAAATAAAACCACCTGAGGTAATAATTGTTGTAGCTCCACTAACGCTGTTGTGCTGTTGTGGTGGTTGGTGCCTCCCAGTACGGAGGCTCTTCTCTCTGTTCTGTGGCAGACTTTGTACTTGACATTTCCATGATTCATGCCTGGTATGATGGCTGGCCTGGAGGCTCGCAGAACCTTTACTGAGACAGAACCAGGCTGCGTTTGTTTGCATGGCCAGAGAGCATTATCAAACCACAGTATATTGTGCGCATGCCATGGTTAAAATCCGGACATTTCATGCTTAAAAAACCTAATTTTATAGCATCTGTTCTGATCCATTGTGTGTGAATGATGTTATTTACTCTAATTTCTAGCTTGGTGTCAGTGTTATACAGTAGTTTATAGTAGTAGGAGTTCAGCACATGCAGCTCATAGTGAACTTTCTTCTTCTTCTTTACAGAACAGTTCAGAGTGGTACTCAGTACTTTTGAGAAACCCACACAGCGTACGCTTTCTTTTCATGTTTTAGAGAAATCATGAAGTCAGCTCTGCATGCATATGTTTCGGCGCTTTGGGGAAATGATAGTGGCTATGAATAACAAATAGATGTGAGTCAGTGCAGTTGAAAAAGCCTTGGCTTTGTTGCTGTTATTAAAGCCATGGTAGCTGGAGAAATGGATCCAAAGTATGCTGTTGATCTTTCTGCGAGCTGATATCAAAGCCTGGACAGCAAACGAGTGGTAAGTACTGGGGGACAGGGGGGATCCCTGGAGCAAACCAAGGGTAAAGATGAAGGGATGTGGAGGAGATGAAAGAGGGGAGGAGAGAGGGAGAGGAGGCAGCGAGAACACTGAGGAAGAGAGAGCAGAGAGAGCCTGTGTGCCTTTGTGTGTCTGTACACCAGTGTCTGCTGGAGGAAGGACTTCAAAGAGCCAGCAGAGCAAAGGCTGCTTCGCTTTTTCACTTTCAAACCAAAGCTCCTCTCGCGTTGGATCCCCACTCCTCTCCTTTCTGATTATTCATCTGTCTCTCCTCAAAGGCAGCAGCCAGGCCTATTGGATTCTGTAGGGCACCGCTGACATGAATATTTCTGCTGCATCAGAGACACTCGCTGTCGTCGCCTCGCGGTGCCTCAGCCGTAATTGAGCGCATGATCCCCGAAGCTTCCCGCAAAAGTTTTATCGGCTGCATTATTGGCTGCATTACAGACTGCACTGCTGTTGTCAGGTGTAGCTATTAAAAGCCGGGCGTCTGTGCTTAAAATGCCTTTTTTTCCCTCATTGGAGGTACTGTATTGTATTTTTGAATAGAACAGCATTTACCAAACCACTCATCAATTTAAAACATGACAAGGACTAGTAGTAGATAGTAGATTTGCTGCTGCTTTTGCAGTGCGAGTATCTGCAAGGTCAACCTCTCTCCTGACTGTATTTATCACACAAATATACTCGTATTTTGTTTTACTGTGTGTGCATTTGGCTGCATTACCTCAGTATTAAAGGTGGTATTTGTAAAATATGGCCAAAATTCGAATGTATCTCCAAAAACGTAGGAGGCTGCACATCACAACAACTGCGGTTTCTTTGCTATCTACCATTCGCTAATTAGCTCGCGGCTCAGTGAACACAGCTGGACGCTGGATCGGGACTAAACGCAGCATCTGAAACCAATATAAATCAATGAGTTGTTGAAGTTGTTGTGAGGATGTCTTTTCACCTGTGTCCGTTCGATGGTTAGTTGGTTTGTGAGCAGGATTACACAAAAACTACGGGATGGATTTCCACGAAACTGGGATGGAGGATAGGTCGCGTCCCAGAATAGACCCCATTAACTTTTGGTGTTGATCTGAAAAAATCTCCTTCCTAATTATCTTTATCAATGTGAGACAGGTCGCCATTTTTGGTAATTTCTCAGGGAATAATGCATGAAAAAAATCGTATTTATCAACATGATCTACGTATTTAGGTGTCTGGTACAATTTGATCCAATGTGGTGATCTTGAATGATGGTTAAGCAGTTATGGGTGGTTTGAATTTATAATGATACAGGGATCGATTGAATTGGGCCTTGGCAGAGGTATGCGCTCTACTGAGTGACATTCTAGTTTATTTTACCAGTCACCCTATCCTGAATCCTCAAGGATCACAAATTAGGCATATGTTTTTATATTTAAATGATTCACCTGCGTTACATTTTAATCAAACAAATGTTCAGTGGAGGTGTTCCTGCGTTCATCCTGTACAGAATATTGAGCCTACAGTAAAGCTTGAGCAGGTGACATCCAGCCTGAATAACAGGACTGAATGCGTTTAAAGTTTTTAGGGGGCTTACAGCCTCGCTGTGGGTGTTGACATGTCTTTTTCCAAGTGTGTCAGTCTTCAACTACGTGACTGATTCACTCTCCCCGGTCTTGAAGAGAGTCTTTCAGATGCCATAATGCTGATCATGTTGCTCTTTGAAGAAGAAGAAGCTTCCCCGGAGGTACAGATGGCTACGCGCCTTCTCAGATTGTGTTAGGGGAGATGAGGGGCGGCGGGGTGGAGTGTGTTGTCGTCGTTGTGCTACGCATAAAGGAGGCGGGGGGGGGGTTACTTTTTGGGGAATATGAGGAAATCAAAGCTTTGTTTGTGCTTAGAGGCATAGGTGAGTGGGTACAACTGTGTCTGCTGCTGTCATATAGGCTGTCAGGGCTCTGATGGAGCTCATGGTTGTCTAATTTTGACTGGTTCTCCTCTGCGACACACTCAAGAAGTATTTGTGTCTCCTTGTCTCAAAAGCTCGGTGTAATTTTTTATGTTGCCTTAACTCAAGAGTCAAAAGGGTCCGCAAACCCCCGAAAAGTCACAATGTAAGTGGGACTTGAAAGGGTGTCGCAACCAATTAACTTTGCAAAATTGTTAAATTCATACATATGGGCGTTCAAAGTATCTTCATTTGGCACGCTCTAAAGAAAGACACAGTTCGATTTTATGGAATTATCAGTTATTTTCAAGTGATTTCATGGCTGGAGCGTCGACTTAACAATGTCCCTTTGGATGTGCATCAAAAGTCAGGTTGTAGAGCAACAGTCACGCTTCCTACTGCTTCTTCTCTCAACCAATCGTCAGCCGTCCCCGAGCCGATATATCACGAGCTCCCCTTGGGCGTCTCGTCTCAACGCTGCCCTTGTTCGAGGACTTTGACGGATAGATCCTCTCCCATAAGTTTTTAGAGCACCCAAAGGACTTGATTGACTCGTGAGCGCCTGTGAATTTACTCTAAGACACTGGTTGTCAAGGTGAAACACTCGCCGCTCATCAAGTCGCACCAGGCTCAGGTTGTTATTATACTGCCGACCCGTGAAGACGGGGGCTCATCACCGTGGCGGATCAACAAAGGGGACGGGCCATATAGCATGAGTGCACAGTTGTTAACATTTAGAGGGGGTGAAATAGTTACGAGCATATAAAATTTGATTGCCCCCTTTAGAGAACTTAGCAGCAAGTGTAAAGTTTGCGCTCGGTGGGATCAATGGCTCCCTTTTTCTATTGTACACTATATCTCAATATCCGTCTGTTACTTCTCTCTGGTGGGTTGTAGATCTGAGTTCATGTTGAAGTAATAGCTCCCTCTCTCAGAAATACTGTCTTTTGATGCCGCATGCTTTAGATCCACAGTATATTTATTACGGTGAGGATGCTGTAAAACATATATTCTGGGAGTAGGGGCCGACCTTTTCCTTGTTTCTAATATCAGCTCGACTCAAAAACCTTCGTATCAGTGTGTGAAATAACCATAATTCCCTCTCATTGTCTATAAAGTGATATCTATATCGTTTTTTATGGCGTCTGAGTGCCACAGGCGTGAAGTACATCATCGCCGGATTGAAAAATGACGCCCCGGGGCTTTGTAAAACACACGACCACGTACTCAAACCTGGATTTACCCGATTCCACACTGTGTGTACATGCCCCCCGCACCCAAGGGGGGCCTTGTAAAGTTTTTATTTGGGAAGGTAGGGCTGTAATTAGGAGCGAACACAAAGGCAGTTTAAGAGGGGGGCGACGTGTTAATGGGTTGATGTGTGGAGAGCTAATCACCGCTCGGCCGTTAACCACACGCCGGCACCACTGGGCTCATTCCAGGGGTTAACTAAACTGAGCCGTGACACATGGCTGGGCTTTATGGGGTCCGGGCAGCGAGAGAGGAGGCCCACGGATGACGCTAAAGAGCCCATAATAATGACAGCAATTACCACAATCCGCTTAAACAAATGGGAGCGCGCCGAAACCTCATCATACTCTGATCAGATTGGCCCTAATGAGATAAAGATGCCAATTAATCCTGTGTTAATTGCTGTGGCGCGTTCTCGGAAAACACTGAAATATGCACATGCAAATGCAAGACGGGCCCTGCTGTGCCGTCCAGGATCCAAACAGCTAAATGTTGAGAGCATATTTACATAATGATTATGATGATGATGGTCGTGTGGATAATGATGATGATGATGGTGATGATGATGATGATGCAGATGAGTGTTCATATCTGGGCCGTATTTACTGTAGATTTTGAATGATGACCTTCCCTAACGGATCACGAGGGGGCCGAGTGTTTTCAGAGCGATGAGATATCGCGGAGACGGAGACGTGCCCAAAGTCAGACTGACGTTTGCATTAAGGTAATGTTTTGGTGAGTGATGCCGTCTTCTAATGATTCGGAACGCCGGGGCAGGTAACCTCTCTCAACACTGTGTCTCAACCCCACAAAGTGCTGAGATGACACTGTACAGTCGGTGACCTCATTATCGCTATTACCGCAGTCGGGAAATTTATAACATACATGTCCGCGATGACAAATTCTATAAATCACTGCATTAACTCCTGCTCAGAAGTCCTCTGCCGTACGAGCCGATGCCACCGCGATCCATTTTCTTTCATGTTCTCTAATTGCCGTCCTCATAGTTTTGCTCTTTTTCTTGCCTGTGTTGACGTGCCGTAATAGTCAGTCCATCCAAAGTGGCTGCGTTGTCGCTTCTGCCATTATACGGGCCATTTTCATTTCATCTGCAGAGGTCCTGGCTCCTTACCACAGTGACAGCATCCCTCTAAATCATCCTCATGTGTAATTGCTCCCTACTTACCCAAATGGCTATGGCCTTCTCTATTTGCCTAAGAGCATTTACTCAGGCTTCTCAGGAATTCATGCTCCCGGTTCAGAGCTCTTTGACTAGTCCTTTATGCCGAACTCAGTGTCAGTTGCTTCATTACTATCATTCATTGTTATGTCAAACTAAATGTGTTGTTTTGCATATTGCGACTGTTGAGGGAAAACCCTGAAATGATGTTTCGCCCTTTGTGTTAAGAGATTGAATCTCCATGAAATCTTTCAAAAATACCACCAAAAGGATATTCCTGAAGGGAAAACTATACTTTATTGCAAATTTTGGTATCAGTCATAAAATGGAGATCACCGAAGTGATTTGCTGAGATCTCAGAACACAACAACATCACCAGAATAGGTCCAGTGTGGCAACAAGCACCAGACACAATTTTGGTAATGCTGCTTTATTGCGCAGGAAAACTGTGAGCTGTCTGGTTTACAATGGACACTTTGGGTTGTAATTTTACCATTCTGCATTTCTTATTCCTCCAAATCTTTTGATGGCTTGTCTTTGTGGCCCTGAAGTCTCCAGGTTCAGCTTTGGTGAGTCCAATTTACAACAATGGAAACTAACCTGTAATGTAGTTTTTCTTAGGATTTGATTGATTTGGTTGATCAGTAGTTATGGTAAGTACGTTTTAATAATACTGTTCCCAGAGATCTGTTTAAAATGACTTGTGTATCAACCACTAGGGGCAGGAAATGCACCTTGATTGGCTACTTTGTTAGAAATACCTTGAATATCAGCACACCCGAAGAAAACCACTGCGAGGAAAGATTGATCAGTTCTAGTTTTAATAAAGAAGACTGAAGAAAACAATCAACAATGTTTTCACATCTTAATGTGTTCATACTAAACAAAGTATACGACATAATACGTATACAATATAATACGACAATAATATATTTATTATGAATATATGTACAGCTATAGACTGTGCTTTGCTTGCGAGGACGACCAGCGATGGAAAGCGGCTCTTCGTCAGCAAACAACAATGGCAGCTCCTCAATGGTTCATGCAGATGCTGCTATAGCATCAGTCATATCAGAACTGGAGTGTATATTTCATTGAAATAGGAGCAAAGAATGACATTAAATGCTTTTCTCGATGGAAATCTGGAGATCTGACTGTGTGAAGTTAGCCAGTGATGGACAGATGGTCCTTGGTGGATCTTGGATGGATACTTTCAAGTGTTTTTTGAAAGTGTCTATCTACCTTTTTCCAAACAGTTTCCAGCAATGACTTCCCAGATGGATCCATGTAGGGTTGGATTAGGGTTCATGAATTTGGCTTAGAGTAACCAACATTGGCGTGGTTAAAATAAAAAAAGGGTTAAAGTTCAGAAACAATCTTGGTCACAGCCAAAGGAAACATTGTCTCACAGTAGGAAACGGGAAAGAACGGCACTTGCTCGACCCGTAAAGACTTCCTGACTTCCTCTTTGTGCAGACTTCTAATGTCAAAGTGCTCGTCAGGCGATCGCAGAGCGTCTCAACTGGAATCGGGGGAAACTGCGTCTGCCAATTTCCGTAACAGTGCAACACAATGAAAGCCGTCAAGGAAACATTGTTGTGAGTGCCATTTGAGGGATTACACTCTTCTCTACTTTCTACAGGTTTTTTAACCCACCTCCGAGTGTGGCCACCTGCATCAGCTATAAACATATTTACCTAACTTGTTCATTTTGAGCATGCTGACACCTTTAGGCTCTTGTCAGGCTTCTTCCAGTGTTTTCTCATGACAGACAGTAATTCTCATGATGGCCTTTTGGTCGTGCTGTCCTTTCTCTTGAGAGCGCAGTTGCAGAGGCATCTACAGAATGC
Organism: Pagrus pagrus; assembly: GCF_965226575.1. NCBI lineage: Eukaryota > Metazoa > Chordata > Actinopteri > Spariformes > Sparidae > Pagrus > Pagrus pagrus. Next base: position 4,477,062 of record NC_140190.1, on the reverse strand, counting down.
AAACAAAGCACGTTAGCCATAAATAGTATCAACGATCGGATTTAATCTCATGGAAATCTTCAGGATTATAACTTGAAATTAACTGACACTTCCTGTCAAGTTGACATTTTGGAGATTTTTCGCCTGACAGCTGTGATATTTATCTCGTATTTATATTTATTCATTAGATAAAAGGTGACAAGAGGGAAGAGACAAAGATCGCCCGCACACCCACACACCCACACACACACATTGAACATGCACTTGCACACACACAGCAGCTGGCCGGTTGTGGCTACCCATTACAATGATAATAGCTGTGTCCATTGTGATGTCCCACTTTTTAATTTTGATTTCGGGAGGTGAGTGAAGTCATTATGTTGCAGCCTCTCGCTTGGTTTTATGAACAATCCAAAGCCCCAGAGACTTTCTCCGACACACACACACACACACACAAACAAACAGCTACACATGGACAATAGATAAGCGCACACACACACACCACACAGCGAGTCAGTCTCCTTCCCCCCAGTGATTTGCCCTGCCATTAGGCCCGCGACTTCCAGAGGGCTGCCGAGCGAATGGGGTGTCCCAGACCCACTCAGCGTCAGAAACACATCACTTAACCCTAACGCTCTCGCAGCACGAAAAAAGCCAAAAGCCTTTTCCAGTTAGGCCCTGCCTGTCTTGCCTCCATCGATTTTGTGACAATGGGAAAGTCCAGCGTCAAATCAAGTAGCAAATCATTGAGAGAAAGTTTCAATTAGGTTTTTTTTTTTTTCTTTTTCTTTCC